>NC_143012.1:140877452-141492452 GCF_055824585.1 Amblyomma mixtum | reverse complement strand
ATAGCTCAGCATCCTGCCACGGATACCTAGGTCCGCTAGGTCACGGAAGATACCGAACCTCCACGTGGTACCGTAAGCCTTCTCCAGGTCGAAGAAGACCCCGATACAGTGCTGCTTGTGGATGAACGCTTCCCGGACTGTGTTCTCAAAGCGAACAAGGTGATCGGTTGTGGAAAATGTCTTTTTAAACCCGCATTGGTGTATATCTAAATGTTGCCGGGACTGAAGTATGAAGGTTAGTCTGATGTTTAGAATGCTTTCGAATGATTTTGCTATACGTCTGGTGAGTGCTATTGGCCTGTAACTGGTGGGACTAGTTGGTGGTTTGCCAAGTTTTAGAAAGGGTACTATGATTGCTTCCCTCCATGCTTGGGGGATTTCTCCACTCACCCATATTTTATTGAAAAATTTTAGGAGAGCCTCTATGGCAGTCTCAGAGAGGTGAGCAAGCATGGCATAATGTATATTGTCTGGGCCTGGTGCTGTCTTTTTACCGTATGTTAGTACTGCGTTTAGTTCCCGCATATTAATCAGCTGATTGTAGTCTTCATGTATGCATGTTCTGAAGGGAAGTTTGTTTTTATACTATTGTTTTGTGCTTTTGAAAGGAGTGTGTGTAGTTGGATGAGCTTTAAACTAGAAAAATGCTCACCCAATATGTTGGCCTGCTCTTCTAATGTTGTTTGTGTACCGGGCGTTGTTAGCATTGGAAATGTGAAAGGAGTAAAATTTCCAGTTAATTTCCGCACCTGCTTCCACATTTTTTTATGTTATTGAGCTGTTTATCGAGGATATGTACAGTTGCCATGATGCCCTTTCTGCGTTGCGTCTGATGTATCGTTCTTTTGCTCTTGCCTTTTTAAAGTTTATGAGATTCTCATGTGTTGGATATCTCCGAAAATTGCCCCAGGCTTTGTTTTGTTTCTTTTTTGCATCTCCACATTCTTTTGTGTGCCAGTATTTGTGATTTTGTTTTACTATTAAAGAGGATTGAGGAATAGCTAAATGTGCGGCAGCTAAGATACAATTTGTGAACTTTTCATTGATCTCATTGATGTCAGTATTTTCTAAAACTATTTTCTCTAATGTGGCTTTTGCACTAAAAAGTTGCCAGTCAGCTAAATGTAGCTTCCAACACCGTAGTTCTGTGGGAACGACTGTTGGCGATGATGAGAGACTTATTACAACAGGGAGACGATCACTTCGATATAGATTGTCTAAAACACTCCAGTTAAAATCGTTAAATACAGATGGTGAACTAAAAGACAAATCTAAAACACTCATTTTCCCCGAGGTTGGGGAGCAGTATGTGGGTTTATTAGAGTTGAGTAAACAGACGTCATTGCATAAAATAAAATCCTCTACGAGATGGCCTCTAGCGTCAGTTTTGTCGCTTCCCCAAAAACATAAGTGTGCATTAAAATCTCCAACTACCAGGTATGGCTCTGGTAGCTGCTCTAAAAGATCCTCTAAGTCATGTAGTGTTAAATTAAAGTGCGGATCGATATATAGTGAGCACACTGTGATGGTTTTATGGGCAACCTGAGTGGCTGCGGCAGCTTCGAGTCTTGTTTTTAGTTTAAGCTCTCGAGCCGGAGTACCGTTTTCCACTATGATGGCTACGCCTCCCGACAGCCGGCTCGCCTGTTCCCGATAGCGGCGGAAAACATTGTAATTCTTAAGGAAGTTATATTTTTGGGGACCTAAATTTGTTTCTTGTAGACATAAGGCGACAGGAGCTTGTGCTCCTAGTATGTCTTTTATGTCCCTGTAATTGTTTAAAAGTCCTCTACAGTTCCATTGTATTATGAAAGCCATCTTAATTTTGTGTTTCTATAGGGTGAAAAGGTAGATCAAGTTGTTGATGGCCCCGTGACTCGGGGCCTGTCTTTTTTTGATCGATCCAGAGAGCTCCGCCGACCGTCCGACATGGACGGCGCGGGGCTGCCCGGGGTCGTGTCCATCGCCTCTGCGGAGGCGCTGGACGACCGTGCAGAAGGCACGTTCACGTTCGAGTTTGACCTCGGCCTGTGGAAAGAGGTCTTGAGGCCCGCCGACCCGGGGGTCTGCGCAGCCTGACTTGGAGTTGGCAGAGTAGCGTTAGCTGCTCTGCCTTGGGGCGCGGATGGCACCGCCACAGGCTCACTGCGTGTGACCTGGACGAGTGCCGAAGCCTGGTGTGGTGCGCCGCGCCCACGCACCACATCGGCGAAGTTTTGTTTTGTTGTGAAGGAGAATGAGTTCGTGAGTGCAAAACGCCTTCTCGCTTCTTTAAATGAAATGTTTTCCTTAGTCTTTATGGTGATTATCTTTTTTTCTTTTTTCCAGGACAGACACGTCCTAGAGTATGCTGCATGGTCTGCTTCACAGTTTGCGCAGTGCGGGGCTGCGTCACATTGATCAGAATGATCATTCGAGGCGCATTTCGCGCACGTTTTCCGGCCGCGGCAACTTTGTGAGCCGTGACCGAACCTTTGGCGGTTGAAACATCGGCGAGGGTTGGGAATGTATGGTCTTACGTTAACTTTCAGATATCCTACTTCGACTGTGTCGGGCAGTGTGCTGGTGTTGAACGTCAGGATCATATGTTTTGTGTCTATTTCCTTATTATCCTTCCGGATCTTGATTCTGTGAATATCTATCACGTCTTGGTCACTCAGACCTTCAAAACGTCTCTTTTTCAGTGATGTGGACAAAGTCATTTTCGGATATAACGCCTCGGACGGTGTTCAGATATCGGTGAGACGTCACGGAGACAGGAATATCCCCAACAGATACAATGTTTACAAGTTTTGAGTGTTGGACGTTGTCACGCAGTTCGAGCAGTAAGTCACCGCTGGCCATTTTAGATACCTTGTAGCCAATGCCCAAGGCTTCTGTCAAACAATTTGACACTAGGAAGGGGGACAGGATTCTAGCTTGCTTATCTTGTACTTCACTATGGATCACATGGCACTTAGGAAAACTGACTTTTCTTTTTTGACAAAACTCTTCTGCTTCGTTCCGCCCTCTCTTGAGAGAGCGATCTGGTGTGAAAAAAGGGGGAGCCATAAAAATTCTAGTTTTTCGGTCATGGTGCCAGCCACCACCATGGAGCCCAAAAAGGGGCGGGACAGGAACTTGCGAGCAAGTCCTGCCCACGCCAGCTGTACACCTTAACTATAACCTAATATGACTCAACTCAGGGTAGTTCGTCACACACGGTTAACCCTCGCCGCCAGGAAAAAGAGGAAAAAACGAAGAAAAGAGGAGGAGACAGGAGGGTTGTAAGAAAGAGATAGGAAAGCGAAAGATAGAGGGGAGGATAGGAAAAGGCGACTGCCGATTTCCCCCGCTCGGGTCAGGCCTGGAGGTGCCGTCTACAGGAAGCTGGGGCCAAAGTGGCATGTTGCCTCTGCCGAGGGGCCTTAAAGGTCCAAACGCTCGGCATCGGCTCAACCACCAGGATCCCCTTTTCCCCGGACACGGCGATGCCACGCACGGCTAAGCGCGGATGCTCGGGTCCGTGGTGACGCATTGTTCACTATCATCCCCCTGCGGCGATGTCCCTGCGGATGCTCGGGTTAACCCCGTGGTTTCGCCACTCACCAACGTCTGCATGCTGCAGACGCCCCCCTGTGGGGAGTCAGCCCAAATAAAGAGTTTCATTTTGAAGACATTCTCGCCGGTTTCCCCTTCGCCGAACTGCAGTCATCACTACGTGACAATATAAAGTAATTAGAGCTACAATTGTAGCTTTAGTTTCTTTATACAAATGAAATGCTATGCATCCTGATGAAAATTTTTCGGCGCGAACAAACAAAAGACAGCGAAGAAACCACAGGACAAGCGCCTTATGCTATACATATGTTGATGCTATGTTGATGCAATGCATCAACAGAAAAATTTATTTTAAAACTTTTTTGATGAAAGAGGTTGATGAAAACATTATGACAAATTTTGTATTTTTTGTAAAACTCTTGTCCCACCCTCTGTTCATGGGCGTGTGATGCACTGACAGCGCGACTTTACAGACCATGTTTTGGTTTCCGGCCACATTACGAAGCGATCTCTTATCGCGAGCTGTCCGCAACGGCGCGTCTGGGAAAACGCATTCATTTACCCCGGCGGTCACAAAATTCCCCTTTTGCGAAGGCTTTTTCGTCCTTGCTCGTCGCTTCTCTGTAACCGTGTGGTAAGATTTGCAAACCACTGCACCGCTGCAGCATTTTTTTTTTGGTTCTGTCGTTTTCTGCGGCGGGCGGCTAGTGCGAAGCCTTTTTCCATCGTTCTATCACGATTCGCGCTATCCATTTGAAGCGTTCAGGGCTTCATTTCAAGGTGAGCTTGCGGTATGTGAATAAACAAGGCCATAACTAAAGGAATAAACAAGCACATAACTAAGAGGAACTCAAGCACATTTGACTGTCAAATGTTGGCGCTCGTTGAAAAGCAACAACCTTCAAAAGACAGGGGCTCGAAAGTGCTCATTCTACAAAAATACCGGTTTTTAATTCGCGCCACAAAACAAAAAAAAAACGCTTGCGTGACGTCAATCAAGGTCACGCACACGTGAGTATGCCACCTGCCCCCGCATCCGGGGACGTTGGGGTGCCTATGAGCCGCCATTTTTGGGGCCAATGGGCGTCTATGGAGCTTTGCTACCAGGGATACATCTACCTTGGCTGGCGTAGCAAGGAGGACAGAGAGGAAAGACGGATAACCACGCCCTGGGGTTAGGCAGGTAGGTCGGGGTGAAAGAAGGAGGAAAGCAGTGCCGTGGCTTGCCGAAGCTCGGGCTGCTCGCTCGTCGCGGGGGCAAGGGAGACGGAGAGGCTAGCGCGGTGCTTAAACGAGGCGAAGAGGACCGCTGGACAAGGCGGTGGAGCTTATCCCGCAAGAACAGCCGCAGGACATGCATGCATGAGGCTTGAGAATGTCGCAGTGAGTCGGCTGTGGAATTGATGCCGCGTTGACGAGGCGCGAAGAGCAGGAGAGCACGACGGATGTTTGCGAAAAATATGCGCCATGGGATGCTCGCAGACTCGCCATGCAATCTCAAGCGGATATTCTCTCTCCCTGTGGGAAGGTCGAAACAGCGCTGATATCCGAGCTGAACGTGCAAGGCCGCACAGCTAGCTGTGGGCGAAGCGAAGTAGCTAAACTTGGGTGAAGGCGAAAATGAAGGCCAACTAGCTATGTATACGTCATGTTGGCTCGTCGCTGATGAGACAGATGAGCTGAGATGATTACACAGATGAGAATACCCCAAGAGGCACAAACTGCACGCCATTAGCAGCATGTATACCCGCTCCGCATTGCCACAGCGCTGTTCGAGCTTTTCTCGAACCATCGCGGAATAAAGCATCTTACTGTAGTAAGTATCTAAAAGCTCAGCTTTTGAATTTTACTCGGAATAAGAACACGTCTAAGTTGGCCTAGTGTCCCTTCCAGTTAAGAACCCAAATTTTAAGTTCGAAATTATGCCGATTCAAAACTGATCGCAGGTTTCCTTTTCTCTTGTGTCTGTAAGCGCAGAGGCACTGCGAATAATGTTGCCTCTTCCTTCTCCGGAAATCTTAAACGTAGTTTTTCAAGATGTCCAGGGCTGACTTCCTGAAACTTCTTGCGCATCCTCCAGGTTAAGCAAAAAAAAACTAAACTGCTCTAGGAAGGCGAAATGATATCAGTTATGTAGCAAAATTATGATCGCAGTCTAATGCAACCACTTCCACTTACTGGTTGTCCAAGGCGCCGCCTCATCGTCCACTTGATCTTCAAGAGGCTGACATCTTCGATGGTGTCGTTCTTGGCTAGGAGCTTGAAGAATGACTTCGCATCCATGGCATCTAAATGGAAGCCTTCGACGCTAAGCGTTTTCACCGTTGTGTTTGCCATTAGCGCCTCGAACACTAAGTTGGCCTTGCGGCGATGATAGCGATTGCGACACACCACGGTTAGCTCGGCTGGAGCCCATGGTTTGGCCAGAGTCTGCCTGAAGCTTCCGCCGTATTTTTGAACGGAAAACGAGGCGTCCACAATTAGCGTGGAGAGGCTGGCGTGGCTGATGAGAGCGCGCATAACCACTCCCGGAAAATCGATAGTGTGCACTGCAAGGGATTTCTGTAAAAAATAGAAATACTTAGAGGCAATAGTTTGCGGCAGTTGCAGTTAACTTGCGAAACAGGCAACGATGTTGGAGAGGAACTGTGATTTGCCCCTCCACGTAGTTAACTGACCCTATGAAAAAGTAAAATACATTCGTACTTTGTACGTTTGCCTATTTGAAGAGTGTGAAACAGTACTTTGAGATATGCAGGACCAAGCAACCGCTGCTCTAAATATTGTCTCCACCGAAGCACCACACATTTCAGGGTGTATGACGATCAACCCACGGCTACACTGCAGTAGCGCTAGCGTATTCGCAAATAATTTACTATCTGTCCTACACTGCAGTTGCAAAAACCTAGGAGGCAAAGCAGAACGCACTCGTTCATCAAAGAACGAAGATTGGAATAGCTGTCCACAGCGTAGTGTCTACTCACTTGGTTGTGTCGACGAGCTCGTGCCGCACTCTTCGGGATATCACTGTCCTGCACAGAGGCGCCCAGTAAAGCAGGGTCAAAACTTTACCTCAGAAATGGACACCGCCGTCTGTCAGCAGCCAGTGGCAGGTGGCAATCTTCCCACCGGGCCGCGAACTTAGTATATTACCTATACGAACTTGGTACACAACTTCGGATACAGCGAACCTCAGTATGCCATTTCGGATATAACAACCTTTCGTATGTTAACCTCGGATACAACAAACTTTAGTGTTCACCTCGAATATAACCAACATCAGTAAGCCGCCTCTGATATAATGGACTTGCGTGTGCTCACCCCGGCATACAATGAACTTTGGCGTGTTATTCGGATATAACCAGCTTTCTTGCCTGGACCGAGGATGTAAGGAATTTATTTCGTTGACGTCGGTTATAACGAACCGGAATGTAATACCTCGAAAATAACGAGCTTTAGTGCGTCGCTCTCCGATATAATGAATGTTTTGCTGCTAATTCACTCGAACGATCGGCCGGGGATCGCCTAAGAGTTTCTTTTTTTTTTTATTGCAAGAGCTCAGCCATAGCCCGCACTCTACATAGAACAGTCCATTCGTCCGAGCCTCAATCGGGGGCATTGAAACATCTCACTGTGCCCGATTATGCGTAATATGTCCATTATTCACAACAGCGCACGAAACACGGACAAAAGGGGGCTAATCGACCACACAAGTGGTCCCCCTTTTGCCCGCGTTTCGTGCGCTGTTGTGAATAATGAATAAGTACCAACTCACCCAATTTCTTTCACTCGTAAATCCCTCACGCACCAAAGCGCCATCGACAGCAGCTGGCTAAACACCCTCAAACGTCAGTTCTAAACATATGCTGCACAGACGCCGCCCAAGACACCGTGATATTGTTTAGGGTGGCCACCCTAAAAAATACGAAGTCGTGTCACAAACCACATACATGCGCTACACGCTGACATCAGCACGCAGAACGTGGCGGAACTCCTGGTCATCACAGATCACGCCGCCTACCTGCCTATTTGAGGAGGTGCAACGTTTTTTGGCCAGAAAACATTTGTCCACTGACGCAAAGTAGTGGTCTACTTTGTTCTGCTCGTGTATAAATTACACAAACACGAAAGCCATCAAATACCTCCTTGCGCTGTGAAGCTTGTTACGAAGTATCGAAGTCGAAGCATTACAAAACATCTCCACGTACGTGGCTCCCCGATAACTACATCTTACTCCGGAAAAAAGTGTTGCCATGGAATTCATGGAAAAAAAAAAGACCAAATATCCGCTCCTTCTTGGTGAGAGGCTGCTACCCTACGTACGGACGCAACGATTCCTCGGCATTGTCATCGACCGAAACCTTCTTTACTCCGTGCGAATAAAGCAGCAGCATAAGAAATCTTCCAGTTCATGACAGGAACACGTAGGGGCTGCCGTTGCCGCTCTAGGTTCTCCTTAATGAAGCATATGTTGGCGGTCTTTTGCGCTATAGTTTACCGATTTTGCAGAAAATGTCACCAACAAATATGAGTACGCTGGAGGCAGCGCGAAACACCTTCCTGCGGATCTCTATTGGCCTCTCCAACAGCTCCTCCACTTCGAGAACAGTTGCGGAAGCATAATGTTTACCGCTGGAAGTCATCGTCGCACAGGTAACGATTCTAGCCCATCTACGTCATGTACTTGTAGGGAATAAACGTTTATTTCCTGCACCGAGTCCATATAACCCCCAGCAATTGCGGCTTTGTTCGAGCTGTGCAGCTATTGCATCTTCCTGCGATAAGTAAGCTACGGAATCTACTGGTTCCAGCTTTTTCCCCTTGGACACTCTCACCTCTTGAAATAAAACAGTTCATACCAGGTTTCACTGCGAAGAGCGGCATGCCGCAAGCTGCGCTGCTACAAGTTGCTCTGAGCTACTTAGCTGAGCAGTATTCGCAAGACACCCACACATATTCACTGACGGCTCAACTTGTCGCGACTCCTCATCATGAATATTTATGTGCCCTCATCAGGCCAAATGCTTTCATGGCGACTACATCGTCGGACTTCCTCCACCATAGCAGATCTGTACGGAATAAAAGAAGCTGTCTCCTACATCCTGCGCCATAACCCAGGACGCTGGGTAATCTTCACGGACTAGCAAGGAGCGCCACAAACCTTGTGCAACCTACTGAAGAGAACTAATCACCAGCCAATTTCTCGTGACATTGGATACCTACACCACTTGGCTCTTGCTAAAGGCCACTGTATAATTTTTTCAATGGATTCCAGCTCACTGCGGCATCCTGGCCAAAGAGAGAGCAGACGAAGCAGCGCGCAAAGGTCTACAGCACCGTAACTACAAGCGCATCTTCTTCACAAAACAAGATGCGTTTAAACTCGCCAAACGATAGACCCAGGATGAAAAGAATCGGCTCTGGAACTCGCCAAGTAATCATTACCCCTTTCAACATCGCATCGACCCACTGCTCACATCAAGACTACCACTGGTGCTTCCGCGTCATCAAGAAGCAATTTTTAATCGCCTTTGTATTAAGATTGCGTTTACGAACAGTCTACGATACCGTTTCAAGCAAGCAGACAGTATGTATGGTGACAAATGCGGCCCAGTTGAGACTGTCTTTCATATTATTTTCGAATGCCCAGCGTGCACCAACCAACGTCCGCACTATGAACAACGCATGCAGTCCGTCACCCCAGTGCCACTCACTGTGGACTCTATAATATGTCCTTTAGGCTGTTGAAGACAGCAGCGACGTGCAATGACATTCTTATTTGTCTGTTTGGACGCTGTTGGTATTTTAGACAGAGCCTAAATTGCCCGAAAGCTTTATCACTCCGCTGTATATGCACAGAACCTGACTTCGGTCTCATCACGAAAAGCCATCATGCACTGAACTATTGCGTTGGAACTATATTAAATGAATATTTTTTCCGGTATTTTTTCTACTTTAAAAATGATTGTGCAGCGTGAGGAACTAGAGACCGCCAAAAACTGTTCTCCTAGCATATCTGCTTGTTCATCAATACTTTTTTGTGTTCCTGGGGCAGTGAGAAAAGTGTCTGTGAAGGCGGAGTAGCTACCATTCAGTTTACGCGTTTGCTCCACATATTCTTCGATGTGGTTGAACTGTGCATACAGTTTTGCCGTGAAGTTTTCTCTGAGCACCTACGGGTATGCCCGGCTGTGGCTCTTGCCTTTTTAAAAACCTATAAATTTCATATGTTGGGTACCTACAGAAAATGCCCCATGCTTTGCTTTGTTTTTTTTCGCTTCTCGACATTCTTGTGTATACCTAACTTCATGATTCTGTCGCACCTCTCCTGAGGATTCAGGAATTGACAGCCGTGTGGCAGTGATCATACAAGTCGTGAACATTTAATTCAGTTCCTCTATACCCCGATCATCTGAAAAAAAAAATTTCTCCAGACTCGCTTTTTCTCGCAAAAGCGACCAGTCGCTAAATGCAACTTCCAACGGCTAGGTTTTGGTCGGGATAATTGATGGTGAGGATGAAAGGCTCACACTCACAGGCAAATGATCGCTTCCGTACGGGCGAATCTAGACCATCCCACTTAATATCGTTGAATACAGATGGCGAACTAAAAGATAAATCCAAGCAGCTTATTTTTCCAGTGCTTCGAGAGCAATAAGTTCGCTTTCCCGCATTCCGTAGGAACACTTTATACGAGAGAACGCAATCTTCTAAAATACGACCTCTGGCGTCCATTTCTTCCCTACACCAAAAAGAGAAGTGTACATTAAATTCCCCTACTACAAGATACGGCTCTGGCAGCTGTTCGAAACGTGCTTCTATTTCGTGTAGTGTTACGGATAGATGTGGCTGAAGATATACCGAGAGTATTGTTATTGTTTTAAAATGAAGTAGGGCGATTGCCACGGCTTCATATTTCGTGTTAAGACAACAATAGCAGCCCCTCCAGACAGCCTAAGCGGCGGTTGCTCTGTCACACCAAAAGACTTAATAATTCTTTAAAATATTTTTTGTAGAGGTCCCATGTTGCTCTCTTGCAGACATAGGGCGACCGTAGAAAGCAATTTCAGAGTGCCTTTTATATCGCTGTATTTTGTTAAATCGACGACAATTCTAGTGGATTAAAAAGTCACGTTAAATTAGTAGGTGTAACTAAAAACACAGGTCGGTTGTTGGAGTTTTTCTTTTTCGGTCAACAAAGCTACGCCTCCCCTGAAGCGTTGGCAGATTTGGCGTTGTGTCCATAGCCTCCGTAGAGGTGGTAGAGGACCGCAGAGTAGGTACTGCTGAACGAGTTATAAGCCTGTCCGGACTGGGAGAAAACCTTGCGGGCTGTCGACCCAGGCGCCGGCGAGCCGGTTGTCATAGGTGACTGGACAGCCTTTGCTGCATCTGCCGGGGGCGCGGATGGCCCTGCCACAGGCTAACTGCGTGTGGCCTGGGCAAGAACAACAGGCCGGTGTGGTTCCCCACCCCGTCGTACCACATTGGTGAATTTTGTTTTTTTCTGTGAGCAGGAGCTTTCCTGGCGTTTATGGATTATGGTTTATGGGGTTTTAACGTCCCAAAGCGACTCAGGCTACGAGGGACGCCGTAGTGAAAGGATCTCGAAATTTTGACCACCAGGGGTTCTTTAACGTGGACTGAGATCACAAGGTACACGGGCCTCTAGAATTTCGCTTTCATCGAAATTCCACCGCCGCGTCTTTAGGGCCAGCAGCCGAGCGCCATAACCACTCAGCCACCGCGGCGACCGTTCCTTGTATTTGTGTGAGTTGTTTTCTTGCTTCTTGAGGTGTTACGTTTTCCTTAGTTTTAATAGTTACCTCTTTCTCTTTCTTCCTGGATGGACACGATCGAGTATGCGGGGTGGTCCCCTTCGCATTTAGCGCACTTTGGTGTGGCTTTGCAGCCAACGAATTCATGGACATTTGGTGCCCATTTGGCTGAAGTTTGCCGGCCACGACAGCTCCGGGAGACAGTGCCAAATGTTTCACCTTTTAAGCACCTTCTTCGATTTGGCATGTATGGCCGGACAGTTATTTTCATGTATCCTACTTGTATGGTATCTGGGAGTTTGCCAGAGGCGAAAGCCAGGACTAAGTGCTTTGTTGGTGTTTCCTTATCGTCTTTGCGGGTTTTGATGCGTTTGACGTCAGTCACGATCTCGTCTTTCAAGCTCTCGAACATTTCTTCTCCTTTCAGTGTCAGGAAATCATGTTCTGAAGCTGCTGCGGAAAATATCTGCGCGGCAATAAAGTCCATCCCCACAGCCCTTTCTACACCATGTCCCTTCCATGACCCTGACAAACCGTCCTATTGAACATTGGCAGAGCGTGCTGTCGACACGACGCTCGGCTCATGTACAACTCGTTGTCAGAGCCCTTACATAATAGGGCACTTTAAAACGAAAGGTGTTCGGTCGTTTGCAGCAGCCTATTAGTGAACGGCAACAGATTACAGAAAGAGTAAGAAGCGCCACTGCAGGTGACCCGCCGCGGTGGCTCATTGGTTAGGGCGCTCGGCTGCTGACCCGAAAGACGCGCGTTCGATTCCGGCCGCGGTGGCTGAATTTCGATGAAGGCGAAATTTAGAGGCTCGTGTGCTGTTCGATGTCAGTGCACGTTAAAAAACCTCAGTTGGTCGAAATTTCCGGAGTCCTTCACTACGGCGTCCCTCATAGTCTGAGTTGCTTCGGGACGTTAAACCCCAATACTACTGCAATATTACTGCAATAAACCAAACCTTACTTTCATGGCGACGTCCACTTCGACAATCTTCAGCAGCTTAAGAGTCTCCGTTTTCGACAGGCTCTCTGTCAAGGCATCCAGCGGTGCCCGCGATGTCAGGACGACAACGACTTTGTCCAGCGCCAGTTCGACGAGCTACTGCGTCAGCAGGTGCTGGATGGCAGCGAAGGCATTCGACGTGGCCTCGGCACTGAGCTCGCATCCACAAAGGCGCAGGCTGGTCAGTGACGTGGCCGACTTCAGGGCATCGGACAGAAGTAGCACAAAGCGTCGGTTTTCACGTGATGAAAGTAGAAACTGCAAATCGAAAAAAAAAACGTTAATTGTCGGGGCACCTTGCAAACCTACAAGAGAAACTACAGAGAGAGGACAAGAAAATGATAGACACAATACCTTCAGAACGGTTTAGCAGATGTATGAACCTGCGCGGACACTCACGTGCAAAAGTGAGCAGGGCAGTACACAATAGTCTTTGAGCTTAATTTTGACTAGTATTAGAGCTGCTTTATCGAAGATCCTTGATATTATTCACGTAGTATATGGAATTACAAAGCAGTTTGCATTTCCCAAACAGGCGCGGGAAATTTCTTGCCTATATCAATCCTGCCAACTAGTTCAGCACTGTACGGGCTCGTGCCCACCCACGGCGCTTAAATAAAACCTGCGGGCTTCAGATGCCTCACAACAATGTACAGGCGCGGACAAAAGTAAACGGAGCACGCAACTCTCTTAGAATATTTTTTACGCGTCACCTATTTGAAATTTCCAGCAGTGGTACGCGCATGCTGGTAGCGCAGGTTGGTCGGCTTTCTTTTAGACAAACAACGCTTCTTCATTACCAATGGAGAAAGCGGGATTGCACTTCGAACGCAATAGCGTGCTCCGTTTACTTATGGCCGCGCCTGTACATATATATTGTTACGGAGAAGCGGGAGTGGCGCTGGACGGAGCGCTCGCATTAGGCCTGCATGCATTAAAAATCGTATTTCATCTGTTTTATCTGTCATCATGAAGTTCTTTTCCTTGGCTTGCTGTCTGGTAACAATATAATATGCCGCAGGTGGGAGCCGAACCGTACGCATATGGTTGTGTTTTCTTCTGCACTTCTAATAAATTATCTTTAATCGAAAAAATATTCACTGATCATCTCTGTGAAGTTCGCTGAACTTTCCGATGTGTCATCAAGCGCCCAGCACAGTTACAGAATTCATCTTGACGCGAACGCACCACGGAGACGCGGTGGCTGCTCTATTGTTGCTGGTGGTGGTGGTGAAAAAGTTTATTATTCAAAGAGAGCTGGAGGGTTAAAAAACCCTGCTGCATGGTCGGTATCCTTAGTCCGGGACACCGCACGACGAGGCCCCGTCTCGCGCCCGCTTTACTAGAGCCCTTTGGGACTCCAGCGTGGAGCAGTTGAGGAGGGCAGTCTCCCATGCCTCTCGGGTGGGGGAAGGGGAAGGTGAGGATTCTGAGTACATGCCCACACCATGTGGAAGATATCGCAGATCTCTCCACAGTGCGGGCAGCGCCCATCTGTGTTCTGATCGAAGTGTTTTGCTATGGCAGGACAGAGGAGGGTTCCTGTCTGCAGGCGCCGCAGAGTTCGCTCCTCCGCCTTACTCAGCCCCTTGGCAGGTGCCGGGTAGAGCTGGCGGCACCGTCGCCAGAACGCTCGTTCTGTCTCCGTCTTGCCTCCCCACCACAGATACTTTCTAGCGCGCAGCTTTCTACAGTGCAGTGTTTGAATGCCTGCAGTCGTCGTGTTTGTGGCGAGTGGATATTTTATTAACCTTCTCGCGTCCCTGCGGATTACTGTGAGGACGCAGGTGTACGGTGGACGATCGGTGTGCGATGCGGTGCCGATGGGTCTATGAGCGTCTGATACTGAGAAGAGGCCCATAGCTAGGCTGTAGTTGCCAATGGACGCTGGACCCCTCAGCGACAGCTTTTCTTGTTTTTAAGGAACCTTCAGTGATTGTTCCCGTGGCACACGTGTGTCCCGTATGCACGTGCGCGGAGAGGGAAGCGAAGAGGAAGGCAAAGGTTCGGAACGCAGCGAGTTCAGTGCTGTTTGTAGGCGCGCTCGAAACCTTTCCTTTCCCAAGTATTTGATTAGCTAACATCCTTTCCCCCGTCTTTGATTGGATGACGGAAACTTTATTGTCCTTTCCCTAAGCATCGATTGGTGAGAAGTGTTGCCTGTTTTATTTTTGGTCGTTGTCCCCGCCAAGGGCGGAGACAGAAGGCTTAAAACGGAACGCTCTCGGTTGAGTGAGGTCTGATTTTGTGTAATCAACGGTTATGTTGTAAATACTTTTCTCCTTGCTTGTTTCTTCTCGTTTATTCATGTGTTAATAAATAGTTAACCTTCTTGTCCCGCCGTCGAGTAATGTGATTGTTTGCGAGTCCGAACCATGAATCCATCAAGAAATCCGATTTCATCATCTTTAAATGTTTCCTCACATCTCCACTTGAAGGGAAACTCGACTATCTCCATTCATCAACACAACATATTAATAAAAAGGAGCTCCCCTATGCTCGTTCGTTTCTGTGGCTGTTGGCTTCTCTCATATGTTTAACGAGACCCTCATTTCTCTCCCCCTGTCTGCTTAATTGCTTAATGAGGACCTTGGTTCTGGCAGCCTTGATGCCATAGGAAGCATACGAGGGTTCTCATATAGCTTCCACTCTCGCCGTTCGATGACGTCACGTCACACCAGCGGTAATACAGGACGTATTCCGCCCGGTGCTGATGAACGTCAGTGGCGCTGGTGAACACTCTTGGTTACGTCACATGTAAACAAATTCTCCCGAAAGCAAAATATGTGACAGCCGTCGCCGTAGTTCAGTTGGCAGAGCACCGGATGCGTAACTCGGTGGCCGCGGGTCCGGTTCCCACAGGCGATATATCGTTGTTTTTCTTCTGATTTTCTAATCATTTATCTCTAAGCCGTAAAATATTCACTAATAATCTCTATAGGCGAACACCGCAAATTTAAAAAAAAGGAGCTCCCACATGCTCCTTGGTTATTGTGGATGTTCCACAGCATTGCGATTGTCTTCGTTTATTGCCAACAGTTTCGGACGGAGGACCGTCCTTCATCAGGGTATACAGATGAATGAAGACAAGTTCGCATATTCAAGGCACTGTACGCAAAGGGAGAGGTGAAATCACTCTCTCCCATTAGAGGAAGGGGAACCAAAGCCAGTGTAAGACGCGAGAGTGTTCCAGTCCATTTAGAGGAAAGAGGAGGAGCGTGTTACGAAGGCCAGGGGGTAAAAAATAAAAACAAACAAACACAAAACACAAATAGGAAAACAGCGGCAGCAGCGGCAGTAACAGAGCGATAGCGATAGATGGGGAGGGAACGAGTTGCTTCTCAGGAGCCGCCAGCCAGAAATATTGTCCCGAGTAGCTTCCTTCGGTGTGGGTGGCAAACCCGGGAGAAATAATAAAAACGATATCCTAACAGGGAAACTACAAAGCAAAACAAAAAGACAGTGCGCGCATGCAGATGTACACTACATCGCAGAACGGACCACTCCCCAGCGGTGCAGGTTTTCAGGACCGTTGTAACGTGAGTTACGAGTTAGACCAAAACATTTTGAGCTCCTCAAGACGATCCAGTGATCGGCAAGGCGCAAGCGCGGCGCCGCGGACGAGGGAGGCAGGGCGGCCGGCCAGACGCCGTGCGGCGACCCGATCCCGCAGCCGAGTGCCGCGGCGGCCATTCCTCAGTAGGCCATTTCCTTCGTGCGTCCCGTCGCGAAGGCATACGCAGTACAAAGTGGCCCTTCAGAAGAAGGGGCCAAAACGAGGGGGGGGGGGGGGGGATCTAAAGAATAGATACTGTAGCGAGATTTCCGGGGAAACAGCCTAAGAACAGCTAGCCAAAATGGCGGTCCGAGCTCCGGGGCATCAACCCAACGATTTCGCGCCTTGCGCTGGCGGTGTGGCTGCCGCCGCCGCTGCCCATCTTCCTCTTTACAATCGCCCCCGGCTGAAAGCGAAGCCATCCTGGCGAGTCAGGGAGACAACAGTACACACGGGTCATAGTACTGCTTCAGGCGTGACACATGAACAGTTTCGCGGCTATGTCGGCGTTGATGTGTGGCGGGTGTCACGGGGTCGACAATGTCGTTTTACAGCGGGAAGTGCGCTCTATGATGCGATAAGGGCCTTGGTACTTGGGGAGAAGTTTGGAGCAGAGGCCGGGAGTGGTATACGGCACGCGAAGCCAGACGAGAGAGCCGGGTCGAGAACTGTCAGCAGTGTGGGTGGTGTCGAAGAGGAATTTTTGACGCCCCTGCTCGCCGGACGTTAACGACCGAGCGAGCTGACGGCACTCCTCGGCATGCTTGGAAGCCTCCGAAATGGTGGTGCACTCAGACTGGTCAGGCCGGTAGGAAGTACAGTATCGAGCGGTGAGGAAGGTTCTCGTCCGTAGAGAAGAAAAAACGGCGAGAAGCCGGTGGTGGTCTCCATGGCGGTGTTGTAGGCGTAGGTGATGAACGGCAGGATCTTGTCCCAGTCGGAATGGTCGGAGGGCACTTACATCGACAACATATCGCCCAAGGTGCGGTTAAACAGTTCCGTCAAACCATTAGTCTGAGGATGGTAGGCCGTGGCGGTGTTGTGAGTGATCTTACACTTTTTTTATTTATTTGGAGATACTGTCAATCCTTTTAGGGATTTTTACAGGAGTGGATTAAGTGCCCGTATACATTTGCTCATAGAACCATACACACGTTTGTACACAAGAGTATGCGAAGACACTACAACAAAAAAGAGGCAAGCACATAAAAAAACACTCAGGATACCGTCATTCATGCACTGACGTTATCACAGATTTACATTTATACATAAAAAGCAAAAGGAAGACACATAAGTGATGACATCACATCCGCGTTGTTGACAGTACAGAAATGCTAGCAAGTTCAACAAATTTGTCAATTGAAGACTGCGAGACCACACTCTGATCTAAAGAATTCCACTCACGCACAGCTCGCGGGAAAAACGAAAAACTGTAGGTATTGGCACAAAAATATTCTTGGAGTGTGAATTGATGCTTATGACGGGTTTCTCTGCAAGTATTGAAAGAAATGTAGGTATCAGGATTTACTTTAATCATGTTATGCAAGATAAGGTACAAAAATTTCAGACGTAGTAGCGCACGGCTGGTTAGTGTATGAAGCCCAATCTCGGTCAGCATCTGTGTGGGTGAGTCGGTGCGCTGGTATCTGTTGCAGATAAAACGTGCGGCCTTCCGCTGGACAGCTTCGAGCGTAGATATTTGATTTTGGGCAAACGAAAACCATGCCACGTTCGCATATTCCAAGATCGGGCGAATACACATCATATAAGCCAAAAGTTTGGCTTCCCTTGTAGGATACCGCAGGGCCCGTTTTAGATACATTAACTTCCGCATCGCTTTGGTTGCCACATAGTCTACATGAGCTGACCAACCCATATCTGATGAGACCACGACGCCCAAGTACTTATACTCAGTGACTGTTTTGAGGATCGTACTGTTACATCCGCACGAAAAACAAAGCTTAGATTTCTTTTTTGTTATAGGCATTGACACTGTTTTGCTAAGGTTTATGGCCATTTGCCAGTCCGTGCACCATTGGGCTATCAAACCAAAATCCTTGTTGAGAACAATTTGGTCTTGCCGGTTCAGAACTTCTCTATGCAGGACGCAGTCATCTGCGAATAGTCTTATCTTGGAATCCACCTGACTAGCTATGTCGTTTACAAACAAGAGGAACAGGATAGGCGCTAAAACGGAGCCTTGTGGTACACCCGAGAGGACTGGCATTGTTCGGGAAGTATGGGCGCCGAATTTGAACAAACTGGCGGCGGTCAGATAAGTAGCAGCGAATTCATTTCACAACTGGCCCATCCCTTAGAATATATTTGAGGTTAAGAAGCAATTTTGCATGGCAGACACGGTCAAAGGCTTTTGAAAAGTCCAGGTAAATTACGTCTATTTGTTGGTTTGGTTTGGTTTATTGGTGTTTAACGTCCCGAAGCGACTGAGGCTATGAGAGACGCCGTAGTGAAGGGCTCCGGAAATTTCGACCACCTGGGGTTCTTTAACGTGCACTGTCATCGCACAGCACTCGGGCCTCTAGTATTTCGGCTTCATCGAAATTCGGCCGCCGCGGCCGGGATCGAACCCGCGTCTTTCGGGTCAGCAGCCGAGCGCCGTAACCGCTGAGCCACCGCGGCGGGGCACGTCTATTTGTGTTTGGTCATTAATTGCTTTAGCGAAATCATGTAGAATCTCAACAAGTTGGGTGACAGTAGACAGACCACTTCTGAAGCCATGCTGGTGAGGGTGAAGAATGTTATTTTCTTCGACAAACTGCGTAATAAATTTTAAAATGATATGTTCTAAAATTTTGCAGCAAGTACACGTCCGAGAAATGGGCCTATAATTTGATTGGCAAGAAATATCTCCGGACTTGAAGATAGGCACTATTTTTGCAATTTTCCAATCCGCTGGGAGGCATTGTTCACTGATGGATTTATTGTAAATTAGGCATAAATATTTGCATATAGGCTCCGCATAACGTTTAAGAAAGCAATTAGGGATACCGTCTGGGCCACTGCACTTTTTGTCACCTAAATTTAACAGCAGCGAGAACACTCCTGCTTCAGTTATGACTGGTGCACCTAATGCATCATTTTGCTGCAATGTTTCTGGCCTGTAATCTTGCATCGTGCCATTATCAGGAGTAAATACGGAATGGAAGAAGACATTGAACGCTTCAGCTCGCTTCCTTCCTTCCGTCGGTGACAACAGTTCTCGGGGGTTATCTTTGTGGCTAATATAACGCCAGAATTTCTGGGGCGAATCTTTGATAAAATTGCTCAGCGTTGTACTGCAAAAGCGTTGTTTGGCTGCTGCTGTTTGTTCCTTTATTTGTCTGTTTAATGAATTCACTTTGTTGTGGTAGTCTGGAACTGGGCGTAATTTATTAGATTGCCCTAACCTTTTAATTCTGTGTTTTAAATGGATCACTTCACGTGTAATCCAAGGATTGTGTTTATTTATAGTCTTTTTTACCTGCGGTACAAATTGCCTCAAACAGTGCATTACATGGGCTTTGAACTGCAACCAGATTTCATCTATGCTAGCAGAGCCCTCTGTAAAGAGTTCATAGAAATCGTAGTACTCGTGGGCAAGGTAAGTCATTATGGCATCATTAACTGCTTTGTTAAATGCGTACACGCGCTTCCTAGTGCTAGGTTGGCGAATTTGATTTGTAATTGAAAGCGTGCACAGAACCATATCATGGTCAGATAAACCTTCAAGTATATCGACATTAATCCTTCCTTTTAAGAAGTAGTCACTGACGAAAATAAGATCTAATATAGAACTTGAAGTGCCCTGCACACGAGTAGGCTTGGAAACTATTTGGGTCAGGTTGAAGATAAACAGAAAACTGAGGAAGATGTTGTTCGTAACGTTTGATGGGCTCAAAGAGGTCCAGTTCACGTCCGGCAAGTTAGTCTCCTGCCATTATTGTGGCACTTCCCACCATATGCGTGCGCATATAGTCTAGAAGCTGTTCAAGATAAGATACCTCAGCCTGGGGGGGTCTGTACTCTGCACCGACACAGACATGGCTCCGTCCTGCCTGGATCTTACAACAGACCGCTTCCACACCTGGGACATCTGGCATTACTGAGTAGCTTATGCCTTGTTTCAGGAGCAAAGCAACACCGCCGCCTCTAGATGCTCTATCCTTTCGCACGATGGTATAGCCTGGGGGAACCAGTTCGTGGTTTTCAATGTCAGCGTGCAGCCATGTCTCAGTCAGGCAGATATCAGGCGCGTGGGCGATAAGGACGGCCTCTAACTGTTCAATTTTGTTCACAAGGCTGCGCGCGTTAACACGGCCGACGGCGGTTTCGAGTTCGCTTGGCTGGTCCCTCGTCCAATTCTTCGTTTTTTGCAGCTTCCACTATGTCATTGGTTTGTTCGTCCCAGATGTACAAGCGGTTATTTATTTTGACTTTGTCATAAGAAATACTTTCTCTTTCCGGTCCCTATGAACTTTCGTTCTTTCCCATAGTTTCTTTCTGATGTCCCTTACTGTTCGCGAAAAGTCCTCACTCACTGAGTATTCTGAGCCTTTTAGCTTCTTACAATTGCTAAGTATGTTGGCTTTATCGCGATAGTCGAGTAACTTCATAATGACAGGTCTGGGCTTGGGATTATCAGTCTCTTGCTTTCGGCCGTGGCGGTGAATTCTTTCGAAATCAGCCGTTTTTATTCCTAACTTATCTTCAAAGATTGTTTTCTCGACAGCATTCAACAGATCTTGATGAGTTTCATTTTCGTGCTCTGTAATACCATACACGATAAGGTTAGATCTGCGGCTTCTGTTTTCTAATTCGTCGACTTTTTTAGTCAAGGACAGAACCAGTTGTTCGAGGTTGTCAACTCTATCTACGCATTCTGATAGCTGTTTTTCTATTATTCTTATTTTTCTAGCTTTTTGTCTATCGCGCCTAGCTTTTGATTGGTGATCGCTTTTTCATTCTTTATCTCTTGGATGTCTTTCGCAATTGCTTTAAGTTGCTCGATGAGTGTTGTATCATCGGGCCCAGGATTAGTCTCGACATCCCCTGCTAGCACCAGCAGAAATCGCAAAGAAACTAACAGATCACAAAACCAATCAAGCAAAAGGTGTGGGCACGGCAGCACAAGAAGGCAGACATTGTTGCTGCGAAATGATTTGCCAAAGCGCTTTCTCACCTGGGTTGCAAACAAGAACAGGTTTGAGCGAAGCATCTTGGCATTGCTGCCGCACCCACTGAAGGTTCCGACGCAGAAACAGTTCCTTAAGTAGCCATCTCGTGACGTCACGGTCGATCCCACAGATAGCGTTGCACTCTTCGGGGGGGGGGGGCGTAGCCGTCGGTTCCATCTGGTATTTGATGAAAGTCCCAGTCATAACCCGGGATCACAGGCAGCCGGAACAATTCCGTCGTAGAATTTCTTGTAGAAGTCGTCCAAGAAGGTCCGGAAAAAGCCAGCAGCAAACCAAGCGAAACCTGGGTTGCAAACAAGAACGGTTTGAGCGAAGCATCGTGGCATTGCTGCCGCACCCACTGAAGGTTCCGACGCAGAAACAGTTCCTTAAGTAGCCATCTCGTGACGTCACGGTCGATCCCACAGATAGCGTTGCACTCTTCGGGGGGGGGGGGGGGGGGGGGCGTAGCCGTTGGTTCCATCTGGTATTTGATGAAAGTCCCAGTCATAACCCGGGATCACAGGCAGCCGGAACAATTCCGTCGTAGAATTTCTTCCAGAAGTCGTCGAAGAAGGTCCGGAAAAAGCCATCAGCAAACGAAGCGAAACCTGGGTTGCAAACAAGAACGGGTTTGAGCGAAGCATCTTGGCATTGCTGCCGCACCCACTCCAGAAGGGACTCCACGACCTCGGACAGAAAGACGCGTCCATGGTCACTCAGCAGTTCGCGGGGCGCTCCATGGCGAAGAAAGAAGTGATGCAGGATTAAAGAGGCAACGTGGGGTGCCGTAGCAGCAGGAAGAGCCGCGGTTTCGGAGTAACGCGTGAGGTGGTCCACGGCTACAATAACCCAGCGGTTGCCAGCAGCAGTATAAGGAAGCGGGCCGTAGAGGTCAATCCCTACTCGGTCAAAAGGACGGGAAGGGGAAGGGAGAGGCTGCATCAGGCCGACTGAATGATGAGGAGCGAGCTTGCGACGTTGACAGTCAGGGCACGAGCGGACGTACTTGCGGACGTAGGCGAACATACCGCGCCAATAATAGCGGAGACGGAGTCGCGTGTATGTTTTAAAGGCACCGGCATGAGCAGACTGCGGGACAATGTGAAACAGGGCGCAGAATGTTGACCGTAAATGGGCAGGGACGACAAGCAACCACTTCCGGCCGGTAGAGACGTAGTTGCGGCGGTACAGGAGACCAGCACAAATGGCGAAGTGAGCAGCCTGGCGGCGTAGGGCACGAGCCACAGGTGCCGCCGAGGAATTGGCGAGAAAACGTAGAAGCGCAGACATCCAGGGGTCCTTTTGTTGCTCGCTGTCCATGGTATCTGTTGGAATCGACAGCGAAGCGCAACCGGCTGGCGTGTGGCAGCCAGCGTCAGGCGGCAGTGGAGAGCGGGACAAAGCGTCGGCGTCGTTGTGTTTTCGGCCGGAGCGATAGACGACACGGATATCGTACTCCTGTAGACGTAGGGCCCAGCGAGCGAGGCGGCCTGTTGGGTCTTTTAAGGAGGCCAGCCAACACAGGGAATGATGGTCCGTGACAATGTCGAAAGGGCGGCCGTAAACGTAAGGGCGAAACTTTCCGATCGCCCAAACAATAGCCAAGCATTTTTTCTCATCTTGAATTAGAAATGTTATAGCACAAACAAAGACACGGACAAGAGAGACGAA
This sequence comes from Amblyomma mixtum, assembly GCF_055824585.1. NCBI lineage: Eukaryota > Metazoa > Arthropoda > Arachnida > Ixodida > Ixodidae > Amblyomma > Amblyomma mixtum. Next base: position 141,469,719 of record NC_143012.1, on the reverse strand, counting down.
ACACACACAAGCGCTAACTGTCAACTGAATTTATTCGTCGAAAGCCACACGTTTTATAGGCAGAAGGATCGTGAGAGAAAATGAAAAAAAGCAAAAACTTGTCCGCGTCTTTGTTTGCGCTATAACATTTTTAATTCAAGATGAACTACCAACTCGCCCAACAGGAAGTTTTACTGAAGTTTCTTTCTCAGTGACTGAGTAGTTGGATTCCGGCTTTGTGAGTGCACGGCTCGCGTAAGCAACGACATACTCGGGAAATCCGGGTTTACGTTGCGTAAGGACAGCACCGAGGCCAACGCCGCTGGCATCGCTGTGTATTTCGGTGGGAGCAGTAGGGTCGAAGTGGCGCAAAATGGGAGGCGCTGTGAGCGGCCGCCGTAAGGTGATGAAGGCGTCGTCGCAGTCAGGTGACCAACCGGACAGGTCGTTGGCGCCCCGGAGAAGGTTCGTAAGTGGCGCGGTGATAGAGCCAAAATTTCGGACGGAACGTCGGAAGTAAGAACATAGGCCGAGAAAGGTGCGAAGTTCCTTCAGAGTCGACGGCTTGGGGAACTCAGCGACGGCACGAAGTTTGGCTGGGTCAGGAAGCACGCCGCCCTTAGAGACGACGTGACCTAAAATTGTCAGTTGGCGGGCGCCAAAGCGACACTTTTTGAGATTCAATTGGAGCCCCGCGGAAGTTAAACATGTCAACACGTGCTCCAAGCGGTGAAGGTGCGTCTCAAAGTCAGGCGCGAAGACGGCAATGTCGTCTAAGTAGCACAGGCATGTTGTTCACTTGAGGCCGCGTAAAATGGAGTCCATCATACGCTCGAAAATCGCTGGGGCGTTGCAGAGGCCGAAAGGCATGACGATAAATTCGTAGAGGCCATCTGGTGTAACAAAAGCCGTCTTGGCACGATCAGCCTCCGCCACAGGGACCTGCCAATAGCCCGATTGCAGGTCTAAAGATGAAAAGAATTCCGCGCCCTGGAGGCAGTCAAGGGCGTCATCGATTCGCGGCAGCGGGTAAACGTCTTTACGGGTGATCTTATTAAGGCGCCGATAATCGACGCAAAATCGTATTGTGCCATCTTTTTTTTTTTTTTACCAGCACGACAGGAGAGGCCCACGGACTACTGGATGGTTGAATTACGCCTCGCTGAAGCATGTCGTCCACCTGAGTGTTGATAATCTGGCGTTCGGCTGCCGAAACGCGGTACGGGCGCTGACGAAGCGGCAAGTGGGCTCCGGTGTCGATCTCGTGGGTGACGGTAGACGTGCGACCGAGTCGATTTTGAGCGACGTCGAAAGAAGAACGAAACTGATTCAGTAGGTTGAGAAGTCGGGCGCGTTGCGGTGCGGCAAGTCTGGCGTCGATGGAATCAGCAAAGGCGTCGTCTGTGGCCAAAGCGGGAGATGCGGGCAAAGTAAGCGAATTAGTAGGAAGAGAACATGACTCGGCGCAACGTTCGTGTTCGAGCAAAGAGTCGACGGGCTGAATATTGCCAAGGCATTCGCCACGGAGAAATATGCAAGGGCTCAGAAAAGGGTTGGAGATCGGGATGAGGCTGCAGGCGTCTTGAACCGTGAGCACAGCGAACGGCAGAGGCAGACCATGTCGAGAGATGAAGACGTCGGATGGTGTAAAGACGAAGGCGCCGTCAGATGGAGTGAGGCAGGAGACAGGGACAGGAACAGATGCGCGTTGAGGAATCTCGATGTCGTCAGCCACAGACAGTTTGCAACACGAAGATAATAGATAATATATCAGGCGAGGCAGCACTGCACGGAAGAAGTTCGAGCTCGGCACGAGCACGGTCGATGAGGGCCTCACGTTGGGAGAGGAAGTCCCAACCTAAAATAATGTCATGCGAGCACGATGAGAGAACGACAAATTCGACAGTATATAAAGAACCGTGGATGATTACCCTGGCTGTGCAGGCGACGAAAGGCGAGATTCGCTGCGCATTAGCTGTATGAAGCGAAAATCCACATAACCGCGTCGTCACTTTGCGAAGTTTGCGGCACAGTTTCTCATTCATCACAGAAACAGCAGCGCCAGTATCGACAAGCGCCAAGGCGGTGTGGCCCTCCACAGAAGCATCGAGCAGATTAGCGGGGAATAAACGAGGTCTTGAACTTGCCGCCGAATACGCAGTTCTTGCCTCGGGAACTGCGGCAACTAGTTTTCCTGGCGCATAGGGGAATGAGGACGCAATGGCGACACAGAGCGGCGCCGCGGGGATGGCGAACGGCGGTGAGAATACGGGCGGCGTTCGGAGGCATCAAACTGTTCGACAGACGACGGACGTGGTGGGGGCTGTGGTGCCGCATAAACGTAGGTTCTGGGGTCATCCACAGGTGGCAGCACACGGCAACGGCAGAGACGCGCAACGTGACCAGGGGCACCACATGCATAACAAATGGGGAGGTTGTCACGGGTGCGCCAGGTGTTAACACGAGAAGGAGGTGGCCGGGTTGGAAAGGTAGGCTGCGGCATCGGAGGATAGAACGGGACAGACGCCTCGGGCCTTGGTCTTCGGACGACATCGGCGTAAGTGAGCGGCGCCGCAGCAGGAGCCGGCGGAAGAGCAGGTGGTAACGCTTCAGACACTTGCTCACGAATCACCGTTTGTAGGGTCGGAGCCAGGTTGTAGGGAGGTACCTGAACGCAATGAAGAAGTGACAGCTGTCGAGCCACCTCCTCACGCACAAAGTCTTTGATTTGGTCCAGCAGCGAGCTGTGAGAGGTCGTTACAGTGAGGCTGGAAAGCGAGTCAGGCTGCTCGGAAGGTGATGGTACCAGAATACGCTGCTTGCGGAACTCATCGTAGCTCTGACACAGGGTGAAGACGTCGGCAACGGTGGTAGGGTTCCGGGCGGTAAGCATGTGAAATGCATCAGCTTCGATGCCTTTCAGGACATGCTTGATTCGGTCCGCCTCGGACATAGACGAGTCCACCCTTGTACAGAGGCTGATGACATCCTCGATATAACTCGTGAACGATTGTCCCTGAAGCTGGGCTCTCACTCGCAGCCACTGTTCGGCTCTCAGCTTGCGTACTTCGGGGCGCCCAAAGATGTCAGAAAAGGCTCGTTTGAAAGCCGACCAGGTGGTAAAGTCTGCTTCGTGGTTCCTGTGCCATAGGCTGGCCACGTCCGACAGGTAACACACCACGTTGTTGAGCTTCATGGCGTCGTCCCACCGGTTGTGGCCGCTTACCCGCTCGTAGGAGGCAAGCCAATCCTCCACGTCGTGGTCATCGGACCCGCTAAATATGGCTGGGTCCCGTTGCCGGAGAGCGCCAGGGCAAACGACCGGCGTAGGCGAAGGGGAAGATGACTGTACTGCGTCGGTTGACATAGTTGACGCGATGGTTCTGCTTCGAAGCTCCAGGACGTAGGTCCAAGGCTGTACCCAGCACAGCTCCACCAAATTGTAGCGAGATTTCCGGGGAAACAGCCTAAGAACAGCTAGCCAAAATGGCGGTCCGAGCTCCGGGGCATCAACCCAACGATCTCACGCCTTGCGCTGGCGGTGTGGCTGCCGCCGCTGCCCATCTTCCTCTTTACAATACATTTAAAAACAGAACAAATAAAAATATAAAAGTGGACGTATGGCACCTGGAGAATGCAGAGTTCATAGAAAAGGAGACATTGAAGAAGTTGAGAGCGTTCTAGTTATGTAGGCTTTTCAGAAAGGCGAAACTGCCTAAGGTTTCATTAATGCCATGGGTTAGTGTCCGGAATTTGGGAATGAAAAGTACTCTCTTCGTTCTCTTTGGCGACTTGTTTGGAAACCCGAGTGGAGAAGGATGACCGGATTCTATTGGAATGCATGTTGGGTTAGGCACAGATTCTTGGAAAAGGGAAGATTTGGCGGCGCGTGGATATGGGTCTTGTGGTTGTGGTTGTCCGGTGTACTCTATGCCGACACACCGCAGTGTAGCATATATATCACGTTTGCGCTGTCGCAATCTAGGGTGTCCGTAATCCTGAAGGTGAAATCCGAGAATGTACCTTTAGCAGCGCTTCTAATCTGCATATGACTGCAAACCTTGCAGCGTGGCTTACGGCATGGTTGACAGCCACGACTCGGGTTTGCGTTGGGCGTTGTTCTGGACTTAACTAGAATGTCCTTCAGGTTCCTCCAGCGCCGGTGTACTGCTCTTGGTAGTTGTTCAAAAATGAGAGACAAGTGACTGCTTTGCTGGATAATGTTAAAATACGTGGTAAGTTAGATGAATGAGTGAGGTTGCTTGCTCTTTCAGTATCATGCGATTTTGGGGGATTTAGTATTTTATTCTTGTCAAAACCACGAGCTTTCAGGATAGCGTCATCGACGATGAACGCTGGATATTCCTTAAGTAAAAGATTTGGTTTTAGTTTCCCAGCATGGCGGTCAAAGTCTTCGAGCTCAGAGCAAATCCGTCGGTATCTGTGAGCCTGTGAGTACGGTATGCCAGTCTTCCAGTACCGTGGGTGGCTGCTCTTAAAATGTAGGTATTCCTGGCGGTCAGTGGGTTTTTTTAGAGGGTTGTCCATACATGCTTCCTTTTTCCTCTGTTTGAAAGCCCAAGAAGTTTAGAAGTATTGTGGAGTAATTCCCAGTAAGCGCGAGTCATAAGCTCGCGTTGATTACGTCCCTGCCCTTTGTACACACCGCCCGTCGCTACTACCGATTGAATGATTTAGTGAGGTCTTCGGACAGATGTCCGGCGCAGCCTTTCGGTTGCGCCGGTCTGTTGGAAAGATGACCAAACTTGATCATTTAGAGGAAGTAAAAGGGCCACAAATTGGGCTTATGCCGCACGAGGCGGACTTATGGTTGCTTGGCGGGGGAACTTATCACTCACTCGTCAAGGCAACTGTTTGGTCTAATACCCTTTTCCCAAGCATTTCACCCTAGAAGAGCCGAGCACCAGGCCAGGTGAAATCTTGTACCCATTAAAGAAACCGGTGGGTACCCGGCGGCACTGGGGATCGAACCCAGCACCTCCCGAATGCGAGGCGGATGCTCTACCACAAGGCCACGCTTCGGTACAAGAAGTTTTCGGCCTGCCAGAACAGCCTCCCCCGGCCATACACAGACTAGGCCAGGGCCAGGCCACTTCCCAAGTGCAAGTCTCTTGCACAAAGTGCTTGGTGCGCCCCCTCACCAGAGACTGCTCTTGTACCAATTTAGGTTTGGTCATCCTCGGGCTCGAAAGCCCTCCCATCGAGTGTGGCGGACTGACGAACTACTGCCACCCCGATGGTCGTGTGTGGGTCCAACCCACGAGCTTCGGACAGGCGGGGTCGCTACTCCCCGTGGTGCACCTCTGTGATGTGCACCCCTGCCAGACGCCGAAGCGCCCTCGACTTCGGGTAATCCCTTCGCGCTGCACTGCAATCGGGAGCCCGATTCTACCAACTTTTATTAAGCGTCTTGGATTTGACGCCGGCCCTGCAAGCAGGACCTACCGCCTACGTACCCGCAGTGCGAGTGTGGGCTTCATCCCACACCCGTCCGGTCTCACGACGGTACTACTCACAGACTCTCAAGGGACGCAAGCGCCAGTTCTGCTTTCGCTTTGCCCTCGCTCTCTTAGCCTACTAAGACGCCCGAAGGCCTCAGCGTTTCCCAGAGATGGCCCTGGTTTCCCGGAGGGGGAACGAGGGCAGACCCCAGCAGCGCTCCCGAGTGTTCTTTGGACACGGGTTACACAGGGATGCCCCTACGCCTGATGACTTTAGTCAGCGGGGATTTCCCTGCAGCCAATCTGCTGGAGACTTAGCCACAGCAGCCTATCCCTAGACTGCCGCAGCGTATGAACTCTCTCGCTTTAAGTCCTGGGATAGGATCACCACAGACCCTTCCCAGGATCAAGGTCCTGGGATGCATTAGCATCGCCTCCTATTTCACTGGATTACAGGAGTACGCAACTACTCCCAGCGTTTCGCCTCAGGACTTTCATCGCCAGTGCCATCACACCCCGCTAGGTAACAGGAGGACGCTATCCCTCCCAGTGTTAGCCGGCCTGGGAGCAACCCTAGTACACCACAGCCCCAGTCACAGCTTTTCAACTGCGGCCAGGTAGCCAACCCTCCGGTTGACAGCCGACAGCAAGCGGTGGTGCTGTGATAGACACAACACCCCAGTCAATCCAGCCCTGACACGAGGCTGCTAACGTTTTGGGTGGGGCTGCGGCTCACCACACACCGAGCACCGCCAGCCCCGAGGCGCCGTACACCCTTTAGGAAGCACAGATTAGCCCTATTTTAATAGGGCCGCCTCGGGTGAGAGTTCACCCATGCGCTTAGGAACCCAACCTCAGCCAGCCTTTGGCTTGCTTTACAGGCTCACGCCAACCGAGCCCGGCTGAAGAGACAGAGAACTTATGCAGCACAAATCTCCATCTCCAACTCTCTCCATCTCTGACGCCCTGGACCTTCGCAGCCGTCTTCTCCCGCCGCTCACAATGACTAAGGACTCCGTGCCCAGTCCTACCCCGCACCTCCACCAAATGAAAGGGGGTTCACGTACTAGTGAACTCAGCAATACAGTTCACCAAACAGCTGAGCGGATGGCAGCAAAATCACAGTCAGTCTACACAGCCAGCGAGCTGGAGCCGCGCGCCGGCACACTTCGTCGTCAACTTCTTCGTCTGCCATCGAGGCAACCTGAGGCGCATTCGTAATAGTTCAGGCGCGTTCATTGTAATTCACTACAGGAGATGCTGTTGGTGAACGATATTGAAGGATGAAACGCTTTTCTGCGCGTGTTTTATGTTGCTGTGTACGTGCTTTCATCGCCGGCCTTTTATCTCCTAGTCTTGTTCATTTTCGAGTTGTTTTGTATTTCCTTCTTCCTTCCCCTCATCCATATCAGCAGTATATATTCTGATAACCTTTCCAATAAAAATTCAGTCGTGAGAAAGCGCTCGTGTCCTTTCTTCACCTTTTCTGTGTCTCGTTTTTCGCGCTATGTTTTTCTAAAATGAAACGCTTTTACCTCGCTATGAATATCAAGAGGCTGGCTTCATCATGAGGCCAAATGAAACGCACCGCGACATAGAAAGGGCTTCTTCCCTATGACTCTGTCTATTCGAAAATAGTAAAGAAAGCCATTGTTAGCTCGTGCCTGGGATCTTCTCTGACGAAGCCATGCCCGCATGCAATGCACACTAGCTTTCATAATCAGATAAGAAAGGCTGCTTTCAGCCGGCTTCCCCTGCGAGGTCATCTCAGCTGTGGCCGAGAACCTTCTTCGGAAGGTAAAAAAAGGAAACCGCGCCAACAACGAGGAGCGATTGCCACTAAGAAAGACTACGGTCGTCCCGTATATTCACAAGGTGGCCCACAACATAAAAAAGTGGCAAATAGGCATGGCGTCCCTGTGGTGTTTTCGGCGCCACGCGAGCTCGCCGGGTTGTGCCCAAGAATCAGCGCGGAAGGCGCTCGACGAAGAGTATGCGAGATAAAGCATGCGGCACAATTTGTCAAATGCGCCACGGGCGTTGTATATCTTATCCCGCTCCAGTGTGGTCGCGTGTATATGGGCCAGGCAGGACGTTCCGTGAATGAACGCGCAGGGGAGCATCAGCGTTCTTTTAGGAACAGAGAAGGAGCAAATTTGCCTGCTCATTGCATTGCATGCAACGGTTGTGAGCCACTGCTAAAAAGTATCAGATTTCTGGGCAGGAACAATAAAGTTTCCCGTGAACTTCTAGAGGCATATCACATCAAGGCAAGAGTTGATAACTGTGTGAGTGACACATCCGTTTCACTGTACAACGCGGAAAAGAATTTTTTGGAGCGTTTGTGATGGTTTGTCGCGCAGGGTTTGATTTGCCTCCTTATCCTCTCTTTCCCCTCTTTGTAGGCACGTGTGCACACTGCCTATAAAGCGGCACTGAATCCAATAAACACCAGTTGATAGCGCTCTTTCAGTCTCCCTCGTGTGTTTTTTTCCTGTGTGTGTCTTTTGTGCGCAATTCGTACTACAACAGTATGCACCAACTCGCCCAACAAGAAGTTCTTCTTAACCAAATGAAAAGGATATCGTCCAGGAAAAGTTTCTAAAGGAGGGGTTTCAAGGAATGAGTATCAAGGAATTCTGTTTCCAGTGCCGCCACGAATATGTTTGCGTGGGCCGGTGCCATCTTTGTTCCCATCGCCGGGCCGTTGACCTGAATATAGTGTTTTCCCTCAAATCAGAAGTAGTTGTAGTTCAGTACTAAGCCCACGATTATAGAACGAGTTTACTCATCAAGGTGAACAGGGGGATCAGTCGGCAGGTACACATCCTTTGACGCGCGCAAGCCGTCTGGGGGAAGAGGGGGGGGGAGGGATTTGTGTCCTGAATGTAGGCTGGGATAGTTGGTATAATGTGCTTCAACATTCAACGTACTATTCTTGATGTGACATTTCCGCTAATATTTTTTTTCCTTGCAGGACACAGAGAACGCGACTGATAAAACCATGGAAGTGGCTACGTTCCGATGATGTTGCGGTCATCTAATATATGGATTGCTACATTAACTAAGTTACCAGGGACGTTAACGGCTGTTGGCTACAATCTTTCGATACATTAAAGTTCTGTGTATATAAGTTCGTACTTATGAAGGCTATTAGGCACAGTTTAAATCCCTGGATGAACCGAGAAATCATACATGATAATCGTAAGTTGAAAATACTTAAGAAGCAGCATAGGACGGGAACCGCGCAGTTTGCTGCTTTAAAAAGCTGGTTCTCAGTAAAGGTGCAACAAGCCAGACGTAACTTCTTTAGTGACGGGCTCGAAGAATTCATGAATTAGGATTCGCAAGAGTTTTGGCGCCACTTAAAACAAAGTAAAGCGATAATAAAAATAATTATATAAGCATATTAGACAGAAGCATGACTGACAAAAACATTTACTTTTAGAGTGTAATCACGAAACTTGATGAATTTGAACCTTAGACTCGTTCTCTTTGCGGGTTAGTGACAATTAGCTGAGCGCAGTTTGCTGTCCAAACAATAAACACCAGTTGAAAGTCAGCGCTTGTGCGTGTCGTGTCTCCCTTCGTGTCCGTGTCTTAGTGCGCGCTGTTCCGATGAAAACTAGCCGAGGTTATGGGGCAGTGCTAATTAACCTGTCTAGTTTTATATTTCTTCCTTTCCTCATTCAAATACAATCATTCTCCTGCTTGGGCCGAGCGACGGCTCCCAGTATGTGCAAAGAAAAAAAAAGCTGCTCCCAGCCTATCCAAGGAGATTGCCTAAATTCGTCTCGAGACCTCACTGTTTATTGCTTACGGTTCATGGGGGTTCGACATCCCAAAGCGGCTAAGGCTATGAGGGACGCCATGGTAAAGGACTCCTTAAATTCCGACCACCTGGGGTTCTCTAACGTCCACTGACATCGTACAGTACACGGGCCTCCGTCGAAATTCGACAGCCGCGGCAGGGGCCGAACCCGCATCTTTCGGGTCAGCAGCCGAGCGCCACAACCACTGAGCCCAACCACTGAAGTCCCAAACTGCATTTTTGTTGGTAACCACTCCGGTCCCTTAACCAAACCACATCGCATCTTTTCTCCGCACCGCAGGTCACACTTTCAGCGGGGAACACAGGAGAGTTCTGCAACCGTTACCTCAGGGCATTGGACCCTGGACTGCGTCTCCTTTTTCCATGTGATGTAGCGTGTCGTGAAGCAACATTACTGTGCCGTCTATGGCTCGGCGTTGCCTTCACTAATCAGTATGCTTTCCGGATCGCGAAGGCCGACAGCCCTTCTTGTGTAAACCGTGCCTGTGAAGAGACAATCACTCATCTCTTGGGTTAGTGCCCTGTTTTTGTGACCAAAAGAAATAAGCTGCGTTGTGCTCTGGACAGCCTTGATCCTCGCCCTTTCACAGAGGCCAAGATCCTCGGTTCGTGGCCACAACAGTCGACTGCCATCAAGGCTTACAAGGCATTGTTTTCTTTTTTGAGACACACTGCTTTGATTGACAGGTTGTGACTGTGTTTCCCGTTCCTTCTCTCTTCCCTCTTTGATCCCCTCATTCCCTTCCTCAGTGCAGGGTAGCCAACCGGAACCCTTTGTCTGTATCTCTCTCTCTCATGTCTCACCCGTGTCTATTTCCACTCGGCTATGGTATCACTGACTTGTACACTAACCCACGTTAATTCCTTTCCTTTCTCAGGTCGTTGGCCTGGTCATTCTCCCTTCAACCGTTCTCTAAGCTGTCCTCGATTTACTCAGCGTGTTGGGCGAGTTGGTTTGCAATTACCACTGAAATTATCACCGGGAAAGCAAATAAGACACAGTACAGCACTGCCTTTAAGTGCTTGGATTACCACTACTACGTTTGCCACTGTATTTGTCGATAGCTGTTGCGATGTAGCTATGGTTGTCCTCAGTTGAGTCTCGAGCCGTTCTAGCACCTTTCCAGATTATGCTTCACAGAGCAGAAGTGGGAGAGCGCAACTGTTTTACTCCTATGCTCATGACTTCAGAGCGCATACCGAATGCATTCCACCCCGTTCAATATTACTGATAGGCCTCTTATTAAGAAGTTTGCGGGTACACGGTCGCCGCAACTGGCAAAGGACAGGGTTAATTGGAGAGACATGGGAGAGGCCTGTGCCCTGCAGTGGGCGTAGAAGGCTCATGATGATGATAATGATGATGATTATTTCTCCTTCGTGAGTCGGCTCTCTGTCATCAGTTGTCCTGATTGGATGTATTTATTTACCACTTCCGACAGTTTGCTTGCTACCCTATACTGTTCTCTTCTGAGACCGTGGAACATTAAATTTGGTCTTTTCGATATTAAGTTTTCGTACCGCCATTTTGCACTCATTGCTTAGAGTACAAGTGATGCACCCGAACTCCATCTCTCAGTTACTTAGTAGGGCAGTGCCATCAGAAAGTCCTGGGTCGAGGAGGGCTCATTTAACTTACCGGGAGCTAGCTGTTCTCAATCGAACCCTTTGTACAGCTTTTGTGATATCATTCCCGATAGGTAGTTTGTTGCGGTATTCCTCATCGCTTCTGAAGACATGAATATTTTATCTTAATAAATAGTAATGTGCATACCGCATACGGTCGTGTTCGGAACTCTACTGGTTTGGTATATTGGTGTTTAACGTCCCATAGCGACTCAGGCTATGAGGGACGCCGTAGTGAAGGGCTCCGGAAATTTCGACCACCTGGGGTTCTTTAACGTGCACTGACACCGCACAGTACACGAGCCTCTAGTATTTCGCATCCATAGAAATTCGGCCCTGCGGCCGGGATCGAACCAGCTTCTTTCGGGTCAGCAGGCGAGCGCGGTAACCACTGAGCCACCGCGGCGGGGCAGTTGTTTGGGGCTCTAGGTCACCCGCAAATGATAGAAGTGTACTTTACCGGCGCGGCGTTCGAGCGCTCTAGACAGATGTGTCGACGGCTGTGCAAGCTTTTTACCCGGTCTTGGGCTCGGCTTATCTAGGGTGAAATTATTTGAAACTACGCCTTTGACCATACCTTGCGTAGACTAAAGCACCTTATGTTCTTGTGGGTGTGTCTGATATGCAGCGTTGGTCTCATTCTGTTGCGGTTGCCGTATTAAAAGCTGTGTAGAGGGCGGATTCTTCTTGTTATGCAGTGCAATTCTTCAAGTCTTTCACATTACCTTTCCTTTGACGCAACATAAGGTTAGTATTTGTTCATTCTACCGGTGCGCTCGAGGCCACAAGGTACTGCGTACACGGAGAGGGAAGATCTTCTAGCCCAATGCCTCAACAGCCGAACAAATATGCGCTGACTCGATCATCACCCGCCGGTTTTCTCCTCTTCGTTTCTTTGCTAGGCTTCCGTAACTCCCTCTTTTGTTACTGCCGGAATTTTCATTTCCTTGGCGCTACTACTACTGCCGTAACATCAGGACATGTTGGCGGCTGTAGATATCCTAATACATTTGCTATGCTAATTGCACTGTTTTCCCTCTAATTGTTTCCCTCTCTTCTATCCTCTAATGATATTTTTGCAGCTTGTTTCTAGTGACGCATGTGTTATTTTCACCCATGCCAAATTTCCTGTCCTGCTTTCAGGCTATCCCCATTCCGTCTGAAATTATAGTCCCCACAATTCTATGGCACCTTCATTTCCCCGTGCCTAACAAACACCTCCACGTTCTTCACAATGCGAGAATGGACACATACAATGAACTCTATTTTGTGCACAGCGCCCCATTCACCTCTTCTCGGCACTCATTCTCGTTCTGCGGAGGTGGAATTCGTAACTGTTGAATTACTTCGTTCTGTAATAGTTAATAGTTGTCTCCTGTTATGACTTGTTTGCCAATGCCAGCTCGGCTTCCTGCTTCTATTCTACCTTCAGTTCAGGTTGTCTATCTTCCTTCTTCGCACCAGAGGTGCCCCGCCAGAGACGGTTTGTTTAACTTGAAGACCGAAGCTTGATCTTCGCACCAGGGGTGGCCCGTCAGAGACGGTCTCACTATGAGTTGACACGCAGGGATAAAGGGAATGCTTGAAGATGTATATACAGATATCTACATCATATACAAGTTAAGGCACTGGAGACAATTTAAGCAGCGAAAGGACAAACAACAAAAAAGGTGGAACTGGCTAACACTAGGGGAGGCCCCTACTCGGCATAGCCAAAGATGCATAGCATCTCACCTTAGCGCAGAACCTTTTTTCTGGCGCCGGAGCCCGGTTTTAAAGACCTCAAGGCCCGGCCCACATTTGGTAGCACCCAATCATGCCACACTCCCAACATGATTGGCTCATCGAGAGCATGGCCAGCCCCCCAGCTTCCGCAGGGAAAACCACCCTCTCCAGCACAAAACACAAGCAAAAACCACACATGCACAGATGCGCCAGCACGTGCGAGGCAAAACACCCTCTTCCTCGCAAAACAACAAAAGAAAAGCGAGTGCAAACACCCAGTCGTGCCCGCACGTGCAAGGTAAAACATCCTTTCCTTCGCACAGAAGTACACGTGGGGCGGGGGACACCCGTACTTCCCGGCGCATTCGCGAGCGGCCGCGTTCCGAAAAAGGAGACGCTTCGCTTTGAGCGCCGCTGCCGCCCCCTCACGCCGGTGGCGTCCATTGAAGACGGCAGCGGCGGGGTGCTGACAAAGAATTAGCGTTACTAACGACCCCGCACGCACTACCGATCCCTTACACCATTCCCTCTGAAAATATAGTCCCCACAATTCTAAGCCAGCTACACTTCACCGTGCCTAACACTTCCAAATTTTCCACATGCTGAAATCGCCACATATAATGAACTCTATTTTATGCACAGCGCCCCATTCAGCCTCTTCTCTGCACTCATTCTCGTTCTGCGGAGGTGGAATTCGTAACTGTTGAATTATTTCGTTCTGTTATAGTTAATAGTTGTCTCCTGTTATGACTTGTTTGCCAATGCCAGCTCGGCTTCCTGCTTCTATTCTACCTTCGCCTCGAAGTAGCTCATGATTAGTGTACGGCTGCTTTTTTTCTTTCTTAGTTCAACGCCCGAACAATCCCAGGATATATCAGGACGCCTACAAGTGCCTAACGGGTCTCACCTCAGCGCTTTCCACGCAGCGGTGATGGGCAAGAGTGTAGTGGAGAAATACGGCCGCATATTCCCGGTACTCTTCGTTGTCTTCCCATATGTTGGGCGCACAGTTCCTGAGCGAGCGAAGGGCGAGTTTTCCTGGGGCGACCTCGGTCACCTCCGTCCCCACGAAAGAGAGCAGGTCGTTAAGCGTCGGCATATTCCTGGTGAGGTGACACGTCCTGTTTTCACTGGAGGTGCAGCGGGTGGGCAGCGCGAGGCCGCCTCCGCCTGGCTCAGGCGGTCGCTCTGCCAGCAGAGCGGGAACTTTTGGCAGGCCACCGCCAGTGTACCTTCGCACCGCCTTCGGAACGGTGCGCCGGACCATCACGACCTGCGAGCAGTGAGAGCAACGACACACCAAGGTACTTTGTAACCCGCGCCCAAGACATCGGTCAGGGTTTCTGCAACCAAGATTGGGGGCATCATTCGGGCAGTTATTTCTGTCTCTTCGCTGTGCTGTACATGAAATGTCGGGTATGTTTCGATTTTTAGAAGTACTGAGAAGTCACATCTGTCCGCACTCCTTTTTGAGGGCTATCATTTTTTTGTTGCAAAGGGGGAACCATAAAATATATATTGCTTGGTCATGGAGCCCAACGAGCGGACGGGACAGGAAATTGCAAGCAAGTGCTGCCCACGCTACCTGTACGCCCGAAATATTACCAAATAGGACGCAACTCAGGGCAGTTGGCCACACAAGGTTAAACCTAGCCGCCTATGAGCAGTGAAAAAAAAAACTAGAAGAGAAGAGAGAAGGAGAGAGGAAAGTTGGTTTAGTTTGGTTTATGGATGTTTAACGTCCCAAAGCGACTCAGGCTATGAGGGACGCCGTAACGAAGGCCTCCGGAAATTTCGAACAGCTAGGGTTCTTTACCCTGCACTGACATAGCACAGTACGCGGGCCTCTAGAATTTCGCCTCCATCGAAATTCGACTACAGCGGCCGGGATCGAATCCGCGTCCTTCGGGTCAGCAGCCGAGCGCCATAACCACTGAGCCACCGCGGTGGCTGCTTTCAAAAGATTTCGCATAACAACTTGTAAGGGTTATACGCGTATAACTACCATGGGAGGTGTGTGACTTTCCTCGTTTTATGAATGAAACAATAATGCCTTTTTTTCCAAGCCGGTGGTATTTTCCTCAGTTCCAATATTCTATTAAAAATTTAAGAGAACTTGCACAGAGGGTTCGGATAGATGGGCCAGCATTTCATAATGAATTTCTTCGGGGCCGTATGCAGTTTGTTTACCTGCAGACAGTACTCTGAATGTTTTGAAATGCAATCAACCTATTGTATGCCTCGGTTGTGGTGCCTACCGTAGGAAGCCTTTGCTTTTCGGCCGCATTTTTGTGTATTAAGAGTAACTCTGTGTAGTGTGAGGAACTATAAAGTGTAGAAATATGTTGGACCAAAATGTCGCCTTGGTCATTAATACTCGTCTGTATACCGGGGTCTGTCAGAAGAGGAAGTGTGAATAGGGAGTCATCATCATCATCATCAGCCTGACTACACCCACTGCAGGGCAAAGGCCTCTCCCATGTCTCTCCAATTAACCCTGTCCTTTGTCAGTTGCCGCCACTGTATCCCCGCAAACTTCTTAATCTCATCCGCCCACCTAACATTCTGCCGTCCCCTGGTACGTTTGCTTTCTCTTGGAATCCACTCCGTTACCCTTAAAGACCAGCCGCCTCCTCACCGCCGCTACTACTGCGCGCTTCGCCTCCTCGCCACCGTTTGACCTTTCGTTGCAGCCGCGTGTTTACCACAGTTACTAAGCATGCGCAGGGAGGGCTATACAACGCGCTTGCCTGCACCGTTATCGTGGTGCTCCCGGTGCATTATGCGCAAACTGCGACAGCCATGACGTCAAACAAAGCATATCTTCAGCTTTTCGCTTATATGTCCAGGCTTAATCAGAGCTGAGCCACTGCCAATTTTTTTTTCTCACCTGGTCCCACATTTTTTTTTATTTTACTGCGCTTCTTATGGAAGACACATGACTTTGATAAGATGTTTTTTTGCCGCTCCGCCGTATTTCTTTCTTCTTTTTATTTCTTTCGGGCTTTAGCTTTTTCCTTTTTGAAAATTCTGAGATTCTCATGAATTGAATACCTACGAAGAACACCAAACTTTATTGTATTTTTTTTAAGCTTCCTTACATTCTTGCGCCCCGATACCTTGTGGCTCTGGCGCACCATTCCTATGGAATGGGGAATAGCTAGGCGTGCAGCATCGATGATGCATTTCGTGAGAATTTCATTGAGTTCATTGTGCTAAGTGTTCCAGAGAAACTTTGTGAACAGGCTTTTTTCTCTCAACACAGCCCACTGTTAAATGCAGTTTCCAATGTCGTGGTTTGGTATGCATGACAGAGCTCATTCTCCGCGAGGTTGTGGAGCAGTATGAAGGTTTACGAAAGTTCAACAAACTGGCGTTACTAGACAGAATAAAATCCGTTTTCTAACTGCCTGGAAAACAAGGGTGGGCATTGAAATCTGCAGATAATAGCTATGCTCTGGTAACTATTCTAAAAGGTTCCATAATTCATGGAGTGCTACTTACTCTGAGGCGCAGTTCAAGATATACGGAGCAAAATGTAATCATTTTGTAAGCAACCACTGTGGCGGCTACGGGTTCGAATCTAGTTTTCAGTTTCAGCTTGCGAGCTGCTGCTCCAGGTTTACAGAGATAGCTAAGCATCCTGAGAGTCTGCTCTCGTCCCCTCTCGGTCCCAGCCGAAGACAGTACATTTCGTCAGCACATTTTTGTGCCGATGGCATAAGCTGGTTTGCTGGAGGCATCACACAAGAGGAAAAAATGAGTTCAAAATGACTTTTATGCTAATTATTTCAGAGACATCTGCAATTCCATTGTATTATGAAAGCAATCTTTATGTTGTGTATTTATACACAGCACTTGGTTTTGGCCCAGTGACTCAAACCCTCTTTTTTGACCGATCTAAGGAGACCCATCGTCCGTCCGACGTGGAGGGCTCAGGGCTGCCTTGGGTCGTGTCCACACTCCACACAATGTACACCCTAGCCGCCAGGAAAAATGAAATACGAAGACGAGAGTAGGAGACAGGATAGTTGTGAGAAAGAAAATAGAAAAGTGAAAGATGGAGGACAGAAGAGTAAAAGAAAAAGCGACTGCCGATTTCCTTAAGTAGGATGAGGCCGGAGGTGCCGTCTGCGAAAAGATGGGGCCAAATATTTTGTTGTCTCCGCTGGGGGGCCTTAAAGGTCCAAACGCTCGACATGGGCTCAACGACCAGGACCCCCTTTTGCACGGAGACGGCTGAGCCACGTACGGCTAGGCGCGGGTCCTCGGGTGTGTGGTGACGTACTGCTCACCAAAATCCCCCGCCGGGGATGTAGTACCTTCGGATGCTAGCGATGCTAGGGAACCCGTGGGGTCGCCACTCAACAACATATTCATGTTGCAGACGCCATTGTGTGGCAAGCTGGAGGATGCGCATGCAATGGGAAGGTCATCACCATATAAAGAATACACAATGGACTTTGTAAATGTTCTGCTATGGAATTCTTTTTCACGACGAACAAGGTAGTACTTAAAATGCGCCCCTGCGATACCCAGTTTTCCTGAACGAAGTTCCTCGGAAGTGTTGAAGCCAGGCGTACATGAAATGAACGGTCACCTAAAAAATCTCTGAAGTAGTTCAGCATCCTACCAGGGATACCTGCCTCTGCAAGGTCACGCAGAATGCTGAACCTCTATGCAGTGTCGCAGGCTTTTTCCAGATGAAAAAAGACCACAAGGCTGCGTCGTCTGTGTATCAATGTATCTCTCACTTTTTTCACGGCAGACAAGATCTCGGGCAATACGGTGCCGGGGCGTTGGTTAGAAGTTAGGAACGCGCCGCAAGTGGGTGTCCTATCCTCAGCATGCACAAAGTTACTTCTTTGAATCTGTCTTCTTTTTCGGTAGTGTAACTTCCTATTCTGGTCTTTATGCCTGTAGTTTGTTTTCTGTTGCTGTGTTCCATTTCTCTTGCCATGTTGTCGAATCGTGTCGCAGATGATTGGTTTGAGGTTCTGGTATGGTATTTTCTCAATGTCTGCTGTATGCCGATGAGCGGCTCACACTGCGAGCCGATAAGCTGCCAAATTTCCAGATATCTTTCGGTGTCGTGGAATCCGGCACTATAATTTTAGGCTTTGATTTGTGAGCAGTCATGAGGTTTTTGAACAGGGAATTCATCGCTGGGTTCTTACGCTGTTTCTCTGAGCATATGGTAGTTACCACATATAAGGAGTCTATAAATTTCTCCGTCACTTTCACGACGTTCGTGCCGTTCCTTCTTCACATATTCATATAGTACAGTAATCTTACAAAGATTATACGAATACAAATATCCCGGCCTCTGTTAACACAAGACATGCCATCGTCAAAACACATTGACGGCATCTGCAATAAGGCCCCTAAAACCCTAGGATACTTACATCGCACCTTGCGCGCCGCTCCTCAAGAAACCAAGCTTTTAACATATAGAACACTCATTCGCCCCATCCTCTAATATGCTTGCGTTCGTTGGAACCCCTATAAGCAGTGTGAGATAATTCAACTGGAATCTGCAAAAGAAGGCCGCGCGTTTTGTTTTGTTTTTTTTTTTTTTTGCAGGAGATTTGACATGGATTTTTCGCCATCTACTTTTCTTTTCCAACTAGACCTCACTACTCTTGCCGCACGTCGTCTTGAATTCCTGAAAACCGCATACACTTCAGTCAATTCACCTCGTTTTTCTTCGCTAGATAATTATCTGACACTTTCAAAACCTTCGTCTACAAGGAGCCGCCAAGTCCTAAACATTTCGCCCTTTTATGTCCCCACTAACAACATTTAGTAGAGCTTTTTCCCTCATACTATGGATATTTCGAATTCCATAAAGGCAACATGCGTTAATTACATTACTTACAAGAATTATTAATTAATAGCCTCTTCCTAACGTTGCATGAATGCTCTTTACTTTCTGTTGTTCTTTGTATTGTTATTTTGTATTCAACCCACACCTAGAATAGCCTCGCTAGAGGCTGCAGTATGTACAGATAAGTAAATAAGCTCCCTATTACGCAAGGCGCGGTTTCAACGAGGCATATGCCTCTGAAAATGGGGCGAAAGTCAACACTAGCACCGACGCTGGGCTCTAAAACGATGACGATTAAAATCGCGGGTGTTCATTGCACATTGCAGTAAAGGAATGGTATTATGCAGCTGACCGAGGCCCGAGGGTTGTGTGCTTATACTTCATGCACGCAGCTGCTAGTGTCGGCGCGCCGGAAAGTTTGCACTGCCAGAGCAGTTGATCGACACATATATGTGCACTCGGTGCAAAACAACCACACGTTCCCTGCCAGATAAATTTGCGTCCACTCGAAAACAAAATATACATGATAATGCCTGATGCCTGAGAGGGTGCATAAATGTGTGCATTAAAATGATAGTGGCAGAGGGCTCGACTTTGCACCCCACTTCGCACTGCCGATTTTTGCCATCACCTACCGAGCCGGAGTACCCGGGTTTGAACCCGACCACGGCTACCGCTTTTCGATGGAGGCGAAACACAAGAGGCGCCCGTGTTCTGTGTGATGTCAGTGCACGTCAAAGATCCCCAGGTGGTCGAGATTATTCCGGAGACCTGCTCTAGGGCACCTCTTTCTCTCTTTCTTCTTTCACTCCCACCTTCCTCCCTTCCCTTACGGTGCGGTTCAGGTGTCCGCCGAGATATGCGAGGCAGATACTGCGCCTTTTCCTTTCCTCAAAAACCAATTTACCAGCGCCAGACATCAAGAGAAGCCGAGGTCGCGGCACATGGTGTCACATGGCACATGGTGTCAATTATTGATGGTATCCACTCTTTGTCAGAAGTTTGGAGCCCAGGTGGTTTGCCCGTACATTTAGTGAAAAGATGAGCAGTGAAAGCAGCGCTGCAACTGAAGCTTGCCTTTTTGAAATTCCACGCGCAAGATTCATGAGAGCTATACCGGTATTAAAAAATTCAGGGGGCATTTTGGCTCTCTAAAGGGCTGCAAGGCGAAAGCGTTTCCTGGCGCACAGTTTGTTTTATTTTTCATATTTTTTATTTTTCAATTTTTTCCTTTATTTTTTTTTAATTAATGAAACCCGTGCATTCACTAGATGCGCCTTTATTCATGCTCAAACTCCGAGCCTACGTGGCAGAGTGGTCTCCACTTCAAATGCCAAAGGCCCCAGGGTTCGATTTCCAGGCTCGACACAGTTTATTTTTAAATAGTGACGCCGAAACGCGGACAGATTTGCTAACATTCCTTGGTCACGACAGTATGAGGTATTGAAGGCTTTCGCCTTAAAAGTACGCATAGCAAACTACGCACCAACTCGACGAGCTCGAGCGAACAAATATGGAAACCGGCAGCTGTTGGTTGGTTTGTTTATGGGGTTTAACGTCCCAAAGCGACTAAGGCTATGAGAGACGCCGTAGTGGAGGGCTCCGGAAATTTCGACCACCTGGGGTTCTTTAACGTGCACTGACATCGCACAGTAAAACCGGCAGCTGTGGGCGCCATGTTGCCAGACCAGCAAGCAGTTTCCATCTATTAGCCTAAGGAAAAATCAGCATCGAAAGCCGGCGTGTTACCTGCACCAGCGCCTTACCCCACACTGCGTGCAATGCTTGGCATACCGCGCTGTCTTATCAACCAGCGCGACAGGTGTCGCCTGCAACGGCGCAAACCTCTTCAAACGGCGCGTCATTGATAACGGAGCCCTTCAGGGCTAAAATCACCATTAGCATCCATGTTTGCTTGTAAACGATAAAATTGTGCGCAGGACAGTAAGGCAGGGCGTCTCGCGAACATACGCGTGCTACCAGAAACATTTACTCATTCATAGGAGGAGGAGGAAGATCAGGAGGAGAGGCGGGAGGTTAACCGGTAGATGAGAGCAGTTTGCTACCCTGCACTGGGGGAAAGAGATGGGGGCACATAAAGGTGAGGGAGGAGACGGGGAGCTGAAAAAAAATTTAAGGCGAGAAGGCTTAGGCAAAGTCACAGCCTGTCGTGTAGGCCCGACACTCGCAACAACCGCAGGAGGGCCTGGCAGATCCTCACAGCCTTTGATCTCCGCGGCCAGTGTCCCAGAGTAGCGAACTCCGTTAGCGGGCGTGAAGCGGTGGGTTCCAGCACAAGGCGGAGAGAATGTCTTTCAGAACTGCACGCTCGTGCTTATTCATATCGCCACGCGTCTTTGTACCGTGTGTTTCCTCACTCCGTTCAAAGCCGGTGGCACTCGTTTTAGTGCGAAGGCATTCATAGGATCATCACAGTTGAGTAAAAATCTTGCGTCTATATTGCTCGTTGCAATAGCAACCGTCTCTCCAAGCGGCAAGGATTTGGCCCGATGATGAAGTTTGCCGGGATAGCGTGGCAGCAACTGGCAAAGGACAGGGTTAATTGGAGAGACATGGGAGAGGCCTTTGCCCTGCAGTGAGCGCAGTCAGGATGATAATGACTCTCGAAATTTTACCTTCGCCGATTTGGACCAAGATCGATATCTAACCATAATTTACCGTGCCCGACACAATGGCAAACTCCAGATTTCATCCTGCTAATTTCCGAATATTTGCTCTAGGACTAGAAAAAGTAGTTCACAGCTTTCATATTTGCGCCATCCGGTTGCTATGGTTTCACTTGTGGCCTATCCATTTACGTCACCGCGCTTTCGCACGTCACATATAGGTTTAAAAGGCAACTGCATCGGTTCTAGAAATCGACGAGCTTAGAGGGGTCGAGTGTGTGAATCTTGCAGGTAAAGCATGCAAAGTACTTTTGGGCGAACATTTGAATTCGTGCCGTAATCGCCGATTAAAATCACGACGGTCTTCAAGCTGCACCGCAGCGCACAGCATCAAGAGAGGGGGGGTCTCGTGATGACGTCATCGAAGACACCGGCTCATTTCCAAAGCATAAACGCTTGCTTGCAAAAAACTAACGCAACTGAAGGCAAAACCTGCCGAGCGTTATTCGGCGGCATCCAAGGAGGCATGGCAGCGTGTGGTTGACAGCAGCGGTAATTTGAAACCTCAACTTCCGTGACGTCACACGCAGCTTCCCCGCACTCCTACATTGCTTTGAGGAGAAGCCTAAAATTCAATCGTCGATTAGGTCACTATTTTCAATGCTAGCGAAAAACCACGTGGCAGCCTATACCTACAGCCTCCATAGATATGAATCCTAGAATATCGCGGAATTCTCAAAAAGTGGTGCCTTTGCTTTTAAGGGAAGTTAACTACGGCTTATTTTCTATGAGACTGCGCAAGAATGTCTATATCGTAAGCATAAGGATGGGGTGACTTCACAATACGTCATGTTCACTGCATACCTACACCAGTTTACATGTCTAGAATATTGAAAAAGCTGGGAAAATTTTGACTGCTGTTGCTGACATTGTTGCCCGTCGGAGAGCAACAGACCGATCCCCTCG
This sequence comes from Amblyomma mixtum, assembly GCF_055824585.1. NCBI lineage: Eukaryota > Metazoa > Arthropoda > Arachnida > Ixodida > Ixodidae > Amblyomma > Amblyomma mixtum. The sequence goes on along the minus strand of NC_143012.1, from coordinate 141,447,675 downwards.
ATCCTTCTGCGCACGCGTCGCTTTTCCGGAAGTTGCCCCGTCGCCATGTTAGTTGTAGCCAACTTTTCAACTGCACCACCGCACGTTGAGCACTGCGCACAAACTTTTCGGACAGGTCTCCGACTTCACGACCGAGAAAAATTTGTCATGTGATTTCTTTGTTGTTTATTGGGTTTTATGGCACATAGGCAATGAGGCCATCATGCGCCAAGCTCAGGGCATGAGGGAATTGTCCTGTGTAGAATTTTATGGGAATATTAAAATAATCGCCAGTGTAGAAAGCCTATAACATTGGTATGTGTTATCTGGTGACGACAGAGGAAAAAATTTTATGAATGGCTAATGATAAAAGCTTTAACAAGGCCAGGTAGGCTCCGCGGCCATCCTTGGCTGTGCAAGGACGTTGAGCCTCAAAACCAACCAAATAAAAACTTTAGTCCCTTTCTCAGGAATGCGAAGGTGGCTGTAGTGTATCTTAAAGTGAGGCAGTGGATCAAAATTTAGAGTCTGTTCAGCAGACCTGCTTCTCTTAAAAAATCAAACACGCAAGCTGTGTTAACAATTTGTCATGTGAGTATATTGAGAAATTTCAGTGCCAGTTCCTTGCAGTGTGCAAGGCGAACGTTGAAAAACGTTTGCTGCTCTTGAATTTATGTTCTTACCGGCCAATTAAGCGTTATTGAAACTCGGTTTGGTTTGGTTTATGGGGTTTAACGTCCCAAAGCGACTAAGGCTATGAGAGACGCCGTAGTGGAGGGCTCCGGAAATTTCGACCACCTGGGGTTCTTTAACGTGCACTGACATCGCACAGTACACGGGCCTCTAGAATTTCTCCTCCAAAGAAATTCTAGCCGCCGCGGCCGGGATCGAACCCGCGTCTTTTGGGTCAGCAGCCGAGCACCATAGCCACTGAGCCACCGCGGCGGCGTATTATTGAAACTCGGTTCTGCACGAAAGACGAACACAAAGAAAGGAAACGACACACACGGATCGCTGAACCAAGTTTCAACTATGTCCCGCCAACTTGCCCAGCACGAAGTTTTGTCAATTAAGCGTTGAGTATCATCTTGGTTCGTGTTTTGTATGAAGCAAAGCCATTGAAGGGTATCGTGCGACCATTAGCTTACTACAGATGCGCTTTTTATGCGAAAGCACTATTACGACGGGTAGACGTCGAACAAGATCTGTGCGATGTTTGTCACTTTGTGGCGAAAAACTTGCGATGTTTGTGAGTTTGTGCCAAGTGGGTTTGTGTCTTCTCTCCTACTCTAGTCCTCGTTTCTGGCGCTAACTTCATCATAAACAAACATCCCTCCTCCTGCTATTATAACCCGCGGGGGCGCGAACAGGTCACCTTCGCTGGCCAGTGCTGGAGAGCGCTAGATAATCAGCGCAGCAGCCGAACACGCTTCATGTTAAACCACAGCACTGTTTCGCGCTGTGCATTGCTCATCGTCGTCTTACTCAGCTTCCATCTGCGGCGCAAACAGAGAATTCTCTGTGCCTTCGCTCCGCAGATGGAAGTTGAACCTCTCTCTTCATCTTCGTCGCTAGTATTCGTTCTGCTTTGGTTGGGTTTAATGGGGTTTAACGTCCCAAAGAGACTAAGGCTATGAGGGACGCCGTAGTGAAGGGCTGTGGAAATTTCGAGCACCTGGGATCCTTAACGGGCACTGACATCGCACAGTACACGGGCCTCTACAATTTCGCCTCCATCGAAATTCGGCCGCCGCGGCTGAGAACGAACCAGCGTCTTTCGAGTCAGCAGCCGAGCGCCGTAACCACTGAGCCACCGCGGCGAGGCCATTCTGCTTCAACATGTTTATTGAATTTAGGCAAAAATTCTCTCATTGTTTTATCATTTGCTTGTGACGCGAGGTGCCACCAGACTTAAATCTGGTTATCGCAGCCCCACGCAACTGCTTCCATTTTGTACCAGCTCATTCAAATTTGCTACCCGCCACTACTCTTCCAACCATTTATCTGCATCTTCTCCGGCGGTGCCGTTGGGAATGGGTGGCGTTCGGAGATCCTGAAGCATACACTGAGCCTACGTTGATGGCGTGGTCATCGTCGATGTGGAGCCTTCCTTCGAGGTTCTAGTACGCTCCAGTAAAGTCCATGTTCCGGTTGGAGCTATTAGAAGCGGCGGGTGCTTCGCACGCTGTCTTCAGTCGGAGCGGCTTTTGTGGCTTTGGCGGTGTTTGCTTTACGGTTTGCTCCTTGGGAACAGCTTGGACTGCTTCGGAGGATTCAAGGAGTGAGGGAGCGAAGCATATCCTTCAGCAAGCACATCCACAGGTTGTCAAATAATGATGCCGGCAGTAAGGAAAGCGACGAAAAGGCTTCCAAGAGAAACTCGTTATTGGGCTCGCCTGTGCCCACAAAAAACTGACTCAGTAGCAGCGCGGCAACAAGCGTGCTCGCGGCAGTCGAACTCGGCCGCGCTGAATTTAACGCTGGCAAGGAACCATCAATATAAGCTGCGAAAGCAACTACGGCAACCTGGAAAAAGTGGAAGCAGTTGTACTTGGCTGCGATCACTCGAGATAAGTCTGGCCGCACCTCGTGAAACACGCAATTGATAAAACCGAGGGCCGACGCTATCGAGCATGAACAAACCGTACAAAAATATTTCGCAATATCGCCACCCCTGGGAGCTGGGATTAATTAGTTCTCAACGCCCCAGTGAATTTAATGCAAGCAACAGACTGGCCACTGACCACTTCGTTTCAGAGAGCGCAGTATATTGTGTTTGCTCTGATCACTGCTTTCGTGCGTTCGCTGAAACGTTATTCATGACTGAGAGTACAAAAGCGTAGTCCCGCTGAAATCTCACTACTGTGAATGGGAGTGTCAGATCTGTTCAGGATTGCCTGACCAATCCCAGATATGTTAGCGATTACTGTTCAAGCAACGCTTGTACAATAACGCGCGAATTCAAAGCAAGCACGTGTGGCTGGGCTTCCCACCCCTTCAAGCTGCGAAACGCGTCCGCAACAAACACGTGCATGCTTGCTGAAAAATCAGCATGCACCTGTTGAAGCTCGAAAGCTTCATGACTGATTGCTAACAGTGCACATTACTTGAACAGTGCTGCGGAACCAATCCTTTTCACATTCTCGGTCGTAATCGAGTATCGTTCGTCCGGTAGTCCGTTCGTTCGTCCGAGTATCGTACGTCCCAAAGCAACTCAGTCTATGAGGGACGCCTTAGTGAAGGGCTCCGGAAATTTCGACCACCTGGCGTGCATTAACCTGCACTGACATCACGCAGCACACGGGCATCTAGAATTTCGCCTATATCGAAATTTCACCAGCGCGGCCGTGATCGAAACCGCGTTTTTCGGGTCAGCAGCGGAGCGCCATAAGCATTGAGCCACCGCGGCGGCTGTTCGTCTGTTTAAGTCTATACGTAGTACATTGCATACAATCAGAACGAGTGTTGCGCCCAGCACATTCGCCTCCACCCAGTTTCGCAGCCTTCGGTAATTTACTCCATCAAACTCGAAGAACTAAAGGAATTGTAAAAGTTATCCCCGTAGTGAGTGCCACGCTCTCCTGGTTAAGAAGAATGGCGAGCTGGCCTAGTCGGCATGGATGGATACTGCAGGCGAACCAGAGCACAAGACGGGACATAGAAAAGGAGCGGCACACACAGCGCTGACAGCGTGGCCTGTCGCTCTTTTCCTTCGTCCGATCTTGTGCACTGGTTTTTATTCTCTACTGGTTAAGTCTTTTTTCTTCATGTCACTACCCAGGATTATAGACGTTTCTACTTGCACCGCCGTAACCAGGGTCTACAGAAAAAAAGCAAATGACGAGAGCAGTAGTATTTTCATTGTAGTGTCAGCCTCAGCCATATGCGGCACTCTGTTCAAGATGGTGCTTGCCGCAGTAGCATTGCTTCGACCACTCTTGAACTCAAGACAGGAAAGCTAGAAGGTGTATGCAAAAGCGCTAGCCAGATATAAATGTTGCCGCCACAGCCGTGAGCGAAGAAAAGCAGTCTTACCTTTCAAGTAGATTCTGCCAAGAGTTGGAATTCCAAACCACACCATGCGCTGCGCTGTACGGCACGGAATTGTTCGAGCGAAGCCCGTCGCTGAAAATACGGCGGTGTGGCACAGCGCAAGATAAGCGGACGACTAAGCAGGCTTGGCTGGCCTTGGCTTTCAGACTGTGCACAAGGTTTGCTTCCGGTTGTGGTTCCTGTCTGCATGTTATTTCAGGAAAACTTCAAGATAAAAATCGCAGGTCTCTGGAAAAGCAAAGCTACGCTGTTCGCCGCTACCGCATTATTTGACAAATCCGAATAATAAGTGTCACACTGGAATATGAATGCTAAGTGCGTCGGTCTCAAATACCGACGTAGGACGCGACGTATCGGCTCAAATGAAATAGCAGCAGGTATACTCTGATGAAATGCCGCGCGGGCTTACTTACATAAAAAGTTAGTTGGTTAGTTATATTGATTTTAATGGCGCAAAAGCAACTGAGGCTATGATGCGCCAAACACAAGGTTGGAGTTTTTGTTAAAGGTAAAGGTTTTTATACTTAGAGTTTGTTTAAAACGCTGGCTTCCTTGAGAAACCTAAAAATACATGAGATATCAACCAGCGCACGATCGCCTAAAAGTAACATGGAGTGTAATGGGAGTCTTTCCCTATAAAATGTTGTAAAATATTTCTTTCTTAGTTCTTCTAGTTTGACACATGAAATTAAAATGTGGTTCACTGTGAGTTCGGCACCGCACCTTTCACAGAGAGGTTTGTTTTGTTTGGATAGCAGAAAGCTGTGCATGAAGTGGGTGTGTCCAATGCGGAGCCGACATAAAATAACTTCGGTAAAACGTTCTTGATGCCTACATGATTGCCATTCACCTAAAATTGCCTTTCAGAATCTAGTTTGTTGTTTACGTGCTCTTGCCATGCAGCCTGACACTTATTTTTGAGTTTACTGTATATAAACTTTAAACAATCCCTGTGCGGTATGTTCACTTGCTTTATTTGGCGATTCCGGGCTTGTGCAGCGCATACATCTGCTTTCTCATTACCTACAATTCCAACACGGCTAGGAACCCAGCAGAATTTAATGTTATGCTTTTGTTTTGTGATTTTAACTATGTTATGTATGATGTTTCCTATTATAGGTTCAGCTGCATTTCTGGAGTGCAGTGCTTTAAGCATACTCAGGGAATCAGTGTAAATGATGCTATTTTTGATATTCTCTCTTACTATTTTTTCTACAGCTCCAAAGATGGCATAACACTCAGCAGTAAAAACCGATGCGCATTCTGGTAGTCGCATTGTCTGTTTATTTTTTCCTTGGATAACTGCAATTCCAACGTGACTTTCTGTTTTTGAGCCATCGGTATAAAATTCAATGTGGGTGTCATACTTTTCTTGTAGTGCAAAAAATTCCTGTAATATATACTCATTCGGCATTTGCTTTTTATCTAAATGTGTCATTGTGAGGTCACATACTGAAGGCAGGCTGTACCATGGTGTTAAATATTCATTCCTTTGTGCAATATTCGGTAGGGCATCTAGTACTGCTAGCTCTTCGCATTTATCTTCAAAGCGCAGTAGTAATGGCCTGATAGAATGTGGTTTGTTGATGAATAATCTTTTAGATGGGCACTTGGTGACAACTGGATGGCAGAGATGTTTCGGAAGAGAACGGATTTTTAAGACATATGAGCATGTAAGGGCGATTCTTCGATCCTCAAGAGCGGCTTCATTAGTTTCAACGTAAAGGCTAACTACTGGTGATGTTCTGTATGCTCCAGATGATAGGCGCAGACCAAGATTATGAATGGGGTCTAATCTTTTTAAGTAGGATGCTCTTGCCGAACCATATACTATGCACCCGTATTCCAGCTTGGAGCGCACCACAGAGCGATATATTTGTAAAAGGCTTGCTCTATCGGACCCCCACCGCTTCCGTGAGAGCACATTTAAGATATTGAGGGCTTGAGAAGCTTTTTTTAAGGTTGTTAATGTGTGGTAGAAACGTGAGTTTCTTGTCGAAAGTTAGGCCTAAAAATTTGTGTTCTTGTTTAATTCGTAGCGCAGTGTGATTCAGGTATACATTGGGATCGGCCTGTAGGCCTTGTCGCAATGAAAATGAACAGCTACTGTTTTTTGAGGAGAAAATTTAAACCCATTTCTGTCTGCCCAAGCACCTAGTTTATTTAGTGTGATTTGTATTTGTCTCTCACAGGTTGATATGCTGGAGGACGTGCATGCTATTTGTAGGTCATCTACATAAACCGAATACATTATGGACTTGGGTATTGCTTTAGCTAAGGAATTCATTTTTATTATGAAGAGTGTCGTGCTTAGAATGCACCCCTGGGGTACCCCGTTCTCTTGGGTGAAAGTCATGGAGAGAGTTGCTCCTAGGCGGACTCGCAATGTGCGGTTAGCCAGGAAGTCGTTCAAGCAGTTCAACATCCTGCCGCGGATACCTAGCTCTGCTAGGTCACGGAGGATGCCGAACTTCCACGTAGTATCGTAGGCCTTCTCCAAGTCGAAGAAGACCCCAATACAGTGCTGCTTGTGGATGAACTCCTCCCGGATGGTGTTTTCTAGACGGACAAGGTGATCAGTGGTCGAGCATGCTTTATTAAACCCACATTGGTGTGTGTCTAATAGTTGCCGAGATTCAAGTACGAAGGTCAAGTACGAAGGTACGAAGGTCTACTCCACCTTGGGGGATTCCCCTAAATATTTGGTCAAAACACTGTTCCCACTTCGAGTTATAGATCAATTCGCTCTCGCCCTACCATAAGCTTGCCGTCCCGGTTAGCTCAATTGGTAGAGCGACTGCTCCGGTGTAGCGGTTGGTCCCGGGTTCGAACCCCGGACCAGGACGAATTTTTCTTTAACTACGAAGTTTCTGTGAAAGCTGTATAGCTTTCCTTGTGGCCGTATGGCTGCGCTCTGGTGGACGTTAATGAGTAATTACTCCCTTATTACAAATCTACTCCACCTTGGGGGATTCCCCTAAATATTTGGTCAAAACACTGTTCCCACTTCGAGTTATAGATCAATTCGCTCTCGCCCTACCATAAGCTTGCCGTCCCGGTTAGCTCAATTGGTAGAGCGACTGCTCCGGTGTAGCGGTGGTCCCGGGTTCGAACCCCGGACCAGGACGAATTTTTCTTTAACTACGAAGTTTCTGTGAAAGCTGTATAGCTTTCCTTTGTGGCCATATGGCTGCGCTCGGGTGGACGTCAATGAGTAATTACTCCCTTATTAGGTCAGTCTAATGTTTATTGCACTTTCAAAAGATTTAGCAATGCAGCTGGTGAGGGCTATTGGTCTGTAACTGCTAGGACTTGTTGGTGGTTTTCCGGGTTTGAGAAAAGGTATTATGACTGCTTTTTTCCACTCGTCAGGTATATTTCCAGTTATCCAGATTTTATTAAAGAATTTTAACAGTGCCTCTACAGCAGCCTCGGAGAGATGGGCAAGCATATCACAGTGCACGTTGTCTGGTCCTGGTGCTGTCTTTTTTCCAGAAGATGATACCTTAATTAATTCTTGGAGTGTGAGAGGCTGGTTGTAATCTTCATGTATACCTGCTCCGGATGAAAATTTTTGTTTTTCAGCTATTGCTTTGTGTTTCTGAAATGTGTTTGTGTAGTTTGATGAGCTTGAGATATTAGCAAAGTGCTCGCCCAATATGTTGGCCTGTTCTTCTAAAGATGTTTGTGTCTCGGGTGCTGTCAAGAGAGGAAGTGTAAATTTACGAAGTTTTTCCCACATTTTCTTTGATGTTGTTGAGCTGTTTATTGAGGAGACATATTTCTGCCAAGAGGTTTTCTCAGCATTTCTTCGCACAAACCGCGCTCTGGCTTTTGTCTTCTTAAAGGTAAGTAAGTTCTCTGCAGTGGGATATCGACGCAGAGCGCTCCAGGCTTTGTTTTGTTGCTTTTTGCTAATGTGCATTCTTGTGTACACCACACTTTATGTTTCTTTTGTGCAAGTCCTGTTGTTTGTGGTATAGCGAGGGTTGCGGCCGATATTATGCATTCAGTAACTTCTCATTAATTTAATCTGTGCTGAGGTGGTCACAAAATTCCTTTTCCAGAGTGGCACTTTTTGTAAAAAGTGACCAGTCGGCGAGCTGAATTTTCCAGCGCCGCGGCCTTGTGGGGATGATTGGAGTGGACGATGAGGGCCTGATGATGGTAGGTAAGTGATCGCTGCCCATGGGGTCATTTAAAACATCCCATTTAAAATCGTTAAAAAGTAATGGTGATGCGAAGGCTAAATCGAGAGAGCTCATTTTTGCTGAGCTTGGACAGCAATATGTGGCTTTTCCCGTATTTAAAAGATAGACATTATTCAAAAGTATAAAATCTTCGATTGTTTGGCCTCTAGAGTCACACCGTTCGCTTCCCCAAAACGGAGAGTGAGCGTTAAAATCGCCAACTACCAGAAATGGCTCCGGCAGTTCATCGATCAGGCCTTCTAGATCTTGGCATGTTAAAGTGATGTGTGGGGGAAGATATACAGAACATATTGTTATGGTTTTGTAGCTGATGACGCTAACCGCAACCGCCTCAAGTTTTGTTTTCAGTTTGATTTCTTGAGCCGGGACACCGCTTTGAATGACGATTGCGACGCCTCCCGAGAGTCTATTTGGATTCTCGCGATCACGCCTAAACGTTTTATAATGTTTTAAGATATTTGAATGTTGTGGACCAAGATTGGTCTCTTGAAGACATAAAGCTAGAGGCATCACTGACCCTAGAATATGTGTTATATCACTGTAGTTCCTCAACATTCCTCTACAGTTCCATTGAACCACAAATGTCATGTTTGTGTTTTTGGGTTGGAATGGAACGGAAAGAATTTACTTTTCTGGGCCCGTTACCGGGGTTCTGTCTTTTCTTCGCTCGTGAGAGCCGGTCCGCCGCTGCAAAGCGGGCGGAGTGGTAGTTGTATCCATCACCTCACCAGAGGTGCTGGAGGACCGAAAAGCCGCGGATGTGTTGGTGTCGGGCCTTCCCCGACGGGGGGAAGTCCTGCGGGATGCTGACCCGTGGGCAGGCACTCCCTGGCTTGGAGTTGGCAGAGCAGCCTTGGCTGTCTCTGCCTGGGGCGTTGATGACACTACCACAGGCGCGATGGGAGTGGCCGCGGCAGATGCCGGAGTGCTGCGTGGTGCACCATCCCTGCGCGCCACGTCCGCAAAGTTTGGTTTGGCTGTGAAAGAGAATGTATTTGTCAGTGCAGAACGCCTTCTGGCTTCTTTGAATGAAATGTTTTCTTCAGTCTTAATGGCGATGATTTCTTTCTCCTTTTTCCAGGACGGACACGCCCTGGAGTACGCAGCGTGGTCGCCTTCGCAGTTAGCGCAGCGTAGAGCTGCGTCGCATTCCTCAGAATGGTTGTCCTTTGACGCACATTTCGCGCAAGTTTCGCGGCCGCGGCAACTCTGTGAGCCGTGGCCAAACCTCTGACAGTTAAAACACCTTCGGGGGTTAAGGATGTCGTGCCTTACATTTAGTTTAAGGTATCCAACGTCGATTGTTTCAGGCAATGTGCATGTGTTGAAAGTCAGAACCAGATGTTTGGTATCTATTTCTCTGTTGTCCTTGCGGATCTTGATTCGATATACTTCAATGACATTTTGCTCGGAAAGCCCTTCCAGCATTTCTTTCTCGGTAAGGTGTAGAAAATCATTTTCTGAGATGACGCCACGGACAGTATTGAGTGATCGGTGTGCAGTGATGGAGACAGGTGTGTCCCCAATAGACACTATGTTACAGTTTTGTGGTTTGGACATTGTCTCGGAGTTCCAGCAATAAATCGCCACTAGTCATTTTGGATACTTTGTAGCCAGAGCCCAAAGCTTTTGTTAAGCATTTCGATACCATGAAGGGGTTTAGAATTCTGGCCTGTTTATCTTGAACTTCACTGTGGACAACATGGGATTTGGCAAATGTTGGTTTCTTTTTGGAAAAAAAGTTCTCTGCTTCGTTCCGCCCTCTCTTGAGAGAGCGATCAGGTTTTGAAAGGGGGGGAGCCATAAAAAATTGATGTTTTTCGGTCATGGTGCCAGCCACCCACCATGGAACCCAACAAGGCGACGGGACAGGAACTTGCAGGCAAGTCCTGCCCACGCCAGCTGTTAACCTTATCTATAACCTAATATGACTCAACTCACGGTAGTTGGTCACACACGGTTAACCCTCGCCGCCAGGAAAGAGAGGAAAAAACGAAGAGAGGAGGATACAGGAAAGTTGTAAGAAAGGAAATAGGAAAGTGAAAGATAGAGGGGCGGACAGGAAAAGGCGACTGCCGATTTATTCCGGTTGGGCCAGGCCGGACGTGCCGTCTACAGGAAGCTGGGGCCAAAGTGGTGTGTTGCCTCCGCCGAGGGGCCTTAAGGGTCCAAACGCTCGGCATCGGCTCAACCACCACGATCCCCTTTTCCCGGGACACGGCGATGCCACGCACAGCTAGGCGCGGATGCTCGGGTCCGTGATGACGCATTGCTCACCATCATCCCCCTGCGGGGATGTCCCTGCGGATGCTCGGGTTAACCCCATGGTGTCGCCGCTCAGCAACGTCTGCAGGCTGCAGACGCCTCCCTGCGGGGATACTTATATATACAGGGTGTTTCACCTAAGACTTTCTGCAATTTTTAAAAATAAGCTATTTGAATTAGATGCGCGCTTTTTCTGGCATAGCACTGTCAGTGGTGTGGTACATCATAATGCAGCTAAGACGTGCTAACTAGCAGGCTTGTTAACCAATATTTAATAGTTAACTTTTAAACTATTACAGTTGGGCTCCTTAATTATTGAGAGGTATGTAGCCCACCATAAGTAATGTCCATATCCGTTTTTAGAATTTCGAGAACGCGATTATCCTCGGCGCTGTGGCCCAACAAATTTCGCCTACATCGCGCCAAAATACATGCGGTTTGAGAAGCTTGCAGGCAAAGCAACCTCTCCAGTAAACCTAACTCGTCGAGATAGCCAAAATTTGTTGGGCCACAGCTCCGAGGATAATCGCGTTCTCTAAATTATAAAAACGGATATCGACATTACTTACGGTGGGCTACATGCCTCTCAATAATTAAGGAGCCCAACTGTAATAGTTTAAAAGTTAACTATTAAATATTGGTTAACAAGCCTGCTAGTTAGTACGTCTTAGCTGCATTATGATGTACTACACCACTGACAATGCAATGCCAGGAAAAGCGCGCATCTAATTCAAATAGCTTATTTTTTAAAATTGCAGAAAGTCTTAGGTGAAACACCCTGTATATATATATATATATATATATATATATATATATATATATATATGTATATATATATATATATATATATATATATATATATATATATATATATATATATATACAGGGTGTTTCACCTAAGACTTTCTGTAATTTTAAAAAATAAGCTATTTGAATTAAATGCGCGCTTTTTCTGGCATAGCATATACATATATATATATATATATATATATATATATATATATATATATATATATATATATATATATATATATATATAAAAATACTATATACAGTTTTAATGCATTTACGAGCCGTCGTTAGGGGAAGTAAAAACGACCGCTTGTGGCCTCGAAACGGGCATCAAGTCATCGAAAGCCTGCAGCACACACGTATACAGTTTTTAAGCATGAAATGCTTTTAGCTCCCGTTGTCGGCAGTGTGGTGACGTCACTACGAGACCGAGAGCCAACATCCGGGCACTGAATTCGACTCATCCGGGCTCTGAAACGAAAGCATCCGGGCACCGTACGAGATTTAACGAGTCTCATACGCGATCTGTTAGGGGCTTTGAGAGAGGGCCGCTTAGAGCAAGAGCGGAGCTCCAGGGCGAGAAGGGCTTTGGGCGGAAAAACTGCTTCCACGCCGTCCCCAAGGATGGCGCCGCGGTCCCACGCTCACTAAAGCCCGTCGATAATTTGAAAGTAGCGACACTCTCCTCCCCTCCGGCGTTTTCCTCCTCGAATATCCTCGCCCGCCGGCTGCGCGGGCTGCACACGGCACGCTTTTTTGGCCATCGCTCGCTCGCCGTCCGGGCAGTTGGCTGACACATGCGCGCGCTCTTAAGTTCGCGCTTTTTCCACGCTCTGTTATTGAATAAAAACACGAGAAAGACATGCGACAAGCGTGACTACCACGAGCCACATAAATTAGCGTCTCGTACGCGCAATGAAAGTGCCAATTACGAGCGGTTGCAGCACGAACAAAACCACTTGCTGCATACGTCTCACATTCTTTTGACTTTTCAATACCGTGTGTCTCAACCCGGCATAGCATATGAAGCATAATATTAACAATATATTTGAACATTCCTAAATATTTTCAGCATACCAATGTTTAGTTAAATGTAGATTCACTTCGAACTAATTATAGCGGAAGTACAGTTTATGAAGTTGTTCACGAGTGGAGTTTCAGAAGTAGGATGGTTGCTGGGAACAAGCTGGGGCATTTGCTTCGATGGCCGTCCTAAAATTTTTCATTAAAGTTCAGTCTGAGTTTGGCACCGCGCAGTGCACATGCAACGGCTTAATCGTTTTTGTAGTTGAGAATTTTCGCGGTGGCTTAAAAACGAATATGAACTTTTTTCTATTAAGCATGAAATGACTTCAGCTCCCGCTGTCGACGACCTTGAGGCGATGTCGAGCCGTAGCCGAGAGCCAAAGATCCGCGCACCGATTTTCCGTCATCCAAGGAAAGTGTCCGCACCGCAAAATTTGGCCCTCTCAACCGCCAAAATTTGACCTTGTCCGAATTTCATTAAAATTGGTGTCAAGCCTAATTTTAATATGAACAATTCAATGGTGAGCTCCAAAATTCGGTGGGCTATCCCCAAAATTTGTCTCTCTGGAACACATAAATTTGACGTCGTCCAATTTGCACAAACCTTAGGGTCCAACCTAATTTGACTATAGGAAACTCAGTGTTGGCTTCCAAATTTAGGTATACCACCCCCAAAGTTTGGGACACTTGGGCATTTTCCGCAAACATTCTACTCCTTTTTAAATCCGCTTAAAGAGATGTTACGTTAGGAAAGAAAAAAACTGATAGCAACGACCGTGACAAAACCCAAGAGAAGTTATAGGGTCTTAGCAATTTGGTCAGCCACAGTCAAGGCTATCCTCAAGCAAGTGCCTGACTAATATAAGTCTTGAGTATAAGTAGTCACAATATGGCACACAGTTTTTCAGATGCAATGTTTATTACAGATGAGTCGTGTAGTTTTACGACAAAAATATACATAAAGACCACGAATAAGCCAGCTGTGGACATCTGTCACCCGTTGGGTGCAGTCCTCAAATCAAAACACAGAAAACAAAAACATACTTAGGGAAATGAAACAGCTCAGATGTAGGCCTATAGTTTTTGAGCGGATGATGTATTCACCAAAAGGCTACGCGACCATGCTCAACTAAAGCAAATGATCACAAACTGTAGCAATGAATATACAAAAATGGCATGCATTGGATATTTCAAATACTTCAGTACATTCAGGCAACAATGGAAAGCACTGAAGTTATTAAAAAATGAATTATTTATGTGAATGCAATATGAGGTCTTTTCCGAGAATGTGGCATTGATAATATCACCTGGTAGAAGCGTAACGGTACAGCAAAACAACAAATAAGCGTAGATCGTTAGACAAGTTGCATTCATAAAAAAAAACCTAGGTTAAATCTCGCTCGGGACATGCGCCGCATTACTGCTTTGTGCACCATTACCAGAGGTTAGACAAATTTACTACACCGCGGATACCGCTGCACGCATACCAACGCTTTTGCTTCCATACTTGCTAACACATGCACACTGTCGTGACCGTACTTCTGACCACGTGGGCTCGATCAAGCAGCTACCGTGAACAATCGACAAGGCCGACGACCTCGCGACGGCGGTGGTGCAGTGGGGTGCTTGGAATGCCCCCATCCGAGCATAAGTGGATTAGTGCAGCGGAATTCCTTGAGCGGAGGTGACCACGGCAGCAGCGGCGAAGGCAGGAGACGCGCAGGAGGCATTGTCAGAGCAACCACAGCGAAAACGGAGGCGACGTGGCGGCGCCAGTCACGCTGGCTGTTAATTGAAGACGGCTGTGTTCCCGACTCGTGTTCTGGACATTCCGCGGGGAATCAAGTTTATTCACCTGCTGGAAGACTGCGGGAGATTGCTTTCCAGCCGGGCTGGATGAGTCAGCATCTCCCCCTTCCCATCGACCTAGCTGCGAGAGAGTGGAACAGCCCGCACCTGCCCTGGCGGGGGTGGTAACACGAACGTCCCCTTCGGTCCACCGGATTGGACAGTGCTCTTCGAACATTATTCCCCAGCCAGGGATCTGGGGAATCCGAAGCATATTTAACTCGGCCGTGAGCGTGGCCGAGAGAAGCCTGCTAGCTCCAGTCGACTACGGTTGACGAAGACGTTCCCCTTCCACTGAGAGTCATTCTCAGGCCCGCTTTGTAAATAATGTAAATAAGTGTATAAAGTTTTTCCTTACCTTCCTCTAAGCACAGTCTCCCATCCTCTTTGTCCCATCACCGGTCTCCGGCCATGCTACCCGGGTCGCAACAACACACATTGTATGCATCAGCCGCCGCTATTATAGCACGTTGAGCGGAACCATAAAGTGACAACAATAACACGCATAACGAGGCAAAATGATCAGTGAATTAAGTGAGGTTGTTGGCCTTGTGATGCGCATGCATGCAGTTTCAGTATACACGGTCGCCTGGAAGAAATGCACAGTTTCTCGCAGAGGTGGGCAGTCTTCGTCGGGGTAAAGTTCTTGCGGCCGATGTTGTGCAGCCGATTTTTTCTTCTAATGCTGTCTTTCTTGCCGCTGGGAATCGCGAAAAGAACAAAGCCTTTTTCACGCCGGCTTGTGCACTGAAATGCGCAGCAACTCGACATAGCGCTGCACTAAAAGAGCGCGAATAACGCGAAGTGCAAGCGCGCAATTCCAGGGAGCTCGGTCGTAGCAGCGGCGGCTGGCCAAAAAATGGCACCCACGAAAAATGAAAGCACAAACAGAGCGAACTTTCCGCGCGCTTTTCCCGGAGGCCGCCCGCGGAGCCAATCACCGTTGAGAAAAGCGCCGATGGGAGAGGTGAGAGAGGAGGATCGGCGAGGGTGCGTGGCGCGGCGGCATAGTTCACAGAAAGACGCTACTTTCAAATTATCGAGAGGCTTTAACGCTCACGCATGTAAAAGACCGGCCGCTGGGCCTTCAGCTAATGACGTTTCCCCCTTTGGCGTATTCGAACGCGCTGAATATACATTCTTGTCAGGCCGCGTCTCGTCGTGTCCGCGTACGCTTCTGTATCGTCCTGCATTTCAATGCCGCCACCGTCACCGCTGCTTAAGCCGAGCAATGGAGCCTGATGAAAGGAGAGATAGGAAGCGTCTTGCGGGAAGCGGTCGCTTTGCGAGTGATACGCCACAGCAGAAGACTGCTCGCCCCTGCCGACAACGCCATGATTATGCGGCCGCTCCTGAAGGCGACAAGGCCGCCACGGTTCGCGGCTACCTACCTAACGCACTATTGCAAGCAATTGCTTCGACGCAACAGGAAGAGTGTGGTGTGGTGTGCTGTGGTGGGTTGAACACTAGACCAATTTCAAGATTTTGACTAGTACCATCTACAGCCAATGTGTTATGCCCGTAAACATTTCATGCTTACTGTACTCTCTGTTACGGGAGAGGCAGAGATTTTTTTTATTGGGGCTTGCCCGAGTGGACGATCATTTCTTGCCTGCCTACGTACTGCGTACAGCATGCACCATGCCCGCTTTGCATCACTAAATCGTAAACTCAGAGCTCCATCGTATTGGATGTTCTGATAAAGGTCATTTTAAGGCATTGAAGGGATCAAGCTTGGATGCCAGCTCAAACAGAAGTAAAGGGGTTTTTAATGCCGAAACATTAACAGTCCCATTCCATAACGACAAAACTTAGCCGCCGCGGTGGCTCAGTGGTTATCGTGCTCGGCTGCTGACCCGAAAGACGCGAGTTCGATCGCCCGTCGAATTTCGATGAAGGCGAAATTCTAGAGGTCCGCTTACTGCGCGATGTCAGTGCACGTTAAAGAACACCCGGTGGTCGAAAATTCCGCAGCCCTTCACTACGACGTCTCTTATTTCCTGAGTCGTTTTGGGATGTTAAACCATTAAAAACCAAACCTAAAGAAAAGCATCACGAGAAAAGCCGGCGCCGTTTGTCTGTGTGAGTATGCGCGAGAGTGCGTGTGTGTGCATCAACTCGCAGATGGTATCCCAGCGATGGCTAGAAGAAAACGGTGACGCCATCAAAAGGCAGCATGACGTACACAGCAAGCTGAACACCACCACTCCAGACAATCTTACACACCTGGTTTTTCTATATAGAGGGCGTTTCATCTAAGATTTTACCTAATTTTAAAAATATGCTTTTTTAGTTACACATTTCTATCCAGAGCATTGTCAGCGGTATAGCATATCAGGATACAGCTAAGACGTCCTAACTAGCTGGCAGGTTAATTGATATTGAGTCGATAACTTTTGAAGTATTACTGTTAGGCTCCTTCATTATTGAGAGGCGTCAGCCCACGGTAAATTTATTTATTTATTTATTTACATACGTACAGCGCCCTTGCCGGCATTAGTGTAGGGGGAAAGAAAAAAACAATATGAGTGCACAGATGATATCATAGAAATTCAGCAGCAAGTTGAAAAGCATGAAACAAGCAGTGAAAAATAAAACAATACGTATACACATAGTTGTCTTTATATTTGCATCACTTAAACAAACTGTATCATGGTAAGTGGAAACACAGGTATGAGAAGTTAAATGTCCACACAAGTTTTTAGAATTTCGAAAACGCGGTTTCCCACGGCACTGTGACCCAACGGAGGCGGCAGTAGCTCTCAGAAGGATGTACTGACCGCATACCAGGAAGTTACGCAAGCCTACCGTCTGGCCCGCAAACAATATCCTGCCAGCCACAAAACCCTAACTAAAACCCAAGAAAACACCTGGCGCCGCTTACAGACAAATACGTACCCTCATCCCACAATTTACTCGCACATTTACCCAGACAAGTACACGGGTACATGTAAATTCTGCCCTGCAGCCAACCTCACGCATATGATGTGGGGTTGCTCGAATCTTCCCAAACGACAGAGCAACATTGAAAATATGGAGCAGTGGGAGGCACTGATGCGCAGTTCAGATCCAGCCGTCCAAGTGGCGCCATGCGAGTGGGCT
Source organism: Amblyomma mixtum (assembly GCF_055824585.1). Classification (NCBI taxonomy): domain Eukaryota; kingdom Metazoa; phylum Arthropoda; class Arachnida; order Ixodida; family Ixodidae; genus Amblyomma; species Amblyomma mixtum. The sequence goes on along the minus strand of NC_143012.1, from coordinate 141,430,399 downwards.
GCGGAGGCCGCCGGGGCTCAGGGGCTCCCGTCTGCCTGATCCCATCACCCTTCCCTTTTATATTTGAGCACAAATAAAGTCTTAAACCACAACAACAACAGATTTTGCCTTTTTTCGGCGAATTACGTGCTCTTGAGGAGTTGCTTTGCCTGCAGGCTTCTCGAAAGCGCAAATATTTTGGCACGATGTAGCCAAAATTTGATGGTCCACAGCGACGAGGGCAGCCACCTTTTTGAAGTTCTAAAAATTGATATGGGTATTACTTACGGTGGGCTGCACCAACACCACCTAGACTTTCTTTAAGGCTTCTCCCCGTTTGCGTGACGTCACCGCACTGCGACGGCCCAGTAGGTTCGGCTTCCGCGCTCGCACGCATTTCGCGCATTTCAGAGTGCTGATTATGTCTCTCGAAAAGAAAATTACTTTTTTTTAAATCGTGTTTTGCTTGCCCACAACCTAACCGTATGTTTTTTTTGTTCTTGTTTCTTTCAAAGTATAAGCAGTTACATTTTGGCAGACTTTTACTGATTTCATATCAAAACGCGCCTTTCGCATGTGTAAAGATACGTTCGTAATATTTTTTTTTATTTAAAATGAACAATACAGAGGACTTTCAGAAGTCGTATTTTATTTTCAGATGAGAAACACGATCAGTAGCAGTAGGAGGTAAGGAAACTGTTGCAGCACTGAATCATAAAATACAGTAAGTGAAGATAACAGCAGAAAAGCTGTAAACAGAAAGCAAACACAAGAAAAGATGGAGAATATATATTAATACAACGCAAAAACTGGTTCAGAAATTAAAAAAAAACTAACAAACACAGTCACAAGCACACACGGTAGTCAATTCTTCAATGTCTTCAATTTTCTCTCTTTTTCTTTTGTTACCTTTTCAACTATAAGTTGATCATTTTTTTCTTTTGCAAAGGTTATTTAGAAGCGTGTTTGCAGCTGCATTTAGGACATAGTGCATTACCAACTGCGGAGTGTGCCCATTCGCACACACATCAAAGTCAATGCCGTCGTTTATCACATCATGTGTGAGTGCCAATAGAGCCTCTTTTTGATTTCGTAGTGCATGAAATTGTGTGGCATGCTGTTCGCTTCTCAGTTTGTCAAGAACTATCTCAGCAGTAAGAAAAGCATTTACTATGGCAGGCTGTGGAAACTTGAGACCACCACGAGTCATGGCCTGGACTAATCCCCACCTTCTACTTCAATGTCATCTTCTAGCATTAAATTTTCTTTGCAAGAAATGCATGACAGCTTTTTGAACGCAGCGTGGGCACAATAGCCAGCAACGTAAGTGGTTGCTGGGAGATTTGGCGCCTTCGCATAATCGTTGTCCGTTACCTCAATGTCAAACACTTCAAGTATTGCATCGTTGACTGCTACCACATCTGTTGCAGCCTCAAACTCCGGGAACTCTAGAATGTTCTGAAGACGAAGCTTTCGCTCCGACTCATACACTTGTCTTATGGAAATGTGGTATTGCGCACCGGAGAGTTGGCGGTATTTGCCGAACCTCTCTTCCAAACAATCAGTCTGAAACTTTCCTAAAAGTACATACTTAAAGTTCATTTCCTCTAGGCAATACCTAGTTACCTTTACTAAGGTGTCTGTCGTGAGTCGGAGCGCACTGTGAGTCTCTCTCGTAAGTATGCCTGCGTCAAATTTGAGAGACTGCCACAGATCTAGGCACTCTACTGTACTTAACAGAAACTGGACCTGTGGACTTGACACTGATGTAATCGGTGACTGTAGCTCATCACGAAGTCGAATGCCCTTGTTGCATGTCTTTACATTTACAATGTTCCACCACTTTGTTATTGTTTCAAGGAACTCTGCAGTACCAGACACATGATCGAGATCAAGTCTGGGCCCACATGCTCGCAGAGCTGCTGCCGTAGACAGGCTGAAAATCCTTAGCGCGAGCTTGACATTCTGCCGCTCCATATTCGATGGGTTCAGAGATTTAGATGAAAGCGTTGGTGCTGATTTAATCAGCTGACCCTGTTCTTTCGAGTGAAGTTCTCGAAGTGTTTTAAATGAAGCTGTAAGTATAGGTGGGTTTATGCTAGGTCCTGTGGGGCTAGGAAAGAACATGCATGTTCCAGCATTTCGCTGACTAATCCAGTTATTCCTGACGTATTTTATTAAGTGTACAGGATCAATCAGAAAAAAGAAAGGACGTTTGGAGTCTGCAGGGTGTGGATACGCACTCTGAAGTTTGCAGGGGGCCCCAAAAAGTGATATTGTTTTCCGGTTGATCGAGTTATTGTCAGTTATGACTGCGATTATACGCAACCCAACATGCTCTAGCTGAGTAATGATGCTATGCAGAATAGTGTGAAGCTGCTGTGCGTTGATACGCTCTACTGGCAGTATGTGCACAACATTCTTCTGACGCAGCTTTGCATCATAAAAACATGGGCTGTTTTTGCTGCATTAGTGCTATTGGTAGCTGCACCAACAATTGCTCCTCCCTTATAATCAAAATAAGGCTGCAGGTGAATTTCGTCCATCATGAGAACAATTTTTTCATGCTCCTTCATTGCTACGACAAGCTTCTTTGCATAAGATAGGAAAGAAGTGCCTTGCTGCTCAGCTGCCGGGCTTACGTTGTAGGAGTTACATATACGACGTATTGTAGATTGATGGGGTAGTCTAAGGTTTCCGGAACTACGAAGGAACCTATAAGCATGCGGAGAAACTGTAAATAAAATGCTTGAGAAAACCAGCAACTCTGCAGAAAACCGGGATGACCTGCTATGCTTGACAAGAAGAAGAGAAACTTGCTCTTTAAAAAAACTAACTGCATTGAGTTGTTCAACATCTGCCACTTCACAATTTGAGGCATCTTCAAGCAGGGAAAGTGACAACTTAAGCAAACCATCAATTTTTTCTTCGTGCTTAGACAACAATTTTCCGTGAAACGACTCTACAGCATCCAGCAGATCTGTCAAGGAACGGATATCATGTACTTTGTGAGGGATAGTATCTGTGCCATCAATCGTAGTCAGCTGCACATTTCGGTAATGAACTTTCACCATGAGGTCCTCTAAGACCGTGACTGACGACAAAACACGAGGGACGTCATCAACAGCAAGATTGAGAAAAACGACGCAGGCAGGTCGAGAAATAACATTCCAAAAATCAGAAAGCTTGATTTGAGGTAGGCACTCCAGTAGAACTTGGAAAGTGTCAATCTTGTTCTTCGCTTCTTCCTCCTCGTGTGTCTGCAGTGACATGGCGATGGCATCTCGTAAAGAAGCTTCTTCAAGACGCATCCTCTTTTCAGCGGGTGCTTCTCGGGACGTAGTGGCGGGCGCGGAAAGGTACGCGGGACAGTTCGGGAATACACTGGGAATGGCGTCGGAGCTGAGACGAGCGATCTTCAGTTTTGCCTCGACGACATTGCCCGTTTTTGAGTCCACATACTTAGTAGTAGTCCGAATGTCTGACTCTTTAAAGTGCCGCTCGCAGACCTGCAAAGCCCAGCGCAGATAAGGTCAGCATATTTAAGATGATTAATTCCATGGGTGCATAGCAATTAGCGCAGTAAAATATTTCATGTTTAGAATATTTCCAACTCGCCTAGCCACTAGGCCATGTTTTAGCGCACTATGTACACACAGCTACGTCGCGGGTTGGAAATCAGCACGTGGAATGACTTTCAACCATCGCCTCCTTCTGTCAGCATCAGCTGGGAAAGTGAAGACGCGCACAGGCTTTTCTCCATCGTAATTCCCGCGGCAGCCGGGAACACAACAGTGTCCAGGCATTTTAACAAATGGCCCAGGAACTGTCTCACGCACACATCACTTTCACAGACGTTTCCCAGGATTGCACTTCGAGTATTCACAGCTGGCAAGGAAGCTTCAGCAAATGACAAAGAAAGAAAGAACAGCGGAGGAACAGCATGTAACACACGTGCAGCACATGTTCAAGCACGACGGTAATGATGATTACAGCAATCGCGATGTCTCCTTTCAAATGATTGCTTTCAAAAATTTACAAGAAAAACTGCATAAAGTAAGCTTTTAAAAATTGAACAGTTTCTAAAAATGCGAACGAAGATTTTTAAAGCGAAATAAATATTTTTCATGTCTTCTAACAGAGTCAAATTCTTTATCTTCGATTTTTTATGCGCAAATACGCCTCGGAGTACTCTGCTCTTGAACGGTTTGAAACAGCGCGGGAGGAGAACGGCGGCAGCGGCCGCCAGGAGGTGCGGCCGCAGCGGTCAGTCGTGGCTGCTCCCGCTGTCGTAGTGCGGTGACGTCACGCGTCGGAGGAGGAATCCTGGAGAGGCCTTAAAAAGTCTAGGTGGTGTTGGCTGCACACCTGTTAATAATTTATGATCCTAACAACAATAGTTCAAAATTGGATGTGGCTTAGCTCAGCTAGGCCAGAATATACGTACTGAAAGCAGTTTTGTCTGCTGACATTTCGGCAGCGACACGCCGTCGTTGGCGGCGTCTCTTCGCGAGACGTTCCTGTCGTTCTTCGGGCGTCTCGGTGCCAGCTTACCCTTTCTCGCCACGTTATCACGCGGCGCATAAGCTGTGCGCGGTCCGCCACCTGCGCCATCTGCTGGGCCACCGCCGTACATTGCGAGAGGGATTTTCAGTCGGTGCCGCATGAAGGCGCTTCAACTACAGGCCAAGTAAAGCCCCTTGATAATTTGAAAGTAGCGTCTTTCTGTGAACTATGCCGCCGCGCCGCGCACCCTCGCCGATCCTCCTCTCTCACCTCTCCCATCGGCGCTTTTCTCAACGGTGATTGGTTCCGCGGGCGGTCTCCGGGGGAAAGCGCGCGGAAAGTTCGCTCTTTTTGTGTTTTCATTTTTCGTCGGCGCCATTTTTTGGCCAGCCGCCGCTGCTACGACCGAGCTCTCTGGCATTGCGCGCTTGCACTTCGCGTTATTCGCGCTCTTTTAGTGCAGCGCTATGCCGAGTTGCTGCGCATTTCAGTGCACAAGCTGGCGTGAAAAAGCCTTTGTTCTTTCCGCGATTCCTAGCGGCAAGAAAGACAGCATTAGAAGAAAAAAGCGGCTGCACAACATCGGCCGCAAGTACTTTACCCCGACAAAGACTGCCCACCTCTGCGAGCAACTGTGCATTTCTTCCAAGCGACTGTGTATACTGGAACTGGATGCATGCGCATCACAAAGCCAACAACCTCACTTAGTTCACTGATCATTTTGCGTCGTTATGCGTGTTATTGTTGTCACTTCATGGTTCCGCTCAACGTGTTATAATAAGCAAAAGCGTTGGTATGCGTGCAGTGGTATCCGCGGTGCGGTAAATTTTTCGAACCTCTGGTATGGTGCACATCGCAGTAATGCGGCGCATGTCCCGAGCGAGATTTAACCTAGTTTTTTTTTATGAATGCAACTTGTCTAACGATCTACGCCTATTTGTTGTTTTGCTGAACCGTTACGCTTCTACCAGGTGAGATTATTAATGCCACATTCTCGGAAAAGACCTCATATTGCATTCACATAAATAATTCATTTTTTAATAACTTCAGTGCTTTCGATTGTTGCCTGAATGTACTCAAGTATTGTAAATATCCAATGCATGCCATTTTTGTATATTCATTGCTACAGTTTGTGATCATTTGCTTTAGTTGAGCATGGTCGCGTAGCCTTTTGTTGAATACATCATCCGCTCAAAAACTATAGGCCTACATCTGAGCTGTTTCATTTCCCTAAGTATGTTTTTGTTTTCTGTGTTTTGTTTTGAGGACTGCACCCAACGGGTGACAGATGTCCACAGCTGGCTTATTCGAGGTTTTTAGGTATATTTTGGCGTAAATCAACACGACTCATCTGTAATAAACATTGCATCTGAAAAACTGTGTGTCATATTGTGACTGTATTTATACTCACGACTTATATTAGTCAGGCACGACCCTATAAATTTGTCTTGGGTTTTGTCACGGTCGTTGCTATCAGTTTTTTCTTTCCTAACATAACATCTCTTTAAGCGGATTTAAAAAGGAATAGAATGTGGGCGGAAAATGCCCAAGTGTGCCAAACTTTGGAGGTGGTCTACCTAAATTTGGAAGCCAACATTTCCCATAGTCAAATTAGGTTGGACCCCAATGTTGGTCAAATATGGACTACGTCAAATTTATGGGTTCCGGAGAGACAAATTTTGGGGATAGCCCACCTAATTGTGGAGCCCACCATTTAATTGGTCATATTAAAATTAGGCGTGACACCAATTTTGATGAAACTCGGACAAGGTCAAATTTCGGTGGTTGAGAGGGCCAAATTTTGGGGTGCGGACACTTTCCTTGGATGATGGAAAATCGGTGCGCGGTTCTTTGGCTCTCGGCTTCGGCTCGACATCACCTCAAGGTCGCCGACAGCGGGAGCTGAAGTCGTTTCATGCTTAGTAGAAAAAAGTTCATATTCGTTCTTAAGCCACCGCGAAAATTCTACTACAAAAACGATTCAGCCGTTGCATGTGCACTGCGCGGTGCCAAACTCAGACTGAACCTTAATAAAAAATTTCAGGACGGCCATCGAAGCAAATGCCCCAGCTTGTTCCCAGCAACCATCCCACTTCTGAAACTCCACTCGTGAACAACTTCATAAACTGTACTTCCGCGATAATTAGTTCGAAGTGAATCTACATTTAACTAAACATTGGTATGCTGAAAATATTCAGGAATGTTCAAATATATTGTAAATATTATGCTTCATATACTATGCCGTGTTGAGACAGACGGCATTGAAAGTAAAAAAAAAAGGATGTGAGATGTATGCAGCAAGTGGTTTTGTTCATGCCGGAAGCGCTCGTATTGGCACTTTCATTGCGCGTATGACACGCTAATTTATGTGGCTCGTGGTAGACACGCGTGTCGCATGTCTTTCTCGTGTTTTTATTCAATAACAGAGCGTGGAAAAAGCGCGAACTTAAGAGCGCGCGCATGTGCCAGCCAACTGCCCGGACGGCGAGCGAGCGATGGCCAAAAAAGCGTGCCGTGTGCAGAGCGCGCAGCCGGCGGGCGAGGATATTCGAGGAGGAAAACGCCGGAGTGGAGGAGAGTGTCGCTACTTTCAAATTATAGAGGGGCTTTAAGGCCAAGTAGGGTGCCTCAATGGCCAGCGCCGCCTTCAGGGTGAGGACACCGCTCTCAACGGAGGCATGTTGGGTCCCAATCTCCCGTTGGGCTACGCTGGGAGCAATGCGGCGGCGGGCTGTTTCGAACGGAAAACTGCCTCTACCGCGTGAAATTCCACAAATTTGGTGTCATCCCAAGACAGAGTGGTGCCATAGATTATTTAACAAGTGAATCAAATTTACTTACGGAAAAATATATTTTCTTTCACAGCTAATCTGCCTGAAAATTCGGCGCCTTTTGACAAGTTCATTACATTCTTACAACGGGCGCTGCATACTCCAATGGAATCTGTTTATCCGGATGCATTACATTTCATTACTTTGCAAACAAACAGGATTACTTATTTCTAGCTATATTTTCATATTCGCTTAAGACTGCCATTCAAACAGCTTCCCGGTCGCCGCGAAGTCAAGTGAGAGAAGTTTAAGAGGATGAAATGCAATGTTGCGCATTAATTATAACTCCGCCCCAAGCAAACATTGCTCTGGACTGCAAACATTTAACATGCCTTGCCTCGCATACTTTGGAGTTCTGTGGGTTGAGAGCCGTCTCACCTGACCAGTGATTCCCAATTCTCCGCCCTCTTCCCCGAGCAAAGTGAAATGGCCGCTGCCCTTATCTAGAGTGAGCAGAACACCCGGAAACACAACAGTCCCTCATAGCTTCATTGTGCGGCAGCCTCATGTGCACATCGAAGCTTCTGCACCATGTTGTGAGACGTCGCGTGTTTTGTAGAGACTAGCACGTGCGCCGATGACGTAGGCCTGGAAAGCTGCAATCTTCCAGCAGTTAATTGCACCAAGGGCAGGGGAGGATTAAAACTGGCCAGGCCATACCCAAATTAGCCGAGCGCTTCCTGAAGAATCTGACAGCAAAGGCGTTTCCCAGTAAGGCACCCATATTATTTAGGCGCGCTCTCGCTGGAAAGCGAGTATGTGAGCTGTCTGCAAGCATTTTGGTCAATTTCTTCTCTTTATGTCACGAAGGCATTATAACCCCCCTCCCCCCCATCCCTCTGCCTCTTTTCGCCAGCTCACTGCGAAATCCTAGCGGCGTAACTACATCCTATGCTCCAGTAAGCAAAGAAATCGCGACTGCATCCGTGACGCCAACGAAAGGAGCCTTTTTTTCTCAAGGAAAAAGCAAAAAGGCCCATTTCTTTGGCGTCACGCAGCTGCATCACTAAAATTCGTCGCGCGTGTTTCTGGGCATGCATTTCATATAGTTTACGTTCCGCCCTCTTGATCAAAACTGTGGAGATGAGAGCTTGTCTGTCCTGTTGACTCGTCCGTGTCTTTCTGCGCGCTTTACGTCAAACGCGGTTTTTCAACTAGTCCGGACCCATACCTTAAAGAGAGATCTATTGCCTTGCCGGACTATTCTACTGAGTGAGGCGACCAGCCGAGAAAGCGCGTGCGTGTGGTCGGGTGGCCACTGCGTGCCTGCGGATTGCACGTCCCTAATAGGCACATTTGTTTTAAACAATCGGCACTTTCTAAATAAAAGTTGTTCTCTCTCTCTCTCTCTCTCTCTATCGGCACTTTGCATTATGGCGTCAGTTGAAAACAGTATTTGGTCGAAGCATGTGGTGTTACGACGTAAGGTGGACACGTCAAAGCTGCGGCCTTCAGTTTTTTAAGCCCTCTGGTTTATCGGATATTTACTGCAAACAAACAGCTGTGGCATTTGTGCAATGCATGATGACTTTAAAGCACTGTCAAATAGCTATGTTTACAATACCGTTTTCGTTAATTATCAGTCGCCAGTGTCGGCAGTTATAACAGAAATGTTTCACGTAACCCGCAGTGCTGCTGCATCATTTACCCAAATTATTACTTATGTTTTGATTTTGCAAGGGTCACAGACGACACATATCTTAGCGACATCAGCAGTAGGTGCTCGCGTGTAAGGTATGTGTAGGTGAAACATCCAGCAACAGCACTGCCGTCGTGGTTCTGTGTGTTCCTCACACTGCTCCGTTTCAAGTCGCCTTCGCTTCCTTAGTTGTTTGAACAGCAGACGACTGCGCACTGGTTTCCCAAAGACCTCGTTTCAGCTAATCGCACATACTTTCAAATCGGGCTACTACAGCTAAGCAACCGCATACAGTAAACATAGACAACCGCAGAGAACGCTCGGGACGCACGGACACCGCCTTTCCGAACCAGCCAGAGAGGAGGAAAGCAGCATGGCGGTGTTCGGCGCGCTGGGAGCGAGGCTGAAACTGAAAAAGCGCACCTGAAGTTTGCTCCCACTGCACCAGCGCCGATTCTCCTCTGCCGGTCATTTTGGCGTTTCTGTGCGGGCACGTCGCCGGCGGAGCGCAGACAGCAGCGTCTCGACTGGTACGCGCGTGCTGCTCGCGCCGCTGGCACTCTTGCATTGTGTGCACGTGCCGTACTGCCACGGCCGCTTGATGCAAAGCGCAAACCTCGCTTTGCGCTTTGCATCAAGCGGCCGTGTACTGCTCGCCGGTGCACAAAAGGTATTGCCCTCTCGCCGGGAGTCATGGCTGGAGTTCGGCGACGTTCAAATAGTGGAGAAACTAACTGTTGTGTCGTGGGCTGTCACAACCCTTACAAAATTGCTTTTGTGATTCTTTAGAAAGTCTTTCAAATTTACTCATTAAAATGTAATGTGTTTCTTTTAGATCTGTATGGAACTTTTGTCCAGAGTTTCAATAACTAATTGGCCACCGCATTGTTATAGGAACACGGCTAACGTCCTTTAAAAGAAAAACTGTAATGAGTTGCTTTAGAAACTCCTTGAGGAGTCTCTTTAGAAACCCTTTTGAGCGCACTCATTCCATTGTAATATGCTGTTTTTGAATCTGTATAGAATTTGGGTTCATTTTTTCAATAACTAATTGGCCACCGCATTGCTATAGAAATGTGGCTAATGTCCTTTAAAAGAAATACTGTCATGACTTGCTTTAGAAACTCCTTGAGAAATTGTTTAGAAATTCTTTTGAGTGTGCTCATTTTATTGTAATGTGCTGCTTTTGAATTTGTATACAATTTGGGTACAGTGTTTCAATAACTAATTGGCCACCACATTGTTATAGGAACACGGCTCACGTCCTTTAAAAGAAATACTGTAACAACTTTCTTTTGAAACTAGTTATATGTATTTTATGTAAATCCATTGGAATGCATTTATTTCATTGCAATGTGATGCTTTTGACACTGTATAAGATCTGAGTAATGAGTTCTAATAACTAATTGGCCACCACATTCCTATAGAAGCCCAGCATGCACAATGTAACATATATGATGTAACCACTGATTGCTGTAAGCATGCAAGAAATCATACAGAGCAACAGCACATGACATACAATCAACTAACCTTATTTCACTTAGCAACTTTTAAGCAGCTTATGGAATTGAATGTTTGCAGCTCCTGGCGAGCCTTGGTAATTAGCAGCATTTATGACGAAACTGATAGGAGACATAGCACACGAACCGCACGAGCACATTTTATTTTGAGACAATCTAGTAATTTTAGATTCATTTTCAGCGCCACATGTGCAACAAGGATCACACCTCAAAGAGAGTATGTTTTCATGAAAAAACAGTGGAGTAGCGACTCAAACAAATACTGCCTAGCCTTCTGCCTTCAATAGCACTGAGTATATGCCTGCCTTAATTTTATTCAATTATGCCCTACCTAAAGTACACAATGGTAGTCGGAGCCACAGCAAAAGGCTAGCTGCATGTTCCTTCTGTGAGAATTAAAAGTTAGAAAGCACTGTGTACCTTTATGTAGTATTCTGAAAGGATATCATTTACAGCTGTCCCAAGGATTCCGTGCATAATAGATTGAACATGATGAAGGAGTCAATTGTTTTGAAGAGGACACGTGAGATCTACTGTCCAGAATTAAACTGCCTCTTGTTAAAACAGTACACGCACCTAATTTTGGTGGCATGTTTTCTTCTCCACAGTAATGTGGAAGACATTACTACGCATGGATCACCAGGTGGTATTCACCTGTAAACTACAAATAATTTATAATTGAATTTTTCTCTCATGCTGTTTCGGTTTTAACAGCCGAACAACGAATGTAACGTTAACGTGCCATTATAGGTCACATGAGGCATGAAAAAACAACAAATTGCTGCTTCTTCATTTGTTGTCATTTCGGCTGTTGAGGCTGCTTGGCTTTAGCATTGTAGCAAATTGAAAGGACAAAGCAGTGATTATATCACAGTTTCTTCATGTCTCGCGAGACCTGTAAGCACACTTTGATGGCACAGTCATCGTTCGGCTGTTGAAACCGAAAAAGCATGAGAAAGAAATTCAACTGTAAATTATTTAGCGAGCATACTAGAATACCACATAATAATCCCTGCTTTACGAATCATTACAAAGCAGAAAACACGCACCCAAAAGTTAGGTGTCTGTACTCCTTTGAGCAAAAATAAATTCTTAATTCAAGCAAGACACAAAGTACAAGAATGACAAAACAAAGAATACATGATTCATTTCTACTCTACATGACTAAAAATCGTCCCATGAGGATGCAAATTTAAAGGAGTACTTTATGTCTGATACTGAGCAATAATGAGCCAGATAGCCATCCTGCATATTACCGTTTGCTACAAGGGCGCGCCTTTGTTGTCATTTTAATTCAGACTGGCTTGCACTACCCGCTATTAACTACAAAAAAGCTGTACATCAAATCTCTGACTGTGCCAACAAAAGAACTGGTTTCTTTCATTACATATATGTAAATTGTGTTCTCCTACATTGCTTCACATGTACAAATTGATCCAACCATAGGGAATAGAGGGCGGCCAGAATAGGATGCTTGAGAGTTGGCTGCTCAATAATCCTTGTTAGGTGACAACATAAGCTGTGAATGTCATCTGTTACAGCCCCCTTTCTTCACTTAACTGCTGCTGTCCACAGGCAACTAATATTATACCTATGCATATGCTTTCCTGAGCTGAGTTTAAGTTCAGAAGCGCGTGTTGTCGGGCTAGTTAAGTGTTGCCTGGATTCACAATGGTCAGCTTGCCCAACAATCTAAGAGACCATCATAAGCAGGGTGCAAAATTCACTGCTAAAGAAAGCTATGATGTGCTGCAGCAATCAAGTGAACAAAAAGAAATTTGAGAAGAAAAGCTATATTTGGTTTAGAGGAGAAAAAAAAATATTTCGAAAACCAATCTATTTCATTCCTTTGTAGTAAATAGTAAGGAGGAAAAATGTGCTGGGATATTAACAACCAACTCAAAGCACACATTTAAAATATGCAAATGCTTGATACAAGATCTGACTTTCTAACTATGCGGGTATAGACATATTTAGTTTAGAATTCATATCTTTTAATTGAGTGCATTATTCTGAAAATAAAAATTGGTCAAAAAGAGGCAGCTGTTGGTTCATATCGGCACTTCCATCTATTCTTTGGATGTGATCTTCATTGTGCATATCCCCCAATACAATAATTCAATTGCATAGATACCGGCATTTCCATTCATAAACTGTGCTGATCACTTGCAGTAAGCCAATGATGTGACTTGGCCGGTAGATTATTAGGTGCGTCATTCTTGTCTGCGCAGAGACGAGGAGGTGTCAGGTAGACACCACCCATGCTTGCCAGTCTGAAGTACCCAGATGTCTGCGTACAGGCCAAAGAAAAAAAATCAGTCAGTGAGACCTACCACACAACTGCTTTCACACTAATGCAAACAAAAGCATCAATCAGATCAGAATCTACAAGCAGTAGTACTCTAGTGATCTGGCTTTGAAGAGTACTAACAGCACAATACAGAAAGTATGATTTCAAAATAAATGGCATGTACACTTCGAAAAGAACTATAAACACCACCCAGCTGTGACTGATACTGCTGGCAGACTAGAACACTTCATTAGAATGAATAACTCTTACATCATCCTGTAACAGTATTCATCTAATGCATAATATTTATTGCCACTATAATGCAGTGACAATCACAATAACTTCTTTTTAGATAACTAATTCACCTGTCTTCTGTATTTTACAAGTGACTGATTAATTGCAGTAAGTAAGTTAGGTGCAGTGAAAACTGAGAAGAGCTGTCACTAACCTCAGTAGCTCACAGGCAGCACAAAGCGTCTACATCCGAGTCTCTCAGACTGGCGACTCAAACACAGTAATTGCACTCACTAAACATCTGACAAGATGGTGATGCCGACGACCCCCTCGTTAAGCAAAGGGATGGATTCTGATCCTGCTGCATTTAGAAAACTTTTCACTTTCCTGCTCCACTAATGCTGGATTGACACTGCTAAAATAGTTGTAGAAAGATAGTAAGTGCATTAACAATGTCACATAACTATTTTAAGCTGCTAGCCAGTATAATCCATTGCATCCATATAAATGACCCCATTCAGTTACATAAATTAAAAACTCACGATATCTCTAGAGTCTGGTAGCGAGATCAATAAAGCTATATTCCAGTTGCTGCAGAAAAGCAGTGAGATTACAGCCAGGAAAATGAATCAGCACCAATACCACAGACATAACAAAACACAATATAAAATAATATGCTTTTTACGGCATGACACTACAGAGCAAGTGGAAACATCTCGGCGAAATCTAAGTCTCAGTACTTCTCTCTTTGATAAACTCCGGAGAAACCGCATGCGTCACCATAAAGTCCCTCGAAATAAAATTATTTCAAAGCATAGTCGAAAACATTGTGCAGTTTGCGATGGTACAGCCGAAAGTGTGCAATTCATTTTTGCACCAGTTCGAAGTATGCTTGAAATGCCCCCCCCCCCCCCAAAAAAAAAAAAAAACCAAAGCCAGTGCCCACAAACACTCTCTATGAGCGAATAACGCCGGAAAGGGATTACCAAAAGTTATTTTCGCGGCGAAACTCAACGGCAACATTCCTCTTACATTTGACGTGCGCAACTCTAGGCAGTTGTAGCTACATCGTCATTCCACTTCTAGGCACTGAACGGCCTGAGTACTGTGAGCATTTGTAACGTGGACTCGGCAGACCATGTTTTGTTCAGCTTAGAATTATACCCTGTACACACGCACACATAAAAACACGAAAAACTAAATGCCGGCAACCACTGCCACTGAGAAGCGTACGTCATTCCAACACAGTGCTTTCCGCTCGTTGGTCCCAATCATCGCAATAATGAGCACAACGATATCATGAGAGTAAAAACATGCAACTGTACTCCATGTCACAACTTCGTCGCAGCGGAGAGGAAGTTATAGGCGCGAAGCGACGGTTTCCGTGGCTGTGTGACAGGTTCGCGATCACGTGCAAACAGCGCACTTGCGGAAGCCGTTGCATCGAACTCAAACTTCTACTGCACTCCGAAAAAGTTGTCAGACAACACCCAGCAGCATTCACAGCACTTCACGCACCCCAGTAAAACATTTTGGAAGATAATTTCAAGAACTGTACTCACATTCGTAAGCAATCACACAAGGTCGTTCGTTCTTCCACGTTGATGCCGGCATTGTCACGGCGTGGTGCAGGGCGCAATACGACGTCCAATATCTTCAGAAGAACTTCAGGTGCTTCAGAAGGTCTTTCGAAGTGCGCAGATCACGCACCAATTCTGTAGCGCATTCGATGAACCACAGCACGAAAACAGCACACAAGGCGCAACGGCAACAAAAAAAGCTACGCCCGAAACGCCACCCGGCCCAACGTTAATGGAACTAAACTAAGTTGCCAAACTCTCCGCCTTCTCCATGCGGCTGAAGCGGCCCGCAAATTTTAGCGCGAGGGGGCGCTGCCGTCGAAACAGGCTCCCGCTGCCGCCGCTAGCAGACGCCGCAGGCCCGGCCGCCCAGCATCATAGCATGCAGCCTTCGGGAATGTTGAGCAACTGGCGTCCCAAATATCGCACTTACCCATGTTTATCGTAAAGACACCAGTCAGTTCTGAACCCTGTGCGGCGAGTATGCCACAAATCTTTGCTGCAGCAACTGGAGTGATAGATCATCGCTGCCTAGCCAATGAAACCGTTGGCCGCAATTGCGGGCGGTCATGATTTTTGAAAGGAGCGTGGTTATTAGAGTTTCTTCGCCAAAGTAGCATATTAGACATCTACTTTAAAGGTGGAGATCAGATCATCGCAAGGCTCATCGTAAGTTCACTTACCAGCTTGTCTAAACGCGAATCCTGCTACTCTGCGCGCATGTCGTAGAGTGCTTTCGCGACGCGATTGCTGCTGTGATCGTTGTCTCTGTGCTACGTGCGCTTGCATGCAGAGTTTCAGGTGCTGTATCTGCCATGCCGACGTGCTGTGCGCCCGGCTGCACGAGCGGCTACAGAAAAAACAAGACTGCGAGGAATTTTTTCGCGGCTCCTCGGGACGCGGATCTCCGTGCGGCATTGGATCGAGCCATTGCCCCGTGTTGACAGAAAACTCTCCGACAAATCACGTGTGTGCGACCTTCAGTTTCACGAAGACATACTGAAGACGTACACCTATGTTATTAATGGGGAAGCAGCAAATATCGAGAGGAGTAAGTGGAGCCTCGTCGAGGGGTGCGTGCGCAAAATGTGTTGGGAACAAAATGTAAAAGTATCTCTGTATTTGTGTCCACCTGTAGTGCACTGCGTGAAGGATCGAAAAATATTTTTGGAACGGTGGCGCACGCTAGGAACAATACACGGAGAGCGGTAAACTCAAAATACTGAAATTTCTTTTCTGGAGTTGGCGTCAGGCATCCTCGCTGTTGCAGGGAAAGAGAAACTGACGACTCAGGAACCCGAGGAAGTTCACTGGCTTCGCAGCTCGGGTTGTGAGCAGCGCGCGGAGTCATTCACGAAGTGAACGCTGTGCGTAAAATCTGCTTACTTCGGAAAACTGCGCCACAGAAATCGTAGGTACTTGTGGTCTGCTTTCGAGTGCCATAAATGCGGGGCTTTCGCTCTAAAGTTATTGTTAATTTATGTTTAAAACACACTGCACCAATGTCTGCCAGACATTCGCGTTTAGATAAGCTGGTAAGTGAACTTACGATGATCCTTGCGATGATCTGATCTCCACCTTAAAAGAATTGTCGAATATGCTACTTTGGTGAAGAAACTCCTATAACCACGCTCCTTTCAAAATGGAAATGAAGATCGGACACACGTGATTTGTCGGACAGTTTTCTGTCAACACGGAATGGCTCGATCCCATGCCGCATGGAGATCCGCGCGTCACGAGGAGCCGCGAAAAAATGCCTCGCAGTCTTGTTGTTTCTGTAACCGCTCGTGCAGCCCGGCGCACAGCACGTCGGCATGGCAGATACAGCACCTGAAACTCTGCATGCAAGCTCACGAAAAACAAAGACAACGATCACAGCAGCAATCGCGTCGCGAAAGCACTCTACGACATGCGCGCAGTACAACAACTGATCGGACCGGCTGAAGCCTGGTACGACTGCAGCGCCACTCAAAGCAGCCAGTGGTGGCGGCGCCGCGAAACCACTCTCGGTTTCGCAACTGAGTTTAGTTCCATGAACGTTGACCCGGCCGGCCGGTAACAAAAAGAACATGGCGCCGCTGCTGACGACTTTGGGATTGGACTGGATTGGCTTCGGTGTGACTTTTTTTATTTTTTGCCGCTGCTCCCGGAGGGAGTTTCTGCTTCCTTGGGAGAGCCGGTAACTCTGGAGTGCGAAATTCGTTCTGTGCTGCAGGACTCATAATTAGAAGTGCTGGCATTTCTACCAACGTGGTTCTAGACGCATCTCCCTCCCTTGAGAAGGAAACGCCTCGTTCAGCGTCCTTGAGTCGAGTCAGACTGCGCGGTAGGCGTCCGCATGAAGCGCGCGCACATCTGCTCGGACTAGAAAAACTAGCATTGCACCTAACATAGAGTTAATATGCACCTAACGACTAAGTACTCAAGGTGGGGCCATGCCTGCATGCTAAAGGAATTTTCGTCACACAGTGAAGTTGACTTGTAGGCCTTATAGCTGGTCTGTTGCAAAATGTGGGAAGCGCTTAAAACAAACAATATTTATTAATTTATGTCTACAGATACTAGCGAAGATAAAAAAAACACGCTAGGAACATAATCTTAATAATGGCCCTGTTTACTGTAGCGGCTGCCCGTCTCAACTACAGGTTTACTCTTTTGCAAAACTCACGAAGTCAGCTTCTCTTTACAGCGGAAGGGGTCTTTACCATTGAGGTCATTTTTTTAAGGGGGGGGGGGCAGAAATCGGGTGCGACATTGTACGAAAAATGTCGCGCGCCTCTTGTGCACGCTTCTGCCTTGTGTTGTTGCGGCGATAAAGGAATTAGGCGCAACTGTGTCAAGCCATTTTTCGCTGGTGAAATGAACCGTCTCCTCGCTGCAGTCGCGACGGAACGGTGAAACGCAGCTTTGCCAGACCTCAGTGCTGAATCCAACTCCCGACCCTCGCGAGGCGCAACGCCATGGTAAAAGTGTTTTTGCGATGCTGAAAAGGTGACTTACGAAGTTTTGGAAAGGTTCTGCTAATACTGCGCCGAATTACTGTACCACAGTGGGTCGTGTGCTTGGTCGGCAAACATTGCTCGTGGTAGAGCACGTGCGCAGCATTTATGCTATAAACAGGACGTTACGGGAAGAAGGCCCATTTTTTCGCCAAAAAAAACAACTGGTGCAGACACAAATCATCAAGAACTCGAGAAAAGGCGAATGCAATGACAACGATGTACAAGGCTGCTCCTATTCATGCTCATTAGTCAGTAGTGAGAGCTGATCATATTTTGTCTTTCAATGAGGAAAAAAATATTCGTTACAGATATTTGTATGCTTTGTTGATCCAGTTTCCGGAGATCTGAAGTGATGGTAACGGTGGTGAGGTTGTTTTTTACTCAAGAAAGCAAACGAATACATTGCCACTGTGTTCTGCCAAAATTTTCTTGAGATCGGTCGCCGATTCACAGGTGCCTTTCGAAAATTTAATGTTATATGCTTGCGTTTAATTATTTATAGCTTGCTGATGTGCAGTTTGAATTAAAATTTTACCGCCTTTTAGAGCAAATTCATATAGTGAAAACTGCGAACAATATCTATAAAATTTGGCTCAAGAACTCTTACCGAGAGAATGCAACAGATTCAGTTTTGACTGCGAAAGGAGCGAATTCAGTTAGCGAAGGCACGAAACAACCTCTGTAAAATATGACTCATTTTGAAGCGATACCGAGCCATTTCTATAGAAGTTGTTTTGACTGGCAACGAAGCGAGTTCATGCAGCGAAGGCACAAAACAAGCTCTGTAAAATTCGACTCATTATAAAGTCTTACGGAGGAAAATCTATTTAATTTGTTTTGACTGCGAAAGGAGCGAGTTCATATAGCGAAGGCACAAAACAAGATCTATAAAATTCGACTCATTATAAAGTCTTAAGGAGGAAATTCTATTGAATTTGTTTTGAACGCGAACGGTGCGACTTCATATAGTGAAGGCATGAAAGAAGTTCTATAAAATTTGGCTCATTATAAAGTCTTACGGAGGAAATTCTATTGAATTTGTTTTGACTGCGAACGGAGCGAGTTCATATAGTGAAGGCACGAACGAAATTCTATAAAATTTGGCTCATTATAAACTCTTATAGAACCAATTCGAAAGAGTCTCTGTTGACCTGCGTACACAGCAAAATTTTATAGTTAGGTCTCGTTAAAGAGTAAATAGACTACTTAATGAGCTGACTCGATAGACAGCGAGTTTCTATAGAGATCCTTTAGAATAATCAGGCTCCCCATACATGTTCAAAAGAAACTCGACATCCATGTTTGTAAGGGAATAGTTCTCTGAACACCAAGGGCCGAGAGCCACCCGTGAAATTGTACCGATTTCCTGGAAAATGGTACGAGACCGAGAGACGCCAAGCACGGATAACTGCTGTGCGCAGGGTCAAGTAATATCTCTTTTTCTTGCTAAACATGTTTGGTATGCTAGACGTGTAATATTATTTCTGATCAGTTTTCGTTGTAGTTCACTAAGCAGGGTTTAGTAGTAGAGCTCGCTCTAACGAATCTCTTTTTCGTGACTGTTCCTCATGGTTATTTATAAATAAGCACACAGCAGCAGCATGCTTGCAGTGTCCTTGAATACAGACTGCATGAGGCAATACATGCTGTGTAGAAATACAAGATATACTTAACAAGAAGCCTCTCGCGCTTCGCGTTATCTATCTTCATAAATAATCCGTCTGTTTTGCGGCGGAGTGTTTGGGAAGCCCGATAAGTGAAAAAGTGGTTTTAAGCAGAGAAAATGACGAGTACGTGTTTCTTCTCAGTATACACTTCAAACGAGCCCTAGGGGAAGGGACGAAGGAGAGAGGGGAACAGAAAGTACGAAATAAGTGGTAGGGTTTTAACGTAGTTAAACCGAGTAGACATGCGAAAACAGGTTTTTATTGGCTCATGGTTTTGCTTTCCTGGGTCGTCGGCACGTCTGGCGATGATATGACTCATATCAAGCTCCGATTGACGTTAAGCTGATCTAGTCTCCGCGCCGCAGATGGAAGTTGATTTAGACGATGATGTGTAAAGCACAACCCTAGAATATAGCAGCGTATCACTGTAGCGTCCGTTAGTTCGCGCAAAGCCGCAGAAAAGGGGTGTTATCATTTTTCTTCGTGACGCGAGAAGCGACCGGTCTAATCTCGATTGTTCACAGCCATGAACAGCTGCATCTGCATGTTTCCAGATTACTCTAGATGATCTCGACCTGTTATCTCGAAGTTTTCTTGCCGGCTTTAAATTGAACGATGCCGCCAGCAGCGGGCATTCGTAGTTCGACGATTGATGAGCACGCTTGTTGCTTACGCCACCACCGAGTGATTCAGTTCTTTTGCGGGCGCAAGTCAGCCCAAATAAAGAGCTTCGTTTGCAAGTCTTTCTGGTGTCTTCCTGACCGCTGGACGGCCGTCACTACAACGTGACATCTGGTGGAGGTGCTGGGTAGCCATTCCATGTACCGGACACCCCCTACAAGCCGTGACGCCAGCCCTCTGAGTCATTTACCGCAGGACCTTAGTCCAGTCCACCGCGCAAGCCGACGTCTGCAAGGCGACGCACCTGAGTTCGGGATTCTGCCGGACCCTACCCGGAAGCGAAAGCCAGTAGCAACGTCCTCTATAAGCTTGCCCCAGACGACGACTCCAATCATTTTTCACCAGCCCCGGGTGCCACCAGCCTTCGACGCTTCGCCCGGCGCCG
The DNA here is from genome assembly GCF_055824585.1 of Amblyomma mixtum. NCBI lineage: Eukaryota > Metazoa > Arthropoda > Arachnida > Ixodida > Ixodidae > Amblyomma > Amblyomma mixtum. The sequence continues at coordinate 141,410,085 of NC_143012.1, read as the reverse complement.
ACCCCGAAGAATAGCTGGAGCAGTTCGACCGTGTGGCTCTCTTTAACAACTGGGACGACGCCATGAAAATTAGGTACGTCTTCTTCGCCTTGGAGGGACCAGCAAGAATCTGGTTTGAAAATGAGGAAGCTAGCCTTACGGATTGGGAAACCTTCTAGGAGCAGCTTCTCAAGACTTTCACAGACGTCGTGAGAAAGGAGAGAGCCCAGCAGCTGCTACAGTCTCGCATACAACAACCAAACGAGACCGTTGTAGTCTACACTGAGGAGATGAAGCGTCTCTTCCGGCGGGCCGACGCAAACATGAAGAAAGAAGAGAAGGTCAAGCTGCTTATGCAAGGTGTTAAAGAGCAACTCTTTGCGGGCCTCGTACGGAACTCGAAAAAAAAAACCGTCGCGGAATTTGTAGAAGAGGCATCCACTATGGAAAAAACTCTTGATGCCCGAGCCCGCCAGTATGACCGCCAGCAGCGCATTTTCTCAGCAAACTGCCTGGACACCACTAACAACGATAACCTGCGGGAGGTTATCTGTCAAGTTGTTCGAGAGGAGCTCTGACGATTGCTGCCAACGGGAACGCAGCCACAGCTCACAGACGTCATCGGGGATGAAGTTCAACAAGCATTGGGTGTGACGCCGACCACCACGCAGCCTATGGAGCCCCCAGCCATGACTTACGCCGCAGCTGTGCGCCGTCCTGCACCTCGACGACGGGACCCAAGCCCCTATCGCCCTCAGCCAGCTGCGTTGGACCGCCGCCCTCTCGCCCCAACCTGCCCGTCCTACGACCGTAGCACACAGCCAAGGAAATGCGACGAGTGGAGAACTCCTGACCGGCGCCGCCCGCTATGCTTCCACTGCGGCGAAGCCGGTCACGTCCTCCGGCACAGCCCATACAGAAGACAGGGCATCCGAGGGATTCTCTTACGACGCCCCACGACCCCGACCCGGCCAGCGACCAGCCGAAATTGAGGAGTTTTTGCGTCGGGAAGAATACTCATCGCCGAGCCGCCTATCACGTTCCCCGTCGCCATTGTCCCCGCGCTTTGTATCTCCTAGCCGAGGTTACGCCGTGCGTGGACGCTCCCCCAGCCCCCGAAGGTTAAACTGAATAAAGCAGCCTCTGGAGGTGAGGTTGCTTCTAAGCGCAATGACAAAGATCGTCCACCGACGAAAACGCAATACCATGCCTCAACTACGACGACAACACCGACGACGACGACGACGACGCGGCCAGACCTGAAGCTTTTACCGCTGCCCAGTGAAGTAACATCGGAGTACGCCCACCGCAGCCTCACTACTCGACGAAGCCGAGATCGGACACCGAAGACAACGTACAATACGAGAACGCGAACGAGTGACCTTGAAGTTACGGTCGATGGTCACTCGGTTACTGCCTTGGTCGACACGGGAGCTGACTACTCTATCATGGGCGGCCCACTCGCTGTCCGACTCAGGAAGGTAACAACAACTTGGGATGGCCCGCTGATCCGCACCGCAGGTGGCAACCTGATTACGCCGTTAGGACGCTCCACCGCGAGAGTTACTGTAAACGGAAGAACCTATGCGAGAACCTTCCTGAAATTACAGCAATGCTCTCGAGACGTGATTTTGAGAATGGACTTCCTGAATGAACATCGAGCGATCATCGACCTTCGATCTAAGTCGATCAAGCTTTCCACGGACAAAGCCATATCTGCAACGACGACAGCGACTCATCACGTTGCCTTAAACGTCCTCGACGAAGCATTGAGCGTGCCGCCCCGATCAAGTGTCGTCGCCTGCGTAGGTACTGGAGACATCGAAACTGCCGAAGGCGTCATCTAGGGGAACACCCAGCGACTCCTGGATCGAGGACTAGCCATCGCAAGGGGAGTCGCCCAAATCCGAAATGGCCAAGCCCAGGTGTTGCTAACCAACTTCACCGAAGAATACCGGCATCTAAACAAAGGTACGACGATCGCTTTCCTCTACGAGCTCGCAGAGATCAGAGACAAATTTGCCCTACCCGACCAACCCGTAGAACCATCTGACCAAAGCAATCAACCAACGTTCGATATCAACTCAGCATTACCACGGAGCAGACAAGACCAAATACGCAGTCTTCTTCAAAAGTACAGCGATTGCTTCTCATCAGCATCGAATGTGCGCCGAACCAGGCTTGCCAAGCACCGCATTGTTACAGACGAACACGCCCGACCACTGCGACAGAGCCCCTACTGCGTATCGCCGCTAGAACGCCAAGCTATCCGCAAGCAAGTTGAGGAAATGCTTCGTGACGACGTTATCCAGCCATCAAGGAGCCCCTGGGCGGCACCAGTCGTCCTAGTGAAAAAGAAAGACGGCACCCTTCGCTTTCGCGTCGATTACCGCCGCTTGAACAGCATTACGAAGAAGGATGTCTACCCCCTCCCCCGCATCGACGATACATTGGACCGACTGTGCAACGCTAAGTACTTCTCATCGATGGACCTGAAGAGCGGCTACTGACAAATTGAAGTCGACAAAAGAGATCGCGAGAAGACTGCGTTCATCACTCTAGACGGACTCTTCGAGTTCAAGGTGATGCCATTTGGTCTCTGTTCCGCACCAGCCACATTTCAGCGAGTAATGGATACAGTGCTGGCAGGCCTGTATGGTATATTTGTATGGTATATTTAGATGACGTCGTTGTCTTCGCCTCGAACTTTGAGGAACACCTAAAAAGGATTCGAACAGTACTGGACGCAATAAAATCATCCGGCCTAAATTTGAAAGCAGAGAAGTGCCACTTTGTCTATGAAGAGCTGCTGTTTCTAGGCCACATTGTTAGCAAGGAGGAAGTACGGCCAGACCCGCAGAAAACCGCTGCTATCGCAATGTTTCCGCCACCGGCCGATAAGAAAGCTGTGCACAGATTCCTCGGACTGTGCGCGTATTACCGTCGTTGCGTCAAAAACTTTTCGCGCATCGCCGAGCCACTGCTCCACCTGACAAAGGCAGATGTGCCATTTAAATCGGAAGCGCCGCAAATAGAAGCCTTCAAGGAACTTCAGCGCCGTTTACAGACCCCACCGATCCTTGCGCACTTTGATGAAAACGCCAAGACTTCATACCGACGCAAGTAGTGTGGGCCTAGGCGCTGTCCTCGTTCAGAAAATTGACGGAGTGGAGAAGGTCATCGCGTACGCTAGCCGTTCCCTGTCCAAAGACGAAGCTAATTATTCGACAACTGAGAAGGAGTGCCTTGCCATCATCTGGGCTACGTCGAAATTCCTCCCCTACCTGTACGGACGACCGTTCAAGGTGGTCAGCGATCACCACGCACTGTGCTGTGCTGTGTTTGAAAGACCCCTCCGGCCGCCTTGCTCGATGGAGCCTGCGGCTCCAGGAGTTTGATGTAGCCGTCGTTTACAAGTCCGGACGTAAGCACTCTGACGCCGACTGCCTGTCACGAGCCCCTGTAGATGCACCGCCGCCGGACGACGATGAGGACGCCTTCCTGAGACCGATCAGCTCCAGCTCTTTTGTACAACAGCAACGCGCGGACCCCGGCATAAAATGCCTCATCGAATACTTGGAAGGCAAGGTTTCTTTACTCCCCGCCTCGTTTAAGCGAGGATTGTCTTCGTTCTGTTTACAGAACGATGTCCTCGTGAAGAAGAACTTTGCAGCGAAGAAGACAGCCTACCTCCTTGTTGTACCTTTAAGTGTGCGCGCAGAAGTTCTTCAGGCCTCACACGACGAGCCGACAGCTGGACATCTCGGGTTTTCTCGCACCCTCCGCCGCATTCAAGACAAGTATTACTGGCCCCGACTGTCTGCCGATGTCGCACATTATGTGAGAACCTGCCGAGATTGTCAGCGACGAAAGACCCCGCCAACCCGACCAGCCGGATTTTTGAACCCCATTGAACCGCCCTCAAGGCCCTTTCAGCAGATCGGCATGGACTTGCTTGGCCCGTTCCCGAAATCAACATCTGGAAATAAGTTGATCATTATAGCGACCGACTACCTGACCCGCTACGCCGAGGCAAAAGCCCTACCCATCGGAACAGCAGCAGAAGTCGCCAAAATTTTCGTAGAGAACATTCTTCTGCGACACGGCGCCCCCAATGTGCTCATTACTCACAGAGGAACAGCATTCACGGCGGAACTGACCAAGCCATCCTGCGTTACAGCCAAACCAGCCACCGGAGAACAACTGCATACCACCCGCAGACCAACGGACTGACCGAGCGCCTCAACAAAACCATCGCCGATAAGCTCGCCATGTATGTCGATGCCGAACACAAGGCCTGGGACGTCATCTAGCCTTACGTAGTCTTCGCCTACAACACTGCAGTGCAGGAGACCACCCAGACGACGCCTTTTAGACTCGTCCATGGCAGAGAGGCCGCGACCACGCTGGACGCCATGCTGCCGAACGTTACCGAAGAAGATAACGTCGACGTCGCCGCCTACCTACAACGCGCAGAAGCCCGAAGACTTGCCCGATTTAGGATCAAAGACCAGCAGCGGACCGACGCCACACGCTACAACCTACGAAGACGCGACGCGGAATACAAGCCAGGAGACCAAGTCTGGGTTTGGACGCCCATTCGCCGCCGAGGATTGAGCGAAAAGCTTTTGCGACGCTATTTCGGCCCGTACAAGGTTCTTTGTCGGCTAGGTGAATTGGACTATGAAGTCGTCCCTGACCAAATGACTGCATCCCAGCGACGCCGCGTACGACCCGAACTAGTCCATGTCGTACGCCTAAAGCCCTATCATGCACGCTAAAGGACGCCGTGTTTCCACATTCGGTGTTTATTTTTGCACAATCCGTTTATGATTGTTGACAGCCGCATTATTTTCTAATGCATCGAGGCGATGCTTCTTTTATAGGGGAGTAATGCCACGAGTCTTTGTAGCGTTTGTTTGTTGTGTTTATTTGTTCATGCTTCAAGGCTGCCGGCACGCCGCTTTATCGCTTCGTTTATGACGCAAGACGCGCCTAGAATTATCTCGATGGATCGCATCCGGACGGAGCCGACTCTAGTTTGTGCCGGAATGTTCTAGTAACTTCTAAAGCTTTATCTCGAAAATTCGCTATCGGCTATAAAAAGAGCACGGCCGACAGCGGTGGGCTTTCTGTTCGACGACCATCGAGCACGCTTGTTGCTACGCCGCCGCCGAGTGATTCAGTTCTTTGCGGGCGCAAGTCAGCCCAAATAAAGAGTTTCGTTTCGAAGACGTTCTCGCTGGTTTCCTGTTCGCCGTACTGCAGTCACCACCACGTGACAACATTGTGAAACAGAGCGCAAGCACGTAATGCAGCAGAGGTAGCACCATGTAACCTCCCGCCTGTCCTGTATAGCTTTTGTCGGGTCTATTTCAAAATGTGTTTTTCTTTTAAATCAGAACACTGAAGCAAGTTTTGTTTCAATTGTGTATAAAAGCCTTCCATACCTGCGCAGTGCAGTCATCCTCAGACTTTGAACAAACTGGCTGAGAGGTATGTTTACTCGAGCATCGTTCGCAATGGATTGAAAGGTGTAATGAGTGTGTGCTTGTGAGAAGTAACTAGTCTCGTGCACACAGTCATTTCGCCATAATCTTGTCTCTCCCAAAGAGGAGTGCCTACAGATGAAACAAATGTTGCGCTAATTTCAGTTTCATTTGGGGAATAAAGTTGCATACATGGATCGCTTACCTCCTATGGCTTGGCCACCCTGTATATCAGCACAACTTTTGTTATAGACGGAAGCAGCATCAGAAGACTGTTCGGACTTAATCTTCACTGCAAGTCGCAGTGATTCACTGCAATTTTCTGCAAGTCGCACCATCTTTTCGCATATGCTAGGCGTCGCAGCGCAAGGCACAGTGCATCAAGGCCTAGCGGGGTAACTTTCTGCGCACGCCCACTTTGTACCAACAGGCACAATGCCCTGAGTTAATCATTCATGTCTTATTTCTGGAACCTGAACTGTTTTTTGAACAGAGTGCAGTCGATATTATCAATATCTAGAAGTGCGAATCCAGAACAATACTTATATAGCTCATGCTGCGTGCGGCGCCTCAATCGTTTTATTGTGATCTTGCCGTGCCCACGCAGATGTTTATGCATTGCGTATGATTGTTTGTGTGTTTGCAAGCTTCTCTTGTGTGGAGATGTCGAAGAGAATCCCGGGCCATCAGTCGATGAAATGTTTAAGAATATAATGGATGGCCAACAGGTTATTTTGTCCGAAATTACTGAAATCAAGACTCGCCTTGCAGCGACGGAGAAGGCTATAAATAGTTTTGGCGATAGGTTAGTGCACTTGGAAGATAATGTGACTGAGCTGCAGCTGAAGGTTTCTGCAATTGAGAGTAGAAATGCATCTGTAGAAACTATGCATGCGACATTAAAGTCTCAGCAAGCAAAACTTGTGGACCTAGAAGATCGTAGCCGCAGGTCTAATCTGGTAGTTTTCGGCATAACTGAGGAGGCAAACGAGTCAGAATCTGTTTTACGCGACAAGGTAATTAAAGATGTTTTCGAAGCCAAGCTGGGATTGAGCTGCTCATCAGTTGCTAGAATACACAGACTCGGTAAAGCGTCTGGAAATCGACCAGTTATTCTCTATTTTCAAGATTTTAAAGAAAAAGAAGCAATTCTTAGTAATTGCACGAAACTAAAGGGAACGGGCATTGGCGTTCAAAACGATTATTGCGCAGAAACGATTCGAAGGCGAAAACTGCTTTGGGCCAGCGCTCAGAAAGATAAAGATGCAGGAAAGAAGATTTGGCTTGTACATGACAAGATCCGTATTGACGATGACATGTACACGTGGGATGATGCTTCGAACTCGCGTAAGCTGTTATCAAAGCCCAGTAAGCTGCAGCCCCAAAGCTAGCGGTTAGGGGCGCGTCAATTTCGCCTGCTCAGTCTGAACGCTAGAAGCATTGTTAACAAAGTGCAAGATTTGGAAGAACTGCTGTTGTTACATGATCCTCATTTCTGCATTATCACTGAGACATGGTTGCATGGTCTGATTCGCAATGAAGAAATCGTTCCGCCAGGTTACCAACTATACCGAAGAGATAGAGGGTCTCGTGGTGGGGGCGTAGCCATTGTTGCGAAGTATGGTACTGAGGTAACAATTGCAGACCAAATCAGTGAACACGAAAGCCTGCTCCTAAAAGTGTCCCTCTGGGGTAACACGTTCTTTCTTTGCGCAGTTTATCGACCTCCAGATGCTGATGATTCGTTTCTACTTAAGTTATATGATCATCTTCTAGTATTTTCAGGTAAAAACTTCATTATTACTGGGGATTTTAATCTGCCCTGTATTGACTGGAATCGCATACAGTATGGCTATTCCGTTGCCGGTGACACACTAATAGATATAATGTACTCTCTTAACCTCGAGCAGATAGTTAAAGATTGTACTCGCGGTAGTTCAATTCTAGACCTACTGCTTATTTCCGAAATGTTCTGTAACGGAATAGTTCGCGTGGAGCCTGGTATTTCTGACCATAATTTAATATCTTTTTCCTGGAGTAAGACTGCTAGTAAAAGCAGGCGACTTGTCTCATCAACTGCAGTTAAAAATTACACCAGAGCGGACGACACGGCCATAATTGACTACCTGGACGTGCATCTTGATAGCGTTAGTCATAACGTAGAACGTTCCTGGCAACATTTTCGCGCAACGGCACAATTTTGCATTACCCACTTTGTTCCCACAAAGAAAATTTCCAAGCGTCGCGCTAACCCTTGGATCAATCGCGATATTATTCACATGAAAAGAAAAATTAAGCGCCTGAGAAAACAGCATAAAACTTCCACACCGCAGTTTAGTGAAATGAAAAATGATTTAGTAACAAAAGTCAGGCATGCAAGAAACAATTTTTTCAGTAAAACGCTATCAGAGTTTATTGTGAGTGACCCCCCAAAATTTTGGCGTCACGTAAGCCAAGATAATGAGGAGATTCATAAAATAAAATTTGAAAATAAAATTATCAATGAACCAGCAGACATAGCAGGAATTTTCAATCGGTATTTTCAGACAGTTTTTTCGGAGCGGGATAAACATGAATATCACAGTACCCCAACGGCTCCAGAGAAAGCTTTATTGATTACTCGCGAAGGTGTCATTACCATGTTGCTTAATTTGAATGCAAAAAAGTCCACAGGCCCTGATGGCATTCCGAACGCTTTTCTTAGACGTTATGCTGAGCAGATTTCAGGGTTTCTAACTGATATGTTCAACTTGTCGGTTGCTACAAGTGGCATTCCAGCTGATTGGCGCATTGCACGTGTTACACCAATTCATAAAAAGGGTGACCGACTCTCTGTAAATAATTATCGTCCTGTTTCAATTACAAGTACATGTTGTAAATTGTTGGAGCACACTATTGCATGTTACATTCAAGATTTTTTAGCAGACCATAATTTGTTGTCGTCATATCAGCATGGCTTCAGAAAAGCCATGTCTACAGTAACCCAGCTGGTTTCAACTGTGCATGATTTATCGAGTGTGCTTGATGTGTCTGGTCAGGTAGACATTCTGTTTTTAGATTTCTCAAAGGCCTTCGACAAAGTGCCTCACGGTAAACTACTGTATAAATTAGAACGCCTTGGTCTCCCTTCTTTTATTGTTCAGTGGGTCGGTGCATACCTCCGCAATAGAAGCCAATTTGTTGAAATAAGAAGTTGTGCATCTGGTGTCCTTCCTGTTACTTCAGGCGTACCACAAGGAAGTGTTTTAGGGCCACTGTTGTTTCTTATCTATGTTAATGATTTAGTGGATGTTATCCCCGGTGAAGTATCTATAAGACTGTTTGCTGATGATTGTCTTGTTTTCAAAGAAGTAACCTGCGCTAACGATCATATTTTGCTTCAGAACAGTATTCTAGCAATAGCACGATGGAGTGATCGCTGGGGGATGGAGCTGAACACAGATAAAACGGTACTCTTGCGTGTTACTAGGAAGAAGTCAATTAGTACTTTCACATATTCGCTCTATAACAGGCCTATTTCAGTAGTTGATAAGTATAAATACCTTGGTGTTACACTGACTAACAAGCTAACCTGGTCCGAGCATATAAACGATATTTGTGTAGCCGCTCTTAGAAAGTTGTGGTTCCTGAAAAGAAAACTCAGAAGCGCACCACCTTGTACAAAAATCCTAGCTTATAATGCATGCATAAGGTCGAAACTAGAATATGCCTCTGTTGTATGGGACCCTCATTGTAAAAAAGATATTATGCAGCTTGAAAAGGTACAAAGAAAAGCAGTTAGATTTATTTTCGGAAAATATAAACGCTTAGACTCCCCTTCTAATTTAATGAAGCTCAATAATATCCCTACATTAGCAGCACGAAGGCAAGTTAGCCGTCTTGCATTTCTTTATAACGGTCTTTCCGGAAAGATCAAGTTACCCATACCAGAATCTGTTAAACATGCTAGTACAAGGACAACGCGGCATAATCACGAACAATCCTTAGCCCCAATCTTTGCTCGCACTAACACATTTAAATATAGTTTTTTCCCCCGCACGATCACTGAATGGAATTCTTTACCACGCAACATTTTTCAAAGCAAAGACTTCGTGAAAGGACTAGAAAGCCATATTTTGCATACCTAACATTTATTTTCCTTCCAGAAGAGTTATTGGTCATGCATTTAGAATTCGTATTATTCATGAGATGTGTTGTCCATTTATTTCCCAATATTAGTTTTCTCATATAGTTTTTCTTTTCAGAAATGTGTTGTTTCCCATGTGTTCTTTCTCACATTATATATGTTCTTCTCGTGTTCTAAATTTGTATGCCCATCCTGCTTGGGCCAAAACATTGGCCTGCAGTATATGTAAATAATAAAAAAAATAATCCATATTCAATATTTTATGATGAATTATTAGTGACATTTAGCAGCCACCGACCTTTTCTAGGCCACATCAAGTCACCGATTTCCTCAAATTTCAGCATCGAGGCAACATGATGATTGTGCAAGATACTAGAAGGTTGGTTTATGGGGATTTAACGGCCCAAAACTACTCAGGCTATGAGGGACGCCGTAGTGAAGGGCTCCGGAAACTTCGACCAACTGGGGTGCTTTAACGCGCACTGACATCGCACATACATGGGACTCTAGAATTCTGCCTTCATTGAAATTCGACCGCCGCGGCCGGGAACGAACCAGCGTATTTCGGGTCAGCAGCTGAGCGCCATAACCACTGAGCCACTGCTGCGGCTCAAGATACTAGAAGACATACCAATTACCTGCCAATTCATCAGTACTACAACGCTCCCAGTGGAACTTACGACTTGGCAGTGACTGCATCGTGGCGCGTGTCGACCCCACCCGACTAAACGAAATTAATTTCATTGAAGTGCACTAGATGTTACGCCCGCGAATTTTGAAATGGCTATAGTATATCGACACTGTTGCTGTTAGCATAGAACCAACTAGAATTCAAAAGAGCGGAGTATGCATCGGCTCATGCATTGCTCCAATCTTAAGCGATATCTACCTCGCCCATCATGACCGACTGATAAAAGAGCAGCTCTGTTCGTCAGCAGCCGTGAAGGTTTTCAGGTTCGTGGATGATTACCTAATCCTTTTGGCCAGTAATGAACGTACTTTTCTTAGCTCAGTTTCAGAAGTGCTCCAAGTGTTTGAACGGTACCTCTCGCCCCTCGTTTTGACCCATGAGGTAGCCGTGAATGGGTCTTTACGCTTTCTCGACTTGAGGCTATCGACGGCACAAAATCACCTGTGTTGGTCGCATGAGCCAAGATGGAGAAAGTCCTTGTTGCCTTACAGTTCAGCTCACTCCAAGATCGTTAAGAGGGGCATTGTGAACCTCTGTTTCACAAATGCCTTAATGAAGTCCTGTGTCCACTCGATGGACCATAGTCTGAAAGAGCAGTATCGGAGGCTGATAAAAGATGGCTACCCCGAGCACCTTCTGATCTCAGTAGCCTGCTCCCTCTTGAGGAAACTCAAAGGAAACCACCCAGGTAGCACACGGCAGCGGGCCAATATTGGAAATCCACTGGCAAAGCGTGGCCCTAACTAGGCCCAGAGTTGCCAGTGAGCATCCGATATTGGTTGTGCCACTCCTTAGCACATCCAACAATGGACCTGGTTGTCCATCGCTTTACCAGTATTGGCTGAGCCATAATTAGATCCTGGCTATCATGGGCCAGGTTAGCCAGGATTGCCCCACTGTTTGCCATTGCTGGCTGTGCCATCATCGAATCCTGGCTATCATGGGCCATGTTAGCCAGTGTTGTTCCACTCTTTGCCAGAATTGGCTATGCCATTTCCGGGAGCTGGCTATATTGGCCTACGATTGCCACCGTTTATCCAGTGTTCAAAGTATACTGGCAAACGTTGGTAAACATTGTGTCATCCATTAAAATGGGTTCAAAATTATTTTTATTGTCGAGTACCATATCGGCAGTTCATAATTTTCGAACGCGCTAAAACATGCGAGTTCAAAGATTTGGTTTTATTTATTATTATATTTTAACCGAACACTTTTGCAGTTTGTGAGCAAAGCTACCGATGATTCCGTTGGAAAAGCTGCACTCTGGTTGCGCAGTGAGCAGCAATAATGCGTTTAGGAGAATTGCGATCGAAGTCCTGTTGATCAGAATTAACGTTCTGATTACACCCGACACGCCTTCAACAAAAATTGTCAACAGGTGCCTTCAACAAAAATCAAATAAGTTTCATTTGTTTAAATTTTTGGAATAAAAAAATCACATTTTTTTATTCGCTCTAGGAATTCACTGCCGCAGTACGCAGCTGGTGTCTGCTTCAGGGAGATCGCGATACAAACGTAATAGATTAGCGCAAGTGCATTCGCTAAACCGAAATTGTGCTCAGTTTTGGCAACGTCCAGAAACGAAGCAGTCGCCTCGTTATTTCGAATTACGCATTGCGCTCGTGAAATATTAGGCGGATGCTTCATAAACGCACGCGGACACGTGCTAAGCGATTCCTACGCTTCCCTTCGTCTTGCCCTGTGATCGCGCATTTCCCGTGTTTTCTGATTTGCTATTTCCTTCCTTTTCTGCAAATCGTTATGTTGGAAATTGTTGTTTTTGACCATTTTATTTTTCTGTTGCGTAATTTGTGTTTGGGGCTATATAGCTCTTGCTCACGTCTTTGCATATTTACTCGCAGGTTCTTTTTTTCTTTCGAACATCACCTTTATTGATGAAAACCATCGAAAGTAGTTGCGAACCACAATTCAACATGCCTTTGTTTGTTTTTGCTTTTTTTGCGCGAAACTTCCACCCCAACAAACAATTTGAGGATTCTTCGACGACCACTGAATAAATGGACTGACAACTGGCGTTAGACGCATGTTAACCTAGCTTGTTTGGCGCATGTACGGTACATGAAACTATGAAAGAGCGCGCATTCTGCTTGGATATTTTTTTTGCTTTATATTTTTGTTATGTGGTAACATTTTAAGCTATCTTGAACTGACAGAAGCCACATCATACGGCCCCACAAAATACGCGAGTGTCGCAAGTCGTTTTGGCGAAATGCATCTTGAAGCTCCAAGTTTTTCACTTCAAAATTTTCAGGCGTTTGCTGCAGCTTTGTAGCAATACTTTGACGTGTTTCCCATCCACTTCTCTCTTGTAGATATTGCTTTCTGTACTGCCTGTGGCCATGTGACTCATTCTCCAAAAATTCCAAACCCTTTTCACGTGTTTTGGCCTCTTTCCCTCTCTCTTTCAAGTCTTCAAGTCCAATATCTCCCCACCTGTTCTCCCGGCCGTGCCCTTTTCCAGGGAGCGGGCTAACCCCCCACCCCGCGAAGCGCTATTTTTTCTTTTTGGTTGTCACTTTCTCAAACCTGTTTTCCCTCGCACGCAGCTACGCGCTTGGCTGTTCCTCCACCTCCCTGTCTCCACTTCAGCTCGAGGACTTTTCTCGGAACCACAAAACCTGTGTAAAGGAAAATTACTCTCTCCCCTCCAGCCAACCCCCCCCCCCCACACACACACACACACACCATCGTCTCCACTGCTCGTCTTGGAACCGCGCGACTCATCACAATAAGACATTCTTGACTGCACGGCGGAGCTCAACCACGTGCACAACCAACGCGACGAAAATGCATGCACACTCGAGCTAGTACCGTTCATAGTCTGTGCACGAGAAAAGCCACACTCATATATAGGAGAGCTCCGACGCTGTTCGTACCGCCTGCAAGATCTTTTGTAAGTACTAAAACTCTTTTACCTTGATATACGTCTGGAAGTTAAAGTGGTTTTTGTAGTAAATGTTGCTTCGACTACATGCGCCTTTATTTTTTAGGCAGGAGAAGAGAGCGAGTCAAAAAGCACGAGGACGACTTCTGTGTACCCACTCTCATTGCGAAATGGCTTGCTTGACGTCGTGCGCAGTGGAATTGTGGCCGAATGGTGAGAATTTAATTTTTCGTCTTAGGTGAGATGAACTCACTAAAGATTCACTACTTTGGCTAACAGCGGGTTTGAACTCATATGACTTGAGATAGGATGCATTCGGGAATATGTCCTTTACCGCTTATGCACGACGGAAATCAGAACCGCTTAATTAATTTTCCACTGCAGACTAGTTGGTAAGGATATGTGTAATACTTCCGTAGTGTTTCTTTTTGCCTTCTACTCTTGCAGACTCAATAGAAAATCCGCAATTACTGGTTAAAGCTTTTGCCCAAGTTCTCTCGCAATGAAAAAGGGCATTACTCTGGACTATAAGACTAGTATTTTTGTGTGGTTTTCAAGTTGCAGTTTCGAATCCAACTATAGCATGCATGCGAAGCAACTAAGGTAAAACAAAGGTGCCCTGAGTTCCTTGCGTTCAGCGTATTTCGTCAAAAATCGCAAGCCGCATTTTTAACCCCATTAATTAAAACTAATCAAAAATGTTGTTTTGACGTCCATGTGGAAGAGACGCTACAACCTGTGCATGTTTACTGGAATAAAAAATTACCTCGCAATTTAGAGATACGAGTTATATTAAAACAAAATAATACATTAATCTGTTTTCAATATCACATTAATTTGCTTATCTCGCATTGTATATATTTACTAGGAGTGCGACACGACGCATTAAACTAAATTAAACCATTTGGTATGAGGGAAGTTTAGTAAATTAAATTCCACTTTGTGCAACTAATGTGGTGCTGGTTCTTAAGAATAAATTAAAAATTATCCTGCAAAATATGTTGCTAGTGTCTTCACGATGACTGTGTTTCACAAAATTCTGTGTTATTTAATCATTTTTGTTTTTGTTCTGTGATGGCCATAATTCAACTTACCATGACATCATGCATCTCTTTGCAGGCTTGGCGCTTCGTGAGGCCATCGTGCAAGAACTGGACGAGGAATTTGTTTGAATGCAGTCCAGCAGTCCCCTTGCAAGTGGAGTGCAACGATTACTTTGGATATGACTGATCAGTTCACTGGAGGACAGCTCCGTTGAGCGCTTTATGGATGCCTTAGCAGTGCCGCAGCAGCTTGCCGAGATGCTTTGTCCAACCTGATCGGCACGCACCAAACTTGAAAATAAATTGTTTTCCCACAGCCTCTGCCACCATGCTCTTGGGCCCCTTTTCTTTACTCCCCACGGTGGCTGGTGGTAGCGCAAACCATCCTGTGTGCGCTAGAAGCGTGATTCTTGTAACTCAAAGCAATAAACGGGTCTTTTTTCTGGAATTCTTTCGCAACCTCATTTATGAATATTTGCTAGGTAGAATGGTATGTATGTACATCCATCCACAGTGCCGGTCATTGCCGAGTGGGTTAATTGCGTGTGCCAGCGTTCGAAAGCTGGATGCCATTATTCGAAAGCTGGAAACCATTATTCGAAAGCTGGAAACCATTATTCGAAAGCTGGATGCCAATATTCGAAAGCTGGAAACCATTATTCGAAAGCTGGCTACCAATGTTTGAAAGTTGGCTACCAATGTTTGAAAGTTGGATGCCAGTATGAGACCTTTGCTGGTCCATGCTGCAGAACGAACATCGGGACTGCGTTGGCCGCTTGATCGGCCGAGCGTTGGCCCAAAACTGGCATGAAAGTAAGGCCAATGTGTGAAGTGGTAGCGCTCGGCCCAAATGCCAGTGTAGGACCGATGTTCGTGCCAAGTTTTGCCAACACTTGCGCGACGTTCGGCCAATGTTGTTGTGCTGCCAGGGCAAGTGAGTGCTGCCCCAGACCACCAACACAAAGTCGCTGTGGTGCCGTACCTGTATGGTCTTTCTCACAGGCTCAAAAGAATTGGACAGAAGGCAGGTGTCCGAGTAGTGTTCTCGGCGCCCGACAAGCTATCCAAGCTTTGTCGCAGAGTAAATGCCCCGGCTGTGAGAGTGCCAACCTGCCTTGTTAGGCACCGTGCACCCTTCGTTCCTTGCGAGGTTGGTGTAGTTTACAAGATAGCCTTGAGCAGCGGCAAGGCCTACGTGGGGCAAACCGGACGTGGCCTCAATGAGCGTCTTACGGAGCACTCAAATAATGTTTCTAACACCGTCAAGAAAAACCTGGGTGTTCACTGTTTAAAGTGTCCCTCCGGTTCCTGCGAGCCTTTCCTTCATGACTGCTCGGTCATCGCGAGAAACGCGCATCAATACACACGCGAAATTATAGAAGCCGCCCACATTCTAAAGCTAGGTGAAGATTGTGTTAGCACACCCTCTATAGCGCTAACGAAACGTGAGTTAGATTATTTGAGCCAGGCATAGAGCAATTTTAATGTGTAGGATTCCGAAATTCGTCTTTTAGCCTTTTTTACCTTTTGGACAAGGTTGTTTTCTGTCTTCTGCTTTAAACGTCCCTTTTGGTTCTTTTATCGGTTTTAAAAATTTTTTAATGGTCTTTTTGGCCTTTTAGTGCATTTTGTTCACTTGTCATCTCCTAGAGTTTTTTGTCTCTTGTACTGCCTGCTTGCGTCATCCTTTTAAGCGTCATCCTTTTAAGCGTGATCCGTTTAATCGCCCCTCCACTTGTCTCTTTATCTTGTCTAGTTTTCATTTTTTGTTCCCTCCAAGGGTCACCCTTGCCCTCATATTATTTTCAATTGCACTTTGTTATCTTTCGGTCGTGTGCAAACACAGCAGATGTTACTCATGTCTTCCCGCACACTTTTAGAACGTATATATATGTTGCTCCAAGATAAAATAATCAGTTGAAGTCAGCGCTGTATCGTCTTGCCTTTCTTTGTCCGTGTCTTAGGAGTGCGCTGTGTTTTTCCTCAAGATGAACTACCAACTAGCCCGCTCTTCCACCCTTGCTAGAATTCTTCGAACTAGTTCTTCTAGCGAACTACTTTATTCATTTCAATAACAGATAGGGCTGTGCAAATAAATCAGGACAGGTGACATAGAAACGAGAAGTAGACCTCGGTTGCAGACTTCAAACTGTTTATTCACGAATGAAACCGCAGGTTATGCAAGTGCGCAATCGAAGCATGAAAAAACCGTTGTAATTCGCACAGATTTTGATATAAGGTAACACAGTGGTCATATTTTTCTTTTCATGGGTAAACGAAAGCATCACAGCTTGCCTTGTCATCAATGCGCGACTGACTATGCGACGGACTCAGCCTACGCGAGGCGTGCTTGTGCGAGCGAAGAGGTTATCGCCCATCCTGCTCAGAGATCAGGGGGTGAGGTATATCACCAAGGCGGCGAAGAGTGCATGTGTACAGAGCAGGTGTCCAATTATCGTCGCATCGCTCACACTATCGAAAAAAAGCACCGGTTTTAATGCGGCAGCATTGGGACGGCCATCGCGGCGTAAACTGTCATGGCTCCGTCGTCTATGTGAAGCCTCCGTTTGTCAACCGTAGTAGGTGGCGAGTTCGCTGCTGAAGCGTCGGCGATCGAAACGACCTTCGACAGAAGTTCGACGGCACACCCTAGCCTCTACCGCAAACATTGTATATACAGTATCCGTGGTACAGTATCCGCGTGCCTGTCGAGACTATAGCGGCTGCCGACCATATTTGAAGGGCTCGCGGATACTGTACTCTAACCGAAACCAAGTGTCACGTGAATTGGTGGAAGCTTTTCCTATTCTAGATAAAGGGGAAATTTGTGTAGCGAAACCCTCATTGAGCTTGCACAAAAATGTGGAGCGTTTCTGCGATATATGCTCGCAAGGCATTGCTGAATGTTTTTTTCATACGTTGTGGCGATGTACTTCTACTTGCGTTTTCGCTGCTGTGTTACGGAAGAGGGCACGTGTGTTTGGCAAGGTTCTATTCGTTAACCTTTTTATTTTTACCTTCCATGTACGGTTGTATCTTGCTTATAAATATATTGCCTTCTGAAGGAAGAGATCACTGCTTAGTCAGTGCTGTGCTTGTCTCGTATCTTCTGGTCCGTCCTCCATCACGCCGTTTTTCAATATGGCAATTCCGTCTCCAGCCCACCTTTACACTGCTGTATTAACGAACAACGTCCGCGAGGAAGAGCAACAAACGCTTGGCGCCCCGCAAAAGACGATACGCACAGCGGAGCCCGCTGCCATGAAGCACGCCGCCGCAGTGCGCGGTCAGCAGTGCCCCATCAACCTGCCCCAGACGCGTTATGTAGCACCCCATCGAACGCAACCACCCGCGCGACCAATCTTGGACTGATGAGCCTCGCGACGGAAAACACACATCTGGAGAACATGCAATGAGCGCCGCCGCTGTGCCGCAATCCTCGGCACTGCCTCTGCTGAGGAATGGACGCCCGCAGCTTCTCATTTTATGCCCCATTGCCCCACTCCCGCCAACGATCACGCGAGATCGACGACTACATACGCGGATCATGCCATCGAGTGGTCTGTCCCGAAATTCATCGCCGCCCACACCACGCTTTTTCGTTGCAGGAAGGAGTTACGAAGGGGATATTGGAAGAAAGTCGGGCCGCGCCCCGGAGGGGAAACTAAAGAAAGCAACCTCCGGAGGTGAGGTTGCTTGCCGACCAATATTCTCCAGTGCCGACAACCAAATGCATCGCCCCATCCACTACGACGACTACGCGAAGTGCAGCCCGAAAGTGGCCGGATGCAGCTTCGAGATGACAATGCTGGCATGCAAACCGACATCGACGTGCCCGACCCGCCGAAGCCGTTATCTCCCCAGAGACCTACATGTAGTTTGAAGGAATGATCTTCCGACCTGGCAGTTCCTACTGACGGCTCAAAGTTACTGCTGTGGTTGACATGGGAGCACACTATTTCGTAATGAAGGGAATATTCGCTGCGTTGATCAGGAAAGTCACGCGCTCTTGGGGCGGCCCACGAATCCGCACAGCAGAAGACCGCTCTATTACACCATCGGAACGAAGCACGGCGCGAGTGACCGTCAACGGACATACCTATCTTGTCACCTTCGTAGAGCTATAGCGATGTTCCCACGGCGTCATACTGGGCATGGATTTCTTTAGTGAGCATCAGACGATAATTGACTATCGATCCAACCTCCTCAGGCTTTCGACGAACGAAGCCATTCTTCGGTGATGATCCTGGAACATTACGTTCCGCTGAGTGCCCTGATGAACAAGTAAGCAACCGACCCAGCTCAGGCTTCATGGTCACCGTAGGTGCAAGGAAAGCCAGGAAAATTGACGCCATATTCGAAGGCAACTGGAGTTGCTTCTCGACCGAGGAATCGGCATCCCAAGGGGTAACTAATTTCCGCAATGGCAAGCAATGACGGCAATGACAAATTCAGCTACTAATACCGGCCCGTCAACAGAGCAACCAAGACTGCATTCTTAGACGATCTATTCGACCTTCGAGACGACTTGGTCCTCTCCATTGGAATCTCTGAAGATACACCTACACTGTAAAAAAATGCTCCTCAGTACAGAGAAACCCGCTGGTAATGCGTTGCCGGAGGGTTTTCCGCAACATGAATACAGCGACTCCGTCCGACGGTTGTCACATTCTTGGTAACGGAAAGTTACGCTATGCTATGAACGCGAATGAAATCGTTTCTTTGCAACGAATGCTTCTGTTGTGCTCTTATTAAAGGTCCCGTAATGTGTATGCATACTTCCTCCGTTCACTTGGAAGTCATCTGATCTAGAACGGAAATAATCTGCATTGTAATTATGTACTATCGAGAGCAAAAATAATAGACCCCTGCCAGCGCGTGCCGATCCGCGCCAAACTGCATGCGAGCACCGCCTGACAAAGCGCTCCTAGTGCCGAGACCAGCGCAGTGACGTGCGCCCATCTCGAGGGGCGCTACGCATTGCGTGCCACTGCGCTCGTCTCAGCATCTGGAGTGCTTCGTCAAGCGGCGCTTGCATGCAGTTTGGCGCGGATCGGCATGCGCTGGCAGGGGTCTGTTATTTTTGCTCTCGATAGTACTTTCAGTAGTACATGCACATGCATCTGTGTATAGCTTCTGCCCAGAACGTTCACTGCAGATATAGCAGTCCAGAGGCCGAGGAAATAAGTATTATGTACAAGACTTTCATGCATTTTATGTATTGCACACGTACAAAGAATGCAACTTAGAATGAAAGAGTGGCAAGTGTTTGGTTGAGTACAAGTACATACGTTTTATTTTCATGACAAATTGCACACATTGTACCTCTAAACATTGCTGTCGGATCCATCTGAAAAGATAAAAAAAATCCTCATTTTGTAGCCACACAACACCTATTATAAATTTCACAAATACATTTGAACCATCCGCTATTTAACAATCGGCTTTCGTAGAAGCTTGTAAAAGCCATTTACTGAGAACCAAACCAATATGATTCATTGCCTAAAATTCATTTCTCATAACAGTAAACAGCAGGAACCACAGGGCCAGGACGAAGCAGACAAAATGTGCTTACTCGGACACCACTGTGTGCATGAAAGTCTTTACGGTTGTCTACAATTTTGTGCAAATAGAAAGTAGCTAAGGATGGGTGCCAAATACAATTCAATGCAGATGCCTTTCATTACATAGTACTCAATGCACAACTTAGTGAGCAAGGAACATTGGTAACATCTGAAAAAGGCCAGACACTTGTCCACAAGCATGATGATGATTGTGATTTTTGATGGCGCGAGGGAATCTGAGGACAAAGAGCACCATGGCACAAGGTATTTTCTTCATCTCAAGGTGGCGCAATGAACCATTTGGCAGGCATTTCACCCTAAAGAAGACGAGCACCAGGTGAGGAGAAAGCTTGTACCCATTGGATTGGTGGTTACCCAGCACTTGCCCACAAGCAATCAGGAAGCATACTTCCCCGAAACGTTATGCTTTCAGTCATAGTTTCCATTATCTCAGCATCTGCACGAAAATGTACTAATCTCTGATGTCAATGAAAATGCAGCCACAGGTGCTGGTTGCAGCTCACTAAGGTATTCAAATATCTCTGCAGTGCGCCTCACGAGGAACAGATGCTTAAGTTTCCACAAAGGGCTCCTTGCAGAAATTTAACCGAAGGCCGCTGCCATGTTAACCTTTTCAAAATGATGGCCCAGAAAGACAAAGTGTAGTCATGTGTCTGATGTAGAAAAAGGATGAAGGCATGAATCTTTCAGCTTTTTCAACAGCTCTGATGTGTTTGTAACTGGTATTGCTTGGTTTGGTTATTAGGGTTTAACGTCCCAAAGCAACTCAGCCTATGAGGGACGCCGTGTTGAAGGGCTCTGGAAATTTCGAACACCTGGGGTTTTTTAACGTGCACTGACATCGCACAGCACACGGGCCCCTAGAATTTCTCCTCCATCGAAACTTGGCCGCCGCGGCCGGGATCGAACCCGCGCCTTTCGGGTCAGCAGCCGAGCGCCATAACCACTGAGCCACCACGGCAGGGCTGTTGCTGGTATTGCTTCGCACAGCTTCAGTCTTCTCTTTGACATTTCGTGAAATCATTCCATATCTGTGAAAGATCTCGCTTGCAAACATTTTGGTTCTAATGAAGGAGCAAAAAAGACCCATGTCCTAGGCCTTTTTTTGTGACACTAAAGGAAGGCTCGCTTTTAGGGTCATTATTACGAAGAGGTCCATGTGGCAACAAACTTTGAAACAATTTCTGCAAGGGCTGAGTGTTCTGAAGCCTAAGAATTTCTCATGAGGCGCCCTGTAGATTGAGTGCTCTGAAGCCTAAGAATCTCTCATAAGGTGCCCTGTAGATGCATCAGAACACCTAAGTAAGCTGTTACTGAGTCCTGTAAGTGCTATGTCATTTGACATTAAGGGTATGTACTTTTCCTCGACACATGCAGTGATGATGTATATGTCAAGCGAAAGCATAAAAGACTTTGAAGAGTTGCGCTTCCAGATTGCTTGCGGAGGAAAGCACAAGAGTGGCCATGCTCAGCTGTTACCTTTGCTTCTTTTTTGTTGAGTTCTGCAGTGAGTACTACGTAATGACAGAAGGTATCTGCATCGACTTATGTTTAACATCTGTCTGTGCGACCTCCATCTTGCACAACACGACAGGCAACTCCATAATGCCCTTCATGCACCGAGTGTCAGTGTGTTCTGTCAGCTTCCTGGTCCTGTGTTTTCTATTCTTAAAGTTATTACTGCCTTCATTCTCCACTCCATGAAGCCTGAATGTGCTACACTGGGTTGCTCCACGCGTCATGCAGTAACCTGGCCATTTTTTTTCATATATCGGAGGCACTCAGGTCGCAAGCCATGCTTACTATATTCAGTAGACAAGCGTACATGTGAGACATATCATTTATAACCAATTTTAACAGTGGTATTTCGTGCAAGAATATCTAAATGCTACTCAATTTTTGCTCAAATTTTCAGATACACACTCTTATTCAGATTAAAAACATAATTTGGCTACTGTGCTCTCGTGATGCCACGTCTTGAGTTTGCATCAGTAGCTTAGAATACCTCTGTTACCTCTGGCGATGAAATCGAAAATGTTCAGCAGAAGATTGTATGCATCCCTTGTGATAGATATATTGAGCGCTGTCGTTTCTAAGACTACGACTTTCTTCTAGCAGACCTTGGTATGTCTACCCTTTATGACATGGATTTTCTACATAAAGTTGTGCTCGGCTCTATTGACTGTGAGCCGTTATTGATGTCACTGCGATTTCGTGTGCCTCAGGGAAAAACCACCAAATGCTATGATAGATTTTATCCTGACATGCATGCCATTTCACCAATGACTCATTTGCAAATAACACAATTCACCTTTTTATGACACAGAAATATTTGCCTAATTTGCTGTTTTCATTTACTCATTATGCTTGTTTTTCTTTACTATTATTATCATCGTATTTGTGACCATTTTTCTGTATTATGTCTGTTCACGTCATGGTGTTTGTATTGACTTAGTGTGCACTCGTTTAGGCCAATTGGCTGTTCAGGCACATTTAAAATCAAATATTTACCTATCTAAGCAGAAGCACAACACCAAGGTACTCACCAACTGTTTGAAGCACTGTGCGCAAGTCCTCGTGCCGACATGAATACAGGTACTTTGGAATGCACACTGTCCAAGTCTTCATCATGCCATGCCGCTCCGACTCCCTGGTAGCAAAATTTTCCACTAAAAAAAAGAGCAATTTTGTTTATG
This sequence comes from Amblyomma mixtum, assembly GCF_055824585.1. Lineage (NCBI taxonomy): Eukaryota > Metazoa > Arthropoda > Arachnida > Ixodida > Ixodidae > Amblyomma > Amblyomma mixtum. Next base: position 141,387,571 of record NC_143012.1, on the reverse strand, counting down.
TTAGACTAGTAATATTAAATTTTACTATATACTAGGTACTTCTCATCATTCTACCCCAGACTAAACCATACACCAGTGATCATCATGTTTTAATTTTGTTGTATATGATCACAAAATGTGGTGTAATTAACATGTTATAAATTCTGGTCAAAATAAATCTGACAAAGTATTGTTTAAAAAAATCTGGGCACAAGGAAGAAGGAAGCTAGCCAGATAGCCTGGGCGAATGTTTTCAGTTTCATGCAAGCATCAGAACACTTGCACACAAAATGTACAATTTAGTGGGTTTACCCTTCCAGAATGGAATTTCATGCTGCAACCATCTAGCTACGCGAAAAAAATTTTTTAACTTCCATTCCAGACAAAGGAAAGAAAATTCCTCTGGTTTTTCTTCACAAGCCTCTGCAAGTATACAATTCAGTGAATCTACTCTGCAAGTACGTGAACATACCAGCACGAGACAATGACAAGAAAGGAGACAAAGCAGGCGCTGACTCGCAACTGAAGTTTATTGAAGTAAACAGGGAGTACATAGAAAAGCCAAATAACACCACAAACCACACAGTTACAGATATGCTATACCACAACATGAGTAAAAGATCGCTCTTAACTTTCCTCTCATCTAGATAGTCGAACTCGTTGCATATTAACACGATGGACAGCACACTCACAGATTTGTCACCGAGTCATAAGATGTGTCTAGCCTCGATAATTTTCCGGTTAATCTGCTCCGAATGTATCGCCAAAATGAGTGTTGCCAAAAGGAATGGCTAGCAGCCTTCACATTCCTTGCGATGTACAGATAAGTTAGAACCCTACCAATATCCAAATATCTCTTGTGCTCCCGTAGTCTTACATTCACACACTTTCGAGTTTGACCAACATAAACCCAACCCCAAGATAACAGTATCCGATGCACCACATACATTTTAAAAGGCATATATGCTTTTCCAGGACCAAATTCACAAAATTATTCTTAACAATTTTACAGTTTGTAGAGAACTTATTAGGGGCCAAGAGCACCATTTCTGCGTCATACCTTCTGACCACATTTTTCAAATTGTGCGACAATCTACGTATGTACAGTAACACAGTCGATCTTTTGGTATCTCGATGGCTGGCCCCGGCCGTATCCTGCCAATCCCTGTGAAGGGGTTTTAGCTTTAACATGCTAAAGGGAAGAATGGCGCAGCATCAAGTAATAAGGACAGCAGGACAACAAGCACACACACAAGTGCCACCTTGGAGTGTGTACAGAATCCAAGAGCACGAGCTTGACAATCAGCACTGACAGTCAAGGAAATGAGAAAACAATGATTTGAACATTCAAGATTGAATGAGCCCGATCCTTGACTGCCAACGCTGAATGTCAAGCACACGCTCTTGGATTCTGTATCTGCTCCAAGGTTGGCACTAATGCGTGTGTGCTCTCCTGCTGTCCTCGTTACATGATGCTATGCCATTCTTACCTTTAGCATGTCTGACCAACTTGATCAATCTTATATGCTCAGCTTTAACAATTTATCACACACTCCTGCAATAGCATGGTTGGGGAATAATGCTTTCATAAGCCTTAAAATCTGCTCATGGAGACCACTTGTCATGCTGTGAAAGCATCACTTCATCAATACCGAGCCTAGCCTAGATGACGCAATGCACTAGCTTAGAATGATTCGGCCAATAGTCAAGTAGCTGCTTGACCCTCCTGGGTGAATATCGGCAGCATACATGGCATGTGCAGAACATCAAGGTGAAGCCCAGAAACCGCAGCTCTTTTTGATGGGACATTTCCTCTAAGGAAATGCTAAGTTAAAGAAAGGCCTTGCTCCTTAAACAACTTGGCAATATGCACAGGTCCCACACTATCGCAACCTTTTGTAAAAGACCAGAAAATCAGACGCAGTGAAAGATTTTCCCCCAGCCCATGCAAGTTCTTGGCAATCACTCCATCCACCCTGCTTAAGAGAATATTACTTAGCACAGAGGCATTCAATCGATACATATACTAGACTTTTGAACATATGCCGCACAGCCATACTCCAGAAACATGCTCTTCAAATAAAAGGCAGTAAGTCCAAAAAAAAGACTATTACGCACCTGTTCCTAAACACAAGCTCATCATTGTGCTCCGATATACACATTCACAAGCTTTTCATAAGGTCCTCATACGGGATGGAATAAAATAGTTCTACATCGACACTAACCACCGGACAATCTGCTGGATTGCCATTCTTCAGATACTCAACCACGCTGCGAAATAGACGACAGATGCTTTTGCAAATAACCAGACAAAATTTTGCAAGAACCCTTTTCTGAAATTTATCTGAAGAGCATGCTAGTGAATAGCATTTATTTTAAGAGCATGGTTGTAGAGTATTGTAGTGTGGTATGTGTTCAAAAATCTGGTTCGAAGATGGGCCTTGTGCTAAGAGATATTTTAAGTAGGGTGTATAGAATGATTGTCAAGGACTTGCATGGACTGGGGGAAAAAATCTTTTGCTATGTTGATGATTTTCTGGTCTTTTACAAAGGTTCTGATAATTTGGGATGTGAACATATTCTTAGGTTTACCTTGGAGCAAATGTCGCCACAAAAAGAGCTGCGGTTTCTGGACCTTACCTTGATCTGCACACACCACGTGTGCTGGTGATATTCACCCAGGAGTGTTAAGCTGCTACTTGGACACAGGTTGGCTATTACAAGCTAGTGAAAGATAGCATTGGACTGTCAAGCCTGGGCTCAGAATTGATGAAGTCATGCTTTCTTAGCATGACGACTAGTTTCCAAGAGCACATTTTAGGTTAATGAACGCAGGATTTCCTAACCATGTTATTGCAAGAGCATACAATAAATTGTTAAAGAAGCCGAAAGCTTTTCACGGTGACCGGCGCAATCAGGCCGGGGCCAGCCAGAGAGATGCCAAAAGACCGGTTGTGTTACCGTACGTACATAGATTGTCGTACAAATTGAAAAATGCGGCCAGAAGGTATGATGGAAAAGCGATTTTCTTGGCCCCTAATAAGTTGTTTAAAATATGTAAAATTGTTAAGAATAATTCTGTGAATGTGGCTAGAGAAAAGTACGCATGTGGTGTGAAATGTATATGTACCTTGTAAAATGAACATGGTATCAGACACTCTATCTTGTGGTCGGGTCTATATAGGTCAAACTGGAAGGTGTATCAATGTAAGATTACAGGAGCACAAGAGGGTAGGGGTTCTAACTTTTCTGTATATTGCAAGGGATTTGAAGGCTGCTACCCTTTCCTTTTGGCAGCACACATTTTGGCAGTAAATTCAGAGAAGATTAAATGGTAGATTATTGAGGCTAGACACACCTTACGACTCGGTGACTAATGTGCAAGTGTGTTGTCTATCGCACTAACACGCAATGAGCTGGACTATCTCGATCAGGGGAATGTTCAGGGCCATTGACTCATGTTGTCATGTATGCTTATCTGTAATTGTGTGGTTTGTGGTGTTGCTTGGCTTCTTCATGTATTCCCTATTCACTTCAATAAACTATGGCCGCGACTCAGCGACTGTCTTGTCTCTTGTCTCGTTTTTCGCACTGGTAGATTCACCATGATGTCTCACCTCTCACCTGTGCAGAAATCCAACACGACATTTTCTTCTTCACACTTGAGGTTCAGTGCATAATAAGGCCAACGCCAGTCATCCGCAAGAAAAGTTCATGGCTCCATTAACACCACCTCCTGCTTACAAGACACAGTGCGGCATTCATTGTAGATTCTACCTGCAACACAGAAAGCAAAGTTTTAGTTTGAGTGGACTAGACTAGGAAAGCAGCACAAAATATCTACAGCCAAACGGCCGAGCTGAAAGAAATAGAGGGTAGCATAATAGTGAATATACTGATATAGTTTTGTGTAACATCTTCTATTCATATAAAATGTACACTTTTTTTCTCTTATGCTGACGCCTGGGCACACTATTTTGTCCACTTATTGCATGGGCCCGAACTAGCAGCTTGCTAAGGGCCCAGATGCTTTTATCACCCTGTTTGAATAACCTTCATCCAAAGTGAATAAACTGATACTGATATTGCATGCAAGATATATGCATGATATATTGTGATATTCAACACTGCTACCATTGGCTTAGCCAACTATTTATGCACAACAAAAAATGCAGTATCACATAAATACTGATACAGTACTATTAGTGTTATATTAGCAGTGCAGGTTCAATGAAAAAAAAGGGGCCTAGTGTTAGCTGCCATTCCCACAGCAGGCTTGTGACCAATCGCCAGTTTAAAGGAAAAAGGAATGACTGAAAAGGGAGAGAGCCAGTAGGAAGGAAGACAGGCATAAAAAAAACATAAAAGGACATAGGATACAATAGGCAGGCAAAGTTATTTAGACAGCAACCACAAAAGAAACATTAACACCCAAGTAAAGATGTACAAGACGAACCAGACCATTGTGCACAGTGGATAACTTGTTAACCTCATTTAGCCCAAAATATATTTTCATATATACTTGTGCTATAAAGTGATTACATTCATTAATAGCATAACTGACCGACTGAAACCAAAACAGGGATGAAGGGCGGTGAATGAGCCCTAGGCGTGATGCTTTTGCCTTCCTAGTGGGACACAGAAGGATCATTCAGTCGAACATCGGGTCTCTGAGATTAATATGTAGTTTAATATTAGCGGAAAAATAGAAGTAGTAACAACAAAGCAAGCAATGTAGCTGAACATTGTTCTATGCACATGAGAAAAAAAAAGCATTATGAATAACCAAGTATGCAATGTTTGTAGCTGCACATTTCTTCATACACGTGTCTAAAACATATGTGCATGATTTGCCACAAGATAGTGTCTCGTTTAGATAGGGTACCTGCTATGGCAGTAGTGCACAATCAGGCTGGAATGAAATGCAAACAGCGCCTATGAACAAGACAAAATATTTCACCTGTGTGATTTCAGCTTGAGTATGATTCCTGATTAAAGCCTGATTCCTGTTTCTGGTTAAGAGATCTACCTAATAGATATATATGAACCCTTTCTAAATGTATACCTCGCTGCAAAGTAGAAAAGGCTGTCACTTCCAACACCAAGCAGATATGTGAAACCTGTAAGAACTCCTTGAAGGCAAGAGTCTGGAGACAAGCTTCTAGACCCACTCTGAAGGATGTAGATTTGGTGTTTAGTGTGGCATATAATTACTTCTGCATTAATAGCGAGCATGTAAGGCCAATACAAGGTGCTTCTGAATTTGGTCGCCTAAAATTTGCTTGGGAGAACGCGAAATAATGCTAAAGAGCAATCTATAGACACAATATTGCATGCTGAATAAACAAGAAAAAAAGAAGGCAATGCTCTGGAAGCACCTTCAGTCATTCAAGACAAAAATGATGAGGCATGCTGATGCTGCTGCTTAAACAATAGAAAAAAGCGACTACTGCTTACTTACAATAAACGCTTTCTCTGAGCAAGCAATGAAAGAGAGCTGTAACTCATGAAACCTAACGTCATTCTTTTATAAAAAAAGGAATTTAAAAGGTTGCAATGCAAGAATCCCTGCCATAATAGTATTCTCTCACACTTGGGTTACACAAGCCAAGGCTTTTAACAGCATGGGTTTTTGCATGTGTTCATTCTGAAGCATTACCCAGTTGAAGCGACACAAAATATTTACTTCCCCATGAACCTGTGCGTGTAGCATAATCACAAAAAATATTTTTTACACTGGACAGAAATACAACAGCATAGTGGCGTAACTGACACACAACAGGCTTCGGGGACAGTGCAAGACAATGATCTGAAATCCTACACAACAGACCTGCGACATTACAATGGCTAAATCCTTGATAGTAGTATTTAACAGCCATCTAAATGCTCGTGCGCAACAGGTGGGAGCACTATACTGCGAAGCAACAGTAAACATTTGCACTAGTCTAAACAAAAGTGCGCCTCATTGCGACTTCCACTAAACTTTTTTGCTCCCAGTGCAACAAAGCAAGTACACAGGGGGCTCGAATGGCAACGATACGATGTGTTAGGCTATCATGTCATCATCTTAACATAAATAACGCATGTGGTCTCTGTTCCGGACTGCCAATCAGCCTCGAGAAGACAAAGATGCTTATAAAAAAAGAACAAAGCAACAAGCTCTCAAACCTCACAGTGAACATAGAAGTAGTAGAACCATGTAACCTAGCCAATAGTTCGAAGCTAAGCAGCAGAAGAAAATATGTTAAGCCAGGACTGAGCAAACAGAAAATCATGGAGGGAACTTAAAAGCAGCAATAAGCAATGAGAGTGGAGTTGCCTTGATGTTCATTGTCAATACCTACTGCTCAAAGTAAAGGAAACCAGGGTATAAGAAATACAGCATTTCATATTATGCTTTGAGCAAATGCAGTGAGAATGAAACAGACTAGAGACTTGTCTTAGAACATTTTCACTCTTTACTTTGCACCAGAGGAAAATAAATTTGTGTGCAGTTCACCTACTGCTTGGCACTGTCCTGGAAGGAATGAATCTAGGTCTCGAAAAGTCTACAGAGAGAATACTGATGCTGCATGTGCATTTTTCTCTAGACTCCCTCGTTTATTCCTTCCCTTAGGTTCAGGAGCCCACCGAGACACAGTTACTGCCCCATTTCCTTTCCTCAAAAACCAATTTTAATTTCATTTCTCTCAACTGTCCTGAAATGTGTATAAGTTACCAATTTTTTAGTGCCTAATTACATACTGTAATTTTTGCAAGGAATATGAGACTGATGGACAGGAAAAAAAAGTCTGGAATGGTACCTTAGGTAACTTTGCACCTGGACAAACAGCTGACCCACTGGGCGTCCCCAAGGGCTCTGCTGTGAGGCGTCCCTAGCAACAGTAGCCGGTTGTCCAGATCCAAAGGAACCACGCGAATGACTACCGAAAAGTTTAAGGACAGCAGATGCATGAACACAAAACAGCTTTTCAGCACTGTTGCAGTGGGATGAACGGTTCCAAATCTCGACTATACCTGGTAATAAATAAATTATCAGAAGACCATCTCGAGCGCAGAATGATCTCAAAGCACATTCGACACGCACTACCAACATGGACAGCCTGTGCTTAATTGAATCCAAAAGTTTACGCTGATCGACCAATGTTACTTCAAATAGAGACAGAAAGCGCATGCACGTTGTGCTGATGTCACCGTGAACATAACATGCGACGAGACACAGGATTACTATAGAAACAAAAAACCGCTTTCAAAATCTGAGAACAAATTGCTCACCTTCTCACAAGTTCACCAAACCGGAGACGATGCCGTGTGGCTGCCGCCAGTCACTCGCGATGCACAGAAACAATAAAAATGCAATTCCGCTGACTTTCCTTGAGCAATTTTCAGTCGATTAAACTTCAAACTGTTCGTACCGACCACCGCTCACCTCACCAAGCATGTGTGCACGGAGGAAGCAAAATTTACGCGGGCAAGTCAGCCGCGCAAAACGCCGAGCACGATGCCATTTGCAGAGCTATGGCATAGGCTATGGTGGCTAGCAGAGTTGCACGGGAAATTCATAGCGTCATTCGCGTATTCGCATCCATGCTTACATCGCTGACGCCGCAAAAGAGCACCACCTTGAAAACATATCAGATGTATTTAATTTTACCGTAGCTTTTTTAGCTGACAATTTGAATGGTTTTACATATTAAAATTTTCTTTTCGTTTCATGAGCGTTGTTACCACAAGAGCGCAGTGCATGCAGCTTGGCCGTGACGAGTCGAAGCGCTAGCCAAGCCCGCAGTCGGAACCAAGCGCGGAGTTGCGGAGTATGTGTGGTGTTGAGTGAAGAGGTGCTTTAGAACGGTTTTTGTTCTTCCGTGTTCGCTGCGTGCGTCCTGCGAGCTGTATTGTCGTTACGGTGTGTGTATGTGTGCGGCCCGTACGCCGCATTGGATTGTACAACCGCTTGCTGTCCCATGCGGCATCTATGCATAGTAAAACGACCATACAGAATGTGCGTCACAGTGCCAGTGGCCCTGCACGAAAGAGGAGACTTGAAGCCGGCGGAAAAGCTGCTCACCCTCGTGGGACTGCAAGAATCTGGCGAGGAACAGTCGACACGCGTTTCGGTGGATGATTGCGTTTATCAAGCTAAAAAATTCAGCTCTGGCCAATAGCACTGATGAGCTGCTGCTGCGTCATGATAAACACCTGTCTAAAGTTTATTACAAGCTTGTTGGCTGTGAACGTGGCCTTGAGTGGTATTCGTCGAGCAGCGGCCCTCAGGAGGTGGAACCAGTCGATACCTGAAGACGATTACTGTTTGCCCGCGCCCTGGCGCCTCGCTTTCAACCGCATGCGATGGCATTATTTATATCTGAATTTCACACGTAGTTGAATTTTCGCAAATATTACAGCCGCATCTTTCAAACGTGCCGTGTGAAGAGGACCCTTTTTCATATTTTTTTGTGGGAGGGGGTGGGGGAATGAGCGGCTGCTCAAATGTCATTCTTTATAATTTTGAGCTTATTTTCCATATATGTGCCAGGTTGGCCCATTCTTGCCTCTTGGTTGCATGTAAGCAATGCATTTATTGGGCATAAATTTCTTTGCTGTTGTATTGGCACAGGGTTAATGATTCTCATTGTATTGTGGTGAAACATCATTGTATGCACTCCTTGCGGAATGTCTAAGGGGGTAATAATTAACTGAGCAGAGAGTATACCTTGTGATAAATGCGAGGAACATTACTGATTTACTTCACACTTGGCATGTTCCGTTGTCGTTAGTGGTTGCAAATGCCTTGCCTGCTGCTTTCCAGTGTAGGGGCGAGAGGCATGTCAAGCTCTACTTTGCAGCTTTTTTCTGTCCACTCTTTACTGGTCAACATGGTAAAATAAACTGAACATAATGCATGCTTGCTGAGACTTAGCTTAGACTACAATTCATTTATTTACTCTCAGGGCCTATCAGCACCAGATAGAGGAGTGGGTGGCTAACAAAAATACATGTGTAATAGGCAGATTAGTTAAGGTGATTATACACAGCATACTATACTTGAAGGCGTCGGATGCAGTGATGGACATGACGAAGGCAGAGAAGATGTGACAGTTGGAAACGTAGAAAAGTAGAGATCTGCGTGAGCTTACACATGACTTAAGGTGAACACTAGCAAAAAATTAAGAAGGTGCAGAAGACTGAGGTCAGAGTTAAAGCTAGTTTAACAAAGAAAAGAGCCTCTCAGCAAGCCAAAATGAGCACATGCAAGCAGTTACGTAAACATGGAACATAAAACTTTTTGGATGGAAGAAAAGCCAAGGCACATTGCTCATTGTGACGTTGCTTAAAAAGTGGGTGTCTAGTTGTTCACCTTCATATCCGGTCCTTCCACACCTAGCAACTGATATGCCATCAATGAGGAGCATCTCCAATCACTCTAATTGCATGGGAGGTACACATCTCCAGATGTCAGAGGCTTGGTGTCTCATTTTAGTCTAGATAGTTTGGTAGATATAAACATTACCACATCTAAGAGGCATGTGGTAGCCTTGCAGGGGGTGTATTTTGTAAGTCTTACAGCATGTTGTGCAATGCTGGCATGTTTCATTATTTACATTGCAGTAATATGTTAGCACAGGCGAGAAAGTTTGTAACTGAGCAGGAAAAAACAATATTCATGCCATGTCTTAGCAGCATTCTTAGTACCATATAAAACATAGTGCGTTTAAGGAACTCCTCATTTTTTTAATAATTTTTCTTTCTGAGCACTGGTTTTTTGCAAGTTAGCAGGGTTCTACAGTCTTCTGTGGCTGTCGACTGGCCCGCATGTTTGTCAAAGCTGCAGAGTTCATGATGGGTCATGTCAGTGCAAGCTAAATAAAGGTGGATAGGAAATTCATGCTTCCAGAGTACATTCCAGAGAAAACAGCTATTATTTCCTAGTCAGGATGAGGGAGCAGCACCGACGGTGCACATCCTCCTTGTCACTACAACAATTATGGCTGCTCACTGCTTTTTTGCAGCGTTTCATTTATCCGCAGGAAGACCAGGCATGAATGGCCGGCTATAGGTACCTAATAAATTGAACATTGCAATTAGCAATATTTTGTTGTGCCTGTGCTTTTGTTATCCGTGAAGGAGTTAGCGTTTTTGATTGATGGTTGTGTAGCAAAGATGTGACTGCTACATTGCACTTCATTCACAAATTTGTTTGCCCATGCTTTTGGCTTTCTCAGTGGTTCGTTTCCTTGTCAAACGGCAGACGGAAATTTGGCTTTCACCTTGTGCACTTTCATCATGTTTGTAATGTATTTTCAGCTGGTGTTCAGTTTCAATTTAGAGAAGTTGTCTAACCATTGTCTGTGTCTAAATTTCTTTTTATCTCTTGACCTCATTAAGCTGCATTTCTAAATTATTTATTAAATGCATTTATTAATTGTTACCCTGTCATGTGGTTAGCGACATCGTGAAAATATTTTTTTATGAAGTCAACGTTCTTCTTTTAAAGTTATAGCAAAGTAAGTCCTTTGCTATTTAATGTTGCTCACAATTTGTAGCAATCCCTCAACGTTGAAGCAACATTATGCGTCACTTGGGTCTAATTTGATTATCACCCCCCCTCGGATCTTCACCTTTGCACATGGGGTTAATCTCATTTTCGCCATGCTAGTTTGTGGACATTGTTGAACAAGAGTAAACCACACAGATCGGAAATGGGACGTCATGTGGTGCCAAGTCCGGGGGCCAACAGTTACGGCGAGTAATACGTTTCAGAAAATGCATAATACGGCCAGCCACCTTCACGAAAGTGTTACGGATGGACCCTCCATTTCAGATGCAACAGAGCAAGCGTTTGTTCTGTTATGGAGAGTTTGTACGTAACATTCACGGAATTTTTTTGCAGTGTAAGGAAGATCGCACGCGATACTCCGGCATCAACCAAGCGGTGCCCGGTGATAGACAAGACCAGATCTGCAGTCTCCTTCAGAGCTAAAGTTTTTTTTGCTTATTCAAAGGCGTGACGAATATCTGTTGCAAAGCATCGCATTATAACCGGTGAAGACACCCACTTCCTGCCCCATAGCCTCTACCGTGTCTCCACTTGCAAAAGTCAAGTCATCCGGGACCAAGTGTTAGAAATTCTTCGCGCCGACGTCATCCATCTATCGGGCGCCCCTGGGCAGCCCACGTAGTTCATATGAAGATGGACGGTAATCTCCAGTTTTGCGTGAACAGCGTACCGAAGAAAGATGTCTACCTTCTAATGCACATCGATGATGCCTTAGAGCGCCTCGGCGCCAAATAGTTCTTGTGCACAGACCTAAACAGCGGGTAATGGCAGTTAGAGGTCGATGAAAGGGACCAAGAGAACACTGCCTTCATCACGTCTGACGGCCTCTGCGAATTCAGGGTAATGTCATTTGTACTTTGATCAGCTCCAGCAACGTTCCGTTGTGTAATGGACACAGTACTAGCAAGCATGAAGTGGCCAACTTGTCTCGTATACTTACATTACGTTTTTTTCCCCCTCGACCTTTCACGGTAATCTGAAAAGGCTTCAAACCGTGCTCGAGGCAATCAAGTCATCAGGGCTCACCCTGAAACCAGAGAATTGCCACTTCGCCCGTTATGGGCCATCTCAAGCAGCCGTAAAATACACCAGGACCCAAGGAATACCGCTGTTGTCACAGTTTACACAGTCGACTGACACGGAAGCTATGCGAAGATTCCTTGGGCTGTGCGCGTATTACATAAATTTGTAAAGAGCTTCGCGCATCACCGGGCCCTTGAGTGCCATTGAAGTGGGAAGTTCCCGCAGCCTGAAGCATTCCAGGAACTTATGCGTTATAAATAAATAAGTACTTAATCATCCACATCCTTTCCGAGAGCAGCCTTACGGCTACAAAGGAAAGCTATACAGCTTTCTCGGAAACTTCGTAGTTAAAGAAAAATTCGTCCTGGTCCGGGGTTCAAATTCGGACCTCTGGTCCTCAATGTGTCGTCATGACTTCTTGGCCAATCAACGGCGACGGCTCGCTCCACGGCGTGTCCTTAGGCGCAGGACGGTTATTTCTACTAAAAAAGGCAATTCGCGCTTGTTTTTGGTTTATTTGCGTTCGATATTCGAATATACAGCGTGAAAAACTATAGGATGCCGTTGCCAGCCCGATTTTCAAAATAAGTGCTTCAGTGCCTGTTTAAGAGGGCGGTAATGTCGAGAAGATAATTTAACAAAACTTCTGTTTGGGCTAGACGGTGCATAGATTATTTTGAAATGAATTCGAACGCACAGCAATACGCACACAAAAGAGGAAAGACACAGGACAGGTGCTATCCTCTCCTGTCCTGTGTCTTTTCTCTGCCTGTCCTGTGTCTTTCCTGTGCCTGTCCTGTGTCTTTCCTCTCTTGTGTGCGTGTTGTTGTGCGTTAGAATTCATTTCAAAATGTCGAGAAGCATTTTTTTTGTTCACGCTCAAGGCCCCCGACACGCGCCTTATTAACTTCGTTTGTGACGCGAGATACGACTGGATATATCTCCAATTCGCAACCGCTGCACAACTTCGCTAGGATTGATGTCAGGACACCCATCTATCTACTCTTGTAAAGCAGAAAGTGCCCAAAAGATAGTCTTCTGGCGGAACTTAAGTATGCCTTCAAATTTTTCATTATCTTCTTTTACAACATTTTCTAGTATGGGCTATTGTCAGTACTTTAAAATGAGCAAAATGTAGCCGCAAATTTCAATTTATTTGAGTGGGACACAGTCAGTAAGTAAAAGCGGTGAAATTTAGTAGCACACTGCTGCTGATTTTGGACAAATAGAAATTCTTGTTTGCGGAGAGATCAGAACCCGTATTGTTCATCTGCAAGCATTCTCACCTCCCCCCACCCCTTTCCTTTTGCGTCCCGACGCCGGATCTCTCAGTTCTTGATCTTGCGCCTGCACCTCCGGATAGGAGCGGCCCTCCTGATGGCAACGCCGTCGCGTGGCCTCACTTCCACCTCCTCGTCCAAGATGTCGCCGACCTTCAGATAGGAGCGGATGTGCTCCAGCACGTAATAGCCCAGTCTGTCGAGCTGACGCCTTTCCGCGGCGCCCTCTTCTAGGCCTTGGGGACGGTTGCACACCAGTTCCTCTTTCACGATGCCGGCCAGCTGCCAGAACTGCGCCCAAGGGAGAAACGCGCATGGCTAACAGGTGCACTACGTTTTTAGTGGTTGGGCGCACTACGCTGGAGTTAATGTACATAATCTTCGTCATCATCATTCGGACGACGACCATTGCAGGGTATAGGCATGTCCCATATCTCTGCAGTAACCCTGTCCTGTGCCAGATGTAGGCATCATATCCCCGTTGAATTACAGGTCATGCCTCCACCTTAGTCAGTTGATCCGCTGCCGCTGTGTACTGAGGACCAATGGTAAATTGGTGCATTCGTATAGGAGGTTGTGTCCAAGTATTGCACCATGGTGGCCAGACCTTGTTCTGGTGAGGGAGTGCCTTTTGGGCTCTGGTCACAAAGATCAGGTGGCGCCCCTGGACTGGTTATGCAATCCGGTCAGCAGGCGGATTTTTAGTTTATCCGGTGAAGAATTTCGCGGCGCCCTGATTCGAACGCCGGTCCTCCTGCACGCGATGCGAATACTATACCTTTACGCCATAGAACTGCTAAGCAAGCTAGCTGTAAAAAGTATATTTCCCAACTGTGCCCTGACAGAGAGGTAACGGAAAGATGCAAATGGGCGTCGAATATCGACTGAAATATCACTGCGAGTAACGCATTTCGTACATATTGAGCTAATCGAATTCATACTTCTGGACCCAGCCATGTTCCTACTGTCGTGCAGCTGCAGCGTTTAATTTAGCGGGTTTCACAGGAGTATCTTAGTGCGCAAGTTAAAGCGCATGTGCGCCGTATGAACCTTGAAACAAAAACTTATTGAGCGCCTAATTTAACCTTAGGAGAGTACAGCAGCAGTGTTAGAGAGTCCTTCAGCTTACTTTGCATTTCATTCCATCCCTTTTGAATTTGCTCTGGTTACCTCGCACAACTGGTCGAGAGGGAGCTCCTCCGCGGCGCAGGGGTAGCGCCCTCGGCTCCCGACACCGGGTAGGATGGTTGTATTAGCGTTTCGACGACTGAATTTCTTTAATACGCAAGTAATTTGCTATAATGTGAAAAAGTCTTTGGTAACTAATATTTGTAATGAGTACCGTTATAACATATTACTACCTCATAAACGCAAACAAACCTACAAATACCATGTCTGACTTCACACCTGTGAACTGCAGACAAAAATAGGGCACCTGAAGCACCCTGATAGTACCATTCTGAAGCGATAGCTTCACTCTGCTAGGCAAAGCCGGGTATCGCCGTGTGTGCGCATGTGGGCATGGCTCTGGCAGTTGGTAACCCAGAGAGCAACCTGGGAGGTAAGTGGGGCACCTTGGTCACGTGACCTTGCGGCGCCATCACAAACTGCCCACCGCGGCAGGTGGCAGTTAAATTAATGACTGGTTGCTCGGGGAGATCAACCTAGGCCTCACAAGGCGCACCGCTGGGAGCTCCTGCCATCGAAGGAGGAGTGGCGCATCGCTTAACCGCTGCACTATACTGTGCCGTGAGTGGTACGAGGAGTACAAGGAATTCATGAATGTAAAGTGGAGAATGATATATTGCATATACGGGAATTAACCCACTGCGCTATCACGCCATGCCCTTAAGGCTGAGCACAAGTGTCTCCTCCTTATTTGATGTGTTCTGTAATTTTCTTTATCTTTAAGAGTTCATATAAAATAAACTTCTCGGGCAACAAAATTAGTTGATAGTTGGCGCCGTGTGTGTGGTTGCGGTTTTTACTTTCGGTATTGTTCGTACCCATGAATAGCGCATTAAGAAGTCAATCGTTATCGCAATTTATGCAAATTTTAACTCCTTTGAAACGCCCCAAGCTTTCCATGTGAATGACGTAACTCACCGCGTAACACCTAGACGCCACCCCACTAGACAAATGACGTATGTGTGACTTATGACGTATGACTTTTTTGCTAATCCAAATTATCGTCACACCACAGTATCCCGTGGTTTCTCCGCACTTGGAACTTCGGTTAAATGTTTAGGGGAATCTCCCAAGTCGGAGTGGACTTCTAATAATCTCACATTTTTATTGAAAATTGAAATTGAAATTGAAATTTATTCCACAACAAAAAGATGCTGCGAGGAGGACAGGAGAAATGCTGTGTGAACAGCTTGAAAAGCCCTGACCCCCCAACACACGGGGTAGGACAGAAGCGTGCGGCAAGAGAACACAGTCGGATATGGCAACATCGTTGAAAAAGTTAGTATAAAACAGGCAAGAAGAACTAGAAAATCATATCACAACATTATACAAACAATAAACGCAGTTCTTTTGGTGTTATATCTGATATGTCAATGTTAGCATCCTTTATCATGTGATTCAGAAGTGTAGGCAATTTAAATTTTATCATTTGATTTCCATAATTGGTTCTGCATTTTGGAACATACCACATCTCAGGATGGCGCACATTATAAGCAGAAATGTTTTTCTCTAGCCTTGCTAGGCTAGTGATGGCATCATTATTTTTTATTAAACTGAGTTTATATAAGCGGCACAGTCTGTGATCGTTCATCGATGAAACTTGTATTATGTGGTACTTCTTGAATAGGCCTGCTGTGTGGAAGCGATATGGAACTTTACAGGCGAGGCGTAAAGCCCTTTTTTGCAAGACAGTAAGTTTGCTAATGTTTCCAGCTGTTGTTGTTGCCCATACAGAAAACGCGTAATTTAATAAAGAGGAAAATAAAGAGTTATATATGAGCATGTTAACAGGTATGGGAAAATTGTAGCAGTAACGGCGTATAACGCCAGCTGTCCTGGATAGCTTACCAACGATATAGTTTACGTGATCATCCCATGTCATGTTTTCTGAGAAATAGACGCCCAGTGATTTAAAGCTCCTTACCACTTCAATTTCAGTGTTATTTAAAAAAATGGAAGGTCGCTGGACATGTGTGTGTCGGGGGTGAAATAAAATAGCCTTCGTTTTATTAATGTTTAGCTTTAGGCAGTTAATTTGAGCCCAGGCATTAATCTCGGACAACGTTCTATTCGCTCGGATACCTAGATCAACAGACGATTTGCCTGAAAAGAATAAACTTGTGTCGTCAGCATAGATTATATAATGTGCCGTTGCATCAACGCGAACTATCTCGTTAATATAAAGAATGAAAAGAAATGGTCCCAGGGGAGTAATTACTCACTGTCACGCACGTAAGCGAAGCCTTGCGACTACAAAGGAAATCTATACAGCTTCCACAGCTTCTGTTTCGTGTTGGATCCATCTAAGACTATTTCTTTGACTACGAAGTTTCTATGAAAGCCGTACAACTTTCCTTCGTAGCCGTAAGGATGCGCTAAGCAATCCACGTCAAATGCAGCCGTTGTGAAGCCGAGCGTGGTGGCAGCTGCCGTCGCTGATTGGTGGGTCCAGAGTGTGATGTCACGCATTATGTGATCCGGTGCAAGCGTCAGTCGTACACTGAGCTTGGATACGTACGGCGAGGAGGTCATATATGCTATGGCTATGACGCACCTAATGGAATTAAGTATCCCCCTCCCCACCCCCCTAAATTTTGACGAAACGAATGTAAGAATCCTAACACAAATGCCTCAAACTTTTCCGGGAGGTAAGAGAATGATCTATCGGAAGCCTTCGTTCACTTTTTCAGTCGAGCTAAACGAGACCTACTATCAGCAGAATGAAAAAAAAATAATTCGGCAGAGTGACTTTGGCTGCTGTCTTAAACGTCTGAAGCTACGAGAGGTTTTGCTGTCGATAGTGCATGTGGGGGAACGCTCTCGGTATTTCATGCATATCGATGTTCTCGACATCAGTTGCTAAGCCGGCGAGTAGATGTATTTGAGGTTTTTTTTCAAGCGTGAGAAATGAGTAGTGAGGGTAGCACAGTCTTTTTAGGCTAAGCACCTCGTTTGTGAAGCTGCCTCCGATCACGTCGCCGCAAGGTTGCGACGATGCCATTTGTGAGCACTAGCCAACTATACTGTGTTTGATGGCGATTTAGTAACAAATTAACAGGCCCGGAGAAATAAAGCCAGCCGAAAGGAGAATAACTAAAACCATGGTATGCCTCAAGCGGCTGCAGTTCGTCAATGTATGGCGTTTCAGAGGTATATTTTTAGCAGCTTCCGATTTCGCTTAATGTGTTAACATTACCACGGGAATCCTTGATGTCCACAGGACAAACGAAGAGCAGGCTGCTCTCGCTCCACCTAAATAGTTTTATTGCGAAAGCATTATTAGTCCCATCACTAGAAAAGCCGTCGGCGCGTGCGTGTGTGAGTGCATGTGTGGCACATACCAGCAAATGTTACCGAATATCTCAGCGATAGCAAGAACACTAGGCAGACGAAAACAAGCGGCCGTTTGACGCACACATCAGGCCAAGCGCCACCCCTTCATGGGGTTCTATACATGTCGCTCTTCCACATACACTCGCCACTGCCCAAGTGGCGCCAGCTTTCCCGACATCCGCAGTGTGAAATTGCAAAGGAATCATTTGTCGTACAGCGCTCCGGGTAGTGTCATACTGACTGCTTCATTCCAAGCAATTTAAAAGTTGCGATAGTTAAAAAACTACAAAAAGTGGTTCACTAAAGGCTATTGACAATTATAGGGCTATTTGAATTCTACCTGCGATTGCGCAGATTCTCGAAAAGCACCTATTCCGAGTTATGTGCAGTTTTGTTCTCATGAATAATATCCTATCAGAGGCACAGCTTGGTTTCATTGAAGGTAAAGGAACGTTTTGGTTATTAGAAAGTTTTACTGACATCATTTACTCATAGTTCGATAATGATGTATTCGTAGGGTTATTCGTTTTCGGGTTTTATATTTTTTTAAATTCGGGGGGTAAAAATCGGGCGTTATTTTCTCGGCTTGATAATAGTGGAGAAATCGGGTTTTTCGTGGAAAAACTCCGAAACTTGGGTTTTATCGGGTTAAATTTGCAAACTAATAGTTGCATGCGCTACATCTCGGTTTCCGTCCGAGACCTGTCTGGTCTCTGCAGGTACCTCAGCTGAGAGAACGTTCGCTCAACGTCACAGCTGCCATTAGCTAGGCACAAAAATGAATTTGCTTCATTTGCTAGCTTTGGGAACGCGCAGTGAAGTTGTTCCAATAGTCCATCACTTCAGCACCTTCATTTGTGGGGCTTGCTTCCAGCAAGTACTGGTTTAACTCCTCGCGAAGCGAGCCCACATCGTCCATCACGGAAATAGAGGTCGGTAGTCATCAAACGACTGACTCAGCAGCCGCTTCTGGAACGGATCGAGTACGGCTTCCAGTTTCCATTATGTCAACTGGTTTTCTTCTTTGTCTGAGACGTTCCGTTTCAAAGAGACCTTCCGTTTCAAAGTGCAGTCCCAATTTATAGAGATTTTGGCACAAAAGTCTTCACAACAAGTTTTTCTAACATGGCACCGCTCATCTAATATGGCATTGCTCTTAGTTACCATAGACAAAGCACCTTTCGCCCGATCACTTTTACCGATCATCGTGGAAAGCTCGTTGACAGTCTGCTGTAGCTTGACCTTCACGAGGTGATCGAAGCATGGCATGAGGAGTTTTCCGCTTTCAAACGTTTTCTGGACATCTAAAAGAGGCTGGAGGAACAGCAATTCCGTGGGCACAATTGTTTCAGAAATCAGGAAAAATCGGTTTTTAGCCGATATTTTCGGTACACGTTTGGGGTGCAAAAATCGGGTAAAATCGGGTTTTACCCGAAAACGAACCACCCTATGTATTCGCATGTGGTCTGGTTTTGAACTCTAGCGAAGCTTTCAGATGTGTCCGTCATGAACTACTGCTAAAAGAACTTGATGTCATGGGTTTTAGGGGTTCGTTCAATGATCTGCTGAAAGACTTTTGTTAATCGGGCCCAAGTTGACGAAATAGGCGGGCATCGAAGTACAGAGTCACTTTTGTCGGCGGGTGTTTCACAGAGCTTTGATTTATCACCTTTGCTTTTCAGCTTAGTTATGAATGATATATCAAATGCTGTAACAGAATGATACCTTTTTTAATACGCCGATGACACGCTTTGGTTGTCAACAAATGTTTCGGTGGGCCATGGGTGCTCTTAGAACGGATGTGGTGCATGTTATGGGATGGTTTTTAAACCATTCTATTTTAATTAATCAACAAAAAGCAAAGCTCTTCTGTTTTCACAATCCCCTTGTTGAAACTTTGTTTTATAATTTTTACACTGTCTTAATTGTTGTTGCATTCCTATTAATTTCGCAAATAGTGTCAAATATCTTGGCATGCTTTTTGACAAAGATATGTCTTGGAATAGTCATCTTATCTTAGTATGTAACAAGCTTCATGCACCGATATTTATTACCTTTCCAGACTCGCAAACGTATTGCACACTCCCTCATTTATGGTATCCTCATATCTGGAGTCTGCGTTTTATCACTGCTCAAAAACTCGGCGAATGAAATAAAATGCAATACTAAGTAACATCCTTCGATCCGTGGCATAAAACATGGACGGCTCACCTGACTGTAATTAATTTTTAGTTTTTACAAGTGCCCTCTTTGATGCCCTCTTTTATGATGTAGGTATTCGTGCTCGCTTTTAGGAAAGTGAATATTTGGTTCCTTTCATTCCTGTTCCTTCTTTTCGACATCACCCTCTTTTTACGGTACCCCGCTGCTACACTCATCATGGCCGCTTCAATCCTGATTGTACACCCAAAAATTTTGATTCTCTGCCTGATTATATCTTTTCAGTTACTCCGCCGTCACAATTAAAGCATTTCTTAAAAACTCTTGTGCCGGTAACTTAAGCTGTTTCTTTGTTCGTGTTTTATTATTAAGGTTACTTTTGTTTGCTTGTTTTGCCACGAATGTATTGCAAGATCTTTGTAATACGCCGACTGCTTCAATCCTGATTATACACCCAAAATTTTTGATTCTCTGCCTGATTATATCTTTTCAGTTTCTTCGCCGTCACAATTAAAGCATTTCTTAAAAACTCTTGTGCCGGTAACTTAAGCTGTTTCTTTGTTCGTGTTTTATTATTAAGGTTACTTTTGTTTGCTTGTTTTGCCACGAATGTATTGCAAGATCATTGTAATACGCCGACTGCTTCAATCCTGATTATACACCCAAAATTTTTGATTCTCTGCCTGATTATATCTTTTCAGTTTCTTCGCCGTCACAATTAAAGCATTTCTTAAAAACTCTTGTGCCGGTAACTTAAGCTGTTTCTTTGTTCGTGTTTTATTATTAAGGTTACTTTTGTTTGCTTGTTTTGCCACGAATGTATTGCAAGATCTTTGTAATACGCCGACTGCTTCAATTCTGATTATACACCCAAAATTTTTGATTCTCTGCCTGATTATATCTTTTCAGTTTCTTCGCCGTCACAATTAAAGCATTTCTTAAAAACTCTTGTGCCGGTAACTTAAGCTGTTTCTTTGTTCGTGTTTTATTATTAAGGTGTCTTTTGTTTGCTTGTTTTGCCACGAATGTATTGCAGAATCTTTGTAATTCGCCGACTGCTGGGTGCTGCCCTAGAAGCCTTTACGGCTTGGGCAGACCTGTCTTAAATATGTAAAGATGTTTTTTTTGAAAAATAAAGGTGTTTATTATTATTATTACTGTTATTGTTATTATTATTATACAAATTCTTCTTGCACGTAGCTTACATCTGCTAGTCAAGTTGGAGGTCAGCTTGCTACAGGGATTCGAGCCGACGACATAGGAACTTCGTAATTTATGCCTTTCCAGAGTTTCGTGTAAAAATTGTCATGCAAATTTTCGCCGTACGCCGTTTCAGGTAGCGTCATACGAGCTTGCTTTCGCATCCCCACACGCAAGCAGTGTTCAATTGACTGCACGCTATTGTCGATTTTCGCCAACTAGAGGGGCCGGTTCAATCGGTACAGTATGGCTACCCTGTGTAGAATCGTCTCGTGTCAGCATAGGTGGAATCGCTCTCACGGCAACGTAGCTCTTTTGTAGCGAAAGCTACCCTAGGCTAGCAGACGCGCATTTCGCGGTGCATGCCAAAGACCACAACTGCGCATGCGCCGTTACCAAGGCAACCAGTTGCTCTAGAGCCATAAGTGTGCGCCGCGCGCCGTCGCTCCGCTGAGTTCCGATCACTTCGCTATGCGACTCACTGCGCATGCGGAGAGCCACGCCGCGCCGCTGGGATATAAGCCGGAAACGATGCGCTCGCACCTCAGACGCACACCATGGAAGAAGGAGAGCGGCCATGCTCCTCACGGCAGCAGTAGAGGCTGCGTGAACTTGAGTCTTCCGATCCAGAAGTCGTCGCATGGTACAAGGCCGGCCGACAGCGTGAAAAGAGGCGAGAAAGGCTAAGCGGGCGGCCGAGACGCGTGAAGAACGAGAGGAACGTCTCGCGAAGAGGCGCCTCCAAGCTGCTGAACGACAGCGACGGCGTGTAGCAACCGAAATGTCGGTAGACGAAACTGCTTTCGCTACGTATATCCTGGCCTAGGTGGGAGAAGCGTGCCAATTTTTTCGACAGCGGTGGTAGCCCTGTGTGATACAAACGGTCTTGTTTGTCAGTAGCGTAAAAGAATAAACGAGAGACAAGAAAATAATTGCTGTCTGTCTTTCGAAAACAGCCACCGTGGAGGCGGAGCGGTAGACGGTGGACACCTGCTTTGGAGTCAACTTAAAACCAATGTGTGCGTTGTATTGTGCTTCATGGCAGGCAAGCACATAAGGTCATCATCATGCGCCGAACGAAAAGTTCAAGTTTCCGCAAAATGATTTATCACCTGAAAATGTGTTCAGAAGGTTTCATCATCATCATGAGCCTGACTACGCCCACTGCAGGGCAAAGGCCTCTCCCATGTCTCTCCAATTAACCCTGTCATTTGCCAGTTGCAGCCTCTGTATCCCCGCAAACTTCTTTATCTCATCCGCCCACCTAACTTTCTGCCGTCCTCTGCTACGTTTGCCTTCTCTTGGAATCCCCTCCGTTACCCTTAAGGACCAGCGGTTATCTTGCCTTCGCATTACATGCCCTGCCCAAGCCCATTTCTTCCTCTTGATTTCAACTAGGATATCATTAACCCCCGTTTGTTCCCTCAGCCACTCCGCCCTCTTCCGATCTCTTAACGTTACACCTGTCATTTTTCTTTCCATAGCTCGCTGCGTTGTCCTTTGTTAGCCTCCACGTTTCTGCCCCGTAGGTGAGTACCGGCAAGATACAGCTGCTGTATACTTTTCTCTCGAGGGATATTGCTACAGAAACTTTAGTGCCTTCAAAACCATAAAAACAGTTAAATTACAACAGCTTTATCTCGAATGATTAACCTAGGGTGTAACGGGAGATGTTCATAAAATTGTGGGAAATCTTTTTCTTTTGTCTCTCTAGGTTTCTGCATGAAAATAAAATGTGGTTTGCGTTCACCACATATCTCTATAATTCACATGTGGGTTTACATTTGTCTGTAAAGCTAAAGCCAGGTGTAAGATATGTGTGCCCACTACGTATACGACCTAATATCGCTTCATACATTGTTTATATTGCATGTTTATTTTCCTATTTCTTTGTTGCGAGCTAGTGCAGAACTTATGTCCGCTATTTCAATGCCATCAATTACTACACGGCTCGGGACCCAGCAAAAGTTTTCGTTATGATGTTGCGTTGCGAACCTTGTTCTATTCTTTACCATATATCACAAACTAAGGTTTTGAATGCATTGCTGCACTGTAATGCTCTTAGCAGGCTGAAAAATCCAGGTCAGATAATTTTCTTGATGCTTTCGTTGCATATTTTCGAACAGCCGCAAAGAGAACATGATATTCGGCTGTAAATATCACTGCACACTGCGCAACTTTCGATACACGCGTTTTAAACTCAGTGTAGCTGCAATATTGTTCTTTGAGTACGAGATTTTTAACATCATGTGTTTTGTCGGCGTTTTTTCTTGGTGAAAGGCGTAAACCTGAGACCACAGACATTTGGAGAACTATATAATGGGTGGTCGTGGCTCTGCGCAATACCAGGCAATGTGTCCAATATGCCCAGGCTGCGGCACATCTCATCAAACCACGAAAGTGGTGGCCTCCTTGCTTGGATTATATTTGTGGATGTCATTCGAGGAGAACAAAAGTAATCATTGGATAATAAAGGCATTTTGCTCGTGATGTTATGTTGAGAACGTAGGCAGAAATGAGTGCAGTTCGCATATTTTCTAGTAAAGGCTTATTTCCAATAAAGAAGTGAGAAATATAAGAATGGAACTGAATCGGAATGAAAGTATTCTATCAACTCCGCTCTCCACGGATAAGAAAGCGAGATAACACCATACATGCATGCCGTAATATGGCCTTCCACTATACAGCGTGACGACACTTTTAGAGCTTCAAATGTGCCCTTTAGTCATATGTTCTAATGAATGTTTGTCGACAAATAGCGCCTTGTGTTTACATAGGCCCTTCGTTTCAGGGAACAAAACCTTTTCTGGGATTATAGGCTCGCGCCCTCGTAACAAAGGCACTCATGATATTGCACGTGTTATACTAAACCCTCTGCTCCAATTTTCACCGTCTGTTTCTGGCGCCACCAAACTCATGCAATGACACTTTGCTGCTTTTCAGTACCGTTATCGCGCAAGCATCTATTTAAGGCAATCTTGACGTATATTTCAACAGCACATCTCCGGCAGCAGTATGTGCAAGGGCCGGCGAACTACATAAAAAACGGAGCAAACTACGTGCTTCCGCGCTGCCGATGTTTCGTCTACGAGCTGGCGGCGCTGTCGCAGTGTTGGATTGATTTCGTGAAAATATCCCATACTTTGTAAGCTAATCGAAATCGAATGTCGAAAGCGGACGTCATTGCTCGCAAATCTCAAAATCTTTCGGCATAGTCGAAACAAAGCTGCAGACTGTAGCATCAAGGTGCTTACTTTTAGTTTTGCTTGAATTTATGGGGTTTGATGTGCAAAAAGGAGTCAGACAATGAGGAACGCCGTAGTGCAGGACTCCAGATAATATCAGCCACCTGCAGGGATCTTTAACGTGCACTGACATCGCACAGTACACGGGCCTCTAGCATTTCGCCTCCGTCTAAGTGCGACCGCCGGAGCACGATGTATACACACCGAATGTGACCGACGCGACCTCTCTGTCGAGGGTCCGCAAGATCGGCATTCTGCACGGGCTTACCTCGTTCTGGAGCCGCCTGGTCCCCTCTCGGATGCTCAGCGCGGCATTTGCCTCGCTGAGGGACCCAATGCGCTGGACAGCCGTGGAGAGGCGCGGATGCCACGAGACCACCTCGAAGGCCACCGCAGCGCGCTTCATAGAAGAGCCGAGGACAAAAGCAGCCCCGCACTCGAAGAGTGCGTAGTTGCGCCGAACCTGCGAGGGTACAAAGGCGATGGCACTCATTCCCACACGCAAGATTTGATAGACAATCGGTGCAGGCAAAGTGCCGGCTATGCCCGAAGCGGAGGATGATCACTGTTGTGTTGTGTTTAGTGGCACATAAGCATCCAAGACTGATGATCACTTGGTCAGGGATGCAAAGCGGTGGAAACAGCGTCCCTACGGCGTAGCCGCCAATTCATGTGGCTGCCTGTCGGCGAGCGGGAACGGTAACCGGAAGGCGTATTGCCAAACCATACCCAGTAGGCGCACTCGAGCAAACGACGCCAAGGGCGATAATCATGGAGGAAGGAAAAAGAGAGGAGAGGCCCTTTCCACACAACACCATGGGAGAAAAATGTGGAGGAAATCACGTGGTTTTTTTCGCGATCGGGAGGCCACCTAGTCCGGGCAGCTTAGCAACGGCGTCGTAGTTGCTGCTTGCAAGCCAGGCGGTAGCAGACGACCGCAGCGTAGCAGTTGCGGTGCGGCGTACTTTTCTCAACTGCTCGAGTTTGTTTTTGATCGTGCTCACAAGCTTACGTTGGCGCCGTTCACTCGTATCTCAGGCGGAATTCGCTGCAAAACTCTCGTCGTTGCGTGCATTGATTTCAACGTGCTCGACCACGATCGCACGGGCATTTCGTCAACTGCGTCACTGCTCGGAGCCGTCGGGAGACCGCCGCTGCTTACTGAGGAGCACTCGCGCTGTTCGTTCACCAGTGATTCAATACGCCGTGCGCTAGAGAGGTCGTCGGCGTATTGCGCGGACGTTTCGCGTCCTGTGCGTGCAGTGTGCGTGTGCCATTCGCGCTCCCGTTTCCATCGGCAGTGAAACCTCGTTGCTATTAGGCGTGCTCTTGCAACGCTCTAGTGATCGTCACTGGTGTTAGTGTAACTATTTTCGTTTTTCGCGATTGCGCTTGTGTGAGCAGCGGGGGCCATGACATCGGTGGAGGGCGATATTTTAAAGGAAGCCGCTGCGCTCGCTTTGCATGCTTGCACGCCCCTGTTATACGCCGCCGGTAAAAATGAAAAGATAGAGACCCTGCGCTTAAACAATACCTTCGAGATTTTTTTTCTTTAATAAAGGCGAAGGGTTAGTTTTGTTCACTGCAATATCTACATAAAGATACGAATGCACACAAGATGCCGAGAACTTCATTTGTAAAAAACATTTATTTTCTCACAAAAATACAACTCGCACGAAAAAACGTGGCTATTTACAATATCTTCACATCATATACAACACAAAAGCTTCTGCTCTATAACAAAGTCATCAACTGCAAACAAATGATATTTGTCAAAACTTCAACCCCATACGCAAACCTGCGCTCGGCTGCAGGTCCTTTAAAAAAAAAAGCACTTTTTATTTTCGCGATACCTTCATTTGAGGAGAATGCAAAGGATTAAAAAGTAAACTGACGTAAAAAGGTCTGTTAATAATGGGGTGAACTGTGCCTAGAATTAAAAGGAGTGCCATACGCCGTGCGACGGTGAAGAATAAATGGGCACTCTTATTTTCGTTTCCACATTTCGTTTCCACATTTATTTTCGTTTCCATTATTTTCGTTTCCAATAAATAAATAAAACATGTGCCCCCCTCGAAAAAAATTTCTGGCTACACCACTGCTCGTGTGGAATTCGCGCGGCTAGGGGCCCGCGTTTCTCGCGTGTGCTTAGTTGTCCTTCGCCCACCGCAGTAATTGAAAGCGACGGTCACTTCCCGTGCTTACAAGAGTTGAGGAACAGGGAGGAGATTTTCGATACCGGACGAATGCCCTTCCCTGGCATCGGTGGCCGTCGTGTGGTTTCGCGCGACGAGGGGCCCACGTTTCTCGCGTGTCCTTCACCTCACCCGGTGAAGTCTAATTTCGAGCGCTGATGCTAAACAAGCAAGTATACTAGTTTCATCGAATGCAGCCTTCAACTTCAGAGTCCCAGGGACGGGCGTTGCCAAAGGGGGGCCACCGCAGATAACCACCGCAAGATGGGCCACCGCAGTAATTGAAAGCGAAGGTCACGTCCCGCGCTTGCAAGAGCTGAGATAAGTATTTTTCTCGGCTGCTACTAATTGTGACCAGGGCCGAGCAGTTGGAGACGGCGCGGAGACGACGCAGTACGAAGCAGTAACTGAAAGTAGCCGCCTGTCTCACACGGGTATTTCCGCTTTATTAACTTCTCCGCTGACGAACACCGGCATAGGGTGCCCTATACAGGCCGGTAAGCAGCCAAGCGCCACCAGCGCGGGGATCTGTGCCCCTGCGGTAGCATGCTCCTTCGTTGGCTTTGAAACGCGCGCGCAGTAGTCGAGGGCGGGACTTATGCGATGACGTCAGCCCGGACAAGATGGCGCCGAGCTGGTTTCCGGCTTCATAAAATGTCACGTGACTGCCTCTTCTCTCTTTTTCCTTCCTCCATGGCGATAATGTTTCGTGACGTCACTTATTTCGACAGCAAAAATGGCTGCTTTATGTGCGGCCGCGGTATTTTCACGCAGTTGCAGACATGTGATTCGAAGGGTCTATGCAAGCCGCGGCAATGGCTCGTTTTGTCCTGGGTACTTGCCTCTGAATGCGCAAAGTGCTTCGACTCCAAGCGATATGCGCCGCTGGAGGAAGCATGCTCGCCCCTCGGATCGAGTCTTCAAACTGACGCGAGACCTACGCAGTGGCGATGCCATGGAGCGTTTATATGTAGCAGTTTGTGGTTATTGCAAGCGTTCCTAATTCCTGCGAGGATCATCGCGCACAGCGGCGAGTAGGAGCTGCTCAGGATGAATTTCCTGTGCGCGCAAGAGCTGCATAGCACAGTTACAAGTGTCCGCTGTTGCGACCCCGTAAGCATGGCCGGACCGGTGATGGGACGAGGAGGATGGGAGACTGGGTTAAGATGAAGGCAACGAAAACTTTATGCAGTTATTTACATTATTTACAAAGAGCGACTGAGAATGACTCTCAGTGGAAGGGAACTTCTTCGTCAACCGGAGTCGACGGGAGCTAGCAGGCTTCTCTTGGCCGCACTCCCAGCCGAGTTAAATATGGTTCGGATTCCCAGATCCCTGACTGGGGAATAAAGTTCGAAGAGGACTGTCCAATCGGATGGACCGAAGTGGACGCTGGTGTTACCACCCACGGCAGGGGCGGTGCTGGCTGTTCCGCTCTCTCGCAGCTCGGTCGATGGGAAGGGGTAGATGCTGACTAATCCAACACGGCTGGAAATGAATCTCCCGCGGTCTACCAGCAGGTGAACGAACGTGCTTCCCCGCCGGATGTCCAGAACAAGAGACCTCTGTCGAGGACACAGCCGTCTTCAATTAACAGCCAGCTTAACTGTGCGTAGCACCCCTCCGTCCTTCGGCGACCCGAGGGTACACACTCGGCCTGACTGGCGCCGCCACGTCGCCGCCGCTTCCGCTGCGTTTGGCCGCTGTCTGTGGCCCCGTAAGCCCCATTCGCATCTTCGGCCTTCGCCGCTGCTGCCGTGGTCACCTCCGCTCAAGGAAGTCCGCTGCCCTAATCCACTTAGGCTAGGAGGGGGGGCATCACAAGCACTACACGTGTCTGCCGCCTTCGCTGCTGCTCGTTGCTGCCTGCTCGGGCCCACGTGGCCAGAAGTACGATCATGACACCGCGTAGTGAAACTGATTGCGATCGCAGCGCATGCTTTTCCGTCAAGGCAGCGAAATGTGCTCCTGAGAAAACCCACTACGCACGCCGTATTTTCCGAACGCTGAAATTTGGCTTTCCGCGCTAGTTGCATTCGTTGCAGTGACCGCGATCGAATCGAGCACACGACGTTGTTTCCGCAAGGTATCCAGCGCCGTTTTGATCAGGATTCGTGTAACTACTGTACTTAAAAACTGGCGTGTGTGCGACGTGACCCGATCTTTGCTTCACCGCTGTCGGACCTGTTTTCAGCCGCGACAAAAGCAGCATCGCCGTCTCTGTGCGGCTTGGGGCTCCATACAGCACGTTTTGTGATGATGGGTGCTTGGGTCACGACTGGCCGGCGCCAGTGTGTAACGAGCAAAAATGTCGGTGTGCAGTGCAGATGTCTCTTCCGGAGCGTCTTCATTTTTTTCTTACTTCCTGCGGGCTATGCAGTGCTATGTATGCAATAAGTATTTTCGTGAAGAACTTTTCAGGAGGACACAGGGGCGCAATAAAAGACACGGACAGAGAAGTAGACAGGGACGAGCGCTTACTAAACGAGTAAGCGCTCGTCCCTGTCTACTTCTCTGTCCGTGTCTTTTATTGCGCCCCTGTGGTTTGGTTTGGTTTGGTTTATGGCGTTTAACGTCCCAAAGCGACTAAGGCTATGAGAGATGCCGTAGTGGAGGGCTCCGGAAATTTCGACCACCTGGGGTTCTTTAACGTGCACTGACATCGCACAGTACACGGGCCTCTAGAATTTTTCCTCCAAAGAAATTCTAGCCGCCGCGCCCGGGATCGAACCCGCGTCTTTTGGGTCAGCAGCCGAGCACCATAACCGCTGAGCCACCGCGGCGGCTTATTGCGCCCCTGTTTCCTCCTGAAAAGTTATGAACCAACACGCCCAAATACAAGTACCTCTCGTGAAGAACTGCTGACTAAAAGCAACTTCCTCTGCATGATGATGGGCTGAGCCAGAGTAGTAGTTTTCGGTTCAGGTTGTGACAACATGGGACCGCCAGATGGGGAACTCGCAGTATAAACAAGTATCGCAGCAATTAAACCGCGCCTGCTTCACAGTCTACAAATCCCTAACGCGTAGTAACGGCGTAACTTTTACATGAGATTTCGACTTGATTTTATTGGTCATGGTTTATTGGGGGTTTAACGTCCTGAAGAGACTCAGGCTATTAGGGACGCCGTAGTGAAGATCTCCAAAAATTTCGATCACCTGCGGTTCTCTCACGTGCTATGATAACGCACAGTACACGGGCCTCTAGAATTTTGCCTTTATCCAAACCCGACCGCTGCGCCCAGGATCAAACCTGCGTCTTTAGGGTCAGCAGCCGAGTGCCATAAATCACTGGGCCACCGTGGCGGCTGACTTGACTTTATGCTAAAAAAACAAAACAAAATATGGCAGCAGCTTATGTTTCTAAAGTTATCAAGGCAAGCACCTGATATATCTGTACAGTCGTGCCACTTTAATACTCACACCTTTGTTCCTAATAAAAACTGTCAGCAGAGCAAGTTGTGCATAACAAGTCGTGGTGAAAAACAACAAAAATTGCTAAGAAAATCTCTGTGATTCCTTTTTCACTTTTTTCTGCAAACGGAGTTCAGTCGATAATGGAGAAATGCTTTGAAATATGAAGTTGAAGTGACATCTTGTTTTCCATTGTAATCAGAAAAGTGGAGTGATCTTGACTCGCCTCGTGGGCCATGGCATCCCTTGTGCCGATCTACCCATGGCCATGAAACTGCATCTACTTAATGATCCCTCGTTTGTTTTTGATGATGATGAAGTGTTTGTCTACAGTGCAACTGCTTGATACTCCAATGTATCACCAGCAGTGCTAACAACAGGAATTAGAGGCGAGCTCTGCCCTGTAAGTGCTTTTAGTCTACTGTACACTTTTTACATATGTGCAAGAATTTTACAGAGGAGAAAACGACTGCCAACTTTCCCGTTTGGATGCACATCGAGTACGCCTGCCATTTGCTTTAGCGCGCTTGAAAATTAATAAGTCGCCAACTGTAGGATAACGGCGGCATTTTGATCATGCATTATTTTGCTTTTGACGAGCTTTTTTGCACTATGTGTTCCACCATGGTTTTCGTTTCTTCTGTATTTTACCTGGTGTCTATGGAATGGCTTTCTGTGCAGTGTCTATAATATCCAGTGTAATCAAGGGTTAATATTCACCTATACCAGAGTCTGTATTTGATGCACAAGGCAATGCTCAGAGTTCCTATAACAACTTCCAGTCAGCAATCTGTCCTTTAAACTTCCTAGGATTATTTATCCTCGATTTATATGTTCTGTGTATTTTAAACAAATGGGAAGGTGGTACCTTTCATAGAGGTTATCAATAACAGCCCCCTCCGAAGCTGCCAAGAGCAATGGAGAGCAAGTAGCGAGGTCTATTGCTGTGTACAG
The DNA here is from genome assembly GCF_055824585.1 of Amblyomma mixtum. NCBI lineage: Eukaryota > Metazoa > Arthropoda > Arachnida > Ixodida > Ixodidae > Amblyomma > Amblyomma mixtum. The sequence continues at coordinate 141,357,043 of NC_143012.1, read as the reverse complement.
TTCTGTGTAGTATTAAGATATGTTGGTTCTTTTCTATTGAATATGCATGAGCCAGACGACAGTAGTAATTTTTTGGTTAGCGCACCTCGCGAATCGATTCTATCACCTCCGCATAATGGGTGGTGTGCGTTAAAATCGCCAACCAACAGGAACGGCTCCGGAAGCTGGTAAATAAGTTTTTCAGGTTCGTAAACCGACAGGAAATGATCTGGTAGGATATACGAGGAACATGCGGTTATTACTCTGCAGAAAGTTAGGGGTCGTATGCCACTCCATCTAAATCATTAGCCAGGGAAGGATAACAGAAGGGAATTGAATTCTGAGCCACAAGAGCAACCCCATCCGCTGAGTGGCCACTGCATAGCCTGTCCTTCCGGTGTGTGTGTGTGTGTGTGTATATATATATATATATAGTGCGTTTCTTGTAGGCAACGCATGTTTGGTCGATAGTGCGCGTGTATTTGATGCATGCCATCCAGGTTCTTAAGTAGCCCTCGGCAGTTCCAGTGGATAATGGTCTCGACAGCCATAGTTCTTAAGAGAGGATGCGAAGGCTAGTGGGAGTTATTCAGGTCTCGCCGCCTTTACTAGGCGGCTTGACTGGCAGATATCTTCTTGGTTTAAGGCGGTCTAAGAAACTCTTCCTCTCTCCGGGGGACTCCCTCAGCGTCTCAGACGCTGAGAATCCAGGTGTAACCTCTTTTGCTTCCGGTGTAGACGCGAAAGCGGATGTGGGTTTGTAAAAAGGCAGAGACTCGCTCTCATTTGTCTGTTAAAAGTTGACCTCCGGGACATGGAAAGTTGGCGCAGCAGAAGGCTGCTTGGTAAAGGGCCGAGACGGGCGCGCATCAGCGATGCTGTATTGCGTGCCCACCGAGACGAGAGGCCGCCCGGCCTCCCGGCGCGCTGCGTCAGCGTAGGGTGCTCCGCAGATTAGCGAGAGCTCCTTCCGTGCTTCTGACAATGGTATGTTTTCTCTAGATGCAGCGATGGCGTAGAGGTAGAGCAACCGCCTCGCGTGCAAGAGGACCAGGGTTCGAATCCCGGTGCCACGCAATTCTCCACCAGATTAAAAAAAAAACTCCGCGTGTCGATGGAATTGCATAACCAGGCTTGGAGTGCGGCCTGATATCGGTGACCAGAACCGACAACGCACTTCCTCACCAGAACAGGATTTGGCCACCCTGGTGTAGTACTTGGCCACAACCTTCTATGAACAAACCAATTAACCCTCGGCCCTCAGTCCCCAGCGGCTGTGGAGCAACTGACCAAGGCGGCGGTCAGATCTTTGACGCAGCGCAGGTTGCTAAGAATCTCTGGCTCCGGACAGGCCGCCATTAGAAACTGAACCTGGCAATGTTTAACGCAACAACCTTATCAAGCGAGGCTAGCTTAGCAGTGCTATTGGAGGAATTAGCCGGTATTAAATGGGATGTCATAGGGCTTAGTGAGGTTAGGAGGACAGATGAGGCGTATACAGTACTAAAGGGCGGGCATGTGCTGTGCTATCGTGGATTAGCAGATAGGCGAGAACTAGGTGTGGGATTCCTCACTAATCAGGATATAGCTGTCAACATCGAGGAGTTTTACAGTATTAACTAGAGAGTGGCAGCTATCGAATCAGGCTTAATAAGAGGTAGAAGCTGAAGGTGGTGCAGGCCTATGCACCTACTCAAGCCATGATGACCAGATAGTTGAAAGCTTCTATGAGGATGTGGAATCGGATGATGACCAAAGTAAAATCCCAGTACACTGTACTGATGGGCGACTTTAATGCAAAGGTAGGTAAAAAGCAGGCTGGGGACAAGGCGGTAGGTGACTATGGCATAGGTTTTAGGAACAGCAGGGGAGAATTATTAGTAGAGTTCGCAGATAAAAATAATTTGCGGATTATGAATACCTACTTCCGCAAACGAGCAAACAGAAAGTGGACGTGGAAGAGCCCCAATGTTGAGACTAAAAATGAAATAGACTTCATACTGTGTGCACACCCTGGCATCGTAGAGGATGTGGAGGTCCTCGGTAAGGTCCATTGTAGCGACCACAGAATGGTAAGGTCTCGTGTTAGCCTAGATTTGAAGAGGAAACGGAGGGAACTGGTGAAGTGAAAGGCTATTAACGAGTTAGCATTAAGAGGGAAGGTAGAGGAATTCAGAATGTCGCAGCAAAACAGATTTTCCGCTTTAACTGAAGAAGACGACCGTAGTGTTGAAACAATGAATAACAATCTTACAGCTATCGTTAGAGAGTGCGCCGCAGAAGTAGGTGGTAGGATGGTTCGACAGGATACCAGCAAGCTATCTCAGGAGACTAAAGATCTGATTAAGAAACGCCAAAGCATGAGGAGGTCTAACTCAACAGACAGGAAAGAACTAGCAGAACTATCGAATTTAATAAATAAGCGCAAGGTAGCCGACATAAGAAAGTTTAACGTGGAGAAAATCGAGCATACTCTAAGGAACGGAGGTAGCCTAAAATCAGTGAGGAGAAAACTGGGCATGGGTAAAAACCAGATGTATGCGCTAAAAGGCAAAAAGGGCAATGTCATCAGGAATATGGATAAGATAATTGAATTAGCCGAAGAGGTCTACACAAATCTATACAGTAGCGAATGTAATCATCAGGTTACTCTGGGAGGCAGTCAAGCACAGCATTGGGACATCCTGCCTGTAACGAAAGAGGAAGTAAAGAAAGCCTTAGGAGCATTGCAAAGAGGGAAAGCAGCTTGTGAGGATCAGGTAACAGCAGATTTGTTGAAGGACGGAGGAGAGATTGTGCTACAAAAACTAGCCACCCTGTATACGCAATGCCTTGTGACCTCGTCAGTACCAGAAGCTTGGAAGAACGCTAATATTATCTTAATTCATAAGAAAGGAGAGGTAGAGGACTTGAAGAATTACAGACCAATAAGCTTATTGTCCGTTGCCTACAAGGTATTTACTAAGGTAATCGCTAATAGAATCAAGTCAACCTTGGACTTTAGTCAACCAAATGATCAGGCAGTCTTTCGTAAAGGATACTCGACAATAGACCACATTCACAGTACCAATCAGGTGATAGAGAAATGCGCAGAATATAACCAGCCCCTATATATAGCCTTCATTGATTACGAGAAAGCATTTGACTCAGTGGAAACCTCAGCTGTCATGCAGGCATTGCGGAATCAGGGTGTAAAAGAGTGTTATGTGAAAATATTGGAAGATATTTATAACGATTGCACCGCTACTGTTGTTCTCTATAAAGTCAGCAATAAAATTTCAATACGCAAAGGTGTCAGGCAGGGAGACACGATCTCGCCAATGCTCTTCACTGCCTGCTTACAGGACGTATTCCGGGGAATGGAATGGGAACAGTTGGGGGTAAGAGTTAATGGAGAATACCTGAGTAATTTGCGATTCGCTGATGACATTGCCTTGCTAAGCCACTTAGGACAAGGACTGCAAAGCATGATCAATCAGTTAAACAGGCAGAGCAGAACGGTGGGGCTAATAATTAACATGCAGAAAACCAAAGTAATGTTCAACAGCCTAGCAAGGCAACAGCAGTTCGCAATTAGTAGCGAGGTGCTGGAAGTAGTAATAGAATATATCTACTTAGGGCAGGTAGTGACCGCAGATCCGGATCATGAGAGGGAAATAACTAGAAGAATAAGAATGGGGTGGAGCGCATATGGCAGGTTCTCTCAGATCATGAATGGTAGCTTACCAATATCCCTGAAGAGAAAAGTAATAAACAGCAGTATCCTACCGGTACTCACCTGTCGGGCAGAAACGAGGAGGCTAACAAAGAGGGTTCAGCTTAAGTTAAGAACAACGCAGCGAGCTATGTAAAGGAAAATGATAGGTGTAACGTTAAGAGATTGGAAGAGGGCGGAGTGGGTGCGGGAACAAACGCGGGTTAATGACATCTTAGTTGAAATCAAAAGGAAGAAATGGGCTTGGGCAGGGCATGTAATGCGAAGGCAAGATAACCGCTGGTCCTTAAGGGTAACGGAGTGGATTCCAAGAGACAGCAAACGTAGCAGGGGACGGCAGAAAGTTAGGTGGGCGGATGAGATTAAGAAGTTTGCGGGGATACAGTGGCAGCAACTGACAAAGGACATGGTTAATTGGAGAGACATGGGAGAGGCCTTTGCCCTGCAGTGGGTGTACTCAGGCTGATGATGATGATGTTTTCTCTTACTTTGATCTGTATTTCTTTTTTCTCATTTTGTAATGCCTGACATGTCAGTGAGTACGCGGCGTGTGCCCCTTGACAGCTGACACATTCTGCTCGAGCGGCACTGTAGTTATCAGTTGGGTGCCCATGAGCACTGCACTTCGCAAGGGTCAGTTTTCAGCGGCATGTTTTAGATCTGTTGTTGAAGCATCTGAAGGTTTTGTGCACAGGGACGGATTTTACAGTGAATGAATTCTGCTTTCACAGCGTCTGGTAGAAGGAACTCAAAAATGTCAGGATGATATTGGTGTCATCATCTCTTCACTGTTTCGCCTTATCGTGATGCGGTGAAAGGTAATGGCATCTTTATCCCGGAAGCCTTCCAGCAGGTCTGAATCTGTTTCACGGATGAGATCGCGTTCGGATATGGCACCTTGTACAGTGTTCTGGCTGCGGGGGAAAGAGGGGGGCGGGTGATGGACACCAGGGGGTGAGCGAACTCTTTTTGCTTGAATAAGATGTCTGAGCATACTTTGTGACACTTAGACAAGAAGGACACCGGATGCGAGTTTTCTTGCAGTATAGTTTTTGCCTATCATTTTATCGAGGGTACTAGCAGTAACAAACACAGACATTCCGACCACCGGGTGAATATCTGCAAGGGAGTGGATGATCAGTAAACGAGGAAAATGTTGACAGTCAGGTCGGGTTCTTGCAAAACTCATCAGTGCAGTTCCTTTTCAGGGACCAATCAGGTTTTTTTCGAAGAAGAATTGCTGATGCAATATGGGTATACTGATGGTTCGTAAAATGTCGCTTGTGTGTCGCCGTATTATTCACAGGAAGGTCCCGGAGCCCCCCCGACTGGCCTGAGCTTGACCATGGCCCCGACCGCCGCCGTTCCTAGTTTCTACCCTTCACCTTAAAATCTTTCACCACGGTGAGGATTACAGCTTCGGTATAGGGGCTAAGGGTCAGTGGTGACGCCAAGCAGCAAACTAGCTAGCCTTGTTATAAGGCCTTACCGGGAAAGGTATATTCGCTGCATACTGGTTCAAATACTCAGCCATTAATATGGCTTACAGTGAAGCATGGTTTCACCTTTTAATCCTTATACACCCACCCACAACCAAGCATATTTAGAACAGAACATCTCCATAGCGTTACCGTCTTCTATGTTACTTGTTTTCAAATCCCTTTTGCAGTATCAGCTGGTCATTCTAACGCCACATGACACAAGCCTAACTTCGCTAAGATCCTCGGATAAGTCCAGACCTGAGCTGTTCTTTTTATTCTCTCAAATTATTCTTGAAGCTCCAGTGTCTCAGCACAAAACGTGAATCTTTAAATTTCTTTGTCTCGTGCACAGACTGCAGCTTTTTTTAATCTTTACCGTGACATAACCAACTAGTCTGTTCTAACTCGTGGTTCCTTCTACACAACCCGCACAAGCACCGTTGTGCCTCAGTACGATTACGCCACTGCATTTCAAGATTCCCTTTAGTTTTTTTGCCTGGAAAGGCTGGAATGGTCTTCCACCTCACAAGAGGCCACGCTCAAAAAACTGTTTTTTGAACTCATCACTGCAGAAATTAATGCCGTAAATGATAATGCTTGAAGCTGCACTCTGGCTTGTGCAACTGCAATGTGCGCTCAAGAAAAAACTGCTAAAAGACAATTGTGTCCCGCTGTCACTGTGCTGAACAAAGCCGTGCAATTTATCCGAGTGATGGATGAATTTGCTTCTTTGCAGTTACACAGTGTTATTCCTATCCTGGCTTTTATAATGAGCTGAAAGACAACAAAAATAAATCAGTATTGTTGAATTGTCGCGGTTCTGTGTAATGCAGAACTGCTATAGTTATCACTGATTTTACGTGGTCCAAATGGCTGAAAACGTTAATTTTTTATGCGCATTTTCAATAATGTTTGAGAGCAGTGTGCTGAAATGTGGATTTTTAATGCATGCACAAATCACATGCATAAATCTCTCTCTCCTACACACACGCACAGACGCGCGCACACACACACACACAGACACACGCGCGCGCACGCACACACACACACACGCACACACGCGCACACGTGCACACGCGCACACGCGCACACGCACACACGCACACACGCACACACGCGCACACGCGCACACACGCGCACACACACACACGCGCGCACACGCGCACGCACACGCGCGCACACAGGCGCACGCACACGCGCGCGCACACGCACACGCACACGCACACGCGCACGCACACGCACACACACACAAACACACGTACACGCACACGCACACGCACACATTGAATAGAAAAACATGTTTTTTGCAATAACTGCACTAACGGAGCGAGGAAACAAGCCTGTTTACGTGCACAGTGACAACTACTGGGCCCGGCTCTGGAAACACTGCATGTGCATTTATCCTTTTCTTTCTCAGCGAAGCAAGCAACAACAGATAACACCCTCAATGGCAGCGACACTAATCTACCGCCTACGTGCAAAAGATGCCTGGTAAATTACTGCGGCGCACTTAAGCATGAGAATTTTCGTCTAGGGAACAAGGCTTCGGTTGGCAAGCAAGGTCGGAAAAAATCTTTTATTGGCGTTTGCTTGGCGGTTGGCGTTTCGACCGTGTAAAATCACTCCAATGTGCTATTTTGAATAACTGACTAATAATTTAAAGCCCGCTATCTTAGCTATTTTAAAAATCGGATTATCCCAGTTTTAATGAAGGACAGCTGTTAGTAGAACAGTGCGGTGAGGGGCTACTTGGTACGACATTATAAAAACGATAACTGCGCAAAAAGAACGCGACAAGGGTTTGCGCTTATCCCGTGATCATGTTCTCTCTTTTCCCGTACCTTTTTGAGCAGTTCCTGTTTTTATAAGGTTTTTACAAGCCTGCACTGAAGCCAGGCTTGTTCAAGTCACTGTGATTGTCCTGATAGAGAATTCGCAACAAGAATTGTATCGTCGTCCTGAAATCGCTATTGTAGGTTTGGGGGCAACATAAATTTTCAGTAAGTTTTAAAGCAGAGTACCCTGAGGAACCGGGATCAAAATCTCTGAAGGATACGTAGCAGAAACAACGTCGTGTGCTCGCTTCGGTTGCAATCACTACAACGAATGCGACTAGCTGCACAAAGCTAAATTCATTTCAGCTTCGAGAAAACACCGCGTGCGTACTGAGCTTTCACAGATGCACTTCCGCTGCCTTGACGGAAACACTTTCACTACGCAGACAATTGTCACTGTGCTGTTCCGCTTATGCACGTAAATTCACCGTGAGCAGTTGTTAATCGTCGTTGCTCATGGTGATTAAAACTCATTAAAATTTTAGCAAGTCGGAATCTTTTAAAGTGCGCAAGGAGGGGCGAGCTTTCGAGCACCTCTCCCCTGAGGTCATGTGACCAAAGTAGGTCTGGGTGGTGAAGGCAGTGCAGAGGCTGCTGGAACAAACTCCCTCGGTCTTGTCCAGAGGGCAGGTACTCGTGATCGAGTTAGGCCTGGCCATATGCGGAGTTAGCGTAGGCGTTCTATGGCGGGGTAAGGAGGCGGACGGGGGGGTTGGTGATGCAGGTATTACCTGTAAGCAGCGGACCAGGGGTTGTCTTCTGAATTTTGACACTTTGGAGATCTTCTCTAGTCTCTTACAACTCATCCAATCAGCAGCCCATGAAGTTGTTCTGCTGTGACATCACGACTGACGAAGATGGTTTGGTTTGGTTTGGTTTATGGGGTTTAACGTCCCAAAGCGACTTAGGCTATGAGAGACGCCGTAGTGGAGGGCTCCGGAAATTTCGACCACCTGGGGTTGTTTAACGTGCACTGACATCGCACAGTACACGGGCCTCTAGAATTTCTCCTCCAAAGAAATTCAACCGCCTCGGCCGGGATCGAACCCGCGTCTTTCGGGTCAGCAGCCGAGCACCATAACCACTGAGCCACCGCGCCGGCCACGACTGACGAAGAGTGCACAGCAGTTAACAAGGACCGGTTACAGCGGAGATGGAAAGAAAAAGGAACAATAAGACGCCTAAGCGCTGCGCTGTTCGAATTTCTTTTCATCATGTTTTTACTTGGGTAGTAGAAGCGTAAGCACTTTCCCGTCCTCCATGAAACATTCTAAGATGGCTCTAACGTCTTTTTCTTGCCATCCAGGTAAAAACGCGATGAAAAAAATCGAGAAGCGAAGCGCGTAGGTGCCGAGTTCGATTCACTTTTCATCGCGATTGTGGATCATGCAAAAGCTTATAAATAAGTGCTTCCCATGAAAGGCAATAAAAAGGTGACATCGGTACGCCCGAAGTGAAGGGACACATGCCTTAAGCGAACGCACACAAAATGCACATCGGCGGCTGTCGATTGTTTACTCGGCGAGTTTGCTGCAATGTGAGCAGCCATGCTAAACAAATGTGATGGCCACATCAAGCCGAAAGTGCATTGAAGAAACATTTGATAGCCACCTGCACGTCAAACATAAGCCGCCTACCAGAGTCATGGTGTTCAGTCCAACTTCATCACTAGGCCACTGGGTCACATCGATGGACGTAAGCGTGTAGCTGCTCTGCAGATCCGTGGCCAACTTTTGCAAAACCAGTGTGTCTCCTTCGTCGGCCAGGGCCAGCTTGAGGGTATGCAGACGCTGACTGTGCGCAACCCAGTCGCAAAGCACTTGCGCGTCTTCCTCGCTCACAGAGAACCCTGCGAGGACGCGGAAGAACTTGATGGTCAATTTTTGAAAGAGCACCAAAGAAAATTTAACAGCAGTTAGCCTGCCACTCAGTTAAACGCTTAGCGGTACTACAAATTAACTGGAAAAAGGCGCAAACCTCAAAACAAATGCACTAATAAACGAAGATAGAAGGAAGAGGAAAAGGAAAATCAAACTCACGCAGTGCAGATTTTTTAGTGGGAAATGGCGCGCTGTTTTCTCAGGTATTAATGGGCAATTTTCGTCGCATTAATAGGGACAAGAACTGCGATTAAGATATGCGTTCATGCTCCCTGCCTTGAAGACGGAGCCAGCGTTACAAGAAACTTGAGGGGACACTTAAGCTCTCCTTGAAGGGTATTCCGCGATAGCATTTATAGGTTCCTTCACTTAGCTGCGGTCCTCTTCCCTCATCGCTTCTCAGGCAGGGCAGTTCTCTACTTAACGTGCATAGATCGCGGAAGGCCGTAACTGGCACAGTGGTGCAATTGCTAAGCGATGTACTATCTCGCTCACTAAAACTTGCAACCCACGAGCGTGTGGCTGCAGCGTTTTCGGAAGCATGGTGGGGCCGACAAGCGGCGCGCCTGAAAGCTAAGTGGAAAGGATTCTGCTGTTCCATCAGCCAGGAGCATACCCCGCGTCCTCTCGTTGATTCTCACAGGCGCCGGCGCGTCTAGCCTTGCACAGGTGTGGATCTATGGTGGGGCCTACGGCTTTATGCTAAGGCCGGTGGCGTAATTATGAGCTGAAGAAGTGAGCTACGAGAGCGAGCAGTCGCAGGAAGACCTGTAATTAATTCAGCGACATAAAACACCCCTTTATGAACAGTTGTATTTGTCAGAACGAAAAGTAAACAAATTAGGCGGAACGATGACCGTCGTTCGAAGAAAAGAATTAAAAACAGACTGAAGACGCCTAATAGCGGGTCATCCTTCCATGAGCGCTGATCATTTCACGCATCCTCGACGGAAGGGACGCATAGAGGGCATCAACGTAGCTCGTGTCAGCTCGGACAGCATACCACGCTGCTTGGATGGAGATCCACAAGTCGTCGTGAGATGCGCTGTGGAGGCCTTGCTTGCATAATGTGCTCTTCATTGGACACCTGCAATGTTCAATAATATTAACGTTCGCACCCTTAGGGATCCATGAAGCCTGGGTACACAACGTTCCTGTAGCAATGTCTTGACTCGCCTTGCTGTGTGGATGGGAGATAGATCTTGCTAACAAAACGAAGTTTTCGTCGGGAAACGGGCCATCCAAGACATAACGAATCGCTGTGCAGTTCAAGATCTCACAGTACTTTTTGCAGGTTAGGGAGTCTTCAGTTCGGACCAATGGACCCAGTCCTTCCCCCGACATGAATCCCCATACGTTTACAGCCGTCCTGCCGCTTGCAGCTACATCCTGAATATATTCTTGATCATAGCGAGCGGTGTCAGGCCGTGCCGTGTCTGGTCCCAGATGGTGGTGAAGGTCGACTCATCTGAAAAGACGACCGTTTCCCACTGGTCAACACTCCAGCCAGTGTGATCACTGGCGAAATGGAAGCGGGCCGCTTTGTTCTGCTGCGTCAGTCGTGGCTTCTGCACAGCCAGCCAGTTCTTTAGATAGCCTTCAGCCAGCGGTCTCCTCACTGTGGAAATGGGAGCCGCAACCCTTGCAGCATCGGAGAAATCTTGCGCGGTGCCAAACGAGATAGCGTAAGCAGCCCCGATCAAAACTTCATCTTCTGTCGCTGTAGTTGCCCGCGGGCGTCGGTTATGTGGAGCATCTGAAATGCGGCATCCCTTTAAATATGCTTGCACGGTACGGTTGACTGTGTGTGCTGACCACAACGTCATATCTGCCATTCTGCGCTGAGTGTAGGACCTCAGGGAAAGTTCCAAGATCCGTATACTTTCGCTTTCCGGAACTCGGGCCGTATTTGCAACACCAATGTGCACCGCTCCTCCAAAACCGGCTCAAACCGCCAGACCGCTTCAGTAATACTGTGATTGAAGCGTGATTCGGGCCACGGTTTTATCGGATATCACAGGTGAAAGTAGAAGGTGCCAAACAAAATCAACTGCGACATGCACCTTGCATTCGTCACGCAAGCGCCGGCGATGCGATAACGCCATGGTACAGCAAAGACCAGACGGCACAGGGGAGAAGACTGAGTGGTGGAAGGGCAAAAGTCTTTCCTTTTTGTTTTCAAGTGCGTCGCTTGTCGGCTCCACCATGCTTCTGGAGAGCGCTCCGGCCTCGCTGCTTGAGGTTGCAAGTCATATTGAGCGCGATAGTACCACTGCCCATTCAGGTGACTTTCAAAAAGGCCACCAGTGGAGCTTGTCACACCCAGGTTGCTGTGCCCTAGCAACCTCTCGAGACCAGTCGTCATTTCTCACGGTGAGCAGGTAGCACGACCCGGATTTTTCGCTCACATCTCCGACAACGTCGACATGGACAGTGCTAGATTTGCTGCAGAACGGAAGACTAATCGCTGTCGCGTTATTACACTCATGTTCTAACAATGGCCAAGAGATGCCTGGGTATGGTCGAGTTCGGTAAGCAGTAGATATGCGAGTGAAGCACAAAGTAAGGATATCTAAAGTGTACGACACTAAGCCTTCAGTTCAGCGGCGCTGATAAATTTCTGCTGGCTCACAATCGTGGCCGAGGCTCGCGTCATAGTCATTAAAACTTCCTGTTGGGCGAGAGTGTAGTTCATCTTGAAGTAGAAATGTTATAGCGCAAACAAAGACACGGACAAGAGAGACGAAACACACACACACCCACTAGGGTCTTAGAACGAAAAGTTGCCTTGACGGATCAGAGATAAGTTCCGCCGCCAAGCAACCCTAAATCCGCCTCGTGCGGTAGAAGCCCAACATGTGGCGTTTTTCTTTCGCTTTTTCCCTGTGACTCTTGTCCATGCGACTCTTTGCCCACAGTGACGGGATTTGAAGACGCACGCTAGTTTCCCAAGCCATGCAACCCTAGGAAGCCGAGCACCAGACCGGGGCATAGCTTGAATCCATTTTGAGAAAACCGGCGGGTACCCGGCCGGCGCCGGGAGTCGTATCCACCACCTCCCGATGCCACGGCGGGTGCTCTACCACGAGGCCACAGATAGCGCGTGTGTGTGTGTTTCGTCTCTCTTGTCCGTGTCTTTGTTTGCGCTATAACATTTCTAGCGTCATACTGTGGTCGCTGATGGCGGAGTCTCTTGCTTCGCATGTGTCTCGTGACTACTTTTGTCCATTTTCTCCCTGTTGCATGCGCTTTTCGTGAGTTAGTAAATGACTGAGTGAGTGAGCGACTGAGTGAGGGAACGAGTGGCCAAGTGAGGGAATGAGTGGCTAAGTGAGGGAATGAGTGGCTAAGTGAGGGAATGAGTGGCTAAGTGAGGGAATGAGTGGCTAAGTAAGGGAGTGAGTGGCTATGTGAGGGAGTGAGTGGCTAAGTGAGGGAGTGAGTGGCTGAGTGAATGACAGCGAGTGAGTGGCTGAGTGAATGACAGCGAGTGAGTGAATGGCTGCGACTGAGTAAATGACTGAGCGAGTGAGTGAATGACTGAGTGAGTGAGTGAATGACTGAGCGAGTGAGTGAATGACTGAGCCAGTGAGTGAATGACTGAACGAGTGAGTGAATGACTGAGCGAGTGAGTGCATGACTGAGCGAGTGAGTGCATGACTGAGCGAGTGAGTGAATGACTGAGCGAGTGAGTGAATGACTGAGCGAGTGAGTGAATGACTAGGCAAGTGAGTGAATGACTAGGCAAGTGAGTGAATCACTGAGCAAGTGAGTGAGTGACTGAGCAAGTGAGTGGATGACTGAGCAAGTGTGTAGATGACTGAGCAAGTGAGTGGATGACTGAGTGAGTGACAGTGACTTACCGACTGAATGAGTGACTGAGTAAATGAGAGAGAGTGTCTCAGTGAGAAAATGAGAGAGTGAGTGCCTGAGTGAGTAAATGAGCGAGTGAGTGGCAGAGTGAGTAAATGAGCGAGTGAGAGACTGAGTGAGTGCCTGAGCGAGGTACTCAATGAGTGAATCAGTGAGTGCCTGAGTGAATCCTGGAACCTTACCTTTCTGCGGTCGCTACAACAGACCTTTCCGATGCATTGCAGGGCTACAACGGACCTACAAAGGTCGGAAAGGTTCGTTGTAGCGGCCACAGAATGGCAAGTTCTCGTAGTAGCTTAGATTTGAAGAGGAAACGGAGGAAACTAGTGAAGCGAAAGGCTATTAACGAGTTAGCATTAAGAGGGGAAGTAGATGAATTCAGGATTTCGCTGCAGAATAGATTTTCCGCTTTAATTGAAGAAGACGACTGTAATTTTGAAACAATGAACGATAATCTCACAGCTGTCGTTACGGAGTGTGCCGCAAAAGTAGATGGTAGGATGGTTCGACAGGATACCGGCAAGCTATATCAGGAGACTAAAGATCTGAATAAGAAACGCAAAACCTCAGGACGTCTAACTTCGAAGACAGAATAGAAGTAGCACAGCTATCGAAGTTAATAAATAAGATCAATGTAGCCGACTTAAGGAAGTTTAACATGGAGAAAATTGACCATGCTGTAAAGAATGGAGGTAGCCTAAGAGCAGTGCATAGAAAACTGGGTATAGCTAAAAACCAGATGAATGGCATAAGAGAAAAAAGAGGGCAATGCCATTAGCAATATGGATATGATAGTTAAAGGTTTTACACAAATCTATACAGTAGCGAATGTAATCAGAACGTTACTGAGAAAGGCAGCCGAGCAAAGAAATGGGACATCCCGCCTGTAACGAAGGAGTTAATAAAGAAACCCTTAAGAGCAATGCAAAGCAGGCACGCAGCTGGTGAGAAGCAAATAACAGCAGATTTGTTGAAGGACGGATGGGAGATTGCGCTAGAAACAATTGCCACCTTGTAAACGCAATGCCTTGCGACCTGGAGCGTACCAGGATCTTGGAAGAACGCTAACATTATCTTAATTTATAAGAAAGGAGACGTCAAGGCTTGAAGAATTACAGAATACAGAGTGAGGTTGTAAAGGACAACCTCAAAAAGACTACCGCATGATAACATGCGGCTTGAAGAATTACAGACCGATTAGCTTACTGTCAGTTGCCTACAAGGTATTTACTAAGGTAATCGCTATTAGAGTCACGAAAACCCTAGACTTCAATAAGCCAAATGATCAGGCAGGTTTTCGTAAAGGATACTCGACAGTAGACCATATTCACGCTATCAATCAGGCCATAGAGAAATGCGCAGAATATAACCAACCCCTATACATAGCCTCCATTGATTACGAGAAAGCATTTGACTCAGTGGAGGCCTCAGCTGTCATTTGGAAGATATTTATAACAATTGCACAGCTAATATGGTTCTCCATAAAGTCAGCAATAAAGTTCCAATAAGGAAAGGTGTCAGGCAGGGAGATACGATCTCGCCAATGCTATTCACTGCCTGCTTACAGGACCTGAAATAGGAAAAGTTGGGGATAAGAGTTAATGAAGAATACCTGAGTAATTAGCGATTCGCTGATGACATTGCCTTGCTAAGTCACACAGGACATGAACTGCAAAAAAACAGGCGGAGCAGAATGGTGGGGTTAAACATTAACATGCGGAAAACCAAAGTAATATTCAACAGTCTAGCAAGGGAACAGCAGTACGCAATTGGTAGCGAGGTGCTGGAAGTAGTAAGGGAACATGTCTACTTAGGGCATGTAGAGACCGCTGATCCGGATCATGAGATGGAAGTAACTAGAAGAATAAGAATTGGGTGGAGCGCATATTTCAGATTCTCTCATAACATGAACGGCAGTTTACTAATATTCTTCAAGAGAAAAGTATACAACACCTGTATCTTGCCGGTACTCACCTATGGGGCAGAAATGTGGAGACTAACAAAGAGGGTTCAGCTTATGTTAAGGACAACGCAGCGAGATATTGAAAGAAAAATGATAGGCGTAACGTTAAGAGATCTGAAGCGGGCGGAGTGGGTGAGGGCACAAACACGGGTTAATGACCTCCTAGTAGAAATGAAGAGGAAGGAGTGGACTTGGGCAGAGGATGTAATGCGAAGCCAAGATGACCTGTGGTCCTCAAGGGTAACTGAGTGGATTTCAAGAGAAGGCAAACGTAGCAGGGGGCGACAGAAAGTTAGGTTGGTAGATGAGATTAAGAAATTTGCGGGGATACGGTGGCCGCAACTGGCAAAGGTCAGGGTTAATTGGAAATAGATGGAAGAGGCTTTTGCCGTGCAGTGGGAGTATTCAGATGATGATGATGAGTGGATCAGTGAGTGCCTGAGTGAATCAGTGAGTGCATCAGTGGGTGACTGAATGCATCAGTGAGTGACGGAATCCATCAATGAGTGACTGAATGCATCAATGAGTGACTGAATGCATCAGTGAGTGACTGAATAAATCAGTGAGTGACTGAATTAGGGAAGGATTGATAGACTGACTGACCTAATGAGTGAAAAATTGACTGACTGACGGAGTTTGTGAAAGAATGAGTGAAAGTGTCAGTGGCTGGCTGACAGAAAGAGTGAGTGATTGAGAGAGTGGGCGAGTGACTGCATGAGGCAGTGGAGGAGTGAGTGTGTGACTCCGTGAGTGAGTGAGTGGCTGAGAGACTGAGTGAGTGAGAGACTAACTGAGAAATGGACAGAGTGAGTGAGAGACTGATAGAGTGAGTGAGAGATTGACCGAGTGAGCAAGAGATTGACCGAGTGAGCAAGAGACTGACCGAGTGAGCAAGAGACTGACAAAGTGAGTGAGAGACTGACAGAGTGAGTGAGAGACTCATTCACTAACAAAGATAGACTGACTGAGAGTGTGAGAGACTGACCGACGGACAGAGTGTGAGAGGCTGATTGACTGACAGAATGTGAGAGACAGACTGACTGACACAGTGTGGGATACTGACTGACTGATAGTGTGAGACTGATTGACAGTGTTGTACTGACTGATTTACAGAGAGAGAGAGACTGACTAACTGACCGTATTTGAGAGACTGACTGAAAGACAGAGAGTGAGTGAGTGAGTGAGACACTGAGTGAGTGAGACACTGACTGAGTGACTGACCTGGGTGACTGATCGAGTAACTGACTGACTGAGGCATTGACTGAGTGACTCACTGAATGGCTGAGTGATTGAGTGAAGGACTGAATTAGTGAATGACTGAGTGAATGAATGACTCACTGAATGACTGACTGGCTCACTGCCTGAGTGAATCAGTGAGAGCGAAAAACTGAAACATGGTTGCCATCTCATTTCTGCGCTCAATGGCTTGTGCTGTCCACTCTGCCCTGTCAATCAGCCGGAGCGGGTATTCGAGGTTCATGCCAGACAGAGCGGCCTCTTGGTGCTCAGGAGTTGAGTTGCGATTCATCGGGGTAGCTCACGTTTTAAGGAATGACCATGCTATGCGGTATAACCAGGAGCCACCCGCAGTGCGCTTTATTACTGTATACAGTTGCGTTGATTTCATTTAGAAGGCTGTGGCAGGGATTGGCATTAGTCTGCAACTGTCTCCACGTTACCGATCATTCCTGGTAACGTCTTGCTTGGTGGTTTAGTGGTGGTAGTTCTTTTTAGACTCTCCGTTAGCATATACGCTATAAGCACATCTTTACTGAATACGAAAACAAAGGAATATTTAAGTTCTGCATAAAGAGGGAAGTGTGGTGGTACCGGGACAAAACTAGGTGTTTATTCTCAGTGCAGCCACACATGAAGCTACACATGGTGAACATGCACGACAAATTGCGGCTAGCTTGACTAACATGCCAACAATTGATGGTAGTACTGGAGAGCGAAATATACTCGCTTGTTATGGTTATGCTTTGTAAGAGCGGATTCATCGGAAGTTGCCAGGCATCTCTGCCAGTACCCTCAATATAGTCTAGGTGAACTAGCACACGTCAGCTGCTGCCGAAGGAGGCATAATTTGCGTTTTTAGGCAGCTCGTAGCCAGCTGTTATTTTAAGCCGTCATCTGTGCGGCCGAGCTTTGCAAAAGCTCCAGTAAGCATAGTCAAGGGCAGCGTACACGATGAAACTGACGCTCACAACAATCAGTATCAAAGAAGTGCTAGAGACTGCGCTAGTTGGAACATGGTCATATGTAAGACGTGCACTCCTTTGGCTGACAAAGACAGTAAAATACAATTACACGACCATTTAAAGGCAACCTACCAAATGAGACTTTCTTTCATTGCAGTGAAAAACACAGTTCACTTCCATGTCGTCTTTCTTTTCCCATGTATGTTTTTATCAAGCTTTCATTATGTGCTCTTGTTTCGTTTTTTTTCCACTACATCGAATGCAGTACAGATTGCGCTTAACTGGTCGTGTTGTCTTTAAGTCTGTCTTTATCAATTTAAGCAGCGCACGTCTGGCATATAACTGAGCTTCACCGCTCAACTTTGCGCACTGGCAGCTGATAGACACCCCCCCCTTACTTACACTTCAAACTGAGATACTCGATGCTGCTGTTCAGAGCGATACCCTCAATGACCAAGGGTGCGCCAGAAGTGGATGCTGGGAAGCGCACGTCGAGTCGCCTCAGACTCCGTGTGAGGGGCAGGTAGGCTCTCAACGCCGGCACAATCTCTGGATCCACGTCTCTCATCCGGAACACCACCTCGAGAGATGACAGATGATCTCCACACTGGCAGCCGACACGGCACGGTGAGCACGGTGGCGTGAACATCAGGTTGACTGGTACGCCAGGCTCTTCTACCAGAAAGTCGCGGTACGTGAAAAAGAACACCGCCGACCAGAGTTTGTTGCGAGCGCTGAACCTGGAACCACATGACAGCTTTCAGGTCGTTGCAAATATGTAAAAATGTTAGTTAGTTAGTTATATGGGGTTTTACCGCGCATAAACAACTATGGCTATCATGCGCCAAACACAAGGTTAGATGATGTTATGTCAAGTGTATAGAGGTTACATTATATTAAATTTAAAACATAGGCTTTCTTTAGAAACTTACAAACAAGTGAATAGCCGACAAGTGTTTGCTCGCCTAAAAGCAATACGGGATGAAATGGTATGTGTTCATTCTAAGATACCATAAAAAATTTTTGCGAAGTTCTTCGAGATGCGAACAAGAAATTAAAATGTGATTTACTGTGAGCTCCTCACCACACATTTCACACACAGGTTTGTCTTTTTCTGTTAATAAGAAGTTATGGGTGATGTGTGAGTGGCCTATGCGCAAACAACATAAAATTACTTCGATAAAACGCTCTTTATGGCGGCATGATTTCCATTCTTTTAAAATGGGCTTTATGGTATGCAGCTTTTTGTGTCCTTGAATTTCCCAAGAAGCTTGTCACTTGGCTCTTAGTCTGCTATGCACTAACTTCATGTAATCTCTAGGAGGCAAATTCACACGTTTTATTTCCATGGTTCTGGCTTGTGCAGCACACATGTCGGCTCTCTCATTATCCCTAATGCCAACGTGACTGGGAACCCAGCAGAATTTTATAACATGTTTTTGTGTTGTGACCTTTACTATATTGTGCATGATGCTTCCTATCAGTGGCTCCGTGGCATTTTTGGAGTTTAATGCTTTAAGAACGCTCAGTGAATCTGTATAAATGATGCTGTTTTTGATGTTTTCATTTGTTACTTTCTGTACCGCAACGCAAATGGCATAACACTCAGCGGTGAAAACTCTAGCTCATGAGGGCAGTGGTATTGAATTTTTATTTTTTCTTTGTATTACTGCGCTTCCTACATGAGCATGAGTTTTGACCCATCAGTATAAAATGCAGTATAATTTCTATATTTTTCTTGTAGTGCTAGATATTCTCTATTATATGGTCATGTGGTGTACAGGTTTTCCTGAGGCGTGTTAGTGTGAGGTCACACACTGTGGGGAGAGTGTGCCACGGTGGTAGCGCTTCGTGTCTTGGGGCAATATTTTTAGTTTCATTTAGTATGTTCAGAGCTTGGCATTTTTCTTCGAAGCGCAAGAGCAACGGCTTAACTGCGTGAGGCTTGTTGAAGAGTATTCGGGATGGGCATTTAGTGACAATTGGGTAACAGAGATGTTTGGGCTAAGAAAGTATTTTGAGGATGTATGTACAAGTTAGTGCAGTTCTTCGATCTTCTAAGGAAGGTTCATTCGTTTCCACATACAGACTTGCTATTGGTGAAGTTCTGTAAGCACCGGAAGACAACCTTAAACCAAGATTGTGGACAGGATCCAGTCGTTTCATGTACGACGGTCTTGCTGAGCCATATACTATGGACGCATAGTCTAACTTAGAGCGAACCAGAGAACGATATATATGTGATAGGCATTCCCTATCAGACCCCCAGCGTTTTCATGGCAGTATTTTCAGCACATTGAGGACCTGGGAAGCTTTTATCTTTAAGCTGTTTATATGTGGCAAGAAAGTGAGCTTTATATCGAAAGTTATCCCTAGAAATTTATGCTCTTGTTTGACAGGTAATGGGGTTTGGTTTAGATATAGTGTGGGATCGGCCTGTAGACCTCGTCTCAAAGAGAACAGAATCGCTAATGTTTTCTGAGGGGAAAATCTAAATCCGTTTCTATCTGCCCATGTAGCCAGTTTATTTATTGTTATTTGTATCTGTCGCTCACAGGTAGGTATGCTGCAAGACGTGCATGCTATTTGGAGGTCGCCTACGTAAACTGAGTACATTATGGATTTTGGGATTACTTTTCCTATGGAGTTCATTTTGATGATGAATAAGGTCGTGCTGAGGATGCACCCATGGGGTACGCCAGTTTCTTGAATAAAAGTGTTGGAGAAGGTTGCACCTAGGCGGACTCTGAATGTACGGTTGCTTAGGAAGTCGCTCAAACAGCCCAGCATCCTGCCGCGGATACCTAGGTCCGCTAGTTCACGGAGGATTCCGAACCTCCACGTGGTATCGTAAGCCTTCTCCAGGTCGAAGAAGACCCCGATACAGTGTTGGTTGTGGATGAACGCTTCCCGAACTGTGTTCTCAAAGCGAACGAGGTGATCGGTTGTGGAACATGTCTTTTTAAAACCGCACTGGTGTATATCTAAAAGTTGCTGGGACTGAAGTATGCAGATTAGTCTGATGTTTAGAATGCTTTCGAATGATTTTGCTATACAGCTAGTGAGTTCTATTGGCCTGTAACTGGTGGGACTAGTTGGTGGTTTCCCAGGTTTTAGGAAGGGTACTATGCCCAACAAACACAAAACCTCCTCAAAATCTCCCAAAAATGACCCATCGGGACATCTGGAATCTCCCCAGGAGGTGCTCATTTTTCCCGAACACATCTAAAAAACGTCCCCACAACTAGCAATGTCCAAAAAGTTGTGCGTCCCATGGAAAGCCCCGAAAGGTTAATGCTCGATTTCTCGGCTCTGGCTCAATAAAATTATTCCTCATTTTTCGTGCAGCCTGCAGGCATCCAAGCGCACATATGTGCCAAATTTCAGGTGCATACTTACGTTACAGGTGGTGTAATCCACCTTTCCACTCGTCTGAATGCGTGCTGGCTCGGCCGTTCTGCACTTATTCGTTTACGTGAAATGTCCTAGCATTTTGCACACAAAGGAAATATGAACTCAAAAAGTCACCCGATTTGGCTCATATAAGAGCAAATAGCAGCGCCATACAGAAGTAATTTCAGTTTACTAGGTGTGCTCTTAGCACGAATTGCATCCTGTCGTCCATGCCGGCGACCGCACCATACACCACCACAATCAAAATGCATTCATGTTTCAGTCAAAGAAAAACAATACAGACCGAATTGAAAGTCCGTGCCGAAAAACTTACGTTCAACGGCGCAAATCTGAATGAATACAAACAGCAGACGCAAACGTATGCACCCTTTAATACACAGTTTACATAACACTACGGCGCCATGCATATGATGGCCACTTTTTTCTCCAGCCCTGAGAAATCTGCAATATGAAGCAAGTAAAACAGAATACAGGCTGAAAGTTGATGCACCTTAAACGAGCATTCTAAGGGCTTCAAAAGCAGATATGCACATGCAAAAGCAAACGTATGTAAAGAGCAACTTCGGTGACAAAAGAAAAGACGAGATGGGCGTACACTGCAGACACGCAGTTTCAGGTCACGGATTTTCTTCAAGTTGAAACCCCCCTCACGCTTAGAGACTCGGAGCAAGCTTCAGCGACGTGTTATCAAAACAGAAAAAAAATATTAGTTCTACTAGGCGAAAATAAAAAAAAATGCGAAAAGGGCCTGCAGTATGCTTAAATAAATAAATTAAATAAATGATTAAAATAAACCAACATACCTTGACGACGTTGCCTACAGAAACCCAGGGATGAAATACAAGGCTGCAACAGCTGAAACCATAAATTAAACGCAGGCTTCTGTCCTGCGCCTTCTCACAGCACAGCGAGCGCTCAAACTACGCGTTACACCCTCGTAACGATCCTGGGAGTTTTATTTTCTTGTGACTAAGTGTGGGGATAAGACTGCTTGGAGCCAGGTGGGAAGGTGAACGTGCTCAGGTACGTGCGGTGGCGCGCTGCATCCATGGTGCGGCAGACCGCGCATGCGGTACAGTCCAGCGTGGGAGTCGAGATCAAGGCACGATTAATCCAGTGGGAGAGAGCCAATATAACCACGCGAACACTGCACAAACTATACCGCTGCGGCAGGATGGCTGCGCGGTGGCGAAGTTGGTAGAGCAGGCTAATCCATCGGCACTCGCAGAGAGAGAGTGGTGGGTCTCGGAAGGTCCTTCCCGCCTCTGACCGTAGTAGACGGCCACGCTGCCACCACCAACGTACTGCAGTCGTCGGAGGCGCTGAGGAATGCAGGGTGCGTGCGAGGAGTCACCTATTGCCACGAACTCCGCTGCCACGAACGCCGCCTCGAACAGCGGCATCAGTAGGGCCGTGGAGCCGCGCAAAGGACTTGCGATGCGCAGCCGCGGCATCAGTTCCAAAAGGAATGGTGTGGGCACGCCGAGGTGCGCGGGAAAACTTCCGTGAATCCGTAGCTACGAAGTCCACGACAGCCCAGTTGGCGCAGTGACGAGAGCAAGAAATGCCGCGCGCTGGGTCTTGTGCTCGAACGTCTGGGGCAGCGCGAATAAGCGCGCGCAAAATGGCGTCCGTCCAGCGAGGAAGCCGGGCGAGCGACGGGAGGCCATTACTGCACTTCTGCTAGACAGCGGCGCAGCGAGGAGTGCCGATAGTCGGAGACGCCTGGAGGGACCACCACACAATTTTGAAGTTGGGCGCAAGCTGGGAAAACGCTAGAAGACGGGAAAGATGTTGACCGCCGCTGCCGGCGGCGCGATGAAAATGCAGACCGCCGCCGCCTGCTTGCAGCATGGAGCCGACGGCCCACGTGCGAGAAACGCATGCACCGAGAGAGATGCGGGGTTAACCGCTTCCTTCGGCTGTTCGAATGAAACTGCCGTTTCATCTCTCAAAACGACGAGTGCAAGAGCAAAACCTTCTCTCCCCGCAGCTTGTGGCGCGAAGGAGAGAGAAAAGAGAGCGCGAGCAGTCGATTTTTATTTCTTGTTGAAAATCATTAGTCCCAAAACGTTATGCCCAGTTACATTTCTGGGACGAAAATGCATTAACTCGCTTTTGTTACTGCTTAACACTCCAGAAAAAAAACGTTTCTAGACCTTTAGTGGGAGCACTGCCTTTTTGCTTGTGTTTCTATGTCGTGCCTCTATGGTCTGGAAACGTTTGATAAACGTTGTACTGGGACTGGGACATTCCATCCTTTTTTGGAGTTTCTGAGGAGGTTTTGTGTTTGTTGCGTGATTGCTTCTTTCCATGCTTGGGGGATTTCTCCACTCATCCATATTTTATTAAAAATTTTTAGGAGAGCCTCTATGGCAGTCTCAGAGAGGTGGGCAAGCATGGCATAATGTATATTGTCTGGGCCTGGTGCAGTTCTTTAACCAGACGTTAGTACTGTGTTTAGTTCCTGCATTGTAATAAGCTCGCATAAGCTCGCATTAATAAGCATCGCATTATTCGCTGAATCATGGCTGACACCCGACATTCAAGATTTCGAACTACTTCATGACAATCAGTCATTTAACGTCCACCGGCGGGACAGAGTAGACCGCAGGGGAGGCGGCATCCTTGCTCTAGTGAAATCAAGCTTTTCTTCCACTCTAGTTAGTATTACCAGCCATAGTGAAATATTATGCATTAAATTCTCCTTTCCCTCTGGTACCAACATACTAGTCGCATGCTACAGAGCCCCTGACAGCGATCCCTCGTTTATTAATGACCTTCACTCTGTTCTTGAAGACTTACGGCCTCGTTTCCCTCACGCCAATCTTAAAGTCTGTGGGGACTTCAATTGCCCTGACATCGACTGAGAAAACCTGACGCATCATCTCGGCAATCCAAAGACTTTTTAGAACTAGTCCTTACCTTCAACCTTTCTCAGGCTGTGTGCCTTCCAACGCGAGGTTCGAACATTCTCGACCCAGTCCTCGTTTCTAACCCTCAATTGATCGAATCGCTTTCGTGTACTAGTGGACTAAGCGATCACTGCCTAATATCTTTCAACCTTTCCATTCAAATTCCCATCCGCCAACCGTCTATTAAATATATCCGAGATTATTCCAAGGCTGACTTCGCGAGCATTAACGCCCATCTCGAAGATTTCCTTAGCGCTTTTGGAATCTCCAGACACACGAAATCGGTGAATGAAAAGTGGTGTTTTTTTAAGGAAAAACTTTTATCTCTTATAGATACTTATGTCCCGCTAATCTGCATCCGAGGGGACACCGGTAAACCGTGGTACTCCAATGCGCTGAGAAAATTATCTCGAAAGAAGAAACGCTTTTTCCGCAGTGCCAAGAAATCAGGATGCACTGTGCGGTGGCAGAAATACGTCGATTGCCTACACGAATACATACACCTTTTACGATCTTCGAAAAGAAAATTTTACTGCCACGACCTCATGAACATATTACGAGTGAGCCCGAAAAAATTTTGGAGCCTACTCATGCCCAATAAAAACCATTCCTACAATATTTCTTTGAAGGCGCGAGACGGCTCCGATGTTACAGATCTCGAGCGCTCCGATGTAATGAACACATATTTCACCTCTGTTTTCACTCATGAGCCCACAGAAAGCAGCAGCTTTGACCTTCCTAACCTTAATTATGCACCTATGCCACCTATTGTCATCACGTCAGAGGGAATCTTAAATCTCATTGACAACCTGAAACCATACACTTCTCCTGGACCAGACAACATCCCCGCCAAGATCCTCAAAGGAACAAAATACATTACAAGCCAAATCCTACAACTGATTTTCGCCCAATCTCTCGAAACTAGCCAACTTCCGGAAGACTGGAAGATAAGCAAAGTTGTACCAATTTTCAATGCTGGAGATAGCACCGACCCCCCGAATTACCGACCGATTTCATTGGCATGTATCTCGTGTAAACTCTTCGAGCACATATTATACTCACAAATTGCATCTCACCTCGATCAGAATTCTTTTTTCTTTCTCAATCAGCATGGTTTCAGGGCAGGCTTGTCGTGCGAAACACAACTCTTCGAGCTCACTACTGATCTTCACTTAAATTTAGACTCCTCATTTCAAACCGATATCACCTACTTAGATTTTGCCAAAGCCTTCGATCGCGTCCCCCACCAATGCCTGCTGTCCAAGCTCTCCCGTCTGTCACTCGACCCTCTTACTTTATCCTGGATTCATTGCTTCTTGAGCAACCGCCAACAGTTCACAGTCATCGCCGGTCGTACTTCCGAAACTACTCGAGTAATCCCCGGGGTCCCCCGGGGGTCGGTTCTTGCTCCGTTACTGTTTTTAATATTTATCAATGATCTACCTTCTGGCATCTCATCAACCGTCCGTCTTTTCGCGGACGATTGCGTCCTCTATCGCCGCATCAGCAACAGGAGTGACCAGACTATATTAAAGGAAGATCTCAGCAGAATCCAGAAGTGGTGCTCCGACTGGTTAATGCAGCTCAATGTTTCAAAATGTAAATTCATGCACACTTCACGCAAACGCTCCAATCTTTATTTCCCATACACCCTGAACTCCATAGCCTTGTCTCAAACTAATTCATACATGTACCGCGGCATTGAGATAACGACCAGTCTAACATGGGCAGATCACATAACAATATTATGCGCTAGCGCTTCCAGGTCACTTGGATCCATCCGGAGATCACTTGCCATGTCCCCCCCCCAGCCATCAGAGAACTAGCATATGAAACATCTCCAGACACACGATCCGATGAGATGAGATGAGATGAGATGAGATCCGATGAGATCCGATCAGCTGACGATCAGGCAATACTAAACACGTCCCTTAATAGTATCCACGCATGGTGTAATCGATGGGGCATGAAACTTATCTTTGAAAAGACTGTCCTACTACGTGTTACAAGAAAACTTAATCCATTTAAACGCTCCTTTTTACTGGGTTCAGGAGAAATTACCGAAGTAACTGAATATAAATATCTTGGTGTTACATTAACAAACAACTTAAGCTGGAACACTCATATTTCTAACACTTGCTCGTCTGCCTTACGAAAACTTTGCTTGTTGCGCCATAAACTCAAAGATTCACCACTTCAGGTTAAGAGACTAGCATATGAAGCCTTTATAAGGACTAAATTGGAATATGCGTGCATTGTATGGGACCCGTATACTCTCACTAACATAAAAGCACTTGAGCAGATCCAAAGGAAAGCTGTGCGATTCATGTTTTCGCAATACAATAGAACTGCTTCTGTCTCTGCATTAATGCATTCGAATTCCATACCAACCCTTCAGTCCCGGCGCAAGTTTCTTCGGTTGAAATTCTTATTTTTGTTATTTAACCATAAACTTGGAATTAATTCTTCGCCGTATCTTAATCTACAGAACACCAGACAAACCCGACACTCCCACCCCCTTTCTCTGACCCCGTACTTTGCAAAGACTAACTTATTTCAGCACTCTTTCTCTCCGCAAACCATCAGTGACTGGAACAGCTTACCAGCTTCGTGTGTACGGTCTCTTGATTTGATAAGTAACCATTGTTAGTTTGTTTTTGGTTTGTTTTGTTAGTTTCTTTTTCTTTTCCATGTCATTTCCCGCTGCTCGTTTTCTGTTTGCACTTTGGTATTATTGCTCAATTTGTGTTCTGTTCTGTATCCACTCCTGCTTGGGCCTCACGGCCTGCAGTATGCCATAAATAAATAAAAATAAATAAATATATTCGCAGGCAACTTGAATACGCCTCAACAATATGGAACCCGTACCAAGTCTACCTCATTGAGCGGATCCAAAGGAAAGCTGTGCGATTCATGTTTTCGCAATACAATAGAACTGCTTCTGTCTCTGCATTAATGCATTCGAATTCCATACCAACCCTTCAGTCCCGGTGCAAGTTTCTTCGGTTGAAATTCTTATTTTTGTTATTTAACCATAAACTTGGAATTAATTCTTCGCCGTATCTTAATCTACAGAACGCCAGACAAACCCGACACTCCCACCCCCTTTCTCTGACCCCGTACTTTGCAAAGACTAACTTATTTCAGCACTCTTTCTCTCCGCAAACCATCTGTGACTGGAACAGCTTACCAGCTTCGTGTGTACGGTCTCTTGATTTGATAAGTAACCATTGTTAGTTTGTTTTTAGTTTGTTTTGTTAGTTTCTTTTTCTTTTCCATGTCATTTCCCGGTGCTCGTTTTCTGTTTGCACTTTGGTATTATTGCTCAATTTGTGTTCTGTTCTGTATCCACTCATGCTTGGGCCTCACGGCCTGCAGTATGCCATAAATAAATAAAAATAAATAAATATATTCGCAGGAAACTTGAATACGCCTGAACAATATGGAACCCGTACCAAGTCTACCTCATTGACTCACTCGAGGCCATCCAGAACAGGGCAGCACATTTCATCACCTCGGCTCAGTGTTACTCTCATGAAATAATCTCTCGGTCTCAAATCATTAGCGCTTCGCCCAAAAATTTCAATCCTCTGCGTATTCCACAAACTGTACTTCAGTTTTCCAGCGCTTCGTGAAAACCTTCTGCGCACTCCGGTACGATCATCTCGCCGTTTATATAATTCATTTAGCATACAGCGCTTGCACGGCTCCACCAATGCATTCAACAAATCGTTTCTTCCTTGCGCGATCGAATTTTGGAATAACTTACCCGAAAACATTGTCGTTGAAACTAATCCTTCCAACTTTAGACAGCTACTCATCGACCATTTCCAAGAAGAACAAAACTTTCCATGTATCAGCTGCGATGTGCTACAAAACGATCGCTTTATTGGACGCGTTGTTTTACTGTGGTGCGTATTTCTGTATGTTTTTTTTCACATTGTTTTTGATTGACTATATTAATGTATTTACTATTTTGCTTGTTTCTCACATTGTCTTTGATTAACTTCATAATTTGTTTACTGTTTTGCTTTGTCTAGTTTTCTTTCTAGTTTTTATTCTTTTTTTTTCTCTCTTCTTGTTCTTTTTTTTTCCCTTTTCTTAGGTATGACCGTCGGACACTTGTATCCCCCCCCCCCCTTATGTAATGTCCCCGCGGGACCCTTAAGGGTTAATAAATTATGATGATGATGATGATTGTAGTCTTCATGTATGCATGTTCCAAAGGGAAGTTTTTGTTTTTCTACTATTGTGTTTTGCTTTTGGAATGTGTGTGTGTCTAGTTGGATGAGCTTGAAACTGTGGAAAAATGCTCACCCAATATATCGGCCTGCTTTTCTAATGTTTTTTTGAGTACCGAGTGTTGATAGCATTGGAAATGTGAATGAAGTAAAATTTCCTGTGAATTTCCGCACCTGCTCCCACATTTTCTTTGATGATATTGAGCGGTTTAACAAGGATATGTACTGTTGCCATGATGCCCTTTCTGCGTTGCGTCTAATGTATCGTGCTTTGGATTTAGCCCTTTTGAAGGTGAGCAAGTTTGCTGCAGTGGGGTATCTTCGAAAGTTGCCCGAGCCTTGTTTTGCTTCTTTTTACCTAATGTGCATTCATTTGACCACCAAGCTTTGTGTGTTTTTCGTGCAATTTCAGACTTTTGTGGGATAGCCTCTACTGCTGCAGATATTAAACATGTCGCAAATTTTTCATTTATTTATTCTACTGTATGGGTTTCGGCATATTCATTTTCCAGTGTGGCCTTCGTTCTGAAAAGTGCCCAATCGGCGAGGTGAATATTCCATCGCCGTGGCTTCGTAGGGAGGATGAATGTAGCTGATGTTAGCTTTAAAACCGTAGGTAAGTGATCACTTCCCTTTGGGTCGTCTAAAACATCCCAAGGAAAATCGTTAAAAACCGATGAAGATGCAAATGCTAAATCGAGGCAGGTCATTTTTCCAGAGCTGGGGCAGCAGCACGTGGCTTTTCTCGTATTCATTAAACATATGCTATCCGAAAGATTAAAATCCTCGATGAGCTGACCCCTGGAATTAGTACGCTCACTTCCCCAGAATGACGAGTGTGCGTTAAAATCCCCAATTATCACATATGGCTCAGGCAATTGTTTCAGAAGTTCTTTTAGATCATGCATGGCAATTCTGTTGTGTGGTGGTATGTACATAGAGCATATTGTTATTGTTTCATGTCTAACGGTGTTTACTGCGAGCGCTTCTAAGTTCGTCTTTAATGATATCTCTCTTGCAGGGACATCGCTTTGCGTAATGATAGCGATGCCTCCTGAGAGTCGGCTAGCTTGCACTCGGTCTTTCCGGAAAATAGTACAATTCTTTAGG
Source organism: Amblyomma mixtum (assembly GCF_055824585.1). Lineage (NCBI taxonomy): Eukaryota > Metazoa > Arthropoda > Arachnida > Ixodida > Ixodidae > Amblyomma > Amblyomma mixtum. Next base: position 141,328,436 of record NC_143012.1, on the reverse strand, counting down.
AAGTGTGTGCGCTGTGGCGCAAGGTTCGCTTCCTGCAGGCACACAGCTATAGGTGCCATTGTTTTGAGCATATTGGTGATGTCTGTGTAGATTCCGTGTAGACCTCTACGATTCCATTGTATTAGATAAGCCATTGTGATAAGTTGGGGATTGGGGAAGGTTATTTATTCTCAAGAGCAGTGATTCATGGTTTCCCTTTTTTTTCTAGGGAGACTTGCCGCCACTGCAGCGGTGGCGAACCAGGAGTTGAATCCATCACCAGTCTCGTGGCGCCGGATTTCCGCGGAGACACCGCGGATGTGTGAGTTTTAGATGTCGGCGGACTTTCGGTGACATCCGTATCCTCCACGGTGGACGTGGAGGATGCTTCTTGGTTGCGATGGCCCGTGTCCTACGCATTAGTCTTTTTTGTTGGCAGCACTGAACCAGTCCCTGCTCCAGTGGCAGAGTCACTTGGACCAGCAGTTGCCTTCATAGAGGGGTTGGGCGACAGGTCTAGTTCAGCAGAGCTGTTGTGGGTGTCTGTCGCCGAGGATGCCGCTGCTGAAAGTCGGGCCTGAGGGCCTCCGACGAGGATCGCGTGGTCTTCTCGCGAAATTTTTAGCGCTGTGAACTGTGCCACCGGCTTCTGTGGTGGGGACTTGGATGTCAACACCAGGTCCATCGGATCGACCTCGGTGCCGACATAAACCGAAGGCCGCGGCGGTCACCGCGTCACCGCTTCAGAGTATGTCCCTTTCCGTTGGAAACAGACTTTTTTTGCCTCAAGGTAGGACAGGTTTTCTGTGGTCCTCTAAGTTATAATTTCTTTTTCTGTTTTCCAGACTGGGCCCGACATGGAGTACGCGCCATGTGCGCCATTGTAGTTGATGCATTTCGGTGTGCATTCGCATCTTTCCTCGGTATGTGTGTCTTCTGCGCATGTGACACAAGTGGGTTTACCCCTGCAAGCCAGCATGCTGTGTCCAAAGCGCTGGCATTTGAATCATCGTCTCGGATTCGGTATGTATGGGCGGACTTTACAGTGGAGGTATGCGGCGTGAATGGAATCAGGCAGAGTTGTGGTATTGAAAGTTAGGACTATGTGTTTGGTCTTGATTTCAGCATTGTTTCTCCGTATGTTTATTCGTCGGGCTGCTATTACTCCTTGTTCGGCTAGTTCTTCTATTTCCGCATCAGTGCTCTGTCGGAGTTCAAATTCAGTTATGACGCTCTTTGATTGGTTAAGGGTGCGGTACGGAGTTACCTGTACACTCATTTCTCCAAGATTTTGTAATGACAGCAGTTTGTTGCTTTGTTCTTTTGTGTTTATTTCTACAAAGAAATCTCCGGTTCGCTGCTTTTTTGCTTTGCAGTTTTTGCCTACACAGCTATTTAGACTGTTGACGATGACGAATGCAGAGAAGTTGGCTATGGTTCATCAGTATTTGAGTGGACCATAAAAAACTTCGTAGATGTTTCTGGCTTCTGTGGAATCAATTTTCTGACGTCGGTGCTACCCCTTTTCGGGGGCCGATCAAATTTTTTTGCAGATTTGTCCGTACGGCATGTACTGACTGAGGGTTCCTAATATTCTGTCGCCTCTGATTCACCCTTATGCACAGACGAAGATCCCGGGACATCCCGCCTGGTAGACAGACGAGGAGCCCATCGGCCGAAGATTGACCACTTCCTCGACCGCCACCGTTCACGGTTTCTTCCCTCCACCACTCAACCTATCGCCACGGTACGGATGACAGCTCCGGGCTAAGGCCAGGCACCAACACCTCGTTACACAAGGTGCCCCTGCGGGGATGGGCAGGTTGTGATGACGTCACAAGGTCATCTGACTAAGGCAGCAGGTGGCTAACTTTCCTTCTCAGGGGATTTGTCGCTCACGCCGCCGACGACTACGTCGGGTATTTGGTGAACGGCACCCTTATCTGAAAGATTTTAACGCAGGGATCGTACCTGAACAAAACTGAACACAACCGGAACATGCTAGATGCCGCGACTGCACGTGTGTTTCTTCTGAACGAGGTACTTCAGTGTTCTTGTTTTTCGTTCGGCGCAATGTTTATATCACATTTCAGGCTGCTATGCGAACAAGCGGTGAGCTATTGACTTGACTATCCGCCTCGCATGCCGAGGCCGCACGGTTCAATCCCTAGTGTCGCTGGGTACCACCGGTCATGCAGTGGGTACAAGCTTTTCCCTGGCCTCGTTCTACGCTTGTCTAGGATAAAATTCATGGGGCTTCAACGCCGATATAAAATGTATGCAGGAAAGCACTGATGACCAACGATAGGTCCTACACAAATTGCATGCGAAAGTGCTTTGCAGTTATTCCGAAGAACTCAGAGGCGCTGCGAGCTGTTTACGGTGGGTAATGTGTAGCTCATGGATCAGGAAAAAAAAGAGCAGGAAAAGACCCTTTCACAAGAATAAATTCTAGCACGTCCAGCGTCATCCTGTGTATTCTTAGCGAACGCGTCCTTTTCTTATTACTTTCACCCCAATGGTGAATAAATGTTCTAAGAAAACGGAACAGGACGGTTACGAGTGTGTAACACGAATGTTTCAGCGTTTGCTGTGGTGTTGCAGCAAAGAATTTTCCGCAGACATGGTCTGTTTTTTTTTGTTGTTGTTGCAAATGCAGATGGCAGGAGCTGAATCGTGACTTTGCTCCGGACTGCAGCGGTTTCCGGTAGGATTCGAACCGACGACCTCCCGCAGCCCATGACGGACGCCCAAGCCATTAGGCCACTGGCGCATATTACTGCATAATACTGTTTCCTGTCCTCTTTCTCCTAATATGGTGAAGAGGATTTCTCTCTATTCACATCGCCGCCCATCGCCTGGCACCCTCTCTCATGCTTTCTTTCTCAAAGGGGAATTTCGTCTCTCGATTTAGCCACCTGCCAAGCGAAGCAGGTTGCAAGTGGCGCTGTGGACGCTGAAGGCGACGGCGCGCAACTGGGGCACGGTTTAATACGAGCTAACGCTAAACAATCCCTAATAAGCATCACAACTGCTGTGGCAGCGTTTCACGAAGTTTCGATAAAGTATAAACACGGCCTACTACAATGAGAGCGGTCTAATAATAACCCAAGCAGCTATTGAATGCGCAAACGAAACCGTCCAAAAAAAGTACATAAGTAGCAGATTATCCGCGTGCTTTTTTTTTACATATTGTTACGAAGACATAGAAGAAGGCAGTGGCGCGGGACGGAGCGCTCGCGCTAGGCCCACAGCCATTAAACCATATTATCATCTTTCATCTTGTCGTCCTTTTAATAGGCTTGCCACCTCGTAACAATATGTACTTCTAATATTTTTTTTAGAGAGTTAAGAAAGCCGCATATGGAGGACCAACCAAACGCACTGGTCACTCACATTCCAACGGTCAGCTTGCCCATGGAGCCCCTAAGCAATACGGCGTGACACACAGTGGTATATTGCATGATCCCAAGGCGCGGAATGTGCAGCTCCTCGAGCGTGGCGCAGTCGCGAGCTGCGAGCAGGAGATGACGCATCTCGCTGATGGAGAAGGTGACCTTAATGGCGAGGCGCCGCAACGACCTCGTCGCCGCGAGACCGTGCGCCAAGTGCTGTACGTGCCAGCTCACCCGATCCGGGTCCACGTGCGAGTCAATGAAAAACGCCTTCTGTTACATGGTTACTGAAATCTTAGCCCTAAGCAAATGTTTTAATTAAAACCTGTGCTTCGCATCAATGACTTTTGTGCAGAAGTTATGCACCTTTCCACAGAATACTTTTGACAGTGCTAATGAAAGAGTTTGAATGTCGCACTTTAAAAACGCTTGGGCGTTTCAGCGGTTGAGGGCCACAAGTGTGCTTATACCGCACGGGGCGGATTTAGGGTTTTTCGACGGCGGAACTCATCACTGGCCCCTCAACGCAACGTTTCGGTCCAAGACCCTTTTCCCAAGCATTTCGCCCCAGAAGAGCCCAGTACCTGGCGGGGGGAAATCTTGTACCCATTACAAAACCGAAGGATACCCTGCGGCACCGAAAATCGAACCCGGCACCTCCTAACTGCGAGTCAGATGCTACACTTTGCCACTAGCCAACCGTGGGAGGTCGCAGCTGGCTCTTCCGTGTACCAACCTTGGCATTTGGCTCTTGGCACCTGCCAAGGAGATACTTGTCAACTTTCAGGGGTCAAAGTGTGGTATCACTGGAGGGTGTGGGGACATCGGGCTCTTTGCTATCGCATAATCGGGGCGCGGCACTCGGCCGTCGAATCGTTAGAAGCATTCCCCGTACAACGTCCTACTGCAGGAAGTGAAAAGTTTTCGCTACGTCTCCGCGGTTGGTACCATGACGCGGCAGTTCTTTTCGGAACCGGTGCCGCACTCAAGAAGTAAGATGAGGTTAAGTTTGATCCATAACTTATGAGAACGGCTGTCCTTGATAATCGAAAGCATACAAATTGGAACGACTGAAATTAAGCACACGCTTCTCGGAACTCACGTAGCTCGGGAAAAAATTGAAGGAACAGCTAGGCTCCGCCGTAAGGGTATGACGCGAAAGCTATAATCGGTCTTCTGAGCGGCCTGGGGTCCTCTAAGCCCACCATAAAGAGGGTCCTATACGCCAGCGCTCGCCAGTACCACGGGCAGCTACACGCCTTCTCCGACACCTACACGGACTCGACGATCACCACAAGCGATAACTTTAGGGAAGTAATCCACGAAATTGTCCACGACGAACTGCGACTACTCCTGCCATCTTTCCCGCAGCCTAGAGCACCGACTCTCATAAATGTCGTCATCATCATCATCATCAGCCTGACTATGCTCCCTGCTACGCTTGCCTTCTCTCGGAATCCGCTCCGTTACCCTTAAGGGCCAGTGGTTATCTTCCTTTGGCATTACATGCCCTACACAAGCCCATTTCTTCTTCTAGATTTCGACTAGAATATCATTAACCCGCATTTGTTCCCTCACCCATTCTGCGCGCTTCCGGTCTTTTAGCCTTACACCTATTAATTTTGCCAAGGTCGCGGACCGCAGTACTGTGACCATGATGTGAACGCCTTATTCACGCTTTAAGCTACGAAACCCATGAAGAGCGGCAGCTTCGAAAGGAAAGGAAAGGCGCACAACTGACGCTCTGGAACAGTGGACATCTTAGCCGTGCTTTAAGCTACGTTGTGGTGGTAAAAACATTTATCATCCATTAAATTGTCACAGAGACGTGATTGGGGTAGGGTCCTATTGGCCCTTTCCCCTCACAATACTAGGCGGAGCCAATATTCCAGGGCCCCATTGGCAAGCAACGCCGCCCGCGTCCGGCGAACAAAGGCCTTTTGGTTCTTGAGGTCCAGCCAGCCGAGCAGGGCCGCCTCCCAGTCCTCTCTGATGGTGTTGGGGGGGGGGGGGGGGGGGAGGGGGATAGCTGGGTTTGATTGGCACGTCTAAACCATGTCGGAGGTGTGAGCCACATCCCCACAGAACTGGCACGCGCCATCAAATGTGCTGAAACACTTAAGCACCGCCGGGAAAAGTACAGTCTTAGTGAGAATTTTGATGAGGACGCGATCGTCAGCGCAATCCAGACCCTTACAAGGGGCCGGGTAGCGCCGGTGCTCCTTTTTTGTAGTAATCAGTGATGAGTATGAGTGTAAGGGCCAGATTCTCTGATTGGTAATAGGCTTCCGGGGTCAGGAACATAGCCCGGGCAGAGATTGCGCGGGCGGCCTGATCGGCCTGTTCTTTCCCTGGAGCCCCTGGTGACCGGGGGCCCAAATCAGGTTACGTGGTGTTGGACCTTCGCATCTGCACCTAGACTGAAGTATGCGCCAGGCAAGCGGGGGAGCCCACCCCAGCTCATTGTTCCGACAGGAGCTTCACGAGTCGGCGATGATGTGTTTCGACTTGCGATTAGTGAGAGCCAGAGGAATGACGATCTCCTCCGCGTGTGTTGGGCTGTAGGCTTTCAAAGTAAGCGCGTTAGCTGTACGACTGCGGCCGTGTACCACCCCCCGTGGTGTGGGCCGGCAACGTCCACGTACTACACGTGATGTTGGGGACCACAGTATCGCGCCAACGCTTTCCCGTGCGCCTCGCGATGACCGCTATGGTCTTCTCTCGAGATGTTACGGGGAAAGGGTCGAACCCGGAGGGCGCGTGTCCAGGGTGCTGGCACTCTTTCTCTTTGTTAGTCGTGTTTGATGCGTAGCCAGTGCGAGAGGCGGTGACCGGACGTGGTCTGTGCGAGACGCGTGTATTGGCTGACTAAGTGGTCATCTCGAAGCTCGTGGAAGGCGTTCATCATGCCCAAGGCCAGAAGTCTCCGGTTGGAAGTAGCGACCGAGAGGTCGACAACCAGTTCGTCATCATCGTGTTTGCGCAGGTGCAAGTAAGGTGTCGAGAAGAGGATTCTACTCGCTACGAAAGCATGGACAAGCCGCAGTGCAGTCAGTGACAGATAAGCGCTGCATGCGCAGGGATTGAAAACGTTGTGGCAGAAACGCGGCAATAAAGCCATAGGCCGTCAGTGTTCATTGTGTTAATTGCCGTTGCCGTTGGCAACATTTCCGACTCGGACAACTTTAAGGAAAGGAACTGCGCATAACTGGCTCGCTGGGTCAGTGGACGCCTGAATCACGCTTTGAGGTAGGTGGGGTGGTGAAAGAGAGAGATGTTTCATTCATTCATTCATTCATTCAACGTTACAGACCCCAAGCCACGTATAGTTGCTTGATACGCCATAGCTTTCGCTCTCTAACCAGGTTCAGCAGTAGTTGAACCACACTTAAATTTACTTTAATTTTTTTATTTATTTATAGAATACTGCAGACCCTAAGATGGGACAAAGCAGGAGGGGCAAAAGTACATAAAAAGAAACACGGCAAATTACATAGCAGGAAACTAACATATAAGCAATAGGACATAGTAAAGAACAAGAAAAAACAACTCAGCAATTATCAATAAGCAATTTTGTTAATGGCATCAATGCTGTTTACAACATCAGGCGGGAGATCATTCTATTGAGTTATTGTGTGAAGGAAAAATGAGTATTTAAAAGCATTGATTCTAGTACTGTACGGTGTTAGTGATTCCGTGTTACGATGTAGTGGTAGTCGCGTTGTGATAGGTTTAAGAAATAAATCAGGGCTCATGGAGAGTTAATTTTGAGTAGGAAAATAAATTTCAATCGTTGAATTTTTCTTCGTGTTTGCAATGTCTATATGTGTTTTGGGCCATGAGAGTGGTTGGAGAGTCAGTAGAACGATATTTATTAGAGATGAATCTAACAGATTTTCGCTGGATCATTTTCAGTGCCTCAATGTTATATTTTGTGTAAGGGTCCCGGACGGTGCCTACGTACTCAAGTGTCGGTCTGATGATGGATATGTATGCTAGAAGTTTTGCACTAGAAGGCGCACCTTGTAATCTATGCCTAAGAAAGCAATGTTTACGAAATGATGACGTACATATGTTGGTTATATGTTTATTCCAGCTAAGATTATTGGTTATAGTAACACCTAAGTATTTGTATTCGTTCACTTCCTCAAGCGGGTGATTTGGAAGGGCATACGGAAATGATAGGCTACTTTGTATATTGGTCACTTTTCTCAAGACTGTTTTTTCACTGTTAAGCTTCATCTCCCATCGACTGCACCATGAGTGAATGTTGTGAAGGTTAGAATTAAGGATGACTTGGTATTCGTAGGATCTGATTTCGTGAAACAAAACACATCGGCAAAAAGCCTGATTTGCACTGGTTCACTAATTACATCCACAATGCCACTGATGTAGACCAAAAACAGTAATGGTCCAAGCACACTTCCTTGCGGCTCTCCAGAAGTGACCGGAAGGCAGCTTGAACAATGGGCATCAATACTGACGAACTGGGCGCGGTTAGAAAGGTAAGCAGAAACCCAGGCAATTTTGAAAGAAGGAAGACCGATATTTTCAAGCTTAAAAATTAGTTTGGCTTGTGAAACAAGGTCAAAACCTTTCTTAAAATCAAGAAAAATGAACGTCCATCTGCCCTGACTTGTTTAGAATGTCAGCAAAATTATGAACAACAGATGTGAATTGAGTGACGGTCGAAAAGCCCTTTCTAAATGGATCTTGGCGCAACGATAGAATGTCTCCGTCATTTAGAATGGAAGTTATACAGGTGACTACAATGCGTTCGATAAGTTTACAGGAAGATGTGATACTGGACGAAAATTACTAACAGATGAGGCTGTACCTTCTTTAGTATGCGCACAATCAGCGCAACTCTCCAGTCCGAAGGAACAGTGCCAGTTGATAGGCTCTCATGGGAAATTAAGAATAGAAATTGGTGTAAAAGTTCACTATAACGGCGCAAGAACATTTCGAATTCCGTCAGGACCAGCAGACACTTTTGTTTTCACATTGAACAACATTGAAAACACACCTGAAGAAAATACAATGCTTGGTTCAATGCATGATACAGCAGGGTGACATTAGAGGAAAATACAATGCTTCGTTCAATGCATGATACAGCAGGTTGACATTAGAGGAAACTTGATTTCGTGAAGACACTGTATAATATCTGTTAAAATGCCCAGCAATGCTTGTTTTATCGGTGATAAGAACACCATTGCGCAGAATTTGGTCGGCAGGTTTGTTTTTCCTGCACAAGTGTTTCCAAAACTTCTGTGCAGCATTCTCAATGGTGCTTGGTAGCGTGTGCTCAAAATAATGACGTTTTGATTGCCCCACAGCCTGTCGTAGAGCATCTGCGCAGATTCAATAGCGTTTCGGCAGGCACGTGCTCGCTTTCATCGCTTTAGTTTTCGTTTTAGATGCAAGACATCCCGCGTACTCCAGAGATTATTTTGCATGTTTTCTGTATTTTGTTGGGAACAAAATTTTTTGGACAATACGTGCAGTTTTCTTCCATAGTACAGACACGTGGTTTCCTTGAAAAACACTCAGGCATAGATCAAGGTAATCAAGTACGCTTTCATCCCTGGCATGCGAAAGGTCTTTCACACAAACAAGCTTAGCATGGGGAGGGTTGTGGGCCGGCTTTTTGAATTCTACATGAAAAATACACCATACTGGGGTCAGAAAGGCCGTTTTCCACCGAGACGGAAAAATTTTCAATTGATCGGCTGAAAAAACAAGATCAAGTTAGAGGCGCGAGTGCCTTAGTCACGCGTTGGTTTCGTAACCACCTTTTGAAGGTTGTGTTGCAACATAATATCAAAAATGCCATACGTGCCTAGGCTGGAACCCGAAACAGGACAATTCCAGTCAACTCCCGGCAGCTTGATTTCTCCAAGAAGAATAACCTTATCATGAGTGAATTTGATCATGTGATCAGCCAAATCAGAGAAAAACCGCTGTAACGAATGAGGTGGTCGGTAAACCGCAAATAAAAATAAAGGCCGGCCTCAGCAGCATAGTTTTAATGATACGCTCTCGTGATCATGAAGATGTAACATAAAAGGTAGAGTGCAGAGCTTTGAGTACGGTTAAGGAGTCTGTGTAGATAATACTTCTTGTGGGGGGATCGTTTAATATTTATTTTATGGCCTCCCAGACTGCGTGACATTCTGCAGTGAAGATGGATGCGCAATGTGGAAGTCGTACTGTTTTTTTCCGAATTGCTTCCACCGCTGCACTTCCTGCGTAAACTTCTCTTTTTGAGTCATCTGTATAAAAAGCTGTAAAAGTACTGTATTTTTCCACGAGTGCAAGAAATTCTTTTAGTATATGTTGTTGTGGATTTTGTCTTTCACGAAACTGCGTAAGGGTCAAATCACAGATTGCAGGATAATTGTACCATGGAGGCAATGGATCTTGTCTTTGAGCAATGCTGGGTAATGTGTCTAGTACGCCGAGGTTATGGCACATCTCTTCAAAACGGAGGAGGAGTGGCCTTATAGCTAGCGGTTTGTTGTTAAACAGTGTTCTTGATGAGAGAAGCCAACAGCCACAGAAACCAAGGGGCACAGGGGTTTTTTGTTTCTGTGGCCCTAAGTTTCTGTGGCTGTTGGCTTCTCTCATATTTATAACGAGCCCCTCATTCTCCTTCCCTTGTTTTCTTAATTGCTTAGCGAGGGCCTCGGTTCTGGCAGCCTTCACGCCATAGGAAGCATAAGAGGGTTCTCACACAGCTTCCACCCTCGCCGTTCAATGACGTTCTACCTGAAATCAGCGGTAACTCAGGACGTGCTACGTCCGCCGCTTAAGAACGTGGGTGGCGCTGGTGAACGCTGCCAAGGTTAGGTGATTTTTAAAACATAAATACCCCCAAAAGCAGAAGATTTGACAGCCGTCGCCGTTGCTCAGCGGTAGAGCACCGGACGCGTAATTCGGAGGTCGTGGGTTCGGATCCCACCGGCGGCTTGTGGTTGTTTTTTCTTCTCCTTTTCTAATCAATTAGCTTTAAGCGATAACATATTCAGTAATATTATAAATTGATCAACACCACAAAATAATTTAATGAATTAAATCCCTTCGTTTCTGTGGCAGTTGGCTTCTCTCATATTTATAACGAGCCCCTCATTCTCCTTCCCTTGTTTGCTTAACTGTTCTTGAGGGGCACTTCGGGACTTTTCGTGACAGATGTGTTTATGTAGTGAACGGATTTTTAAAATTTATGAACACGTGAGCATCGTTCTTCTGTCTTTAAGTGATGGTTCGTTAGCTTCTGCATAAAGACTATTTAATGGTGAATTAGTCCTGGATGCACCAGTGAAAGGACGCAAAGCTAAATTATGTATTGGGTCCAGTCGTTTCAGGTACGATGGTCTCGCGCACCCATATACTATACATCCATAATCCAGGAAAGAGCGCATTACAGAGCGATAAATTTGTAAGAGAGATGTCCTAACTTAACCCAAGCGATTTCGGGAGAGTACTTTAAGTACATTAAGATATCGGGAGGCTTTCTTTTTCAGTGCGTTTAGGTGAGGCAGGAAAGTGAGTTTTCTGTCAAATGTTACGCCTAGAAATCTGTGTCCATTTTTTACGGGTAACTCTATTTGGATTAGGTGTTGGGTGGGAGCTGCCTGTAAACCTCGTTTGAGGGAGAACAGAACGGCCACTGATTTCTGTGGAGAAAACAGGAAACGATTTCTGTCTGCCCGAGTTGCCAATTTATTAATTGTTAACTGCACTTGTCTTTCACATGTTGATATGTTGGAGGACGTGCTGGAGGTCGCCTACATACACTGAATACATACCAGACCTTGTGATTATTTTACTACGAGAGTTCATTTTTACAAGAGAACGTGCTGCTTAAAATACACCCATGAGGTAACCTATTCTACTGGATGAAATTCTTCGAAAGGGTTGAACCTAGGCGTACATGGAATGAACGGTTAGATAAGAAGTCGTTTAGGCCGTTCAACGTCATGCCGCGGATTCCAAGCTCAGCTAAGTCCTTAAGAATGCCGTACCTCTAGGCCATGTATTAGGCCCTCTCCAAATCGAAAAAGACAGCAAGACAGTGCTGCTCGGGAAAAAAATATTCTCGAACATTGTTTTCGAGACGAACTAGGTCATCTCTAGTGGAACATCCCTTATTAAAAACACATTGATGGCTGTGAAAAAGTTCAGACGATTGAAGTACAAAACTACTTAATCTTATTTTCAGGACACTTTCAAAGGACTTGGCGAGAAAACTGGTTAGGGCGATGGCTCTATAACTGCTAGGAGAAGTTAGTGGCTTCCCGGATTTAAGGAAAGGTACAATAATAGCTTTTTTCCAGGCTTGGGTATTTTCCCCGATACCCAAACTTTGTTGAAGAACGGCAAGTTGGGAGAGAAGGGCCAGCATTTCATAGTGGATTTGGTCAGGTCCTGGAGCAGTTTTTTCGCTTGTTTTCTCAGTATTGCGCGGAAACGTAGAGGCCGCGTGCAGCGCTCATGTCGGCGCCCCCGTAAGTTCACTGCGTACGAGAAATTCTTGACTGACTCAAGCTTCAGGGGACACCAATTACTGGCGCGACGGGCTCTCCGAAACTGCTCACGCTGGAAGGTTTTCTAGATGCAAAATCCACCGTCTTTTGGCCTTTATACCTCACCACATGAATTATAGCGTGCACATAGGCAATTTACATCATACTGCTAGTTCATTTCAGTTTGCGGCTCTTGCCGTAAATTCGTATTTTTGCCGCGGACAATAAATAAATTGGCTAAAGTGAGAACACCTCAAAATTTCGAATTTTTTATTTTATATATTCATGCGCCAGAAAAAAGCAAACAGCATAAAATGTTGATTAAAAACCCACGCTCTACATTTTTTTGTACTGAACCCGTTTGAACCCGTTTGAGCCGGTTCAATACGGTCCGAACCGGTTCGGGCCGGAACGGAATGTCGCTCTGGAGCCGAACCCGAAACTGAACCCGAAAGGCGTGAACCCGAACCTGAACCGAACCCGAAAAAGTCCGGTTCGACACCCTGATTGGGTCTAATTTTCTTAGATACGACGGCCTTGCGTAGCCGTACACAAAGCACGCATAATCTATAGGGAAGAACGCTCCAAATAGCGATAAATCTGAGAAGACATATTCTGTCAGTCCCACAAAGTTTCCTTGAGAAGAGTTTAAAGATGTTCAGAGATTGAGCAACTTTCTTTTCAGTATGCGTGTTGTGTGCGCGCGAAACCAAGCACGCGTGTAATCGCGTACTGCCTGCGCATGCTCACTCTCAGGCTGTCTCTTATCGGATAGCCCGTGCTGGCTTTAAAAGACCGCTCGCACGGGCCCACCGCGCTCAGTTTGTAACCTGTTGGCTTCCTGCCAAGTAGCAGGAATAAACGTTCCTTCGATGCTACGTCTACGCCGCCCAGTTCTTGCGGTAGGTATGAGAGTTTGTTTTATGTTATGCTTAAAAACGTATGCTCTTGTTTCACTGGTAGTACGATTTCATTAACGCGTAGGGTGGGGTCATTCTGTAGGCCTCTTTTGAGCGGGAATACGGCCGGTACTCTCGGTTGTGGGGTGAACTTGAACCCATTGCTAGCTCCCCAAATCGCTAGTTGTTTAATGCAGCTTGTATCTGCATCTAACAGGCTGACAATCTGGAGGACGTGCATGCAACATGAAGGTCACCGACACACACGGAATACATAATCGACTTTGGAATTATTGTGCCTATGGAATACATTTTTATAACGAAGAGCACAGTGCTTTAAATGCACCCCTGAGGTATCCCATTTTTCCTGAATGAAGTTCCTCGGCGTACGTGAAATGAACGACCGAACAAGGAATCTTTCAAGCAGTTCAGTATCCTACCACGGATACCGAGTACCGAGGTCAACAAGGCCGCGGAGAATATCAAATCACCAAGTGACGTCATAATCCTTTTCCATATTGTGACTTGACAGTTGACAGCCGTGTTGTGCGGACGCATGTTTAGGTGCTCTTAGGATCACGCGCAAAGACCGGCACCGGACCGACTGCGAGAGCGAGCGCGTTAAATAGATGAGTACTTTCTTTTAATATTCTGAAAGCAGGGTGTTTTTAGTTTTTAGGTTGTTAGGGGAAGTGTAGAATAAAGAACAGAACTTAGGTCAGTGACCTATAATCGGCCGGGTCTATTCTGGCCGGGAGCTATTTTCGTTAGCTTTTTTAGAAAGATAGCAATTCATTTTCAAAGTGATCGATCGGCACTTGCGGTAGGCACAATTTTGTTTTATTTGTGCACGTGTTTTTAAGTGTTTTTTGTTTTTAGCCTGTAGATATCCTAGCATTTGGTGGTAGCAATAATCGAGTGCTGCTATGAAGGTTAAGCTACTGAACGGTAAATGTAAGGAGTGGGAGGCGTCAATGAATTTAAAAAAAATTCGGTTCGAATCGGTGGAGGAGGCCGAGCGCACAGATTTTATGTGCAGATGCTGCGTGTTATGTGTACGCCTGGACAGGGCTGAACAGGCGAGCATCAATCTAGTGCTACGTATGGATGCACTAGAAATATAGTCACAGAAAGAGAGGGCAGAGAAGCGCAAGCTTCAAGAACAGCTTCGTCAGTAGGAGTCAAAAATGGCTGACATCGCCATTGGAAGCCACGTTGGCGGACATTTCAGCGCCAGCCACATGGATGCGGCTTGGACTGGCATGGACAACGATAAGCAAGTAAGTCAGACAGGTTCAGACAGGAACAGCTACGCACAGGTGGCAGCTAGGAAGTATAGATGCGATGGAGAGAAGGGGAACCAGCTAAACCAGAGGAATGAGGTCACAGTCACTGATAAGAGGCAGCAAAATCCGGAAGTTAGGAGAGAGGTGGGGAGTACCCTAGTGCTTATCGCTGGGGGCTCAAACATGAGGAGCTGCAAAAGAGCGACAATGGAGCGTGTGAAGGGTGAAAGGCGGGTAGCAGTCGGGGTATTCCCAGGGAGGACAACGGACGAGGTACTGAGAAAGACTAAGAACTTTCTGAGAATGTGGCAAGGCGTAACATGGTAGTGGTAGCGGCGGGGCTAAATGATGTCCTGAATGGTGACGCCGCACAAGTAGTGAAAAGATTAGCTGAGGGAGTTGGCGGTATAAGGGCGATAGCACAGCAAGCGCAGATCCTGATGTGCACAGTGCCGGAGGTGTAAGGAAGCAGTGGAGAGGTTGCCAACGACGCTGTGGATCTTAAACGAGAGATAAGACAGTTAAGCCTCGAGAAAGGCTTTGAGGTGGCAGACAAGCAGGGAAGTGCACAGAGCAGGCTTGGGCAGTGGTTTAGACGTGATGGCATCCATTTCAGTGGAAGGGTAGGAGAATAGATAGGCTGGCGCCTGGGAGGCCCAGCGGTAGCTTTTTTAGGCGGTCCACGGTGGCTCAGGGCGTAGGGGTCGGTAAGCGATGTAGTAAATGTAACAATGGCGGCTGAGCCCAACAAAATGACTACTAGGAGGCCCAGAAAGAAAACTACAAAAAAGAAATTTAACGCCAGGATCAGTTACATAAACATGCAAGAGGGTAGAAAGAGAGCGAAATGGCTAGAAATAGAACAGCAGTTAAAGGACGAAGAAGTAGATGTGTACGCTACACATCTGAGGGATCTAGAAGATCCGCCTTTAATGGATGGCTAGGTCTAGGAAGGGCGCAACAGAACAACAACGGAGAAGAAGGGAGGAGGAGTAGGTATGCTGATACATCAAGGAGCAAATTTTCAAAGTATAAAATCAACTTGCAAAGAACATGTATGAGTATCAGGTACAATTGCTGGTGAAAGGGCATGGCTAGGGGTAGTTTGTTTAGGGGCCGGGGACAAATGCAGTCAAGAAAACAAGGATCTAGTTAAGTAGTGAGGTGGAAAGTTGGGCGAGTTGAATCTTAATCATGATGAAGTTTGCGACAAAAACGATGACCAAAAGGAGAGAAGACACAATACGAGCGCTTTGTACTACGAGGCCTCGCGTTGTGTCTTCTCTCCTTTTGGTCCTCGTTTTTGGCGCAAACTTCATCATCGATCTAGTTAAGCGCCTCAGTGAGGATATAAAGCAGTTTGGAGATGGTGGAGATATTATTCTGCCTGGCGACATGAATCGAGGATCTGGATGGATACGCAGATTGTAACGGGAAGTTAATGCTAGACTTCTGTGAGCGACACAACCTAGTTATTGTCAGTAGAGAAACTAAATGTGAGGGCCAAATCATGAGGAAATCCCGTAACAGGTAGAAAACCATTGACTACTGTCTTATATTAAGCTCGCAATAATGGAAATAGACGAAGAGGGGAAGTAGAGCCTAGCAAGTGATCATGAACGTATTAGCCCACAGTTGGGAGCCCAGATCAAAAGAGAAATGTAGCGATGTCAAAAAGGCAGCGCAACATTAAACGACGAGTAAATAGCGCTAACGGCAGCCGACATAGAGGAAGCAATCGAGAAACGCCCCATGGAAAAGTGGGATTATAAGCAGTTAGAACTGCTCATCAGTACAAAAATTAAACAAGTAAAAGGAGTAAACCGCTGGAGAGGAAACAGGGAGCCACGAAGCTGGTGGATTATGGAAATTACGCAGTCCACCGAAGAACGACGGGTGGCTTCAAGAGAACATATAGAAGCAAAGAGGGCGCAGTTATCCGAAGAGAAAATAGGCCAAACAATGGGCATCTTATCGACAAAAGAAACAGCAAGTTCAGGTCCTCGCCCAGGCTAAAATAAAAGAGTCCTCTGATCAATGGCTGGCTGAAGTTCGCGATAAAGATAAAGATAAAGGTGGGCCAAAAAAATTCTCGAACTGTATAAGCTGGCTGGGTAAAACGGCAGAGCAAAACGGCTGGGTAAAACGGGTAAAAGAAGGCAGGAACAGATTATAGATGCCGAGGGAAAATGTTTAGAGGGAGACGATGCTGTTAACTACATTACATCAGTTATAGCTGCGTCTTTTAGCAACGACAATAGGGTAATATTGCCAAGTGAGGGAGCAACAAAGGACAGCACATTAGGGAACAGCTTAGACATGACTAGTCTTAACTGGAAAAAGGCAGAAGCAAATATTCCTAAAACAACATCCGCAGGGATAGACGAAATTCCATTTAATCTGACTATTGAACTTGGCTCAAGAAGCAAGGAAACGATGATAAAGAACATTGGAGACAGTCATAACAAATAAGCTAATTCCGCACAGCTGGAGACAGAGCAAAATGAATTTGATTTATAGAAGGAAAGGAGAGAAGATTTACATAAAATCCTTCCGACCGATTACGATACCATCGGTTATATACAGGCTGGCAATGCGGGCGGTGAAATTAAAAATGCAGTAACGGGTAGAAGGTAATACGATACCGGAAAACTCAGGAACGGGTTCAAAAGGGGTAGGCGTTTAGATGATAGCCTGTTCGTGCTTACCTAATGCATATAAATAGCCAAGGCGGAAAACAGACCTCTATATTTAGAGTTCCTGAACATAAGCTTTGCGTACAACGTGAACAGGGAACTCCTGTGGAACATATTAAAGGATGTAGGTATCGGTAATGAGGTAACCGATTTTCTACAGGAAATCTACCGAGATAATAAAGTTGAAATTACATGGGAAGGGTTAAAAAGTACCACAACTGTGGGGGTACACAAAGGAATAGGTTTGGTTTGGTTTATGGGGTTTAACGTCCCAAAGCAACTAAGGCTATGAGAGACGCCGTAGTGGAGGGCTCCGGAAATTTCGACCACCTGGGGTTCTTTAACGTGCACTGACATCGCACAGTACATGGGCCTCGAATTTCTCCTCCAAAGAAATTCAACCGCCGCGGCAGGGATCGGACCCGCGTCTTTCGGGACAGCAGCCGAGCACCATAGCGACTCAGCCACCGCGGCGGCACACACAAAGGAATAAGGCAAGGTTGTCCTCTATCACCGCTGCTGTTCATGCTTCGTGTGATAAATATGAAAAGAAGGCTATAAGGAAGTAATGCATGTTATAATCTGTCGTACACGCTAGGCGGATATGTCGTTGAGCGATGGCTCCCGTGTTTAATGTATGAGGACGATACTCTACTCTTAGCTTGAGGGGATGTTTGTAGCGCGACAAAAACTGACAAGGGACAGAAGACGAACGGGACAAGCGCTACTCTCAACTGGTTTATTCAAGATTCGATCCCACACATTTGTACATTAACCTTCTCCTTCAAGAACATAATCACGAGAACACTCATGCGAATGACAGGCAAAAATCCACACGCTTGCATCAGATCAGGCTATCTAAAAAGTTATACTCGTTAGAGTACATCTTCACCGGAGCGCTGCTGACGCAGTCCGGCCCTTTCTTTTTGATACGGAACGCCTCAATCAGTTCTCGCGTTAGCGCGTCTTTGCTTCGGCCAATGACCTCTGTCTTGTTTAAATTGGTGAGCATTTACATGATTTGCAGTGAACTACCATATTTGTTCCGCTCCCATTGTCAAGGCATTTTTCATGCTCGCGCAGGCGATTGTTCAAGCATCGTCCGGACTGGCCAATATAGACTTTGCGACATGAAAGTGGAATCTGACAGACAATTCCCACCTTGCATTCAACATATCGGTGTTCATGCCTCGTTTCGCATTCCTTTTTGGCTTTTTCCTCATTCACCTTTGGACAAAGGCTTTTTACCTTGCAGGGCGCAGAAAAAACCACAGGGATTTTGTATTTATTTGCCACTTTTTTCAAGTTGTGGGCCACGCGATGCGAATACGGAATGACCTGTGGCCTTATGTTGTTTTCTCTCTCTCTTATCGCGAGCTGTCCGCAACGGCGCGTCTGGGAAAACGCATTCATTTACCCCGGCGGTCACAAAATTCCCCTTTTGCGAAGGCTTTTTCGTCCTTGCTCGTCGCTTCTCTGTAACCGTGTGGTAAGATTTGCAACCCACTGCACCGCTGCAGCAGTTTTTTTTGTTCTGTCGTTTTCTTCGGCGGGCGGCTAGTACGAAGCCTTTTGCCATCGTTCTATCACGATTCGCGCTATCCATTTGAAGCGTTCAGGGCTTCATTTCAAGGTGAGCTTGCGGCATGTGAATAAACAAGGCCATAACTAAAGGAATAAACAAGGACATAACTAAGAGGAACTCAAGCACATTTGACTGTCAAAGGTTGGCGCTCGTTGAAAGGCAACAACCTTGAAAAGACAGGGGCTCGAAAGTGCTGATTCTACAAAAATACCGGTTTTTAATTCGCGCCACAAAAAAAAAAAACGCTTGCGTGACGTCAATCAAGGTCACGCACACGTGAGTATGCCACCCGCCCCCGCATCCGGGGACGTTGGGGTGCCTATGAGCCGCCATTTTGGGGCCAATGGGCGTCTATGGAGCTTTCGCTACCAGGGTATATCCACCTTTTCTGCCGTAGCAAGGAGAAGAGAGAGGAAAGACGGATAACCGCGCCCTGGGGTTAGGCAGGTAGGTCGGAGTGAAAGAAGGAGGAAAGCAGTGCCGTGGCTTGCCGAGGCTCAGGCTGCTCGCTCGTCGCGGGGGCAAGGGAGACGCAGAAGCTAGCGCGGTGCTTAAACGAGGCGAAGAGGACCGCTGGGCAAGGCGGTGGAGCGTATCCCGCAAGAACAGCCGCGGCACATGCATGCATGAGGCTTGAGAATGTCGCAGTGAGTCAGCTGTGGAATTGATGCCGCGTTGACGAGGCGCGAAGAGCACGAGAACACGACGGATGTTTGCGAAAAGTATGCGCCGTGAGATGCTCGCAGAGTCGCCATGCAATCTCAAGCGGATATTCTCTCTCCCTGCGGGAAGGTCGAAACAACGCTGATATCCGAGCTGAACGTGCAAGGCCGCACAGCTAGCTGTGGGCGAAGCGAAGTAGCCAAACTTGGGTGAAGGCGAAAATGAAGGCGAACTAGCTATGTAAACGTCTTGTTGGCTCGTCGCTCATGAGACAGATGAGCTGGATGAGAATACCCCAACGGGCACAAACTACACGCTATTAGCAGCATGTATAACCGCTCCGCATTGCAACAGCGCTGTTCGAGCATTTCTCGAACCACCGCGGAATAAAGCATCCTACTGTAGCATCTAAAAGCTCAGCTTTTGAAGTTTACTCGGAACAAGAACACGTCTAAGTTGGCCTAGTGTCCGTTCCAGTTACGAACCCAAATTTTAATTTCGAAATTATGCCGATTCAAAACTGATCGCAGGTTTCCTTTTCTCTTGTGTCTATAAGCGCAGAGGCACTGAGAATAATGTTGCCTCTTCCTTCTCCGGAAATCTTCAACGTAGTTTTTCAAGATGACCCTGGCTGATTTCCTGAAACTTCTTGCGCATCCGCCAGGTTAAGCAAAAATAAACTAAACTACTCTAGGAAGGCGAAATGCTATCAGTTATGTAGCAAAATTGTGATCGCAGTCCAAGGCAACCACTTCCACTTACTGGTTGTCCAAGGCGCCGCCTCATCGTCCACTTGATCTTCAAGAGGCTGACATCTTCGATGGTGTCGTTCTCTGCTAGGAGCTTGGAGACTGACTTCGCATCCATGGAATCTAAATAGAAGCCTTCGACGCTAAGAGTTTTCACCGTTGTGTTTGCCATCAGCGCCTCGAACACCAAGTTGGCCTTGCGGCGATGAGAGCGATGGCGACACACCACGGTTAGCTCGGCTGGAGACCATGGTTTGGCCAGAGTCTGCCTGAAGCTTCCGCCGTATTTGTGAACGGAAAACGAGGCGTCCACAATTAGCGTGGAGAGGCTGGCGTGGGTGATGAGAGCGTGCATAACCGCTCCCGGAAAATCGATAGTGTGCACTGCAAGGGATTTCTGTAAAAAATATAAACACTTAGCGGCACCGGTTTGCGGCAATTTCAGTCAACTTGCGAAACAGCTAGGCAACGGTGTTAGAGAGGAACTGTGATTTGCCCCTCCACGTAGTTAACTGACCCTATGAAAAAGTAAAATACATTCGTACTTTGTACGTTTGTGTATTTAAAGAGTGTGAAACAGTACTTTGAGATATGCGGAACCAAGCAACCGCTGCTCTAAATATTGTCTCCACCGAAGCACCACACATTTCAGGGTGTATGACGATCAACCCACGGCTACACTGCAGTAGCGCTAGCGTATTCGGAAATAATTTACTATCTGTCCTACACTGCAGTTGCAACAACCTAGGAGGAAAAGCAGAACGCACTCGTTCATCCAAGAACGAAGATTGCAATAGCTGTCCACAGCGCAGTGTCTACTCACTTGGTTGCGTCGACGACCTCGTGCCGCGCTCTTCGGGATATCGCTCTCCTGCACAGAGGCGCGCAGGAAAGCAGGGTCAAAACTTTACCTCAGAAATGGACACCGCCGTCTGTCAGCAGCCAGTGGCAGGTGGCAATCTTCCCACCAGGCCGCGAACTTAGTATACTACCTATACGAACTTGGTACACAACCTCGGATACAGCGAACCTTAGTATGCCATTTCGGATATAACAACCTTTCGTATGTTAACCTCGGATACAACAAACATTAGTGTTCACCTCGAATATAACGAACATCAGTAAGCCGCCTCTGATATAATGGACTTGCGTGTGCTCACCCCGGCATACAATGAACTTTGGCGCGTTATTCGGATATAACCAGCTTTCTTGCCTGGACCTAGGATGTAAGGAATTTATTTCGTTGACGTCGGTTATAACGAACCGGAATGTAATACCTCGAAAATAACGAGGTTTAGTGCGTCGCTCTCCGATATAATTCACTCGAACGATCGGCCGGGGATCGCCTAAGAGTTTCTTTTTTTTTATTGCAAGAGCTCAGCCATAGCGCGCACTGTACATAGAACAGTCCATTCGTCCGAGCCTCAATCGGGGGCATTGAAACATCTCACTGTGCCCGATTATGCGTAATATGTCCATTATTCACAACAGCGCACGAAACACGGACAAAAGGGGGAGAATCGACCACACAAGTGGTCCCCCTTTTGCCAGTGTTTCGTGCGCTGTTTGAATAATGAATAAGTACCAACTCACCCAATTTCCTTCACTCGTAATATGTTCCCTCACGCACCGAAGCGCCATCGACAGCAGGTAACTGAACACCCTCAAAAGTCAGTTCTAAACATATGCTGCACAGACGCCGCCCAAGACACCGTGATATTCTTTAGGGTGGCCACCCTAAAAAATATGAAGTCGTGTCACAAGCCACATACATGCGCTACACGCTGATATCAGCACGCAGAACGTGGCGGAACTCCTGGTCATCACAGATCACGCCGCCTACCTGTCTATTTAGCGAGGTTCAACCTTTTCTGGCGAGAAAACATTTGTCCACTGACGCAAAGTAGTGGTCTACTTTGTTCTGCTCGTGTATAAATTACACAAACACGAAAGCCATCAAATACCTCCTTGGGCTGTGAAGCTTGTTGCGAAGTATCGAAGTCGAAGCATTACAAAACATCTCCACGTACTTGGCTCCCCAATAAATACATCTTACTCCGGAAAAAAGTGTTGCCATGGCATTCATGGAAAAAAAAAGACCAAATATCCGCTCCTTCTTGGTGAGAAGCTGCTACCCTACGTACGGACCCAACGATTCCTCGGCATTGTCATCGACCGAAACCTTCTTTACTCCATGCGAATAAAGCAGCAGCATCACAAATCTTCCAGTTTATGGCAGGAACACGTTGGGGCTGCCGTTGCCGCTCTAGGTTCTCCTTCATGAAGCATATGTTGATGATCTTTTGCGCTAAAGTTTACGGATTTTGCAGAAAATGTCGCCAACAAATATGAGTACGCTGGAGGCAGCGCGAAACACATGCCTGCGGATCTGTCTTGGCCTCCTGAACAGCTCCTCCACCTCGAGAACAGTTGCGGAAGCATAATGTTTACCACTGGAAGTCATCGCCGCACAGGTGACGATTCTGACCCATATACGTCATGTACTATTTGCAACGAATGAAACGCGAACAAGCAAACTGAGGTGGCAACACAAAAACACCAACGTATTAGCTCCTGTATTGGAACTACAAGCGCGGTTGAATAACACTTCTAAAGAAGAGTCTTTGTGCCTTCAAAATAAATTTAGCAGGAGCTAGTATTCAGCTTCCCCTGGCTAAGAGCTGCTTATTTTGCAGTGCGAGGTTCAGTTGTGTTGTTCGCGTTTCATTTCTTGCTCATAGTACTTCAAGGGAATAAACATTTCGTGCACCGAGTCTATATAACCCACAGCAATTGCGGCTTTGTTCGAGCTGTGCAGCTATTGCATCTTCCTGCGATAAGCCAGCTACGGAATCTACTCGTTCCAGCTTTGTCCCCTTGGACACTCTCACCTCTTGAAATAAAACAGTTCATACCAGGTTTCAATGCGAAGAGCGGCATGCCGCAAGCTGCGCTGCTACAGGTTGCTCTGAACTACTTAGCTGAGCAGTATTCGCAAGACGCACAAATCTTCACTGACGGCTCAGCTTCTCGCGACTCCTCATCATGAGGCCTTTACGAGGGGGTACCCAAAAGAAACTGGACTAATTTTTTGAATCGGCACAGCTTCTGTGGTACCGCGTTTTGCCGCTAGGAGTGCATAGAACGAACAGTTCAGAGTCAGTAAGCCGAGTGCCGTCGCTGAAGGAGGCCAGACTAGTTTAGGCAGAGTTTTAGAGTGACGACTGTTTTGTGTGAGTGTCGTTTTTGCAATGGCTGATTTTCGTGAACAGCGTGCGCCGGTGAAATTCTGATTTTTTCTCGGAAAAAGTGGAACGGAAACTCTTGAAATATTCAGAAAGACGTTCAAGGACGATGGTACGGGGATAACTCGTGTTCCTGAATTAAATCCTGAATCAAAGCAACAGTCATGCCAAAGGAAAACATCAAATTCACCTCGCCTCAAGAAAGCTCGTCAGGTGAAACCAAGCCTCAAAACAATGCAGATTTGTTTTTTCGATGTGAGAGGAGTCGTCCATTCAGAATTTATTCTGCAGGGTCAGACAGTTAACCAGGCTTTCTGCTTGGATGTTTTGAAAAGATTGGACAACAGTGTTCGGTGGAAGCGGCCTGATTTGTGGCAGACGGGTGACTGGTTTTTCCACCATGGCAATGCCCCTGCTCACACAGCCCTGCCTCTACGACAAATTCGGACCAAAAATGGCATGACCCCTATTCCTCAACCCTCATACTCACCCGACCTTGCCACGTGCTACTTCCTTTTTTTCGTAGAATAAAAAGACAGGTTAATGGAAAGCGTTTCGCTGAGTTTGCTGAGGTGAAGAAAAAAACGACGGAGGGACTGTCAAATATCACAAAAGATGAATTTAAACAATGTTTTGAAAAATGGAATGAAAGATTCGACAAAGGCATCATTGTAAGTGAAGAGTACTTTGAAGGATATTGAAGGTCTGTGCTCAAAATGTAAACAAATAAGTTCAAACAAAAATAAGTCCGGTTTCTTTTGGGTACCCCCTCGTATATGCCCTCATGAGGCCAAATGCTTTCATGGCGCCTGTAGTGTAGGACATCCTCCACCATAGCAGAGCTATATGGAATGAAAGAAGCTGTCTCCTATACCCTGCTACATAACCCAGGACGCTGAGTAATCTTCACGGACTCGCAAGGAGCGCCACAAACCTTGTTCAACCTACTGAAGAGAACTACCTAATCACCAGCCAATTTCTCGTGACATTGGATACCTACACCACTTGGCTGTTGCTAAAGGCCACTCTATAATTTTTTCAATGGATTCCAGCTCACTGCGGCATCCTGGCCAAAGAGAGAGCAGACGAAGCAGCGCGCAAGGGTCCACAGCACAGTAACTACATGCGTATCTGCGTCCCAACTCGCCAAACGATATACCCAGGATGAAAATAACCGGCCCTGGAACTCGCCGAGTCATCGTTACCTCTTTCAACATCGCATCGACCGACAGCTCACATCAAGACTACCACTGGGGCTTCCGCATCATCAAGAAGCAATTTTTAATCGCCTTCGTATTAAGATTGCGTTTACGAACAGTCTACGATACCGTTTCAAGCAAGCAGACAGTATGTATGGTGATAACTGCGGCCCAGTTGAGACTGTCTTTCATATTATTTTCGAATGCCCAGCGTACACCAACCAACGTCCGCACTATGAACAACGCATGCAGTCCGTCACCCAAGTGCCACTCACTGTGGACTCTATAATATGTTCCTTAGGCTGTTGAAGACAGCAGCGACGTGCAATGACATTCTTATTTGTCTGTTTGGACGCTGTTGGTGTTTTAGACAGACCCTTAATTGCCCGAAAGCTACATCACCCCGCTGTATGTGCACAGAACCCGACTTCGGTCTCATCGAGCAAAGTCATCATGCAGTGAACTATTGCGTTGCAACCCTCTTCAATGACCGCACTCTTCACTACCACCCTTGTCGGAAGTCTGTTTTCCAGGTATATTTTTCAACTTTAAGAATGAATACGTGCAGTATGAGGAACTAGAGACCGCCAAAAACTGTTCTGCTAGCATATCTGCTTGTTCATCAATACTTGTTTGTGTTCCTGGGGCAGTGAGAAAAGTGTCTGCGAAGGCGGAGTAGCTACCATTCAGTTTACGCGTTTGCTCCGAATATTCTTCGATGTGATTGAACTGTTCATACAGTCTTGCAATGAAGTTTTCTCAGAGCACCTACGGCTATGCCCGGCTGTGGCTCTTGCCTTTTTAAAACCCTATAAATTTCATATGTTGGGTACCTACAGAAAATGCCCCCTACTTTGCTTTGTTTTTTTTTCGCTTCTCGACATTCTTGTGTATACCTAACTTCATGATTCTGTCGAACCTCTCCTGAGGATTCAGGAATTGACACCCGTGTGGCAGTGATCATACAAGTCGTGAACATTTAATTCAGTTCGTCTATGCCGCAATCATCTGAAAAAAAAATTATCCAGATTCGCTTTTTCTCGCAAAAGCGACCAGTAGCTAAATGCAACTTCCAATGGCGAGGTTTTTGTCGATACAATTGATGGTGAGGATGAAAGGCTCACACTCAGAGGCAAATGATCGCTTCCGTACGGGCGAATCTAGACCATCACACTTAATATCGTTGAATACAGATGGCGAACTAAAAGATAAATCAAAGCAGCTTATTTTTCCAGTGCTTGGAGAGCAATAAGTCCGCTTTCCCGCATTACGTAGGCACACTTTATTCCAGAGAACACAATCTTCTAAAGTACGACCTATGGCGTCAGTTTCCTCCCTACACCAAAAAGAGGAGTGTACCTTAAATTTCCCCACTACAAGATACGGCTCTGGCAGCTGTTCGAAACGTGCTTCTATATCGTGTAGTGTTACGGGTAGATGTGGCTGAAGATATACCGAGAGTATTGTTATTGTTTTAAAATGAAGTAGGGCGATTGCCACGGCTTCATATTTCGTGTTAGGACAACAATAGCAGCCCCTCCAGACAGCCTAAGCGGTGGTTGCTCTGTCACACCGAAAGACTTAATTCTTTAAAATATTTTTTGTAGAGGTCCCATGTTGCTCTCTTGCAGACATAGGGCGACCGTAGAAAGCAAGTTCAGAGTGCCTTTTATATCGCTGTATTTTGTTAAATCGACGACAATTCTAGTGGATTAAAAAGTCACGTTAAATTAGAAGGTGTAACTAAAAACATAGGTCGGTTGTTGGAGTTTCTTTTTTTTGCGGTCAACAGAGCTACGCCTCCCCTG
Organism: Amblyomma mixtum; assembly: GCF_055824585.1. Lineage (NCBI taxonomy): Eukaryota > Metazoa > Arthropoda > Arachnida > Ixodida > Ixodidae > Amblyomma > Amblyomma mixtum. The sequence continues at coordinate 141,302,407 of NC_143012.1, read as the reverse complement.
AAGCGGTGGCAGATTTGGCGTTGTGTCCATCGCCTCCCTAGAGGTGATAGAGGACCGCAGAGTAGGTACTGCTGAACGAGTTATAAGCATGTCCCGACTGGGAGAAGCATTGCGGGCTGTCGACCTAGGCGCCGGCGAGCCGGTTGTCATAGGTGGCTGGACAGCCTTTGCTGCATCTGCCGGGGGCGCGGATGGCCCTGCCACAGGCTAACTGCGTGTGGCCTGGGATAGAACAACAGGCCGGTGTGGTTACCCGCCCCGTCGTACCACATCGGTGAATTTTGTTTTTTTTTTCTGTGAGCAGGAGCTTTCCTCGCGTTTATGGATTATGGTTTATGGGGTTTTAACGTCCCAAAGCGACTCAGGCTATGAGGGACGCCGTAGTGAAAGGATCTGGAAATTTCGACCATCAGGGGTTCTTTAACGTGGACTGAGATCACAAGGTACACGGGCCTCTAGAATTTTGCTTTCATCGAAATTCCACCGCCGCGTCTTTCGGGTCAGCAGCCGAGCGCCATAACCACTAAGCAACCGCGGCGACCGTTCCTTGTATTTCTGTGAGTTGTTTTCTTGCTTCTTGAGGTGTTATGTTTTCCTTAGTTTTAATAGTTACCTCTTTCTCTTTCTTCCTGGATGGATACGATCTCGAGTATGCGGGGTGGTCCCCTTCGCATTTAGCGCACTTTGGTGTGGCTTTGCAGCCAACGGATTCATGGACATTTGGTGCCCATTTGGCTGAAGTTTGCCGGCCGCGACAGCTCCGGGAGACAGTGCCAAATCTTTCACCTTTGAAGCACCTTCTTAGATTTGGGATGTATGGCCGGACAGTTATTTTCATGTATCCTACTTGTATGTTGTCTGGAAGTTTGCCAGAGGCGAAAGCCAGCACTAAGTGCTTTGTTGGTGTTTCCTTATCGCCTTTGCGGGTTTTCATGCGCTTGACGTCAGTCACGTTCTCGTCTTTCAAGCTCTCCAACATTTCTTCTCCGTTCAGTGTCAGGAAATCATGTTCTGAAGCTTCTGCGGAAAATATCTGCGCGGCAATAAAGTCCATCCCCACCGCCCTTTCTACGCCATGTCCCTTCCATGACCCTGACCCACCGTCCTACTGAACACTGGCAGAGCGTGCTGTCCACACGACGCTCGGCTCATGTAGAACTCGTTGTCAGAGCCCTTACATAATGAAGCACTTTAAAACGGAAGGTGTTCGGTCGTTTGCAGCAGCCTATTAGTGAACGGCAACAGATTACAGAAACAGTAATAAGCGCCACTGCAGGTGACCCGCCGCGGTGGCTCAGTGGTTAGGGCGCTCGGCTGCTGAGCCGAAAGACGCGCGTTCGATTCCGGCCGCGGCGGCTGAATTTCAATGAAGGCGAAATTTTAGAGCCTCGTGTGCTGTGCGATGTCAGTGCACGTTAAAAAACCTCAGTTGGTCGAAATTTCCGGAGTCCTTCACAACGGCGTCCCTCATAGTCTGAGTTGCTTCGGAGCGTTAAACCCCAATATCACTGCAATATTACTGCAATAAACCAAACCTAACTTTCATGGCGACGTCCACTTCAACAATCTTCAGCAGCTTAAGAGTCTCCGTTTTCGACAGGCTCTCTGTCAAGGCATCCAGCGGTGTCCGCGATGTCAGGACGACGAAGGCAACTGCACTACTTGAGAAGAACGCTGGCACAATCCACACAAGAAATAAAGCTTTTAGCTTATAAAACATTTGTTCGGCCAATGTTGGAATATGCTGCGGCAGTGTGGGATCCCTGGACCGAAAGTAACCAACTTAAAATAGAAAATGTCCAACGCAAAGCTGCTAGGTTTATTTTTAATTCTTACTGTTGGAATATTTCCCCAACAGCCCTACTGAAAACCGCAGGACTTGAGCAGCTGGCCATGCGTCGTCATCGTGAAAAATTAAAATTATTCTATCTGTATTATCACAATAAACTAACAATAGAGGAAGGAATTTTAGTTGAGCACACATCTCGACGCCCTACGCGCTCTTACCATACTAAGAAAGTTACCGCGTTTTCATGCAAAACAAATGTTTTTAAGTACTCGTTCTTTCCTCATACTATCACTAAGTGGAATGGTTTACCTGCTGAGGTTGTCAATTGCGAATCGGTCAATTTATTTTTACAAGCTCTGAAGGATGTATAGGGCTCTTATGTATCCTTGTTTTGGGCCAAGTCCGATCCCTTCGTTTGCTGCGAGGTTCGATGTAATTACATGTTCTCTGCCGTTGTATTCAATTTTGTGTTGAATGTTCTGATTTTTGCTCTGTTCGCTATCTGCTTCTTTTTCAATGTACTTGTCATTTTTTATCAATATGTTTGTACCCCACTCCTGCCTAAGGCCTGTAACACAGGCCGGCAGTATTTGCTAAATAAATAAATAAAAACAACGACTTTGTCCAGCGCCAGTTCGACGAGCTGCTGCGTCAGCAGGTGCTGGATGGCAGCGAAGGCATTCGACGTGGCCTCGGCGCTGAGCTCGCATCCACAAAGGCGCAGGCTGGTCAGCGACGTCGCCGACTTCAGGACATCGGACAGAAGTAGCACAAAGCGTCGGTTTTCACGTGATGAAAGGAGAAACTGCAAATAGAAAAAAAAGTTAATTGTCGGGGCAGCTTGCAAACCTCGGACAGAAACTACAGAGAGAGGGCAAGAAAATGACGGACTCAATACCTTCAGAACGGTTTAGCAGTTGTGTGAACCTGCGCGGACACTCACGTGCAAAAGTGAGCAGTGACAGTACACAATAGTCTGTGAGCTTAATTTTGACTAGTACTAGCGCTGCTTTATCGAAGATCCTTGCTATTATTTACGTAGTATACGGAATTACAAAGCAGTTTGCATTTCCCAAGCAGGCGCGGGCAGTTTCTTGCCTATATCAATCCTGCTGGTCATGTGTCAAGTAGTTCAGCAAAGTGCGGACTCGTGAACACTCCCGGCGCTTCAAATAAAACCTGCGGGCTTCAGACGCCTCACAACAATATACACATATATTGTTACGGAGAAGCGGGAGTGGCGCGGGACGGAACGCTCGCACTAGGCCCGCAGGCATTAAAAATCGTAATTCATCTGTCATCACGAAGTTCTTTTCCTCGGCTTGCTGTCTGGTAACACTATAATATGCCGCAGGTGGGAACCGAACCGTACGCATATGGCTGTTTCTTCTTCTGCACTTGTAATAAATTATCTTTAATCGAAAAAATATTCATTGATCATCTCCGTGAAGTTCGCCGAACTTTCCGATGTGTGATTACGCAAGCAAGTTTGGACCGTGCAAGGTCTCAGCGCCACCGCACAGCGGCCGCGTTTGAGCGCGGAGCGATCGGACGCGTGGCACATCGGCTCCGTCGATTTTCGATTGGAACCGCTGCAATCTGATGTAACACCCTTCAAACCTGTGCGTCTGCATCTGTGAAGTCAGCAGGATCCTGGAGACACCGATCTGACCCAGGTACGCCCAATTTTAGGCCACTTCGAGCAACCCTCCGCATCACCACGTAGCGGTCGAGCTGAGCCTAACGGCTCCGGCTCCCCCGCCGCTGGCTGCGGAGATGCCCGCCGGTCAACCTCTCAACATGGCTCTGCCTGAACAACGCGGATACGACCCCACGACCCTGTCGTGGTCGTGTGTCCCTGGAAGCCAGCCAGAGGATGGCCCATCCCCCATTTCGGCGCAGCAAGCTGCCCTTTTTCAAGTCGTTGAGAGCCGGTGCCGCCGCCGGCAGAACACACGAGGAGCTGCAATGCCCACGACTCCCCTCGACAAATCAGCAACGGGAGACGCTCGCGCTCCGTCTTCTAAATGTCCACAAACGACATTTTCACCAGTCTCCAAGTGGACGCCCAAGCCAACGGTCAGGATGAACCCTGACGATTACGTGATCGTGCTGCGGCCACGCAGTACGGTCGCCCTCAAGACAGCATTCCAGCACGGTGAGCTCGGCGCTGCCATTTCGCAACTCATCGGGAGAGAGCATATGAATGCGATTACAATTTCTCCCATTTGGGAGCAAAACATTATCGTCGCAGAACCCCGAGGTGGCTCAAAAGCTTCTGACGGACATCCAAATTACCACCAGCAAAGGATAGCTCCCGCTTCACGGACACCTCAAGCTCACCGGTGATGTGTGTCGTGGTGTCATTACTGTGCATAACCTTGAAACCAGCGAATCCTTGAAACATAGTGTGCAGTGGCGCGGTGGTGAATTAGTCCATGTGCGCAAGCTGGGAACATCGAATGTAGCTGTGCTAACTTTCGAGGGACGCAGAGTTCCGCGTTACGTCCACTACAACGCAGAACTGACTCCCGTCAAGGAGTATAAGAAAACGGTGCCAGCGTGCTACCGTTGCGGCACGCTGGGGCACCGGGTGGACAACTGTCCCACCCCGGTCAAAGAAAGACGCGGCCTTTGTGGCCAGAACGTGGGGGTTGGTACTGAGGGGATGGCCCCCCGCGTTTGCAATCCCATGTGCATAATATGCGGGGGCCCGCACCTCACCAGCTCCCGCGAATGCACCAGCAAATTCATCCGGCTTCCGCAGCCAGGGCCCAGGCCGCCAATCAAGCCACCCAAGGGAGCCAATTCCGGCGCTACACGGGGAAGTTACGCCACCGGCCGGCAGCAAAACAACCAGAAGACGCCACGCCCTCCCCATGGCAAACAGCAACGGTACCGCCACCACCCGGAGCAGCGGAGTTCCCAGCTCTAAGGGCTTCATCTGGCGGCGCCGCCTGCAACCAACCCAAGGTAGGCAGCTGGGCGAGGGTCGCCTCCTCTCCTTCCCCTCCTCCCCCACCAGCATCGCCGAGACGCAGGAACTCAAGCGCGAGTTCGCCCTCTTGCGAGCTCAAAACGAAAAACTAGCCAGCGAGCTTAACTCGCTCAAAGCCCAATTCCCCACTCCGTCCGCGTCGAGCGGCGAGGAAGCAAACATCACAGACAGGGAGATTCCTACTCCTGTGGAGAGTCGCGCCGCGGCCCTGGAGACCCGGGTGACCGCGATTGAAACACAATTGGCTGACCTCCCCAAAATTATCCACGATACCATTGCGCGTCAGGTGGAGAGTGTCATCGCACAGGTGACAAGCCGTAACTCACATTATCCAAAAATGGATAAGGACAATGCGCGCGTCCTTAAACGCGTAGGGCCCATCAGGGACGCTAACCGCCCCTCCAAATTCAACAGAGTTATTCCCGATGAGTTTGACTTCTGGGAAGACTCCTGCCCGTCTGCGCCGGGCACTAGCGGACTGGGGAGTCTTAACAACGTAACCCCACCCTCCGCCTCCGACCATGGCCCCCAACCCTAAGCCGCGAGCAAGAACAACTCAGCCGCTTACACTAACCCAGTGGAACTGCCGTGGTCTCAAGAACCGCACGAAGCGGGCTCATCTCCGCCTCTATCTTGAGACCTTTGAGTTCCTCGTTGCCGTGGTTGCCCTTCAGGAACCCGGCGCCGGGGCCAAACTAACAAACTAACTACATTTCAACACAACCCGCAGACATGTATACTTGTTCACAAGCAGCATACTGCGCAGGAGGTCACAGTCCCCACAACACCGCCTTTCCCATACACGATGGTGTCAGTGCTGCCCCTAAAGCGGTCTGACCATCCTGTACACATTCTAAACATTTACTGTCCACCTAAACTTAAGAACTTCACGTTGAATGAAATTTTCACCCAAGCTATGCAGGTGGCTGGAAGGGATCCCCTTCTGATCGTCGGGGATTTCAACGCCCCGAGCAGGCTATGGGAGTACCCCCGGGAGGACAGACGTGGAAGGAAGCTTGCAGAACTTTTTGACTTACCCCGAACTGACCCCGCCAACCCAACACGTGTCGGCAATTCGATTCAACGAGATACCTGCCCGGACCTCACATTTACACGCAATATACGCCATGCCGACTGGCTGAATACAGAGGACACTCTGGGTAGTGATCACTGTATGATCAACACAACCATTTACATGTGTCCCCTGAAACGCCCACTAACACAAGCTCGTGTCCCGGACTGGACGACTTTCCGCACCTCTCTACCCAACGTAGACCTCCTCCAGTCGGGATACGACGCATGGTCCAAATCGCTCACGTCTACACTCACACAACACGAAAAGCAGATACAGCTCACAGAAACACAAACGGACGTGGACAACCCGGGGCACTGCACCCGGGCGCGACAAGGTTACGGTCAAGCTCTTGGCCAACCTTCCCGACGCAGCCTACGCCGCGCTCCCAAATACATCAATAGCATTTGGGACGGAGAGACTCCTCTCCCTCTCGATTGGAAATCGGCTCTCGTGACCTTCATTGCGAAGGCCGGCAAACCTATTGATGTGGAGAACCTTCGCCCCATCTCCCTCACGTCTTGTGTCGGCAAGCTGATGGAGACGATGGTGCGTGACAGGCTCTCCGATTATCTCGAAACGCAGCCCATTTTCGCGGACACTATGTTCGGTTTTCGTCCTCACAAGTCAGCACAGGATATACTGCTGCAGCTCCACCACGACATTTTAGATCCTGTAGAATGTCCCCACAACGACAAGGTGGTCCTGGCCTTGGATCTTAAAGGCGCATTCGACAACGTCAAACATGAAGTAATCCTGGACCACCTCAGTAGCCCCAACTGTCGCCACAAAACATTCCATTACATAAGACAATTTCTTACAGACCGTGAGAGAGAGAGAGAGAGACTCTTTAATGAAGAGCAGAGAATTTAGCCGGCGTTTAAAAATCGCATGCATGCTACTCTGCGTAGGGAGGGGAATTTGGGAGATAAAGACAGAAGGAGAGCAGAGTGGAAGAGGTTAAAAAAAAACGAAGATAAAATGCGGCCATGAAATGGGTACTAAGGATGCAATGGCGAGTAATGATGTAACCTACGGAGTGATGGAGTACATAGTCCGTGAAATGGGCTGACGAAGTTCACTGCATGAAGAATGCATGAAGGTGACGTGCAAGTGAATTTAAAGCTTATCGAGATGTCCAATGTCTTTTAAATATGTGAATAGAAAAGTCATTGCAAGTCTCTGTTGCCTAAGACAGGCTAAGGGACCTAAAACTTTGTCCATTGTAAGGGGCACTGAGCAGAGCTTCTGCATGCAATGTTCATAGTACGCACGCTCGTTAGCATATGCAGGGCACTCAAGCAAGATGTGCTCCACAGTTTCTATCGCGGCACAGTTGTCACAGTGCGGACTGTCCATTTGTCTAAAACGGTATCGTAAGCCGTTTGTATATGCAGCATTAAGACGAAGTCGATGATAAAGTGTTTCCAGATGTCGAGGAATTCTGGGTGAGAGTCTTGATCTAAGATGTGGGTCGATTGAGTGAAGAAATTGGTACTGATATGTCGGCAAACTCCAAAGCCGATACATTTCTTCGGAAGCAAAACTTTTGGCCACCTGGGACGCATCAGATTTCGTAAAAAAAGTTCTAATGTATCTCCGATGTTGATGGCCCTTACGGGCCGCTTCATCTGCTCTTTCATTAGCCTGAATGCCACAGTGAGCAGGTACCCACTGAAATGTTATGGAGTGGCCTGCGGCAATAGCTAAATGATGTAGATAGCCGATGTCCACGGAAACTGGCTGGTGATTCGTTTTCTTCAGCAGGTTGGCCAGGATCTGGAGAGACGCTTTCGAATCGGTGAAGATAACCCAACGGTCGGCGGTTCGGCGCAGGATGTAAGAAACAGCTTCCTTAATGCCGTGAAGCTCAGCTGTCGTAGAGGATGTCCTCCGCTACAGCCGGTAAGAAAGGGCATGGCCTGTTGAGGACACATAAAGGCCACATGAAGAGGTTTCTTTAGTAGTTGAACCATCGGTGAAGATATGAATGTGCTGCCTATATTCCTCCGTTAAGTAGGCGAGAGTAGTTTGCAGAAGCGCTGCCTGTGGCATGCGGCACTTTGCATTCACACCTGGAACAAACTTCTTCACCTTTAGAGGAGAGAGTGTCCATGGAGGAAAGGCCAGAGGTAGCAGTTTCTGTGGCTGATTTATAGTAGGGATGGGCAGGAGCTGCACTGCCTGGCCAAAGCTAGAGTTGCTGTGAGTTAGGTGGACACGGTGCAGGAAGTGCTTCTTCCCTTGAAGAACATGGCGGAGATGGGTACGCATAGTTTCCTGGGCGGCAATCACCTCTAGTGGGAGACATCCTGCCTCCGCTACTGTTCCTGATGCAGAGGAACCCTTTGGGAGGCCAAGGCATATTCGCAGGCAGTTGTTCCGTGCAGCAACGAGAGACTTATTGCTTGATGTAGATAATCTTTGAAACACTGGTAGACAGTAGCGCAAGGTTCCTTCAACGTAGGCTTTTTCAAGCAGAAGCATTGATCGGCAGTTGCTACCCCACCTTGTTCCCGCCATGAACCTAAACAGCTGCGATGCTGCAGTGATCCTCTCGCGGAGTTTTTTGATCTGAGGTGTCCATGACAGATTATAGTCGATTACAACACCCAGGAATCGCTGAGATCGTACATATGGTAGCGATCGTCCGCCTAGGAGCAGCGGATATCGGGTCATCGTTTTTCTTGTAAACGCCATTGCAACACTCTTTTCTGGAGAGAGACGAAGACAGACCGTCAAGCCTATATACCCATACAAGATGCGGAACACGGGCCATACACCATCGGCTCGAGGGGAACACCTCAAGGCGCGGTCCTGTCTCCCCTGCTCTTCAATTTGGCAATGCTTCGTCTTCCCTCCAAATTGTCTTCTCTGCCCGGGACACATCACGCTCTTTATGCGGATGACATTACAATCTGGGCCACGCAAGGGAACCTGGGCCACATGGAGTCCTGCCTGCAAGCAGCGGCGACCCTAGTCGACGACTACGCGGCCTACTGCGGACTCCAGTGCGCCCCAGCTAAATCAGAATTTGTGCACTTACGTCCCTCCCCTCGGGACACTACACCGCTTCGCATCAATCTCCCCTCGGGACCGATCCGGCAGGCCAAGGAGATCCGCGTCCTTGGCCTCTTCATACACCACCAACGCAGAGTCGACACCACCCTAGCCAAACTTCGCACGGTGGGAGACCAGGTGGGCCGCATGGTCCGCCGGGTCTCCAACAAGCGGGACGGATTACGATGCAAGGATGCACTGCGGCTTGCCCATGCTTTCGTAACGAGAGGAATCCTCTACTCAACTCCCTACTTGCACCTGCGCAAACACGATGATGACCAACTGGAGATCATCCTGCGGAAAGTCATCAAGCGGGCTCTCGATCTCCCGGTAACCACGTCCAACCAGAGGCTTCTGGCCTTGGGCGAGGTGAACACATTTCGGGAGCTTCGAGAAGCCCACTTAGTCAACCAATACACGCGTCTTGCACAGACCACGTCCGGTCGCCGCCTCTTGGACCGGCTACACATCAAACATGACTACCACGTTGAGGAAAGGGAGAGAGTGCCAGAACCCTGGAGACGCGCCCTCCGGGTCCGACCCCTTCCCCGCAACATGTCCAGAGAAGACCATAGCGGTCGTCGCCATGCGCGCGCGGAAGCGTTGGCGCGATACTATGGTAACCAAGAACACGTGTATTACGTGGACGTTGCCGGCCCACACCACGGGGGGTGGTACACGGCCACACTCGTACACAACAAGAACACAGTTAACGGGCTCACTTTCAAAGCCTACAACGCAACACACGCGGAGGAGATTGCCATTGCTCTGGCTCTTACGAATCCCAAGCCAGAACACATCATCACCGACTCGCGAGGGGCCTGTCGGAACTACGAGTTGGGCTGGGCTCCTCCGCTTGCCTGGAGCATACTGGAATATAGCTGTCGATGCGAAGATCCAACTCCACGCAACCTGATTTTGGCCCCCGGTCACCAGGGACTCCAGGGAAACGAACAGGCCGATCAGGCCGCCCGCGCACTCTCTCCCCAGGCTATCTGCCTGTCCTTGGAAGGGTACTCCCAATCAGACAATCTGGCCCTTACATTCAAACAAATCACCGATTACTACAAGGAGGAGCGCCGGCGCTACCCGGCCCCTTGTAAGGGTCTAGATCGCGCTGACGAGCGCCTCCTCATCAAAATTCTTACTAACACTGTACTGAGCCCGGCGGTGCTTAAACATTTCAATACATCCTTTGATGGTGCGTGCCAGTTCTGTGGGGAGGTGGCTGATACCTTCCACATGGTTTGGTCGTGTCAATCAAACCCATCTATCCCCCCCTACCCCAACCCCACCAGAGAGGACTGGGAGGCGGCCCTGCTCGGTTGTCAAGACCTAAAGAGCCAAAAGGCTTTGGTTCAACGGACGCGGGCCGCGTTGCTTGCCAATGGGGCACCGGAATAGGGGCTCCACCCAGTATTGTAAGGGGAAATGACCAATAGGGTCCTACCCCAATCACCTTTCTGTAAAAAACTTAATTTCCCATAAATGTTTTTCACCACCACCTTCCGATGTGTCATCCAGCGTCCAGCACAGTTACCGAATTCATGTTACCGCGGACGCACGACGGAGATGCGGTGCCTGTGCTATTGTTGCTGGCGGCACCGTCGCCAGAACGCTCGTTCTGTCTCCGTCTTGCCTCCCCACCACAGAAACTTTCTAGCGCGCAGCTTTCTACAGCGCAGTGTTTCAATGCCTGAAGTCGTCCTGTTTGTGGCCAGTGGATGTTTTTTTAACCTTCTCGCGTCCCTGCAGATTACTGTGAGGACGCAGGTGTACGGTGGACGATCGGTACGCGATGCGGCGACGATGGGTCTATGAGCGTCCGATACTGAGAAGAGGCCCATAGTTAAGCTGTGGTTGCCACTGGACGCTGGACCCCTCAACGACAGCTTTCCTTTTTTTAAGGAACCTTCAGCGATTGTTCCCGTGGCACACGTGTGTCCCACATAGGCAGAGGTTCGGAACGCAGCGAGCTCAGTGCTGTTTGTAGGCGGGCTCGGAACCTTTCCTTTCCCAAGTATTTGATTAGCTAACATCCTTTCCCCAGTCTTTGATTGGCTGACGGAAACTTTATTGTCCTTTCCCAAAGCGTCGATTGGTGAGAAGTGTCGCCTGTTTTATTTTTGGTTGTTGTCCCCGCCAAGGGCGGAGACAGAAGGCTTAAAACGGAACGCTCTCGCATTGCGGCCCAGGTGACTGACTCTGTCCTTAAGGCGGTGCAGCCCTGGGTGAGCTCCCAAATGAAAAATTCTCTCTCCTGCGACTCCCCGCAGGTAAAACGTAAAATAGCTCTTCGACAGGCAGCGGAAGAAAGCGGTTCCGGCCCGATAGCCGCGGCGTTGATGCAACCCATACCTGGGGCTGCGCCGGCCCCCGAACGGAATGGCTACCCAGCACCGTAAAATAAAAACATCAATACGGCTGGCAAACCTTCTCAGAAAGCTAAAAAATTAGACCAATTCGAAATCATTCAATGGAACTGCAGCGGTTTCAGAGCCTGCAAAAAACGGTCACATCTCCAGCTCTACCTGCAGTCCCTTGGTGACATGCTGGCGCTTCTTGCTTTGCAAGAGCCCGGCAATGATGCTAAATTCTCTGGGTATAGCTCGTTTCAGGGGGGCCCCTCGAAATGCATCCTGGTGCATAAAGCATGCACCGCGATTCAGGTCGATCTTGATCTGGAGACTGAGCAGGAATACACCATGGTGAGGGTTCTGCCTCTCAGGCGCCGCGACCCGTCAATACATGTGCTTAATGTGTATTGCCCCCCGCATAAGCCGCGTGTTACTTTCAGCGAAATTTTCTATCGTGCTCTCAAATCGGCTGACAATGAACCCCTAGTGATCATTGGGGATTTCAACGCACCCAGTCTACACTGGGGCAATCACTTCGAGAATGCCAGGGGACGCAAGCTGGCGGAGCTCATCTCCACCCTTCGTCTTACGTTGCATGGCCGGGATTCTGGTTCATGCGCCCCTAGTTCACAAATCTGCCACCACGCGCCGCATGAAGTTGAGCTCCTCCTTCTCCTCTTACATTCCTCCTTCCTGGGTTGGGGGAGAGATGCCTTCACCTTCCCCCATTCTCCACTTTGTGTGCGCTCCTCTCACGTGAACCCAGCTTGTCGGGGCCCAGGCAGAGATTCTCTTTATTCTTTTGTCAGCCAGCGTATTCAAGGCGCGCTGATTGTGTCGCTGCCCTACTCGCTCCCTTCTTTGCTGGGGTGAAAGAAAAGAAGCCGGACCGTGGCTAGTGCGGTGTACGCATGCCAACTTCGTCAAAAAATTTGGGGGCGGTTTCGAAAGCAAGTTTATGTGGTCCCGACGCGCTCGCTCGTGAGCGAGCGCGTCGAGACCGGCCGTGCTATGCTTTGGTTGTTTGCTTTGAGAGATTGAGTCCTGCCACATGAAGGCGTACCTTAATCAAAAGTGCTCCATAACAACAGCGCAAACGACAGGACAGAGATGAAGAAGGGACACCACACAGCGCTGACTCACAACTAAAGTTTATTGGATGCCAGAAGGTATAAATACCTCCCTGGCGGCCAGAAAGAATGCAGTCCACACTTACATGCGTGACTGACGTAATAGTGTACCAGTCATATGCCGCCAACAAATTACATGCGCGAGAATACAATATAAGCAGTGACAGAATACAATATAATCAGTGAGCAAGCACTTGTCAATATTCGCAATCAAGGTATCTTCTTTCTTTTTCTGACAACGCGACAGATTGCGAATATTGATTGCGAATATTGACAAGTGCTCGCTCACTGATTATATTGTATTCTGTCACTGCTTATATTGTATTCTCGCGCATGTAATTTGTTGGCGGCATTTGACTGGTACACTATTACGTCAGTCACGCATGTAAGTGTGGACTGCATTCTTTCTGGCCGCCAGGGAGGTATTTATACCTTCTGGCATCCAATAAACTTTAGTTGTGAGTCAGCGCTGTGTGGTGTCCCTTCTTCATCTCTGTCCTGTCGTTTGCGCTGTTGTTATGGATCATCAAAAACACCAACTCGCCCAACAAATGCTTTTGCCAAAAGTGCTCCTATCGGAGTGAGGCTATACCATGGGCTGCTGCATAAAGTGCCACAAGAAAGCGCGCCCGGGGTGGATAGAGGAGATTACAAGGACCCTTTTGCGTGATAGGTACATTTTTTATTAAGCGCGTACAGTGACCACATATGCATAATGACACTGATATTGCGTACGCATTAACAATACAAAAACAATGAAACTTCCAGGGACACTGGTTCAAGCAGTGAAATGCGTAATTCCCGACGCTCATACTTAGAGCTCACTCACGAATACTAGTATGTGGCTCTTACTCTGTGCATTAAACATATTAAAATCGTGTATTAATCACTGAATTTCAACACTCATGTTATTGGCCTCGATAGCAGTCAGCTCTTCGAAACTTCTGTCGATGTGGTGAAAATGCAGTACGAATGCGTTGAGTGAGTAAGTGCTGCAGTATAATAAGCGGCAACACCTGATGCTGCGCTTCATGCTTGTTTCACTGACTCATTGTGCGCGGTACGTGATTTATCCAATGTAACAATTAGTAGTGTGGTAGTTCACATTTTTATGCGAAGCATATTACAATAGGTAACCCAAGCCTTTCGTGATGGTTACACGCCGTGCACACCACGTGACACAATGACGTCACGACAGATGAGAGACGGGGCTCCAACTCGTGCCGTCGCTGCGGTTGGACGCCGTGCAGACCACGTGGTATGGTGACGTCACACCACGTGACGCAATGACGTCACGACAGATGAGAGACGGGGCTCCAACTTGTGCCGTCGCTGCGGTTGCACGCCGTGCAGACCACGTGGTATGGTGACGTCACACCACGTGACACAATGACGTCACGACAGATGACAGACGGGGCTCCAACTTGTGCCGTCGCTGCGGTTGCACGCCGTGTGAAGCACGTGGTATGGTGACGTCACACTCCCGCGCATTTCGAACGCGCGTTCACACCCGGTGTAGGTGAAACGCTCGCTCCACCGGGCAGGCGGACGCGGCTTCCATGGCAATCCGGGCGCTCACCCAACGCGCGTCTCGGGGTTAGTCCGCGTTCCGCTGTAGCCATGCCGTTGTCTTCCCCCACGATGAAGGCTTCTAGTGGTTGTATTGAAATGACCAAGTATTCAACCAAGGAAAGCCATGTATTACCAAGCCTAGCCATCAATATGCTTCGCATCTGACTAGGCTTAACCTTAGCTAAGCCTCAGCCATTTTTTCTAGGTTGGTAAAGTGCCTCCGATGATTATTCGTTCACCGTCGATAAGGGCTTTACCACTGCTGCAAGCGATGCTAGTTTTGGAAAATATTCCAGTGGTCTACGCAAACTATGAAGAGCTAAAGAAGACTTCACGAACGGCATGCTGGGAACTATTCCGAAGCGTTTCCCGTCTGTTCGGCAAGAAACTACGCCTTTACCCAGAGCAGCACTCAAGAGTCAAACCTTAGTTAAATGTTGTTGATTATGATTTAAATTTCTTGAGAAATGAAGAGAAGTTATTTTTAGATAACACGACGTTTAAAAGCTGACTGGGTTTCTCAAGCGCGGCGGCTTGGCGCTCCACCCCGCCCGCTTGCGCAGTGGGCCGCTCGCGCGATTCATTAGCGAGAGGACGCTACGTGCGCAGCTCCAATGTTTGAGGTCATCATCATCATCATCATCAGCCTGACTACACCCACTGCAGGGCAAAGGTATTAGATAGCAATCACCGCAGCCGGCAACATTTTTAATTTCGTTATTGTATTTTTGTCAGCTGTTGTTGCCTCTGGCAAACCACTACTACTACTACTACTACTTCTTCAAGGAGGGACTGCAGGGGAGTTGCAGGTTCTTTTTAAGCCCACAAACGCGGGTTAAGAAGAGGGAGCCATTTCCAGGGAACGATTAACATTCCCCCGCGACTTTTAAATCAGCCAGGGCAGCAGGTTGGGCATATTGGTTACTCATTTGCATTTGTGATGGAACAGCGCAAAAACCGGTGTCCCGGTGTTTTACTCTGTTCCATCACACACACACAAAAAAAGTTAACTGTGCCATGACTTAGGGCCGTTTCACATGCATGCGATTCTCGCCTGCGACGCTGCGACTGGGGAGGGCCGTCGGTCTAGCCGCAGACGGCCTGCGACCAAGTTCCGTCCGGTTGGAATTCAGTCGCAGCGTCCGTGTGCTCGCTCTGCGACTGACCAATGGGCAGCGCCGAGACGGCGCGTGTCACGTGGGAGCTGTTGCCGTGGCCACGGCCGGTCTCGAGGCACGCGTGTCGAGACCGCCGCGGCAACAGCTCCCACGTGACATCACGTCGCGCGCCGTCTCGGCATGGGGTCACGTGGGAGCTGTTCCCGCGGCGTAATGAAAACTGTATATTCTAATCACAACATACGAAATATTGCCTTGCATCTAAAAACACGCTGGCCATAACATCGTCAACACATTCCGTGCAGCCTTTCTGTCGCGTTTAATCGTGGGTTGCCTATGCAAACATCGACCAACCTTGCGTGTTCCTCCGACCGAAGTCGCTGGGTACGCGTTGCATGTGAAAGCACTGTGCGAAAATCGCACTGCGGCGTCACCGACTAGGCCGACTATTTTCGTTCTGCGCAAATCTGGCTCGGACTCGAGCACAATGGTTCTGTTGAAGTCAGTCCTGTTGACAGACGCCTCGAAGGGCTAGGCCACCGCGCTTCGCTCTACGTTCATTTGTTTGACGTAAGCATTGTGCTGCTCCACCTTACCCCCATATTTCACAGCCTACGACACCAAGCACTTGAAGCAAGGCATTACATACCACGCCTTAGGCCTTTTCTTTAGGATGACTGTCTTTGGGACGGTGGAGGAGGCGTCCGATAATGGTGGCCGGCTTGTGTGTAGTTTACATCCCTTCCTTTTTGAGAATACTGGCCAAGGTTTCGCTGACTTCGTCTTAATCAAAACTTGCTTGCATTTCACTGTACCCTTCGGACATGACTTTTTGGCAGTGTTCTTCCCACAAAGGCTACAAGAACAAGACGCACTGTTCGCAACATCAAACCCTACTGAAAAAAAGGTCTATGATGCAATAACCTCATAGAGGCTTCATCATAGAATATCGTGCAATTTTTATGATATATCATACAATTTGTATGATATTCTGTGACATCTCTATGATGACTGTGTGATTTTACAGAAATGTATGACATTTCTATGATAATGTTCTATGATTTGTATGATAAGTATATAATATGTGTATGACAAACTCTATGAGTTTATTGCATCATACAACTTTTTCCAGCAGGGAACTGATGAAGAAGGGGGAGGTGTAGTATCATGAAGGGCGAAGGATGATGTGACTGATGTGAGCTGTTGCATAGGTAGGGAGAAATTGGTGTTATTTTTTAAGAGCGGTTATTTTGCAACGGGGGATCGGTCGTGGGTGGTAAGGGGGCGGGAGAGAGAATGACAGTAGGGGGGTCTCCTGTTGTGCCTTTGCCTGCCTTTCTTTTTTCCCCCTTTTACTTTTCCTCGAGTAGTAGAGCGCAGACCGTGGTTGCTTCTGGAGTGCGCTGTTTTTCTGCTCCCTACAGTGAAGCAGGACGGAGTCAGCGCCTCTGCGAAAACGGCCCGGAAAGGTCTCATACATGAACGCACTCTTGTCTCTAGGCTGTCATAAAAAAAAATACTTACAACCCGTAATGTGTCAGTCCTGGGGAAGGGTCACTCCATGCGCGAAAGAAATCTCCCAAAAATGACATCAGAGCTTTTGCAGAGGATCAGTTACATTCTTTAATGTCTTCCACCAGCTTAAGGACTTCCACCAGCTTTGTTAAAAGCAGAGCGCGTGGTCTTGGCGTGGTACGAAGAGTTGCACAAAAACAAATTTCAGACGATTTAGCGCGGTTACTCCACATGCGCAGGTGCGCCCGCACTCCGGTTTTCACTGCGGTTGCAGTGTTCGGATCCATTGCGCACGGATGCTGTTGAAGAAATGATATCCAAACCACAGCGCAAAAGACTGGTAGTTTAGGATGCGGGATGCTCGGTTGCGGCGATGTAGTTGTCTAAAATTGATCTGTTCGCGCTGGCCCGGGTTCGAAACCTACTCGCGGCCGTAAAACATTTTCGATTATTTTATTTCAGGTGAAGCAGGCTTCAGACATACAGACCGACCACGTCGAAATCGAGAATTCAAGCCTTAGTGCCACACCAAAAAATGCGACCCCGTCAGCTGGCTGTTGTTTTACCAGTTTGTGGAGGTGGCGGTTGATAAAAAAAACGGCCGCTCGATGGAACCGCATCACCGAGTGGCCGTGGTTCTCGTCTGCTCACTTACTGAAAAATACGGCTTGCTGAAAGGTTTTTCCTAGAGCCTTTACTTCGTTCCTTCTCATTAAACGTGCGTGCACTGTGCTATTATGGCTTGTGGGCAATATCAAATAAAACAAACCATTGTGAACAGACGAGACCTTTCAGCGGCCACGTAATTGGTGAAAACTTCAAAAACCGCGTGTTCTCGCCTTCTGTGGCTAGAAACCAGTCGAATGTAGCAAACTTTCCGTTTCTCCAGAGATCATCTGGCGACGACAAAGTGTCGAGGCTCCAATGTCACTATATCAAAAACAAAAAGAAAACGCTCAGAGTAGAACACAAAAATCACAGGACGTGATTACCACTGTAGAACGCGAGATTTCAGGTGATGAAATTCGTATTTCTTATTGCCATTTATTTTCATATTGCTTTCAATACGCATGGCCTCACTATTCTTTCACTCGTGATGTAACTGTGCTCGTACCTCTCAGACGTCAACGCCAACACCGACGATGCACAACCAAGAAACATGCCCTCAACAGCTGTCGATGTTAATACGTCGCAGAGCGTGCACTGAGAATGCAGACAACGAAGGAAGCTCCGTGGAAGATACCCGCTTTCGCTGTGGGTCGCTTGGCGGCCTTGATGTCCGCTGACGCACCCTAGCATACTCTCGACGTGCCGGCATTCATTGTGTCTGAAGTAAATGAACAATTTGCAGAATTGCAGGAAAGCTTATTTACATGAAGGTCTCTTCAAACCAAGAACCCTCGTTCACAGACCGCGTTTCCACTTCCTGCTCGGCTGGCTCAAGGGGTTAGCGCGAAGGGGGATGAGTCAGTAGTCCTCCATTGTGTCGTTCTTGGAAGAAGGTGAGGGGGGCTGCTCCCTAATATGCCAGAACGACGCACGCCTCCAGCCATCGAGATATTGTAAAAAGAAGTTGCCGAAAGGTTACCATGATGAGTTCTCTTGACAAGTACTTGTCCCGACCCGCTCCTCACATCCTATCCACAACTTCGGTCTTATATTGACAAAGGGACATCTCCCCCCTCATTTTTCGAACGAGAATGTTCGGTTGAAAAATTGTTGAGGGCACTCGATATGCTGAAAGTGTGCTCCAAGGGCCCTTCTTTGGCGTACGCGCCCAAGGTGGGCGCTCTTGGAATACCACAGAACCGGTATAAGCATGCGCACTATAGGAGACGTCACCGGACCACCACCGGAATGCACGGCCGCTCGCGCACGCGTAGGAAGCGGGGTCCGGTTTACGACATTCGGAGGACAGCGGGGCTCTCGGCGACTCTTTTCTTTATGGCTTGAAGCTCTATCAGGTTCCCAGAAATTTTCGCGGTTCGAGTTGCCCTTCAGAGCACCCAACCTCTTTTCTTCACGGCTCGAAATTACTTCCGTCGGCTTCAGAGGGGGTTAGCCAGCCAGAACCAAGAACATGGAGGTGCATGCCCTTTTTCGGCGCCCGTTCGGCGTACGCCGTCACTGTACTGCTTGCAGCATCGGTTCATGTTTGGTAAACTTCGGTATGCCAGGCAGTCGGGCAGTGGTTTGTCAGCGGAAAGTTTTATCATATCCGTTCTAGAAGCCGCGCAGCAGCTGCGTGAAAGTGTGGAAGTTAAGCTGAAATTGATCTGGCTCCCGTAGAAAGTCGGAAAGAGGAAAACTTATTGCGTTAGAGCTGCGCTGGCTGGACTGTACAGAACAAAGACCAACACGTACTGGTAGTACACGAATCCGTGTAGGCCGGTTTATTGAAGTGAGCGTAGTTCTAACATTGCAATCGCACCAACTAACCCTGTTACAAGTAGAGATGCCGTGTTTTCGGTATCCGTTAAACTCCGTTGAACTCCGAAAAATGACCCCCGCGGCATTTTGATATGAATGCTGGAAAACCAATAAACACTGATTTTCAGCCGTCCTTGAAGAAAAGAATGCCAGTTTCAAGTGAAGAAATGTACTCTACTTTTTTTTCTCTAGTTCACCCGGAACACAGCCGCACTGAACTGTACTTGGTACCATTCCTTTCAATCGAAACCAAATTCTGTTATCGCGTTCCTTTGTCTTCTCTTTACCAGCGTGACGGTTTTCAAGTGTGTAGGTCAGACATAAGTTTCCTGTAACGAGGAACGCAACAGGACACGAGAGTACCCAGGACAAGCTCCCCACCCGACAAAATCTTCTGCTCTTTCCGCTCAGCAGTGCTTACAGGCTCCAGGGGAATACGGCGGGATTTTCACATTGCCTGCACGTCTCTCTCATTGCCAGTTTGGCAACTTGCCACTGTGGCTCCCCTGAGAGCTGGTACTTTTTTTTTAGCGTTCATTCATGTTCTTGGTTTCTGGAGAGCAATCAAACAAAAGGTGAAAAGCTCGAGAGCCTGCTAGCAGTACTCGCTATCCCCGAAGACATGACTGTATATATAGTTTTTGTGAAGTGTAATCACGTGGTATAGAACATCGAAGCAATAAACACAGCAATAAAATCATTGGAATCAGAGGAGGCACTTGCCTGCCGCGTGTACTCAATCCTGGTTCATCTAGCCTGCATCTTCACTGGTCAATACCTTCCTGAATGGTCAGCTTTTGGTGCGAAGACCGATATATTCGCTACTCGACAAGCTATGAAGTCCGCGAGAAATATATGCGCAGCTTCCGCGAAAACTCACTTGATAGCGATGACTTCTGGCATCAAGGGCAAGTTGTGGACCCGTCCATAGAGCAGGAATTGATGACAAAGAAGTCTTTAATGGATTATTTTCGCCTGTTGTGAGCTCTGAAGACCACCCGTTTTTGAAAGAAGGATCTCAGAATAATCGCTGTTCAAAATTACATCTGCTGACGTTTGCTTTCACAGCTTATGGAGAGCGCGCTGTAAAGAATGGCCGGTCTTGTTAGAACCATCTCTTGATTTTCTTGCCATCCCCCCATCAAGCGCAAATGTAAAACGTGTGCTTTCTGACCGCATTCCTCCGATGGCTGACAAATCTCTTAATGTACGTGTCCATTTTTTTCTCACTACGTGTAAATATAACATTTTATACTCTTTAAAGCCTTATAGTTCCATTACGAGAAAATCCGGCGCCGTGCGTTCGTCGTTCCAAGTATTTGCGTGTGTATGTACTACATACACTACAGACAATCCAAGCGATGCCATCACTGGCAGAGGCTCAATGCGGTGGCAGTATTCCCAACTACATTCGCGCCAAAATTTTGAATAACCTTACGTCGTACAGCGTTCCGTTGCTGTCATAGCATTTCTCTTTTATTTTTACTCGTTTGGGCATTATTTCATTGGGTAGGGTGTTTGGTATGTGTTTAATAAAAAAATTCAGGTGCGCTACATTTTCTCCAGTAACTATACAGCCGCTTTACAACACCTATCCCGATAAACGCCGGTTTCTCTCCGGCATTGAAAGTAGAAAGCGAAAATGATCGAACCAAAGAGAAAAAATAAAGACTATATAACCCCCAAATGGAAAAAAAAAAAGAAATACTGAAAACACGGAACCCTAGGTTTTTTAGTGAAACGCCTTAGCAACGAAATAAAGCATCCAAGCGCTTTCCAAGAGGCGCCATATGGTGCGTGTGTCATTATTCCAGAGGACGAGGCAAGCACAAGGGCCCCTGCCTCATTCCAGATAGACGCAATTGCAGGCCAAATCTATTCAGGGTGTTTCACGGAACTTGAACCAAAGATTAAAAAAAAAAGGGTTGCTGCGTAGCTAGGTGAAACCAACGACATGTTGTTGCTCACTGTGTGGCGCTCCTCAGAGTATTTCTTATTTTCGCTAAATTAGTTACTTATTTAAGATCAATTATACATAATTTTAACGTTTACTGTAAGGGAACGTGCATTTTGTTAAGTTGTACAGGGGCGTTACGAAAGAACCGATCCAGTTTTTTGTAGCAACGTACGTGGCCCTTTTTTCGGTTTTCGTGGAATGCTCGCTAAATATGAAAAAGAAAAAACACTTCATTGCGCTCTTGCGCTACTGCACTGTAGCGCTGCCAAGCGCGTTCTGAATGAAGCGTGCGCGCTCACCTTCTGGAAGTGAGCAGTTGACGCCGCTCTTAGCATAATCTTGAAAGTGCGATCAGCACATTCTTCCAGCATGGAAAGCGCACGGCGTGATCTGCCAATTGCGATAGGGCTTTTATGAGACATCGCGCAGGCAAACCAAAAAATGAAGTGAAAGTAGTGAAGTCGTGTATTCCAGGGTAGTGTTCGTTTTTTTTTTTTGTTCATAATTTTGAAGCCCGTTGAACTACGCCCCGGCCGCTTACTTGGACACGGTGAGCGCACACGCTTCGTTCATTCAGAGCTGGCTTGCAACGCGACAGTACGGTAGCGCAAGAGAGAAAACACGTGGTGTTTTCATATTTCGCGGGCTTTAAAAAAAAAAAAAAAACTTGAAGAAAGAACCACGTAGAAGACACGCTCCTACAAAAAAACTTGATCGGTTCTTTCGTAACGCTCCTCTACAACTTAACAAAAAGCACGTTAACCTAAAGGGAATGTTTAAAATTTAGCATAATTAATCTTACCTAATTAACTAATTGATCGGAATTTATAAAATACTCTGAGGAGGACCATACGATGGGAAACACTCTGTGGGTGGTTTCACGTAGCTCTGGAACTCCATTTTTTATCCTTGGTTTAATTTACGTTAATCACATACTATACTTTTTTTCAAGAGCCGATAATCTGAGAAGCTGAGAAAGTCAAAATTGTCGAATAGAACTGAAGAACCGTAATCGGCAAATTCCGTTGAAAGGAGGCCTTCCGTCAAATGCCGTCTACCGGGTTTCGCTATCGTCGTGTTCAATCGGCCTAATCCTCAGTAATCCCATTTAACGTGCAAAAACTCGTGATGACAGGCTGACAGGTGCAAGATGTCACGGCGTCATGCCAATCGGTGAAGCCATAGGGTGTATTCGTCGTACCGTTCATGAGTTGTATCGATCATCAAGCCTTCTATTCTGCGCTCGCACTTTGGTTAGCCCCGCCTCACTATGAAAAACGGAGCTGCTCAGAGTACCTACAGCTTACCTGGCAGCGTCTTAGTCTGCATTTCACTGGCCAAACACGTAAAGCCGAATGTATTGACGCTGAACTGGCATTCGAATGCGCAAATGGCACCTTCTTTGTTTTTGCTGTTTTTTGCGTCTGGCGGTTTTGACTTCGTGGGCGCGCACTTCCTAATAATGGTGGCATCGCAAGATCGCGCGTGGCTCTGCCCACCGTTGAAGGCTTCGTTCAGTTCACGCAGGATGAACACGCCGCTTGCGCTCACCGTTTCGGTATTGTTCGCGAACTTTCGGAGTCCTGCTTCCGGTGACTGAGACTGCTTGCAACGAAAGCTAGCGACTGAGTGACGGAGCGCTGACAACAGTGCTGGAGTGGCCAAAATATGTTTTTTTTAAAGCTTTTGGAGAACAAAAATGGGCGTTCTGGGGCAACTATGGAACGGAAAATGTGCATTCTGATGCAGCTGTGAAGTAGAAATATCGCCATTTTGTTGCAGTAATACCAGTATTGTGGAGCTCCAATACACAAAATATTTATTAAAACAACCCCTCACGCTGAGAAGTACTGGTGTGGTTGAAAGGTTTGTTGCTTCTCAACCAACTAATAACAAGCGCTGTGTTCGTCACCGCTTAACTAAAAATTTGTTTGCAACGAAATTAGGACCTACTGCCGGAGTGGCGTCAAATGCTGCTACCTGAACAACACGACAGAACACAAAACTATTCCTCTGAAAACAAAGAGCACAAACTTGCAGTTACAACGCGTGCAGAACCATTCCTTGAACGCGCGCTGCCTCAGGCCATCTAAATATAACGCACCACCCCTGCTCCTGTGAAAAACATGAAAAAACAAACCGGGCTACCACTATATGCTATTTCTTTATCCTACACCTAAGCCGCCACGGTGGTTCAGTGGTTATGGTGCTCGCCTGCTGACCTGAAAGACGCGGGTTCGATCCCGGCCGCGGCGGTCGAATTTCTTTGGAGGGGAAATTCCAGAGGCCCGTGTACTGTACGATGTCAGTGCACGTTAAAGAACCAACCCCAGGTGGTCGAAATTTCTGGAGCCCTCCACTACGGCGTCTCTCATAGCCTGAGTCACTTTGGGACGTTAGACCCCATAAACTAAGCTAAACTAAACTTTCTCCCTCACCTCCTAAATCCCGTCTCTATCATATCCGGCATTCACTCTCTCTGGCCTGTTATTGATCCACTGACAGCTGCGCAATCGGCTGCCTTCTGTATTTGCCACAGAGCGATGAAACGACATGTTTCCAAAACGTCAGGTTTAAAAGTAGAATTTATTTGAAACGATACTTTTTGCTTAGCTAGAGCTATATCTGTGCATTCTGCATTGAAGGAGTGTCGCCCAATCTAGTCAGGTGTGACTGCGCGCAATCATGGAACATCACACGTGCGGTGTCACGTCACATGTGACCTTCAGACGTCACGTGACATGTGATGTCGATCGAGACGAGACATTTTGTACAGCGTCAAGCCTAAGTGGGATCTTGGAGACGGAACACAGCACTAAGGGTGTCGTGCATATCGCCAGCCACTTTCCCGATCCGAAAGCGATTCTTTTAAAGTGACTATAGCGAACGCACCATTTACCCAGGTTAAGTAGCAAGCGGTGACTTGTTGCTTGCAAGCACGAAATGCTATGTATCAACTTAGGTCCATGTAAAGTTAAATTGCTGTTTCTGGCCCAGGCAGATATGAATTCTTTTCGCCTGAGTGATTAGCAGTGAGAATTTTAATGTAGAGCACCGGCCTAGAAACACCTGTGCTCGATAGAAAAAAGAATAAAATAAAGCTGGTTTAGCATCCTCCATAACGTCTGATTAATTAATTAATTTATTTATTTACAGAAGACTGCTGGCTTTAATGCAAAGCCTTAAGCAGGAGTGGTGTTCAAAATACGCTATGTCAAAAAGAAAACCCCCTTGTAGTTTTTCATCGAACAATTAAACGGGATATGAAAAAAGCCGCCAAACGATTTCATTAATGCTGACATGAATATCCTTACAAAAGTCCGCTAAAGGTAGCAAACATTTGGAAACTATTTCACGCTAGATGATAATTCGAAACGCCTGGCGGTGTCCAAGCTACCGCTGACACAGAAAATTCATAGAAAATATTTACATCCCAATCCTTCCGAAAACACGGATTTGTGCTACACAGAAAAGACGATTAGCGGGCAGTGCCGCGGGACGGAGCAGATGGAAGTTGACGAAGACGACGCTCTGCAATGTACAGGGCAAGAGTGCGGTGCAGTTTAATACGAGGCGTGTTCAGCTGCGGCGATAGCCTTAGTTGGAGCATCATAGGCGTAGGACCTTTATGACGAAAGAGTGTTTCTGCTGGACTGGTTTCCGCTGTTGAGGAGGTGTCTATCGTTTCCGCCCTTTTAGTTCTGTTCTCTTTTGTCAAGCTAGTGCACCGCAGCCACTACCTGAGGGCTTTGTAAATAATCAGTTATAGCCCCTCCCTATACATGCGTAACCTCATTAGTGAGTAGCATGTTGAAGAAAAAAAATGCGGCGATCTCCAAGTAGTATCCCCGCAGAGGCCTTTGAAGCTGATTGCTCGTGTCGCCACAGGTTCGACTCCCATTCGTGGATACTGATGTGATTTCTTTTTCTGCCTCTTTTTTTTATGCTCAGCACGGAGTGGACATACATCGGCAAGAGACGATTTTGCTAGGCTCTGAACCTCCGTATAAGTGCTTTCGCACTCATACATGTGGGAATAATTTTAGACAGCCCAAAGGACGCCACTGCCTAGGCGGGCCGTTGTGTAGAAACGATAGGGTGCAGAAACCATGTGTATCTCAAAGATTTCAGTCAGCATTTGTAGAAATTCGCGTACCAGGTATGGCTATGACTTGAAGTGAGAACGTATCTTTGGCGTGAATCATTAGGAGCTACGTTTGCAGAGTACGCTCCTAGTGGTGATAAAAAGGAAGTTAAGAAGTGGACGGTTCGAGCGGCCATCATCCCTTGCGTTCTCCTAACATACCTTAATTGCCTGCTCCTTATGGATGATAGAGTTATATATGCTGCCTTCCTTGCGCATAAAACCTAATGGTACTGAGCTGAAAACGAGGCAGCTGTGGTTGACTGCATGCGAAGTTAGTTTCTTTGCGACTTGAGCGATTCGCGGATGAGTTGTCGTCACGTATGAGGTTATAGAAACAAACTGCTGACATAGCAATAACACTTTTTTTAATTTAAAATTCTATAATTTAGCTACAAATGAGAGCAGTTGATTAGGAACCGGTTGCGTCTGAGCTCTGACAACCAGAATGTGATCAGCGGTAAAAGGGAAAAAACAAATTATTACAGGTTTCAGTGTATTTCACTTTCTTGCAGGATTGTTTTCACTCCAGAGAGTCAAGAAAACTGTTACCACGACGCGACTTCCCTTCCATTTGATCAAAAGCCGACTAAAATGAGTAGTTGCAGATTAAATGAATTCATCTGCAAGAGTGAAGACACGGACTGGGTGGTAGGCCCTATAGGTTAAGAACTACACCTACTTTCAGCAGCAGCAAGCAAGCCACTAAAAAACATTGAAATAGTTCATAGCAATCGTCTTGATCACCGGTGGATACTGAAAGAAACTATTAAAAGAAACCGGTTTTCACTTCTTGCAGATTTAGTAGGAATATTTCGTTTCGTTTCGTTTATGGGAGCTGAACGTCCCAAAGCGACTCGGGCTATAAGAGACGCCGCAGTGAAGGGCTCCGGAAATTTAGACCACCTGGGGTTCTCTAACGTGCACTGAAATCGCACAATTATTTAGTACGAATGTAAGCGTATACTAAACCGCAAGCACTGACCTGAAAGGCATGTAACAAATAACGTTATTCTTTTCGCGTTTTTCGCTTCTGTTCTGTTTTGTAGATTTTATTTGAGTGGCATTTCTTTTTTATTCTGTCAGCTTCACTGCGCGTTTCTCAGAGTTTTCTGGCATGGCTCTGCTGCGAGGCTGCTACTTTATCACCGCGCTTTTCTTTTCTTGACGCGCCGAGCATTCGCCCGGGCGTTTGCTAAGAGCATGCCTCAGTTGCGTCGTTTATTGCTTGTAGCGATTTCTTTTTGTCCTTTTAATGTTGTATTTTCACCTGTTAGGTGTACTCGGCTGTAGCGGTTAGGGGTCTTCTCATGTGTGTATAATTTTAACCGGGACTTTGTGTTTAAGTTGCTTCATACTTGCTGAGCTGTTGTTTTTCTGTTACTCGTCCCTCACTCCCATATGTTTTGCGGAAAAGATTGAGGTCTATACAGCAGTCTTGTAATAAAGAAAGCTGGTGCTGCATGTGTATTGTTTAGTCTTCGCTGAAGCATGTCCCTCTTCAATGGGGAAGCTATAGGACGTGAAGATAAAAACATAGCACGTGTTCCAGAACTCTTCGAGGACACGTGGTAATTCAGAAAGAGTTCCGCTGGGATTCAAGCCATAGATTTAAAACTTGGACCTAAGTCGTACTTGATTCTGTGGTCTGGTTTTACTGAAATCACGAAGAAAATTATTCGGTGATCGTGAACATTTTCACAAAAAACACAGCGTACGAAAGTACGGATCGCAAGAACGCGCTGCATTCTATGATCCCGTCACTATAGTTGTTTGAAAGTGCACAGTCATACTATCAGCTAGCAAACGGCAAAAAACAAAGCAAATTTGATTGCGACGTCATGAAACGCATACAAAAACTGGAAGAGAAATCTCTCTCCCTTCCGGCAAAAGTTACCACGACTGCCGGCTTTCAAAACCACTGCTGAATTTTTGAGCTAAGACAGGCTTATTCCTGGGCGCTGTACACAGTCAGTGACACTGAGTAAGGCGCGTACTAAAGGCGCCCCTGTTCCCTAACCAAGGTCATCCGACCAAGTCCGGGAAGCCAGCGTCGAAGGCGCAGCAGAGCTGTCTGCAGCGTGGAAGGCAGGTGTCTAGGAAAATAAGAATGGTTGGCCGGGGCGCACACATGTGCACGGAACTATACTGAGTGAAGTGTTAACAATGTTCAAAGCCCCGCTACCGTGGCCGAGAGGTTCTCAGCTCTCGGCCTCGGTCATCGCCTCATCGCTTTTTCCCCTACGCTGACTGCGTCCCCGAGCTGGTTTCCCGTGGAGGCAGGAAGGATTGTGCTGGCTGAAGCTCCCTCACCAAAGTGGATTGTTTGGCGCCCCCCCCCCCCCCCCGTCCTAGCTGTAACCATAATGACGCTGTATGTGACGTGTGCACACTGTACCCTCGAGAGGGCTGAAATTCTCTGAATTCCGCGTCGCGGAAGAGAGGCGGACGCACAACGAGGCGCCTTTAAACGGGAGAACACAGCCAGCGAAGGAATGCTCAACTTTTTCCGAACCGGCTCCGTGGGGAAAGCGATTTTGCACATCAAGTTGAGCTCCTTCGACATGACGTTGACAGGGGAAGTGATGATGGAAGTGATGACATGACAGGGGAAGTGATGATGGATGGCTGAGGTCTGAATCCTCTATGGGCGACGGCACCTATAGTGCTGTTTCCCCTTCCAACTGACAAGGCAAGGTTCTCCGGAAAGCACATGTGAGCTCGGAATCGCGCTGGGCATTGTGATAAGAACGACACAGACTTATGGGGTTAGGTGAGGTTTGCTAGAAAATGCGATGTTTTCGCAAAATTAAAGAAAGAGGTTGTCCGGGTGACGTGTGTGTACGTAGGTTCACTCATTCCCACGTACAGGTATGTCACAGAGCTGCTTCCTGGCTAACAAAACTAGGAAGTGTGTCACCGTGCATATCCGCCATCACCCCCAGTACCCCTTGCCCTCACCTCCTGCATGCACCCTATAAATACGGCACGATTTAGCTGCATTGCTACTGCCTGTCTTCAGCTGAATCTGGATGGCCAGTTCCCTGCGTCCACTGGCTTTCTTCTGCTGAAGTTCTGATGTATCACCTGGTCGACAGAGTCATCGCCAAAACAGTAAGTAACTATCTTTCCTAACTTTTTCTGTAAGCACGTGGGTACATGTGGTGTTTTGTGTTTATTGCGTATTCTGATTACACAATTCAGGACGCTCTGTAGAGGTTGTTATATTTTTCTAATACTGCTGCCGTATGACAAACGTAAAGCTTACATGCGTGTGAAAAAAACGGTGGATTTGGTTTATAATGCGAAAACATGCCCAATTTGTGTGGCAGGATGGCTACGGTAAATTCAATGTGCGGTCATAGTTGATTTTGCTGAAACAAGAGTTAAGAGGTTTAGGCGGAATTCGAGCTACTACAGTTAGGTTACGATACAAACAACTACCGACTAGGTCACGCAACGCACTGTTGAATGGCTTGCGAACAAGAAGCAACAAAAGAAGCGTCTTCGTTTGGAGCTGTCCACTAGGGCCACGATTAACCGTTAATTCCTTCGTATTTAATGATTTTGCAAGCAGTCTTCAATGTCCCCGCAACTACCTAACCTAATACCTGTATATATTTCCTGACCGCACTCCCCCTTATCCTTCGTGGCTGTCCCATCTTCTTTTTCTTTTCACTTCCACACACTGCCTACTATCCCTTTATTTCCGCTGCCCCAGCTCAGGTGCTTCCAGCAGCGATGACAGATGCCGGGGCTACATTTGGATAAACCTCAATTACTACTTCTACATAGAATTCTGCCCATCATAGTTAGCATTCAACTTTGCACATGCAAATTGTGACACGCTGCCGCGGTGGCTCAGTGATTATGGCACTCTGCTACTGACCCGAAATACGCGGGTTCGATCCCGGACGCAGCGGTCAATTTCGATGAAGGCGAAATGGTCGAAATTTCCGGAGCTGTTCACTACAGCGGCCCTGATAGCCCGAGTTGCGTTGGGTCGTTAAGCCCCATAAAACAACAAAAAGAGCTAAACCTGATACAATGTTTCTGGATGGATGGATGATAATGGCTTTACCCTCTGTATCGGGAGGCAGCTTGCGTCACCTAGCCTATACTTCCCCCATTGTTAACTGATTTTTCTTTTCCATTTCTTTCAATTTCGGTCTTACAATGTCTACTCTGTCGATCCTTTTTCCCTCCAAATTCACCCCTCCCTTGATTTCCATCACCAATCCTCCAACCTCCCCTTCGTTAATGTCCCGCCTTTCCCATCCACTCGCCCGTCCTCTCCAGCAAATCCCAGCGCTATCTCTATGTCTGTTGCTGTCCCCTCTGGGAGGGCTGGGCGGAGTTCTGTGCACCTCAGAACCAAGTGTTCTATGGTCAGGTGAAACAAAGCGGAAAAGGGACAGGACGAACGAAGAAACAACACGGGCAAGGCGCTTCAGAAGCGCCTTGTCCGTGTTGTTTCTTCGTTCGTCCTGTCCCCTTTGAGCTTTGTTTCATCTAGTCATGTGCCAACTCGCCCACCAATCGATTCTGCTCTATGATCTCCGTTTCCGTTTTACAAGCAGAGCACAAAATATCCTGCTTCAAATTTGGACCTATACGTTTTTGTTCTCACCCTGTCCTAGCCTCATAAAGAAATGAACTGCTCCGAGAATTATCGAATAACTGCTCTTTTTTGATGTCTTGTTTTCGTGTCCTATATATATACGCCGATTTTTCCTGCATTCTTTCTTTCCACATCTTTATTTGTCTCCTTCACGCTAGTATTTTTTGCGTCCCATCCCTCACCCGTAAATACTTCGTTCTTAGCTTTCGGGTTCTATTTGCCCATTTTGTGTTAATACTTTTAATGTATAGATACACCTTTTTTGCCCACCTTGTTTCCTCCATTTGGGTTAGTCTCTCATACCTATTATAGTTCTACAGTGCTCCATGTTTCATAATGTCTGAATTCCTTTTTCCTTCAGAATCCTCTCATGCTCTTCCTGTATTTCTAGTGGGTCTCCCCTCTCATCATTATCTACCATTATACCTGACTTCTCTCTATTGAACTAGAGTCCTAGCATGTTGCCCTCCTCACCACAGATCTTAACTAGTTCCTGCAGCATATCTCGCTTGTCTGCTAGTAGAACAATGCCATCTGCATACATTAGTCCAGCCAGCACTTTACCTTTTGACCTTCCTGCATATAACTTACGTCATCTCCTACCCTACTCTTTCCCAACCTCCTTTCCATTTGACTCACGTATACCATGAAGAGTGGGGGTGATAGTGGGCAGCCCTGTCTTAGCCCTCTTTTAATTTTAGCTGGTTTTGTAGTTTCTCCCTCCCAGGTTACTACCACCTCATTGTCTGAATATACACGTTGTAGATAGTGAACCACATTTCTATCGGCACCATACCTCTTCAATTGGTCCCAAAGTTTTTCCTGATTTACATTGTCATATTCCTCCTTGATGTCTAAAAATGCCATCCACAGAGGCCTCTGATTTGCCTCAGCTATCTCTATATACACTGCGTTATGACAAATAGGTTGTCCTCCAACCGTCTGTCCTTTCGGAAACCATTCTTCCCATTCTCATTTTCACCATCTGCATTGCTAGCCTGTATATAACTGATGTGACCCTAATTGGTCGGTAGGATTTAATGTTGTCCCTGTTTCCCTTGCCTTTGTATATTAGTCTCATCCTGCTCATTTTCCAGTCTTCTGGAACGTCTCCTCCGCCTACTACTTTTTCAATGATCTGTCGTAATTTCAATTTGCTTTTTTTGCTTAGTATGGTAATTAATCTCATAGGTATGCCGTCTGGTCCTGTCGCTGTTCCGATGGGAACCTTGCCTTCTATTCTGTCCCAGTCCCCTGCTGTTCTCTCCCTAGGTTCTTCCTCCCCTGTCCCATTGCCTTCACTTCCCTGTCCCACCAGCTTTTTGTTGTGTCTTCCCTTTCTTATTCCACCATTCAATTTACATCGATGTGCATTTATATGTTGGCAGCATTACTGAGAGTAAATCTTAAATGCCCAGTTTTGCGCGCAAAACACGACTGCTTAGTATACAATAACAAAGGCGTGGCCCGGTCTTCGATGCTCATGCGAACAGCTTACGGTCTTTGATTACATGATTCCAATTGTGGTTTATGCAAGGTATTGCAGGGAACTTAAATTAACATGCTCTACAAAGCTAACATGCTTTACAAAGATCCGACTAATGCAGGAATATATCAGTGGCCTTCTGCAGGGCAGGATATATTTGAAGTGCGTAATTAACGAGAAACGTTACCACTCTTGTTATTCCTAATTTTAGCTCAACATTTTCAGCATAAAAAATGTAGGGCAAGTTAGGACCAACAATTTCACAGCTTTCTTTTACCATAACTGCAGCTTGTTCACTTTGAAATGCTGAGGCTTTGTAGAGCGCGCGGCTGTTTCCAATAGTCAGGGATATAGCAAAATGCCGCCGCACAATGTAAGCAGTAATGCCTAGGTCAAAACATTTTTCATATACATTTTTTTTTCGCGCTGATCGGTACAGCCTGAGTGCGGTAAGGCAGATAACGCGGCTAAGATTTTCAGCAAATCTTTCCCAGTAACTAAACTGTCCTGTAAGGCACTCATCTCATCGCAACCGGATTAGTCAACATTTGAATTAATTACCTTCCAATGTCATTGGCCCTTCTTTTGGTAGTAACATAACTACCAGTGCTTACTTTGGCATTGTCTTTCCTTTGGTTCGCTTGTGTATCGCTTTTTCGTTCCTCGGTGTGTGTGCGTCAGTTCTCTTGCGCCAAGTGTTTCATCATGTCGTTTTTTTTGCTTTGTTTTTATAGAGCAAGGGATACCTTATAAAATGGAAAGGATATTCCAAGTGGCACTGCTCCCTTGAACCAAGAAAAAACCTGAACTGCGCCTGCCTCCGGGAATTTAGGCACCCAAGCAAGCCATCACCAAGGCATATGTATCAGCAGCGCGAACACCACACAGGAAGAAGAAGGAGAAGAAGGTAAAGAGCGCTGATGAATCAGCGCTCTTTACCTTCTTCTCCTTCTTCTTCCTGTGTGGTGTTCGCGCTGCTGATACATATGGATCGCAACCAACTAGCCCGACAGATGGTGTTCATCACCAAGGCGACTGGAAGCTGCTGCTGAGGAGGTCATTTACGCAGTGCAAAAGAAACTCTCCAACAGCCGTCGCTCCAGCGGACTTGTGAAAGTGAACATAGACCTGGACATCTTTAGGTGGGTTTTCAACAACAAAGGAAGACGGCTCGAGAGGGGTTGGATACTTTGCAGTGAGGCAGACTTTTCTAAGCTGAATCTTCCCTTTGGGTGGCATACGCGAGAAACGAAACTTGGCAGTGTAGTGGCGATTGAATTCCCAGTGCGGGTGAAAGCTACTGTGACACGACAGAAAGCTTGCAAGCTCTTTCCTAGCGGCTATCCTGTGGAAAGTCTGCAAATGTTCTTTGTGTCTAACGTTACTGCATGCAGAACCTAACGCATAGAAATATGTCCTGTTTTTTGTTTTAGTGAGTCCTCGGCCTTACGCATATATGTTACCGGCTTGCGTTTTGCAGCTTTGTTTTTTTCTGATATTGTGATCATTTTTGCCTTTGAATTTGTGTTGTGGTTTAGAATTTCTTAAAAATGAGTTCAGCTGCTTTGTGCTTAGAGATTTCTGAATGTGCCATTTCATTTAAATTGACAAATCAAACAGTTCTAAAAATCTTTAACGACAAAACGCTTTTGGAGAAATCGTATTTTGAGACAGTAAGCTCTTTGATTCCCCATGGCATGCCCGTTCCAGAGAGTTTAAAGGTTGCAGTCGAGACAAGATTCAGAAGCCTCTGCACCTCGGTAGAGTCTCAGCACAGAAAAATTAAGGGGAGAGCGAGAGAGGGGTTCCTTAGAAAAGAGCGCCTTGTAAACATTGCTGTCGATAAGGAAACTTCTTTTCAAAATCCCAACAACAATATCAAGGACACAATTATTAAAGCTTTACAAGAAGAAATGAAGCGAATGGAGGGCGCATCAGAAGAGTCTCTTTCTGAACTCCGCAAGTCCATTGAGGATTTTAAAATAAAATGCCTTCAGCTGCAAGAAGAAAACAAAAGCCTGTCATCACGAGCTGAAAACTGTCGCTTGGCCAAAAACTGTGGAAAAAGGGTCGGGGAAGGTTCGAAAAGTACCGATCAAAGAAAGCTGCATTCTGCAGGCAGCGTGATAGTTCAGGTGCTAGAGGAAATTCTAGAAAGCTATGGGTTGAACTTATGCCAGTTGGTTGTAGAAGACCTTCGTGGGCTACTACACAAAATTACTTTTTCTGACGTTGACGGCATATGCGTGGCGCGAGGCATCAAAAAAGAATACTGCGGTAATGGGAGAACCGACTATAAAGATCTTTCTTCCCCCGACAAGAAAAGCGTCCGTGCAATCACAGCACTCTTAGACAATCACTTTGTAAGTAACGTTTTTTGGGAAAAAATGTCTTCAACCGTCCCTGACTTACCCTCGCTCCGTGTCATCAATTCGTACAGGCAAAAACTGGACGAAAACATTGCTGTATTCAAAACCCCAGGAGAAGCAGCTGGCGCTCAGGTATCTTTTGTGCAGGAACTTGAAAATGCCGTTGCGGAGTTCGCAGTGAATAGCGGTATGACAGGAGAAGAGCTAAGGTCGCAGCCAATTTTAGTTAAAATAGAAGGAGATGGCTGTGTGGTCAGCAAACGAACAAGCTGGACAACTCTCTCTTTTCTCATAATTGACAGCAGCCGGAGGCTGCAGAGCCACAGATGTCACCGCCTGCTCGCAGTCGTTGAAGTTTCTGAAAACTATTTTCATATCAAAGAAAGTATGAAGGATTTGATCGAAGAAATTAACAGTGTTGCTAAAGAGGCAGTGTCAGTTTGGAGGGGCAGGAAGTTCCCGTCACAATGTGTCTGGGCTCAGATTTAAAATTCTTGCTCATGGTTCAAGGCATGCAGTCAGCGTCTTCTAGGTACCCATGCCCTTTCTGCCGTACAAATGTAAAGCAAAGAAGCAGAGCTGGGGTGAACATAGATGAGTTTAATAAGCCGCCTCTTCTGCGCACTCTCAAAAACATGAGAGAGGACTGTCTTGCTGAAGAGCACGGAATGAAATTAGCGCCCCTATTCAACATTGAACCTGCTTTTGTGGTTCCAGACATTTTACACATGCGCATTAGAGTCGTTAATCGTCTGATTGATGGATTGATTGTGGAAGCAATGGACAAAGATAACCGCGATAAAGTTATGAGCTTAAACACCAAGGGCATTCACGTGGGAGCCATTGTGCAGGCAATTAACAGTTGTGGTGTAAATTTGAACTGTGGCAGGACGACAGAAAAGGAAAAAACTTTGCCTGCATTCAAGGAGACGCCTGCGAGCGCCTTCTCAAAATGCTGCCAGAGAGGCTCACTGGAAAACTCAACCCAGAAACAGAAAACAAAATAATCGCGCTTTGGAAAACGCTATGTCGTGTTTTTGAACACTTCGAACATAACACGACCGGCGAAAGCATCGAGCAAGAAACGACAAAATTTTATAAAACGTATTTAGAGCTTGGAGAACTTGGGCATAAGGGTTACGGGGCTGAGAGAGTGACGCCATATATGCACATTCTTGCCTGTCATGCCTCAAAGAAACACAAAGAATTCCAGTGTTTGGGGTGGTTTTCTAGCGAAGGCATTGAGAAAAAGAATGACATCCTGAAACATTTGCATCATGCAAAATCCAATAAATGGAATGCTGCCGCCGATGCGCTGACGCTAGCAAAACGCCTTGAGAATAGCGGACACATAACAACAAGTCGCGCGTACAAGAAACTCGATCTTTCATACTGGGTTGAGGGTATGATTGAAGAGAGTCGGACAAGGAGGTCTCGAAGCGCTCCTGAAATGGAGCGCGAGGAGACACCTCCCACTTGCATCGATGACATGGACGCGGTTGAACTGCGGACCGAATTGAAAGCCACTGGCATTTCAACGAAAGTAAAATCAGTGCCCAAGCTCCGTGAAATGCTTCGCAAGGAAAGAGAAAAGCGATGCGTTGAGCAGCCGACTTGAGTTTTATGCTTATTGTGACTCATGCTTACGAGGGGGTACCCAAAAGAAACCGGACTTATTTTTGTTTGAACTTATTTGTTCACATTTTAAGCACAGACCTTCAATCTCCTTCAAAGTATTCCCCACTTGCAATGATACGCTTGTCGAATCTTTCATTCCATTTTTCAAAACATTGTTTAAATTCATCTTTTGTGATGCTTGACAGTGCCTCCGTCGTTTTTTTCTTCACCTCAGCAACATCAACGAAACGCTTTCCATTCACCTATTTTTTCATTCTAGGAAACAAAGAAAGTAGCACGGGGCAAGGTCGGGAGAGTATGAGGGTTGAGGAATAGGAGTCATGCCATTTTTGGTCCAAAATTGTCGTAGAGACAGGGCTGTGTGAGCAGGGGCATTGCCATGATGGAACAACCAGCCGCCCGACTGCCACAAATCTGGCCGCTTCCACCGCACACTGTTGCCCAATCTTTTCAAAACATCCAAGTAGAAAGCCTGGTTAACTGTCTGACCCTGCGGAACAAATTCTCAATGGACGACTCCTCTCACGTCGAAAAAACAAATCAGCATTGGTTTGAGGTCTGGTTTCACCTGACGAGCTTTCTTGAGGCGAGGTGAATTTGAAGTTTTCCATTGGCAAGATTGTTGCTTTGATTCAGGATTCGGTTCAGGAACACTTGACTTGTCCCCATAGCATCGTCCTTGTACGTCTTTCTTAATATTTCAACAGTTTACATTCAACTTTTTCCGAGCAAAAATCAGAATTTCACCGGCGCACGCTGTTCACGAAAATCAGCCATTGCAAAAACGACGTTCACACAAAACAGTCGTCACTCTAAAACTCTGCCTAAACTAGTCTGACCTCCTTCAACGACGGCACTCGGCTTACTGACTCTGGAATGTTCGTTCTATGCGCTCGTAGTGGCAAAATGCGGTACCACAGAAGTTTTGCCGAGCAAAAAATTTAGTCCGGTTTCTTCTAGGGTACCCCCTCGTATATGTGCTTTATGCTTTTATGTACAGTGAATGTTCTGCATCTCGATGTACAGTATTTACACATTGTGTATTGAAGTTTGTATAAGGTGGTTGTACTTATTGTATTGTGTTACGCTTTATAGTTTTGTGTTTCATGAAAATTATGCCACATGTGTTTGAAAAATACCGCAGTGCACGTTTGAAATGCCGTCTGCCTGTGCACATGAAATTCCAAGATGTCTGTGCACATGTCGCTGCCCATGTTTTCTCCTAAACGGTGCGGTTCATATGGCTGACCTGACTGTAGCACAGATATTGCACCTCTTTCCTCACTGTCACAATCAGCCTCGTGGTGCGTGGTAAACGTCTGTGTAAAAAGTGTATAGCTGTGTCATCATTTAGACTTTTTCTGTGCCATGATGCGATGCCATAATAAATGTTTTCTGTGTTGTCAAGTAAAGTGACCTTGTGCATTTTTGAACGAGTTTTTTGTTGCGAAAGCAACACTGCGCGAGTAGCCGAGCCATTCCGCGGAGGACGGCGCACTCAGAGGTGCCGGGGCCGCTGCCGCGCACTCTCCATCGCCCCTCTCTCTCTCTTCCCTCGTTGCTTTCGCAATCCTCCAGCTTCCACGAAAGGGCAGGAGACCCAGAACTTCGAAGATCAAAAGAGTGTGACCCGGCACACGAACGGGGGAGCGGGGCACGGAAAATGGATTAACTTGACGATGCCCTGCATGCAGGGTTGTTATCACGAGCTTCCGAGCATGCGTTTTGAAAGAGTGCAGTTTTATCATCCTTTTCCACAGCGTGGCGCATGACAGTGTGGCAAATGGCAGTGGGGTACGGCCGTACGGTAAACAGGGTATCTGCTACCGTACGGCAAACTAGGCAAGCCTGGCAACGGCCGTATTTGCCGTCAACGATCAAGCTACGCTAAAACTGTCTAATAGAATTTGCAAGAAGAGAAAGCGTAGCAAATATTGCGTGTCTTTGTCAGTCACTCTCAACGAGCGTGCATCAAAGTTTTAGTCGTGTCTGATTCCATGAAACCATGAAACTTGCAAAGCATCACGTCCTGTGCCTGCTGGTCGGCCTCCACCTTCAAGCTAAAGTTGCGACGAGCCCCGCGTTTTTGCGCCGCTGCATGAATTGGACGCTACCATGGCACACACACAGGCAGGGATGCTTTCGCATTCAAAGCTCGTATAAATATACTGCATGATGGGCCCTATGCAAAACTCTGTGCGTCAGCTTTTCTTCAGAGCAAAAGCCTCTTTACCATGGCAACGCGGACCGTCCCAGGGGGAGAAGCTGGGTGCAGCGCTAAATGCTCCTATTCCACGCTTTATGGTCATGTAAATTAGGCTTGTGTCTTAAGGTGTTCGTGCTGTAACTGAGATTGAAGCTTATGACACATGTTTCTTGTTAGCCGATATGGCAATGCCCCGGCTGATTCTGAAACCGTTTCTGGCGTGCAGAAATTAGTTTCAGACAAAAAATTTCAGCTAAAAATTACTTTCGTTTACTAAACGCAATAACGACTCTTGAACTAGGCGCTTAGGCTGCCTCAATTTCCGGCTCCTCAACGCAAATGTATTTTTTCGTGGCTGTCAAACTTCTTAAGTTCCATATATGCCCATTTACCTCATCCTTCACAGTTTAGATACCTTCCCGACCATGTTGTTAATGATAGCAACTGTCAGGCTTTAGGGCTCCGCTCTCTGATTATCGCAGCAAAATCTTGTCCCGTTGTCTCGAAAAAGTTCTGTGCCGCTTATGGGACGTTTAGTCATGTCTTACGTGATGTAATTTTTGACAAATCATCGCTCGAAGTCGCACGAAGAAGGCACAGAGCCCTGTTAGCCGCGACCCGACTTTTCCTTTTCTTGCACGCCAACAAAGGGAGCACGGAGGGTAGCCGCACAGTCAGCCCGCCTTGAACACGCTGGGTGAGGAAAGAAAAAATAAACGCAATACGGCTGGTTTCTTGACACACAGGCTGAAGACACGTGGTTTCCGAAGCTTCCACCAATTACGTGGCCGCAGAAAGGTTTTGCTCCACATGGCAGTGGAACAACAGCGACCTGATGCGATCAAAATTTTTTTTTTACCCGGTGGTGAGGCTTCTTAGTGCTTGCCTAGGTCCGTCTGTATGTCTGGAGTTTTCTTGACCTTAAATAAAATTAACTAAACGAAAATACCTTATGGACCGAGTGGGTTGCGAATCCGGACGGCGCGATTAGATTAGTTTTGCTGGCCACTGCATCAGACCACTACATCACTGCCTTTTGTTCTATGTACATGAACCGTGTTCAAACCATATGGAAACAGTAGCAGATCGACATGACACGTAATACGACACACCTCAGCAGCACAGCACTCGCTCTTACATCACCGCAGCCGAACATCCCGTGTCCTAAACTACCCGTCTCTCGCCCTGTGCTTTGAGTATCTTCTGCATCAACTTGCAGCCGTGATCAGTGGATTCGAATATCGAAACCGCAGTGCTAACACACCTAATTCACATTTGCCGTAGCCACGACAAATGGACCAAAATTTGTTTTTGCGCCACTCTTTGTGCCTTGCACTGCTCTCTTCACAAAGCTGGTGGCAGTCCTGCGTAACCAGGACGTCAGAGAATGCAACTGATTCTCTCCAAAAACTCTGATGGGATTTTTGGGAAATGTTTGACCGCTTCAGTCAGGAGTGGCACATTAGCAGCTGTAAGGGTTTTTTTTTTTTTTTTACGTGAGCCGGAAAGGATGCGTTCATGCATGAGACCTTTCAGGACCGGTTTGGCAGACGCGCCAGCTTTGTCGTTCTTCAGCGTCGGAAGTAAAAAAAAACAGCGCACTTTAGAAGAAAACTCGGCCTGCGGTCCACGGCTCGAGGAAAAGTAAAAGGGGAGAAAGAGAAAAGCGCACACAAAGGTACAGCAGGAGACAGCACCCTCTCCCTACTGCCCTTTGCTCTCTCCTCCCCCTTATTCCCGCAACCGGTCACCTACGTACCTCTTAAAAATAACGCCCATTTCTCTCTATGTTCGTCATCCATTTAATTCTGCGAATCTTGTGTCGCGTTGTCATAGCCTTTCTGAGAGGAACATATTGTCAAAGAGTTGTGTCGGAAGGGTAGCGTGAAATTCAAGCAAATTTAGGTTGAAAGCGATGCCCAATTCTTCCTTATTTATTTTAAAATCAGCGATAGCAGTGCTTTGAGCATGCGGTTGGCGGGCGGTTCGGCTGTTCGATTCCCAGTGCCCCCCAGGTACCTATCGCTTTCCAATGCATACAAATTTTTTCGTGGTTTCTCTGAGGTGAATTGACTCGAAAAATGTCTTTCACCTAACCTTATGTAGAAGAAAACGCTGTTCCATGGCGCTCTTTGGTGCAAGGCGGCGGCCCTTGCACCATTAAAACTTGTCAACAAAAGAAAACATCCTTATGGGAAAAAAACGCAACGAAAACAATTCTAC
Organism: Amblyomma mixtum; assembly: GCF_055824585.1. Lineage (NCBI taxonomy): Eukaryota > Metazoa > Arthropoda > Arachnida > Ixodida > Ixodidae > Amblyomma > Amblyomma mixtum. The sequence continues at coordinate 141,262,722 of NC_143012.1, read as the reverse complement.
GCGTAGGCTAAGTACACGCCAGGAGCAAAAACGCATATGCAATCTGTACGTAAAAGGCGTCAGCAAAACCTTGGCCAGCATTCGCGGAAAGGAAGCGGTGGAAACTGGGTACCAGCCGGACATCATTATCAGGCGCCTCCTCCCCTGTCCCGAAGACCCGTCGTCCTACAGAAAAGATGCAAGGCGTGGTACGCAAAAACCCTGCTCGAGTGCATGGTGTCTAGAGGGGTTTAGTTGAGGAATTCAGTTGAAAACCGGTTACTGGTTTCATGTAAACACCGCACAGTCGGTTCCGGGAGTCGAGGAAGTGAGTCCAGTCAACTCCGCTGCAGGGGGGGGGGGGGGGGGTTGACTCGCTCAATCCCAACGGAAGATAGCGCGTAAACCGGATAGAGACGAGGAGTCGGGTTAGCGGGAGTGGAGAGCATAAATTACGATCCTGTTTTTACGCTTGCGCCATCGCGCCTGCGAGACAGCGGTGCCGTGCCGCAATCTTGGAGGCTGCCACTGCCCTCACCCGCTGCGCTGCTCGACGCTTGGTGTCGCTGCAGTTGAACCGGTCTCGACTCGCTAAAATCTAGTTATGTAAACACGCAATCGTCGAGTCGGGCTGACCTTACACAACTTGACCCCCCGATTCGATCTAACGCAGTCCGGATCATGTAAACGAGGCTTAGACTGGGGACACCAACAATATGACGGAAAGAGTGAAGCAGCACAAAGCTTATGTCAAGCAAATGAACAAAAGCGCAGTGGCCGTACTTCCCAGCCATGCCACCACAGGGGTGACTTTGACGGCACTATTGTGGTGGAAACCGAACCAAACTGCGCAGAAGCCTTCTACTTGAGTCATGACGGAGGAGAATGTTAAATGTTTTCTGGGAACCACTCCCTTTTCCTACATCCACGGTTTAAGCTCTGTGACCCTGCGGTGGACCTTATGTGGGCTTAAAAAAGGCTCCGCAACGCGCCCGCAGTCGCACCATCAAGAAGTAGTAGTAATCGTTTACTGACAAAAAAATACAAAAAGGAAGCACGAGAGCTGCAGCCGGTGGAATTCACGGAATTCGGAGCCGGCGGAAGTCACAGGGAGAGGATAGCGAGGAAAAGTACGGAGGAAAGCCACCGGCAGAAAAGACGGGGAAGCTTTGTCCACAATTCACAAAGTACAAAAAAGTATCAAGTTCGCGCCGCTCGCAAGCTAGTGCCTAAGCATTGTTGTACACATTTACAACGCGCGTAAATTATATTCTAGGCCGCGTGCACGTAGCGTCCTGTCGCTAATGGACAGCGCGAGCGGCGCATTGAGCAAGAGCCGGCTTTGAAACGTCGTGTTATCCTACAAGAACTTATTTGGCTGGCGTTTACTTCTCACTTAAATGCAAAATTATAGTCATAAAATTTTAATTGGATTTGCCTCTGGGTTGCAGCTTTGGGAAAAGGAGTAGCTTCCTGCACAGCAAATGGCAGATTTGTCAGAATAGCTCACAACATGCCGTTCTGTGAACTCTTCGTTATCGCTTCATAGTCTGCACACACTTTTGACATGAACGCGGAAATTAGCAGCGATTACGGCGATGGCAAAGCCCTTAGCGACGGCGAATGATCGAATAACTGGAGGCACTTTAACAACCTAGAAGAAATGCTGTGAATTACCACACTACGAATTGTTACACTGGACAAATTGCCTAATGCGCACAATCAATTAGTGAAACAGGCACGAAACGGAGCACTAGGTTTCTTGCATAGAATCCTGCAGTACTTGTAACATACAAGCTTATGGGTATCTATATATGTACAGATGACAGGAGTACAGCAAGAAGCCAAACGAATTCGGCTTGATTGGGCTTGTACCCTTACAGAAATAGCTTTATATTCAATAAAGAGACTACAGAGGTACACTGATTTCAACCCATCCCTGCTGCATTTTGACCGCATCGCCTAAACTTTCGAAGAGCTGAACGCTATTGAGCTTTAAGATGTAGCAATTAATGCGCTAATACCTAAGTTTCGTGGCTTTGTACAGTTAATGCGCACGCATTTCCACTATCACTCATCCTCAAGTAGCCACTGTATGCGTTTGCAATAGTAAATGTGTCTGTAAAGCTCCGGAGTTTGCTTATAATCCTCTATAATACCCATACATGGCGAGCACTTTCTTGTAGCGGCCCATGTTTGTGTGCCTACATCCGATGGGGACACTTTTAATAAAAGCGCGCATTCACAAGGCGTGACTTGATCTCCTTAAAGCAAGCAAAAAAAGCGTAGACGTGCGCCTAGCCAAACGCACCAAGAGAGGGCGCCACACGTTTCTTGCCGGTGCTGAGGATGCATGATGAATAGAAAAATAGCCAGGGAAAAATTCTGCCTCTTTCAAATGTAAAATACTTTACATCTATTAAAAGATGGGACATTTCGCTACCTAAAGCTCCTAGAGCAGTCCGATATATTGTAAATCATGGCCGCGGTGAGTGATCAAGTGAGGACAAGTGGGGTTTTTTTCGCGACCTCGTCATAGGCATCATGAGACCATATCTCATCGCGCAGGGTAAACGCAATATTTAAGCCACAGTGATCAAACTTTATTAAAAGAAACTTTATGAGGTATTTAACCCCTCAGGGTCAGAGCTCGCTTGTAACTGTTATGCGTGATGAGATATTGATTTTTTATTTTTCATCGCCATTCAGTTACGCGCCGCCGCGCCGCCGGCTGTCGCGAGATGGCGCGACCGGTTTTCCGAGGCGCATGGGCCGGAATCCTGGGGATGCTCACGGATCCGTCTTGCCCCACTCGTGTGGGCAACTCGGTCACCCGTGATACGTGTCCTGACTTATCTGTGGTTAGGAACACTACAAACGCCACATGGGAGAACCTGGGGGATACCCTGGGCAGCGACCATTGCCTTCTCCGCATCACGCGTTTGGCGAAGGCAGCCCGTAAAAATTGGGGCCAGGCGAAAATAACCAATTGCCACCAATTTCGAACTCAGGACGTCCCTCCGGTACTACTCTCCGACGGTTATGCGGAGTGGGCAGCACAGGTCACCAACATACAGAAACAACACACGCAAACACTTCACACCACCGACGAGATCCCCGCAGTGGACAATCACCTCCTGCATCTGTGGCAGGCGCGCCGGAGCTTAACAAAACAATGGAAGAAACACAAGACGAATCGTAAGCTTAGAGCTCGCATTGCAAAACTTACGGAGCAGGCTGCGGCATATGCCGCCCAGCTCACAGACACCAATTGGATAGAACGCTGCAACTCGGCAGCGCGTGAGATGAGCTCGAAGGGGACTTGGCGTCTCTTGCGCAGCCTCATCGACACTTCTCAAACGAAAGGGGAGACGCAAAAACAGCTCCGGCGGGCTCTGCACGGGTACCAAGGTACGACGGCGCAACTTGCGGACACATTGTGCGACAGGTATCTCTGCCGCACAAATGACCCGGTTGGGCCCGAGTACACGTACTCCGGCAAGCCAAATCAGGATTTAGACGCCCCTTTTGAGTTGCATGACCTTAAGGCGGCCCTGGCTAAAATGCGCCGAGGTGGGGCACCGGGTCGGGATCGCATAACAGTGAAACTGTTGGCGAACCTCTCCGACTCTGCATACCTCCATTTGCTACAATACATAAATCAGATCTGGGATGGGTGTCCGCTCCCACTCGAATAGAAAACATCGCTTGTAGCGTTCATCCCCAAAGCAGGTAAAGCCGTGACTACGGACACATTGAGACCCATCTCATTAACCTCATGTGTGGGAAAGCTCATGGAGACGATGGTTCGGGATCGCCTCTCTCCATATATGTAGGGTAAGGGCCTCTTTGCAGACACTATGTTCGGGTTCCGCCAGCACATGTCTGCACAGGATGTCCTACTCCAACTACACAGGGACATAATACGACCCACAGCAATGCAACAAAACGACAAGGCCATTCTCGCCCTCGATCTTAAGGGGGCGTTTGACAATGTTAAACATGGCACCATACTCTCTAACTTGACACCAAGAACTGCGGGGCGAAGGTCTTCGTATATGTCAGAGACTTCCTCTCTGCGCGTCAGGCACTCCTCCGGATCGAGGACGAGGAATACGGCCGCCTGGCTCAGGTGGAGGGCATAAAACACGCACTCTACGCAGACGACATTACAATCTGGACCACCGAGGGGAGCCTTGGGGAGATGGAGGACCGCCTTCAGCAGGCCGCCTCCATAGTCGAAGCATATGCTGCCGACTGTGGTCTCCAATGTGCTCCCGCCAAATCAGAGCTTCTACACGTCAGGACAAACCACAAGGACAACACGTCTTTACACATATCTCTGTCGGGTGGTCCCATCAGAGAAGTGGCAGAGCTCCGGATCCTGGGTCTGTTCATCAATAACAAACTTAGGCCGGACTCTACTATAGCGAAACTCAAGAGCATAGGTGAACAGGTAGGGCGCATGATCCACTGTGTTTCCAAGAAGCGGGGTGGTCTGCGGGGCAGGGACGCGCTACGGCTCGCCTATGCCTTCGTGACCAGCCGGATCCTCTACGCCGCGCCGTAACTACGCACCACCAAACAACAAGACGAGCGCATTGACGCCATCATCACGAAGGCAACAAAGCGAGCACTGGACCTCCCGGTGGCTACCTCAAACGCCAAACTGTGTTGGGAGTGGTAAACTCCTATCAGGAGTTGCGGGAGGCCCACCTCGTGAACCAATATACGCGGCTATCGCAGACGGTGCCTGGGCGCCGCCTGCTAAACCGTTTACACATCCAACACACATGCATACCAGAGGGGACGGAGAACATTCCGGTGTTGTGGCGCCACATGCTCTTGGTCGCTCCGCTCCCGCGTAACATGGACATGGCTTCACATGAAGGCAGACGACAAGCGCGGGTTCGCACGCTTGAGAGGCAATATGGCTATAAAGAGGGCGTCTATTACGTGGACATCACAGGGCCGTCGCCCGCGGGCTTCTTCACTGCTGCCGTAGTCCACCACGGAATGAATGTCGATGGGCTATCTTTTCGGGCCCCAAATTCAACACGAGCGGAGGAAGTCGCAATAGCTCTCGCTGCCGCCGTTCCAAAATCGAAAACGGTTATCACAGACTCTCGCCGGGCCTGTGAACATTATCTTGCAGGCGAAATATCACCTCTTGCCTCGCAAATTCTAAGACGCGCTCTCGCCGATCCAGTTCGCACAAAAGTGATCTGGGCTCCTGGCCACCAGGGTCTACGAGGCAATGAGGCCGCTGATGCGGCCGCCCGAGCGCTCACACACCGGGCTCCTCATCCTAGCTCTCATGGCTCAGAAGCTCATAAACCGCCTCTGCGATTCCGCGAAATCCTAATTTATTATTGCGACAGCCACCGTCTCTACCCGGCACCTGCCAAGCGGCTGAGTAAGGCGGAGGAGCGAACTCTGCGGCGCCTGCAGACAGGAACCCTCCACTGTCCTGCAATAGCAAAACACTTCGATCCGAACACAGATGGGCGCTGCCCGCACTGTGGAGAGATCTGCGATATCTTTCACATGGTGTGGACGTGTACTCAGAATCCTCACCTTCCCCCCTCCCCCACCCCCAACCGAGAGGCATGGGAGACTGCCCTCCTCAACTGATCCACACTGGAGTCCCAAAGGGCTCTGGTCAAGCGGGCGCGAGACGGGGCCTCGTCGTGCGGTGTCCCGGACTGAGGATGCCGACCATGCAGCAGGTTTTTTTTTTTACCCTCAAGCTCTCTTTGATTAATGTTTTTCACCACCACCGGTTGAGTGGCGCTGATTTCGTTTAATCAACGGTTCAGTAATGTTGTAAATACTTTTCTCCTTGCTTGATGATTCTTGTTTATTAATGTGTTAATAAATAGTTAACCTCCTTGTCCCGCCGTCGAGTAATGGGATTGTTTGCGAGTCCGAACCATGAATCCATGAAGAAATCCGATTTCATCATCTTCAAATGTTTCCTCACATCTCCACTTGAAGGGAAACTCAACTATCTCCATTGATCAACACAACATATTAATCAAAAAAGAGCTCCCCTATGCTCGTTCGTTTCTGTGGCTGTTGGCTTCTGTCATATGTTTAACGAGACCCTCATTTCTCTACTTCTGTCTGCTTAATTGCTTAATGAGGACCTTGGTTCTGGCAGCCTTGATGCCATAGGAAGCATACGAGGGTTCTCATATAGCTTCCACTCTCGCCGTTCGATGACGTCATGTCACACCAGCGGTAATACAGGACGCATTCCGCCCGCTGCTGATGAACGTGGGTGGCGCTGGTGAACACTTTTGGTTACGTCACATGTAAACAAATTCCCCCGAAAGCAAAATATGTGACAGCCGTCGCCGTATTTCAGTTGGTTGAGCACCGGATCCGTAACTCGGTGGTCGCGGGTCCCGTTCCCACAGGCGATATATAGTTGTTTTTCTTCTGATTTTCTAATCCTTTATCTCTAAGCAGTAAAACATTCACTAATAATCTCCATAGGCCAACACCACCAATTTAAAAAAAAAGGAGCTCCCACATGCTCCTTGGATATTGTGGATGTTCCACAACATTGCGATTATCTTCGTTTATTGCCAACAGCTTCGGACGGAGGACCGTCCTTCATCAGGGTATACAGACGAATGAAGACAAGTTCGCATATTCAAGGCACTGCACGCAAAGAGAGAGGTGAAATCACTCTCCCTCCCGTTAGAGGAAGGGGAACCGAAGCGAGTGTAAGACGCGAGAGTGTTCTAGTCCATTTAGAGGAAAGAGGAGGAGCGTTGCAAAGGCCAGGTGGTAAAAGTAAAAACAAACACAAACAAAAAACACAAGTAGTAAAACAGCGGCAGCAGTGTAAGTAACAGAGCTATAGCGATAGAAGGGGAAGGACCGAGTTGCTTCTTAGAAGGCGCCAGCCAGAAATATTGTCGGGAGAAGCTTCCTTCGGTGTGGGTGGCAAACCCGGGAGAAAGAATAAAAACGATATCCTAACAGGGAAAGTACAAAGCAAAACAAAAAAAGCAGTGCACGCATGCATATGTACACTACATCGCAGAACGGACCGCTCCCCAGCGGTGCAGGTGTTCTGAACCGTTGTATCGTGAGTTACGAGTTAGACCAAGCCATTTTGAGCTCCTGAAGACGATCCAGTGATCGGCACGGCGGAAGCGCGGCGCCGTGGTCGAGGGAGGCCAGACGCCGTGCGGCAACCCGATCCCGCAACCGAGTGCCGCGGCGGCCATTCCTCAGTAGGCCATTTCCTTCGTGCGTCCCGTTGCGAAGGCATACGCAGTACAAAGTGGCCCTTCAAAAGAAGGGGCCGAAAGGAGGGAGTGAAAAAAAACCTAAAGAATAGTTAGTTATATGCGGTTTTATGGCGCATAAGCAACTAGGGCTATCATGCGCCAAACACAAGGTTAGATGATGTTATGTCAAGTGTACAGAGCTTACATTATAATAGATTTAAAACATTGGCTTTCTTTAGAAACTTACAAACAAGTGAAAATTCGACTAGTGTTTGCTCGCCTAAAAGCAATGCGGGATGAAATGGAATGTGTTCATTGTAAAATACCGTAAAAAAAATTTTTCTAATTTCTTCGAGATGTGAACAAGAAATTAAAATGTGATTTACTGTGAGCTCCTCACCACACATTTCACAAACAGGTTTGTCTTTTTTTCTTAATAAAAAGTTATGGGTGATGTGTGTGTGTGTGACCTATGCGTAAAATTAATTCGATAAAACGTTCTTTATGGCGGCATGATTTCCATTCTTTTAAAATGGGCTTTATGGTATGCAGCTTGTTATATCCTTCAGAAATACGGCCGCATATTCCCGGTACTCTTCGTTGTCTTCCCATATGCTGGGCGCACAGTTCTTGAGCGAGCGAAGGGCGAGTTTTCCTGGGGCGACCTCGGTCACCTTGGTCGCCACGAAAGAGAGCAGGTGGTTAAGCGTCGGCATATTCCTGGCGAGGTGACACGTCCTGTTTTCACTGGAGGTGCAGCGGGTGGGCAGCGCGAGGCCGCCTCCGCCTGGCTCAGGCGGTCGCTCTGCCAGCAGAGCGGGAACTTTTGGTAGGCCACCGCCAGTGTACCTTCGTACCGCCTTCGGAACGGTGCGCCGGACCATCACGACCTGCGAGCAGTCAGAGCAACGAGACAGCTACGTGCCTTTGCGGGACGCTACGAAACACATGCCTTTTAGAGAAGCCTTAGAAATTGGGGATAAATCACACAAGGAGCGGAAGAGGCCCAACACAAACCTTCAGTATTTACACTTTGTTCACCGCCAAAAAAATTTTCCCGCTGCCCGCAAATATGCACTTGTATCAGAAGAATGGCCTGAGGGGCGAGTTGGCGCATGATGAAATGAACGCTAGCTCAACAAAGACACTAACAAGAAAGGGATACCACATGCGCACTAAGCAGTGATGGCGGTTGCTGTGTGCGCCTCTTTGTGGAGTTATATGGAGAGGCAGGTTAGCGACGTACAGGAGCTGGAACTCTACCGTGAAGGAAGGGATCAAGGAACGATTGAAAAGGCACGATTACGATACTCGGCACTGTGTTGCTACAGAGCAGTTACGGAAATACGCAAGACGGTTACTATAGCCGGTAATCGCCATCGTAAACGCGCCAAATCCATCTGTGTAAGCTGCCATAGAGATGTTCACGGTAGACGCCTGGAGTACACATCTCTGAAGGCCGGTCTGTTTTATCATTACGATAAATATTCTGTAAGCAGCAATAAAACTTCATTAAAGCGTACAAATTGACCACTGCAGCGTCGCTGTAATAGCGTATCACCGAGTATCGTAATTGTACTGCAACTTTATAAGCTGCATTTTTATAGGCTGACGACTTTGGATAGTCATTTAATTTGAAAAGAGTTTGCTTGAACTGAAGTTTTAAGGTAGCTTGTACTGCTACTCTCTCCAAATCATGGCCTAACGAAGAGCAGAATCACGCCGTAGCAGCCAAGGGCGCTAGCTTGCGCATGCTGACTTTTCTTTTCCAGATGTAGCGTTGAATCGATCTTCTGCGAGTTGAATTGTGTTGCGTTTTGGCGCGTAAGCAACCAAGGCTGTCATGCGACAAACGCAAGGTTAAAAATGGTTTGAAATTACATAATTTGTTTACAAACTGTCCTTCCTCCCGGCCACAAAAGGCACCGTGAGAAATTTACGCCACCGTTTTCTTTTAAGTCTAAGCTGGAGTGCAATCGAATGTAGTTCTTCTAAAATACAGTGAAATGCTTTTTCCGCAGCTTTTCATTTTCTGAGCCTGTAACATTTCCGAAAGATTCAGATGAAGGTTTGTTTTGCTTAATTTGTTTCGCTTATAGAGCTTAACGTCCCAAAGCGACTAATGCTATTAGGGTGGTGGTGGAAAACATTTATGTACAGATACACTTTAGGAGGTTAAGCAGGAGCTGAGCTAGATGGGGTCAGCCCTTAGAAGTATTAGGTGCAGGCCCCTAGTTCGGGACCCCAGTGGCGTCGGCCGCCGCCCGGGCTCGCGCGACCAAGGCCCGTTGGGCCTGCAGGTCAGAGCAGCCGAGCAGGGTCGCCTCCCAGTCCTCCCGGGTTGGGTTGGGGTGAGGGGGGATAGCAGGGTTGGAGGGGCAGGCCCACACCATTTGATAGATGTCCGAAGACTTCTCCGTGCAGTGCGGACAGCTGCCCGAGAAAGAAGGGTTGAAGTGTTTGAGAGCTGCCAGGCACAGCAAAGTATTAGTATACAGGCGAAGCAGAAGCCGCTCCTCCGCCTTTGAGAGACCTTTACACGGGCGGAGACGAAGACCGTGGCCAGATTGATAAAGTAAAACAATGTCTAAAATAAAACAATCGTCGGGGTCGGAGGGGAATGTCCGGTGAGATAGCGCGCGAGAGGCGGCGTCAGCTGCCTCATTTCCCTCAAGGCCCATGTGAGCAGGAGCCAAACGATACGCCGGTGAGCGTGGTCCCCGGTGTAGACGCTGTTATACAGAATACGGTAGGCTAGATACGGTACCCAGCCCTGCTCGACGTTCCAACAGGCCCCTCGCGAGTCGGAAATAATTGTTTTTGAATATGGATCAGATGCAGCCAACGCAATGGCGACCTCCTCCGCGTGTGTTATGTCACGGGCTCGGAAAGTAAGGCCGTTCACTGCTTTGGATTGGTGGACGACTGCGGCCGTGTACCGTCCCCCATGGTGGGGGCCGGAGGCATCCACGTAGAATACGCCGGGTTTCGATCCCTAGTAGCAGGCCAGGGCTTCCGCCTGCGCCAGGCGCCGGCCATTATGGTCCTCGCGGTTCATGTTCGCGGGAAGGGGGAGCACGTGGAGGGCGCTTCTGCACTGGAATGGAATACGTACGCGCTCTTCCATAAGAGTGGAGTGTTGGATGTGTAGTCGGGCAAGGAGGCGGCGACCCGACGATGTTTTCGAGAGACGTGTGTATTGGTTGGTCAAGTGGGCTTCCCAGAGCTCCCAAAACGTGTTCACCATGCCCAGCCACAGGAGGCGCTTGTTAGAGGTGTTCGCGGGGTGGTCCAGAGCCCGCTTACTAATTTTGCAGAGGATGACTTCGAGTAAATCCTGGTCTTGCTTCCACAGGTGGACGTATGTAGTCGAATATAGAATCGGACTTGTTACAAGTGCATGCGCCAGCCGCAAGGCGTCGTTATACATCGTAACCCCTCGCGCTTCTTAGAAACCCGGCGGACCAAGCGGCCCACCTGGTCCCCCACCTGACGGAGTTTGGCCAATGTTGTTTCTGACCGTCTGTCTTGAGTTGTGTGTTGTGTTGGGTTTAATGGCGCATCAGCGACTAAGGCTATCATGCGCCAAGCTCAAGGTATGAAAAATTGGTTTGAGCATAGCTAGAAAACAAAGCGGATAAAAACGGTGGTGTAAAGGGCCTAAAAGTTATTTTTGCTGCCTATTTGATGAAAGACAAGCATTTTAAAAATGTCTGATTGCATAAACTTTTAAGAGTTGGGTAACCTCCGCGGACATCCTTGGTTCGGCAAGGGTTTCGAGGCTCCCAACAACTCAGATAAAGACCTCAGCCTCCTTCTCATGAATGAGAAAGCGGCTGAGGTGTATAATGGTATGTAGTGAACCACAGGGTGAGTAAATTAGAGTTTGTGAAGAATACTGGCTTCCCTTAAAAAGCTAAAAACATAGGGTATACGGACAAGTGCATCTTCGCCTAAAATGAATGCTGGATGAAAACGAATGTGTTCTTTGTAAAAGGTAGTAAAATGTTTTTTCCTTAGTGATTAATGTTCCGTACATGAGAATAATATGTGGTTTACTGTTAGTTCATCTCCGCACTCCGCACATAGGTCGGATACCTACGGAATTTACCCCAAGCTCTATGTTGTTGGTTTTTAGCTTCTTTACAGTCTTTTGTCCAATATACTTTATGGTTTTGTTGCGCTACTCCTGACGACTGAGGAATAGCTTTGAGTGCGGCAGTTATGATACAATTAATGAACTTTACGTTTATCTGGTCGATGGTGAGATTATCTAAAACTATATTTTCTAAAGTTGCCTTTTCTCTAAAAAGTGACCAGTCGGCGAGGTGAAGCTTCCAGCGACGTGGCCTTGTGGGGATTATTTCCGGTGGGGATTATAATGTGATTAGTACAGGGAGGTGATCGCTGTCATATGGGTTGTCAATGACGTCCCATTTAAAATCGTTAAAAACAGAAGGTGAACTAAACGACAAGTCTAAAAAGGTCATTTTCCCTGAGCTAGGAGAGCAGTATGTGGCTTTTTCTGTATTTAAAAGACATACATTATTTGTGAGGATAAAATCTTGGATTATTTGACCCCTAGAGTCACAGCGCTCGCTTCCCCAAAACGGGGAGTGAGTGTTAAAATCCCCAACTACGAGATACGGTTCAGGAAGTTCATTGATGAGTTCTTTTAAATCGTGGACTGTTAATGTAAAATGTGGAAGAATATATACAGAACAGATAGAAAATGTTTTATGGCTGACGACACTGACCGCAACGGCTTCAAGTTTTGTTTTGAGTGTGATTTCTCGAGCAGGGACGCCGCTTTGCACGACAATCGCGACGCCTCCAGAGAGTCTATTTGCCTGCTCACGATCGCGTCTAAAAGTTTTATAATGTTTCAGGATATTTGTATGTTGTGGACCAAGATTGGTCTCCTGAAGAGATAAAGCTACGGGCGAGATTGACCCTAGAATATCTTTTATGTCATTGCAGTTCCTCAACATTCCTCTACAGTTCCACTGAACTAGAAAAGCCATATCTATATTTGGGATAGCAACGAGTGAGAGTTTACTAATATTCGGGGGCCGTTATGACGGCCCTGCCTTTTTTCCGCTCAAGAGAGCTGTTCCGCCGCCGTAAAGCAGCCGGACTGTGAGTTACGTCCATCACCTCGTAAGAGGTGCTGGACGACCGCGGGGAAGGCGCGGGTGTGTGAGTGTCAGGCCTCCCCCTACGGGGGGAAGTCCTGCGGGATGCTGACCTATGGGCCGGCACTCCCTGGCTTGGAGTTGGCAGAGAAGCTTTCGCTGTCCCTGCGTGGGGCGTGGGTGGCCCTGCTACAGGCGCAGTGGAACTGGCTTCGGCAGGTGCCGGAGTGCTGTGTGGTGCTACGCCCCTGCGCACCACATCAGCGAAGTTGGGTTTTGCTATGAAGGCGAATGAATTGGTAAGCGCAAAACGCCTCCTCGCTTCTTAAAATGAAATGTTTTCTTTGGTCTTAATGGTGATGATTTCTTTCTCCTTTTTCCAGGACGGACATGCCCTGGAGTACGCAGCGTGGTCTCCTTCGCAGTTTGCACAGCGTAGTGCTCCATCACATTCCTCAGAGGGGTGGTCTTTCGAAGCGCATTTCGCGCACGTTTTGCGGCCGCGGCAACTCTGTGAGCCGTGGCCAAACTTTTGACAATTGAAACAGCGGCGGGGATTGGGTATGTAGTGCCTGACGTTGACTTTTAAGTATCCTACATCTATTGTTTCGGGCAGGCTGCTGGTGCTGAATGTGAGGACCATGTGTTTGGTATCTATTTCCTTGTTATCATTGCGGATTTTGATCCTGTGGACATCAATTACATTTTGATCAGAAAGTCCTTGAAGCATTTCAGTTTCTGTGAGATGGATAAAGTCAGCCTCTGAGATAACGCCTTTGACTGTGCTGAGAGGTCGGTGGGGAGCACGGAGAAAGAGATGTCCCCTATAGGTGTAATGTTTGAAAGTTTCGAGCATTGGATGCTGTCCTGCAGTTCAAGCAATAAGTCGCCACTGGCCATTTTTGATACCTTGTAGCCAGGGCCCAAGGTATCTGTCATACGTTTGGACACAATGAATGAGGATATTATTGTGGCTTGTTTTTTTTCAACTTGATTGTGGATTACGTGGAACTTTGAGAATGTTGATTTCTTTTTCGAAAAAAAGTCTGTTGCCTCGTTCCGCCCTCTTTTGAGAGAGCGATCTGGTTTGGAAAGGGGGGGGGAGCCATAAAAATTTTAGTTCTTCGGTCATGGTGCCAGCCACCCACCATGGAGTCCAACAAGGGGACGCGACAGGAAATTGAAAGCAAGTGCTGCCCACGCCAGCTGTACACCTTAACTATGACCAAATATGACGCAACTATGGGCAGTTGGCCACACAAGGTTAACCCTCGCCGCCAGGAAAAAAGGAAAAAACTAAGAAGGGAGGATGATACAGGAAAGTTGTAAGAAAGGAGATGGGAAAGTGAAAGATGGAGAGGAGAACTGGAAAAGGCGACTGCCGATTTCCCCAGGTCGGGTGAGGCCGGAGGTGCCGTCTACAGGAAGCTGGGGCCAAAGTGGTGTGTTGCCTCCACCGAGGGGCCTTAAGGGTTCAAACTCTCGGCATCGGCTCAACCACCAGGAACCCCTTTTCCCCGGACACGGCTATGCCACGCACGGCTAAGCGCAGATGCTCGGGTCCGTGGTGACGCATTGCTCACCATCATCCCCCTGCGGGGATGTCCCTGCGGACGCTCGGGATACCCCGTGGTGTCGCCACTCACCAACGTCTGCATGCTGCAGACGCCCCCATGCGGGGACCGTCTGTCTTGATGTATAAACAGCCTACTACCCGGACTTCGATATTTTCAGGGATTAGACCTGTATCATGAGGATATGAAATTTTGGCTGTGCACTTTGGTGAGGGGCGTATGTGCACAAATTCAGACTTTTGGGTGGAGCATTGGAGGCCGCAGCGGCGAGCATTACGGTCCACTAAGGTCGCCGCCTCCTGCAGGTTGGCCTCAGTGACTTCAAGGGAACTCTGTGTGGCCCACAGGGTGATGTCATCGGCGTACAGCGCATGCTGCACACCGGCGACAGCACCCAGCTGAGCCGGTAGGCACAACATAGCCAAATTTAATAACAGGGGAAAGAGCACCGCGTCCTGGGGTGTACCCCCGGTTCCTATATGAAAAGGGTCAAGTTCGTTATCCTGGATTCGAATGTAAGATTGTCTGTTGGTTAAAAATTGCCGAATGTATTGAAAGGCGTTTCTGTCGCAGTTAGTTTGAGAGAGGTTGGTGAGAATGATCTGGTGGGTAACGTTGTCGAATGCACCCTTCAAATCCAAGGCGAGTACGACCTTGTCTTTGTGAGGGCATTGGACGGGGTCGAGAACAGCCCGATTGAGTTGTAGCAGGACATCCTGTGCAGATGTGTGTGGGCGAAACCCGAACGTGGTGTCTGGGAAAAGGTGTTTGCATCCCATGAACTCGGACAACCTGTCACGTACCATCGTCTCCATGAATTTGCCCAGAAAGGAAGTCAGAGAAATGGGGCGGAGGTTATCCGTTTTGATGGCCTTGCCAGCTTTAGGAAAGAAGGTGACCAGGGCGGTCTTCCAGTCGATGGGGAGTGGCAATTCCCCAAGCCAGATTGAGTTAATGTAATTCAATAAAGACAGGTATGCCGGGCCGGGGAGGTTGGCTAACAATTTGACTAATTTTTTCTCGACCCGGAGCGGTGCCACGTTTCATTTTTGCCAGGGCCGCCCTCACGTCGTGGAGCTGGAACGGTTGATCCAGCTCAACGCTCTCAGAACCTGCATAAGAGTACGCCGGCCCGCGGGGGTCCTGGGTGGTGCACAAGTACTGATCCCGGAGCTTGTGCGCCAATTGAGTTGTGTTGCCCTGAAAGCTGTGTATTGCTCTTTGGGGGTGTTTTTGAGTTTCCGTGCGTGTTTGCGTTTGGTCAATTAGGGCGCGAAAGAGTTGCCGCGTGTACCGGCTTGACATTTGCCGCGCGGCCGTATTGCATCGGCCCACCCAGTTGGAATCGGCGAGTTGGGCCGCATACTCAGCCGCTCTTTGATTGAGCTCGGCGATGCGAGCTTTAAGTTTCCGGTTGTGCTTTTGCCGCCGCAACCGTCGGACGAGGCAATATTGGGCCTCCGCGAGGTGGAGCAGGGGGTTGTCCACATCCGAGACCGCCTCTGAGAGCTGAATTTGGGTTTCGGTTTGGTTTGGTTTATGGGGTTTAACGTCCCAAAGCGACTAAGGCTATGAGAGACGACGTAGTGGAGGGCTCCGGAAATTTCGACCACCTGGGGTTTTTTAACGTGCACTGACATCGCACAGTACACGGGCCTCTAGAATTTCTCCTCCAAAGAAATTCTAGCCGCCGCGGCCGGGATCGAACCCGCGTCTTTTGGGTCAGCAGCCGACCACCATAGCCGCTGAGCCACCGCGGCGGCTATTTGGGTTTCGGAGGAGCGAAGGCCAGAGACCAAATGTTGTGACCAAGACTGGTAGCCTTGCTCATGTATGCGTGTGGCAGTGTTATAATTTTGCCTGAACTTTGTCCAATCTGGAAGTCGGGCTTGTGTTGTTGGTCGCACGAAAGGATGGGTCCTAATCGTTGTGTTCAGGAGGCAGTGGTCGCTGCCGAGGTTTTCCTCGGTTTTGACCCAGTCTGCATACTAAATGTTGCGGGTGAAGGTCAAGTCCGGAAATGTATCCCTAGTCACGGAGTTGACTATACGAGTTGGGTGGACGGGGTCAGTGTGAAGAGTGAGGCCCAGCGTTGTCGGAAGCTCCGCCAACTTGCGTCCCCGCTTCTCTTCACGGCAGTAAGCCCACATCCGAGTGGGAGCGTTGAAATCGCCCACAATCAGGAGGGGGTCCCGACCCGCAACTCTCAGCGCACGGCTAAAGAGGTCCGCGAATGATACATTCGGCACTTTCGGATTGCAGTATGCATTGACTATGTGTAGCGGTGGGTCCTGCTTGCGGAGTGGGAGGAGGGTCACCATTACATAGGAGTATTCAAGTTGCGTGTCTAAGTCGACCTGGTTGGCTGCATAATTTCTATGTACTAATAGACAAGACGAGGGGTCCTGCTGGAACGCCTCGTCTTGTCTATTTGTCCATAGAAGTTATACAGCCAACCAGGTCGACTTAGACATGCAACTTGAATACTCCTACGTAATGGTGACCTTTCTCCCACTCCGCAAGCAGGACCCACCGCTACACATACTCAATGGACACCGTAGTTGTTGGCTCCGAACAGTTTCGAGCACATAGTATTCATTAACAAGCACTGACGTAGCACAGCACAGAAACCTCTACCATCTCGCCTCCGTCGAAATTCAACCGCCGCAGCCCAGATCAAAGCAGTGCCTTTCGGGTCATGAGCTGAGCATCCGCGACGGCTGTTTATTATATCAGTAAAATGCAATGTCCAACATGTGTGTGCCTAATGCGAACACGCTATAGGATCATTACCGTGAAACGTTCCTCATGCGAGCATGATTTTCATTCCCCTAATATGGGCTTTGCCCGGCGTAGTGTGTTATTTACTTGATTATTCCGCACAGATTGCCATTTATCTCACAGTGTACGGGGGAATAACTTCATGCACTCTTTATGGGACATTTTTTCTTCCCTCATTTCTTTCTTGCGAGCATGTGCAGCGCATACGTCCGGTGTGTCATTGCTAGCGATTTCTACATAGCTCGGGACTCAGCGGAATTTTTTTGTTTTACTATTGCGTCGTGACCATCGTTATACTTTTTATTTATTTACTTATTAATTTAGAACACACTGTTGACATTTAGAGAGGTTATTAAAACATTCGGTGAAAAGACTGCCACTTCTTTACAATTCTATTTCCGGCTATTGTTTGGAGCCAGAACAAAGGGCAGAGTGGCTTAGAACATGTACAAAGACGCAAACATCAACACTAAGAGCAACAAACTAAGTAAACCAAGAACTGCCTTCTCGGCAAGCTCAAAAAATTCATTAAAACTCATTGAGTAACATACAGAAGCAGTTCATTCTATTCGCGCACAGACTGAGTAAAGTATGAGAACAGAAATGAGTTTGTATAGCAGAAAAATTATTCTGGTCTATTTCGGTGCATACGCGAGTCTGGCGAGTGCGTTTTAAGTTTATGCAATCTGAGTAATTTCGCTTGAAAGAGTTATCGAGTATATTTCAAACGCTGCATTTCCCTCCACTAGCCAGAATACGAAGGCCCACACAGTGTGAAAGCTCAAAGGGTGAACGCTACTCTTGCGAAGGTTACAAAGAATAAGCACAGCTTTTGTTTGAATCATTTGGAGCAACTAATTGTTACTTTTCTTGCATGGAAGCCAAAATGTGATTGTACATTCAAAAATCAGTGCAATAAGGACAACGTAAACAAATTAATTTCGAAAGTCGAGTGCCACGAGTCTTGAAAAAAAAGAGCTTCTGCATTGCGTACACGTCATGTGTTGCACATGTACTGCCTAGGCCAAGTCAAAAGAAATGACTGCAAGATAACTGTGCTCGGTAACAGTCGAAATTGTGGCATTGCTATACGAATAAGAATACCGAAATTTTTCTTTTTTTTTTGGTACCGAACATGGAAATTTTTGTATTATTATCTGATACCTGCCATTCGTTGCATCACTGACTAATCTTAGTGTGTTGGTAAGGTTAATTTGTTCATCCGTATTCTTGGCCTCTTGATAAAACACGAAGTCGCCTGAAGATATTAACTTCTTTTGCGACATGATTTATGAAGAGTAAAAGAAATTTTATTTATTGGTTTATTGGGTTTAACGTCCCGAAGCAACTCAGGCTATGAGGGACGTCGTAATGAAGGGCGCCGAAAATTTCGACCACCTGCGGTTCTTTAACGTGCACTGACATCGCATAGTACACGGGCCTCTAGAATTTCGCCTTCATCGAATTGCGATCGACACAGTCGGGATAGAATCCGCTTCTTTCGGGTCTAAAGCCCCTCTATAATTTGAAAGTAGCGACACTCTCCTCCACTCCGGCGTTTTCCTCCTCGAATATCCTCGCCCACCGGCTGGGCGCGCTGCACACGGCACGCTTTTTCGGCCATCGCTCGCTCGCCGTCCGGGCAGTTGGCTGACACATGCGCGCACTCTTAAGTTCGCGCTTTTTCCACGCTCTGTTATTGAATAAAAACACGAGAAAGGCATGCGACACGCTTGACTACCACGAGCCACATAAATTAGCGTCTCGTACGCGCAATGAAAGTGCCAATTACGAGCGCTTGCGGCACGAACAAAACCACTTGCTGCATAATCTCACATTCCTTTTGACTTTTCAATACCGTCTGTCCCAACACGGCATAGTCTATGAAGCATAATATTTACAATATATTTGAACATTCCTGAATATTTTCTGCATACCAATGTTTAGTTAAATGTAGATTCACTTCGAACTAATTACCACGGAAGTACAGTTTACGAAGTTGTTCACGAGTGGAGTTTGAGAAGTGGGATGGATGCTGGGAACAAGCTGGGGCATTTGCTTTGATAGCAGTCCAAAATTTTTCATAAAGGTTCAGTCTGAGTTTGGCACCGCGCAGTGCACATGCACCGGCTTAATCTTTTTTGTAGTTGAGAAGTTTCGCGGCGGCTTGAAAACGAATATGAACTTTGTTCTATTAAGCATGAAACGACTTTAGCTCCCGTGTCGGCGACCGAGAGCCAAAGCCGGGAGCCAAAGATACGCGCACCGATTTCCCGTCATCCAAGCAAAGTGTCCGCACCCCAAAATTTGGCCCTCTCGACCACCGAAATTTGACCTTGTCTGAATTTGATCAAAATTGGTGTCAAGCCTAACTTTAGTATGACCAATTGAATGGTGGCCTCCAAAAATAGGTGGGCTATCCCCAAAATTTGTCTCTCTGGAACCCATAAATTTGACGTCGTCCATATTTGACCAACATTGGGGTCCAACCTAATTTGACTATAGGAAACTCAGTGTTGGCTTCCAAATTTAGGTAGTCCACCCACAAAGTTTGGCACTCTTGGAAATTTTCCGCCCACATTTTATTCCTTTTTAAATGCGCTTAAAGAGATTGTACGTTAGGAAAGAAAAAAACTGATAGCAACGACCGTTACAAAACCCAAGAGAAAGTTATAGGGTCTTAGCAGTTTGGTCAGTCACAGTCCAGGCTATCCTAAAGCAAGTGCCTGACTAATTTCAGTCTTGAGTATAAATACAGTCACAATACGACACAGACAGACAGTTTTTCAGATGCAATGTTTATTACAGATGAGTCGTGTAGTTTTACACCGAAAATATACATAAAAACCACGAATAAGCCAGCTGTGGACATCTGTCACCGGTTGGGTAAAGTACTCGAAACAAAACACAGAAAACAAAAACATACTTAGGGAAATGAAACAGCTGAGATGTAGGCCTATAGTTTCTTAGCTGATGATGTATTCAACAAAAGGCCACGCGGCCTTGCTCAACTAAAGCAAATGGCATGCATTGGATATTTACCATACTTGAGTACATTCAGGCAACACTGGAAAGCACTGAAGTGATTAAAAATGAATTATTTATGTGAATGCTATTTGAGGTCTTTTCCGAGAATGTGGAATTGATACATCTTACTTGGTAGAAGTGTAACGGTTCAGCAAAACAACAAATAAGCGTAGATCGTTAGACAAGTTGCAGTCATAAAAAAAAAATTTGGTTAAATCTCACTCGCGACATGCGCCGAATTACTGCGATGTGCACCATTACCAGAGGTTCGAAAAATTTACCGCACCGCGGATACCGCTGCACGCATACCAACACTTTT
Source organism: Amblyomma mixtum (assembly GCF_055824585.1). Lineage (NCBI taxonomy): Eukaryota > Metazoa > Arthropoda > Arachnida > Ixodida > Ixodidae > Amblyomma > Amblyomma mixtum. The sequence continues at coordinate 141,242,660 of NC_143012.1, read as the reverse complement.
GCTTGCACACTTGCTAACACATGCACACACAATATATTGTTACGTGCTTAGCACGCAGGGGGGTTTATTCACAGAGGGGATCGGTCGGAGCAGGATGGAAGCAGGAAGCCTACCAGCGTCCTTCAGGTCTTTCTCTTCCTTTCTCCCTGCTGGTCAGTCCATCTTCTGCTTCTTCCGTCGAGGTTCTGTGGAAGCACGTGACGTTTCCCTCCTCGCAGACGGAGCCCGTCGGGCGAGTTGAGTAGACCGTCTGGGATGGAATCGCTTGAGGCGGGCTACATGCACCACCTGAGACTGGCGTGACCGTCGACCACTAGCAGTTAGTCGTGATATAACGTAATTAACGTCACTTATGCACTCCAGCAAAACGAACGGTCCAGTGTAGTGGGATAGCAGTTTCTGACACAGACCACGCTTGCGTAGAGGGGTCCACAACCACACAATGTCACCAGGAACATAAGAAAACTTCTTGGTGTTGGACGTCATAGCGGTTCTTGGAACGCTCTTGCGAAGATAAAATTCGAACGCGGGCAAGCTGGCGAGCTTCTTCAGCTCTGCAGAGTGTGGTCGCAAGAGAAGGTTCGTCGTGGATGAAAAATGGTAGAATGGTGTCAAGGCCGCAGCGAGGTGAGCGAGCATAGAGCAGGTAAAAGGGGCTGTAGCCAGTTGTCTCATGTTGCGCTGTGTTGTATGCATGAGTAATGAACGGGAGAACGCCATCCCAGTCTTTATGATCTGCAGCGACGTACATAGCGAGCATGGTGGTGAGCGTCCGATTAGTGCGTTCTACCACACCGTTCGTTTGGGGATGATATGGCGTGGAGCGGCGAAAACTGCAGCTGATGAGGCGGAGAAGTTCTTCAACAACGTCCGCTGTAAATTGGCGTCCACGGTCGCTAATGAGAACTGCAGGAGGGCCGTGCCGAAGAATGACGAATCGAAGTAAGAAGTTAGAAACATCAGACGCAGTAGCAGCTGGTATCGCGGCTGTCTCACAATAACGGGTTAAGTGGTCTACGCACACAAGAATCCATCGATTTCCTTTCGAGGACCGTGGGAAAGGTCCAAGGAGGTCAATGCCAACTTGCTCAAACGGGGCTGTTCGAGGTGTGATTGGCCGCAGTTTGCCCGGTGGACTTGAAGTCGGCAGCTTAAAGCGCTGGCATTGCACACAGCTGGCTACATAGTGCTGGATGGTTGAACGCATGTTAGGCCAGTAAAATCGTTGTTGTGTGCGGTGGAGTGTACGTGTCACTGCCAAGTGCCCAGACGTGGCGTCCTCGTGCATCATTTCAAGAACTGTGATGCGTAGGTTTTCGGGTACGACAAGAAGCATGCGTGCTCCTCCAGAAGCGAAATTCTTCTTATAAAGCAAACCGTCGCGAATGCAAAAAGTATTCTTTACAGAATCTTGAGCGGCATCAAACAAAGAGGTTAATGTTTGGAAAACTTCAAGATCGGGGAAGGCTTGTGAAAGTGACGCCAAGTATTCATCAAAGTTGTCTGCGTCGTCATCAGTCGTTTATATATATATATATATATATATATATATATATATATAGCGAAGTATACGCTTCGTTAAAGGAAACATATTTATTCAACTCGACGTTTCGATCGGAAGACCGATCTTCGATCGGAAGAAGATCGGTCTTCCGATCGAAACGTCAAGTTGAATAAATATGTTTCCTTTAACGAAGCGTATACTTCGCTATATATTCTTATAAGCAGTCTAGTACTTCACGCTTCCGCAACCTATATATATATATATATATATATATATATATATATATATATATATAAAAACGTAATTCGGTTGACACACGGTAGAAAAACAACAACTTTATTCTAAGGTTTCGACCAGGGTCTGGCCTTCGTCAGAGTGATGGGGTACAGGCAAAAGACAGTTTATAAGGGAACGTACGCGGGGAGGGAACATTCTTATTGGCGCATCGCAGCGGCAAACACCTCAGTATGAATCGCCAGTGAATGATAAATGTAGTCAACGAAGCACCGTCAAAAATTACTAAATCATCGTGGAGGATAACTGCAATCACATTGTGAAAACAAATGTAAATAATACAAAAATGTTTTGGTCCTAGTTCAAATGCACAAGAAAAGGCGAACAACAACAACAACAACAACAGAACAAATAATTAAATAAATAAAAACAAAATCATCACACACGAGAACACAGGTGAATACTGCTTTTGATTAAACAACGCCTCTTGGGAAAGGGTATGGTACTAAGATGCGGTGTTGTTTCAGAGATAAACAATTTACTAAGACAAAAAAAAGCGGCGCTAACAGTAAAAAGAGGACGAAAATGATCAGTGTAGATGAAACACGGCATGATACTATGAAGTGTTGCGGTTATGACGATAGGCAAGTCACCTTCCCAACATTTTCATTGAGACCACAAGAAACAGTATTAAATTTGTGTATAAAAAATGATTCACGAACTTCGCGTTCATGATGGGTCTTGAAGCCTGATTCCAGTAACGTTACTTGGATTTTATCGAAAGGGTGCTTAGTGCTGTTCACAGGTTTAGAGATAGGAAGGCTAGGCACTGTCTTGCAATGAGCTTTGTGATTATTGAAACGATATCTGAATGGTGTCTCTGTTTGGCCAATATACTGAATTTTGCAGACTGAGCATTCAAGCATGTAGATTACGTTGCTGGTATCACATGAGTAGTTTCCCCGAATTTTTACTTTAAAGTTCGATGCAGTGCTGGAAGCCGTTACTGATGTCATCATCTGCGCGCAGACTTTGCAACGTGATTTATTACATGGATGACAGCCGATCGACACACTTGTGCTGGTTTTAGAAGAAGTGAGAATGTCACTGAGGTTTTTGCCACAGCGATAGACGACCCGGGGAGCTTGTTGAAAAATGTGTTTGAGTCGATCACTTTGCATGAGAATGACATGGTGTTTTTTCAAAATGCCCGCGACGTTTGGAACCGATGCTGAGTGGGTTAGTACCAGGTTGATATGCGATTGATAGGATGGTTGGTGTTTTGCTCTGAGGAGTGCCTCACGGTCAAGAAGGCCTGCGCGTTCTACAGCGTCGTTTATTAATCGCGCAGGATATTTCCGTTTAGTCAGGGCGTTTCGGAGGTCAGTACAGTTTCTTTCGAAGTCGCGCACGTCAGAACATATCCGTCTAAAGAGGACAGCTTGTACATATGGGATGCTAGTTTTCCAGTGTTTAAGGTGGCTGCTTTCGAAATGTAAGTATTGTGGTCTGTCACTGGGTTTCCGGTATAAATCTGTGCTAAGTTTGCCATTCTTTATTGAAACTGTTACATCTAGAAAACTAATTGTGGTTGCCGAGTAAGAATGAGAGAAAGTAATGGCCTCATGCGCGTTATTAAAACTAGAGATGAATGATAGAAGTTCAGCTTCACCATGCTCCCAGATAAGAAAAATGTCGTCAATGAATCTTTTGTAGTAGAAGGGTTTTAATGGGTGTGTAGCAAGAAACTGGTCTTCCAATACACCCATAAATATGTTGGCGTAGTTGGGACCAATCCGTGTGCCCATCGATGTCCCGTTTATCTGGACATAATGTCTTATCAAATTCGAAGTTGTTGAGTTGGAGTATTAATTTCAAAAGTATGGCTAGCGTGGGACCATCAACGTTGGAACCAAAGTCTTGCTTCTCAAAAGCCTGCACAGCTGACCGGATGCCGTCGAAATGGGGAATGTTAGTATAAAGCGACGCAACATCAAGGGTTACAAGCAAAGCACCATGGGGGATGCTGATGTCGGCTATCTCGGCTAGGAAGTGTGTTGTGTCCTTTATGAAGGACTGAAATGTTGCAGGAATTTTGTTGATAAGGGTGTCAACGTAGCTTGACAGTCTTTCAGTCACGGTTCCTATTCCGGAAATGATTGGTCGGCCAGGGTTGTTGGGTTTGTGAATTTTGGGCAATAAGTAAAATCTGCCTGGTGCAGGGCTCAGTGGAATTATTGAATTGACTGTACTTTTATCCAGTTTGTTACTGAGAATGAGATTGGACAAGGTTTTTTCCAAATCAGTTTTAAACTGAGCAGTTGGATCGCTGTCTAGGAGACGGTAAAATGAAGTATCTGCAAGCTGCCTTTCGGCTTCAGTGACATAATCGGTTTTGTTCATGACCACGATGGCACCACCCTTGTCAGCCGGCTTGATAACAATGTCAGTTTGAGAAGCTAGTCTTTTTATTGCTGCGGTTTCTTTTCCGGAAAGGTTGCGACGGAAATTCTTTTTAGTGTTGTATGCTTCTAGCACATCCTTTTGAACTGCCTTGATGTAGATGTCAAGGCAGTTTTCTCTCTGAGTAGGGGGGGTCCAGTGATTTTGCGACGGCAAATTTTCATCTCGTTTCGGATCTTGTGGTCGGTCATGGAAGTATTCTTTAAGTCTCATATTGCGGGCAAAATTTTCTAAGTCTTTGAACAGTTGAAACTCATTAAACCCACCGGACGCGGGGCAGAAATTAAGACCATGTGACAGGGCACTCTCGTCGTCAGGAGTCAAGGTGAAATTTGATAGATTAATAACTGAGTTTTGCAAGAGAGATGGCAGTGGCAGCAGAGGCTGGCACTGCGTGGAGGGAAATATTTTGTCGCGCGAAAGCTTTTTTGATTTGATGGCATTTATCTGGGCCCACTTTTTGTCTTTGTAGACTTCAAGGGCGGTTAGTTCTTCGGAAGACAGATTAGAGTGTTTGAGCAATTGCTTCTCTGTATTTGTTACTGAATTTAGGGTTGATCGGTGGTGATCCAGAACAACACGCGTAAATCCTAAAGCAGCCGTTGCTGAAATGTTTTCCCACTTTGCAGCGTCGCTGCTGGACAGTTTGGACGTTGCTGGTTTGACATCTACACGGAGACCACGCGGAGCAGTTGAGGATGTTACATAACTTTCTAAAGTGTTAACATGAAGTTGCGAAAGAATACGTTTTTCAACAACTTTTCTAATGCGTAGGAATTTGTCTGAGTATATGGGACAAAAACCGGCGTCAGGAAGCGAATTTCTTACTCAACACGCGGGTTTTCTTACGGTGTTTGGGCGTTTCTTTCGTAGGTTGTAGCTGTCCTCGGTCGAGGCATGGTCGGCTGGAGTTGGAACAGACGTAGCGTTGGCCCTGGAAGCTTTTGCTCTAGAAGTGGAGGCTCCAGAGCCCAGAGTGTTGCGATCCTGAGGGTTGGAACATGGCGTAGTTTAATCCCGAGGGCCACGATGTCGGGGTTTGGAAACACTGGCACTACAGTCCCGAGAGCCGGAGCTTTGGGCGTCGAAAACTCGAAGGTTTAAAGTATGAGGGTCGCTAGCTAATTCTGGGAGCAATATTCTGGGAGCATTAATGGAACAATCGGAAGGAACCACAGCTGAGTCAGCGGGACTAGAGGTGCTAGAAGCATGGTCATCATCAGCAGGAATGCCGGTCGCTGAAACATCAGGAGCAGGAGAGCACGAAGCAGGAGCGTCGGGAACGATGGTGTCGAGAGCGCAGTCGTCAAGGGCAAGAACATCGGTAGCTGGGACGTCGAGGACACGAGTTTCGGGAGCAGCAGCGTCGAGAGAAGCAGCGTCGGTAGAAGCAGCGTCGGGGGAAGCAGCGTCAGGAGAGGCAACGCCGGGAGCAGGAACGCCGGGAGCAGGAACGCCGGGAGCAGGAACGCCGGGAGCAGGAACGCCGGGAGCAGCAACGCCGGGAGCAGCAACGCCGGGAGCAGCAACGCCGGGAGCAGCAACGCCGGAAGCAGCAACGCCGGAAGCAGCAACGCTGAGAACAGCAGTGCCGTGAGCAGCAACACCGGAAGAAGTAGCGCCGGGAGCAAGGACGTCGGCAACAGAAGCCCCAGGCGCTCCGGGAAGAACGCCAGGCGGGCGGTCGTGGAGAACGGGCGTGCACGGAAATGGAGCATCAGGCGCACTAGGGCTAGAAGCTGGGCCACCAGCAGCACGGTTGTCGGCAACAGCGGCGTTGACAGCACGAGCGTTAATAGACGTCGCGCGTGAGGCTGAATCCGGGGAACCGGAGCCGTGAGAGCCGAAAGTGGTAGCATCTGGTGCGCACTCCCTCCAGGAGGAAGCTCCTAGATCCGATGTACGTTTGGAGCAAAGTTGCTTAATTCTGCTCGCAATCAGGGCGGTGCCGTCATAGCTTGGATGGAAGCCATCTGTAGCGAGTACGCGTGCTGGTGGAAGCCACTCAAAGCCATGATCCACATAATGCACGAGCTTGGAGCGTCTGCAGAAGGTTCGCAGAAGGCTGTTGAAGATGGAAGTCTCACGGTTGCGCCAATGAAGTCTCTCGTCTCTGCGCTTTCGACGATTTGCTGTTCTGGGAAGGATTAGGCTTGCGTATAAGCGAGTAATACCGGGCCGGGTCGTCGCAATATGGTCCAGTAATTTGCAGTACCTTTCAAACGCAGACCGACCCGAGCAGGAAGCTAGATCGTTGGTTCCGATGTGTAGCAGAATAGTTAAGGCTGTTGGTGGCACTAAGTTCAGGAGGACGAACGCATCAGCAATGAAGGCGCCGCATTTCGTAACGAATGCGGGAGTATCTAGTCGGGAAGGATCAAAGTGCTGGTAGACGTGTTTGGTCGACTGTGTCAAACGTGTCAAACGATGGTGTCAAACGACTGTGTCAAACGATGGTGTCGACTGCGCTCTCGACACCATCGTTCCCGACGCTCCTGCTTCGTGCTCTCCTGCTCCTGATGTTTCAGCGACCGGCATTCCTGCTGATGATGACCATGCTTCTAGCACCTCTAGTCCCGCTGACTCAGCTCTGCTTCCTTCCGATTGTGCCATTACTGCTCCCAGAATATTGCTCCCAGAATCAGCTAGCGACCCTCATACTTTAAACCTTCGAGTTTTCGACGCCCAAAGCTCCGGCTCTCGGGACTGTAGTGCCAGTGTTTCCAAACCCCGACATCGTGGCCCTCGGGATAAAACTACGCCATGTTCCAACCCTCAGGATCGCAACACTCTGGGCTCTGGAGCCTCCACTTCTAGAGCAAAAGCTTCCAGGACCAACGCTACGTCTGTTCCAACTCCAGCCGACCATGCCTCGACCGAGGACAGCTACAACCTACGAAAGAAACGCCCAAACACCGTAAGAAAACCCGCCTGTTGACTAAGAAATTCGCTTCCTGACGCCAGTTTTTGTCCCATATACTCAGACAAATTCCTACGCATTAGAAAAGTTGTTGAAAAACGTATTCGTTCGCAACTTCATGTTAACGCTTTAGAAAGTTATGTAGCATCCTCAACTGCTCCGCGTGGTCTCCGTGTAGATGTCAAACCAGCAACGTCCAAACTGTCCAGCAGCAACGCTGCAAAGTGGGAAAACATTTCAGCAACGGCTGCTTTAGGATTTACGCGTGTTGTTCTGGATCACCACCGATCAACCCTAAATTCAGTAACAAATACAGAGAAGCAATTGCTCAACCACTCTAATCTGTCTTCCGAAGAACTAACCGCCCTTAAAGTCTACAAAGACAAAAAGTGGGCCGAGATAAATGCCATCAAATCAAAAAAGCTTTCGCGCGACAAAATATTTCCCTCCACGCAGTGCCAGCCTCTGCTGCCACTGCCATCTCTCTTGCAAAACTCAGTTATTAATCTATTAAATTTCACCTTGACTCCTGACGACGAGAGTGCCCTGTCACATGGTCTTAATTTCTGCCCCGCGTCCGGTGGGTTTAATGAGTTTCAACTGTTCAAAGACTTAGAAAATTTTGCCCGCAATATGAGACTTAAAGAATACTTCCATGACCGACCACAAGATCCGAAACGAGATGAAAATTTGCCGTCGCAAAATCACTGGACCCCCCCTACTCAGAGAGAAAACTGCCTTGACATCTACATCAAGGCAGTTCAAAAGGATGTGCTAGAAGCATACAACACTAAAAAGAATTTCCGTCGCAACCTTTCCGGAAAAGAAACCGCAGCAATAAAAAGACTAGCTTCTCAAACTGACATTGTTATCAAGCCGGCTGACAAGGGTGGTGCCATCGTGGTCATGAACAAAACCGATTATGTCGCTGAAGCCGAAAGGCAGCTTGCAGATACTTCATTTTACCGTCTCCTAGACAGCGATCCAACTGCTCAGTTTAAAACTGACTTAAAAACCTTGTCGAATCTCATTCTCAGTAACAAACTGGATAAAAGTACAGTCAATTCAATAATTCCACTGAGCCCTGCACCAGGCAGATTTTACTTATTGCCCAAAATTCACAAACCCAACAACCCTGGCCGACCAATCATTTCCGGAATAGGAACCGTGACTGAAAGACTGTCAAGCTACGTTGACACCCTTATCAACAAAATTCCTGCAACATTTCAGTCCTTCATAAAGGACACAACACACTTCCTAGCCGAGATAGCCGACATCAGCATCCCCCATGGTGCTTTGCTTGTAACCCTTGATGTTGCGTCGCTTTATACTAACATTCCCCATTTCGACGGCATCCGGTCAGCTGTGCAGGCTTTTGAGAAGCAAGACTTTGGTTCCAACGTTGATGGTCCCACGCTAGCCATACTTTTGAAATTAATACTCCAACTCAACAACTTCGAATTTGATAATAGACATTATGTCCAGATAAACGGGACATCGATGGGCACACGGATTGGTCCCAACTACGCCAACATATTTATGGGTGTATTGGAAGACCAGTTTCTTGCTACACACCCATTAAAACCCTTCTACTACAAAAGATTCATTGACGACATTTTTCTTATCTGGGAGCATGGTGAAGCTGAACTTCTATCATTCATCTCTAGTTTTAATAACGCGCATGAGGCCATTACTTTCTCTCATTCTTACTCGGCAACCACAATTAGTTTTCTAGATGTAACAGTTTCAATAAAGAATGGCAAACTTAGCACAGATTTACACCGGAAACCCAGTGACAGACCACAATACTTACATTTCGAAAGCAGCCACCTTAAACACTGGAAGACTAGCATCCCATATAGACAAGCTGTCCGCTTTAGACGGATATGTTCTGACGAGCGCGACTTCGAAAGAAACTGTACTGACCTCCGAAACGCCCTTACTAAACGGAAATATCCTGCGCGATTAATAAACGACGCTGTAGAACGCGCAGGCCTTCTTGACCGTGAGGCACTCCTCAGAGCAAAACACCAACCATCCCATCAATCGCATATCAACCTGGTACTAACCCACTCAGCATCGGTTCCAAACGTCGCGGGCATTTTGAAAAAACACCATGTCATTCTTATGCAAAGTGATCGACTTAAACACATTTTTCAACAAGCTCCCCGGGTCGTCTATCCCCGTGGCAAAAACCTCAGTGACATTCTCACTTCTTCTAAAACCAGCACAAGTGTGTCGATCGGCTGTCATCCATGTAATAAATCACGTTGCAAAGTCTGCGCGCAGATGATGACATCAGTAACGGCTTCCAGCACTGCATCGAACTTTAAAGTAAAAATTCGGGGAAACTACTCATGGGATACCAGCAACGTAATCGACATGCTTGAATGCTCAGTCTGCAAAATTCAGTATATTGGCCAAACAGAGACACCATTCAGATATCGTTTCAATAATCACAAAGCTCATTGCAAGACAGTGCCTAGCCTTCCTATCTCTAAACATGTGAACAGCAAGCACTAAGCACCCTTTCGATAAAATCCAAGTAACGTTACTGGAATCAGGCTTCAAGACCCATCATGAACGCGATGTTCGTGAATCATTTTTTATACACAAATTTAATACTGTTTCTTGTGGTCTCAATGAAAATGTTGGGAAGCTGACTTGCCTATCGTCATAACCGCAACACTTCATAGTATCATGCCGTGTTTCATCTACACTGATCATTTTCGTCCTCTTTTTACTGTTAGCGCCGCTTTTTTCTGTCTTAGTAAATTGTTTATCTCTGAAACAACACCGCATGTTAGAACCATACCCTTTCACAAGAGGCATTGTTTAATCAAAAGCAGTATTCACCTGTGTTCTCGTGTGTGATGATTTTATTTTTATTTATTTAATTATTTGTGTTTTTTTTTGTTGTTGTTGTTCGCCTTTTCTTGTGCATTTGAACTAGGACCAAAACATTTTTGTATTGTTTACATTTTTTTTCACAACATGATTGCAGTTATTCTCCACGATGATTTAGTAATTTTTGACGGTGCTTCGTTGACTACATTTATCATTCACTGGCGATTCATACTGAGGTGTTTGCCGCTGCGATGCGCCAATCAGAATGTTCCCTCCCCGCGTACGTTCCCTTATAAACTGTGTCTTTTGCCTGTACCCCATCACTCTGACGAAGGCCAGACCCTGGTCGAAACGTTAGAATAAAGTTGTTTTTCTACCGTGTGTCAACCGAATTACGTTTATGTTCTACCGGATCCATCCGATCTTCACCCCTTCTTATATATATATATATATATATATATATATATATATATAAGAAGGGGGTGGAGATCGGATGGATCCGGTAGAACATAAACGTAATTCGGTTGACACACGGTAGAAAAACAACAACTTTATTCTAAAGTTTCGACCAGGGTCTGGCCTTCGTCAGAGTGGTCACTCTGACGAAGGCCAGACCCTGGTCGAAACGTTAGAATAAAGTTGTTGTTTTTCTACCGTGTGTCAACCGAATTACGTTTATATATATATATATATATATATATATATACATTGTAAGGATAAAGAAGACGATGCGTCTGATGGTTTTGAAAAGACGAAGACGAGGTGACAGTGTTCTCGAGAGTTTTTGCCAGCGCAACGCTTGTGTGTCTTTTGCCGACCTGATCGCAGACTGCTGCCGTTGCCGTTCCCGTCGCCCCAGTACCTCGTAACAAACCCCCCGTTACATTTGGTGGAGGTGCCGGGGTAAAAACATCGGCTCTGGAGCTCCGTAGTCGTGCTCTCCCGACGCGCAAGATGCCTGAGGACGTCCAACACCAGGCCGTACAAGTGGGCCAGGATGTCATCTGTGCCGGCTCCCTTCGTCAACGGGACCCGATCATTTTCAACGGGACTGACAAGAACGATGTTGAAGATTGGCTCACATCGTACGAGCGGGTGAGCGTATACAACAAATGGGACGATGTGACGAAGCTAAACAACGTCATCTTTTATCTCGCCGGTGTGGCTAACCTCTGGTATCGCAACTATGAGGCAGATATTCAAACCTGGTCCACCTTTAAGACTAAATTTGCAGACGTATTCGGTCGACCGGCTGTCAGGCAACTCCGATCCGAACAGCGATTGCGTGAACGATCTCAGCAGGCTAGTGAAAGCTTCACTAGCTACATCGAAGATGTTGTCGACTTGTGCAAGCGGGTCAACGCTCGTATGTCGGAAGCCGACAAGATCCAACACATCTTGAAAGGCATCGATGACGACGCTTTTCAGATGCTTCTAGCGCGCGACTTGCGTACCGTTGCTGAAGTCGTCACGCTGTGTCAAAGCTTTGAGCAGTTGCGCAAGCATAGGATTCTGACACGCCAGCGGCCACAGCAGGTTGAGTCGCTCGCTGGGCTCACGCCTGCTCCTGACCCCTCGCTGCTACAGCAGATTAAAGACTTCGTGCGGGAAGAAGTGGCATGTCAACTTTCCTTTCTGCCGAGCGCTCACGACCGACCATCATATCTGACTCCAGAGCTCCGACATACAATTCAAGAGCAAGTTGCTGAGGCTCTTCCACCGGCTCATCCGTCACCACCTGTCACGGTTCCGCTGACATACGCTGACGTTGTCGCCAGACCACAACCTGTGGCGGCTCCGCTCACATATGCCGAAGCCGTCGCGAGACCGCCTCCTGTCTCGGCTCCAGTGACATATGCCGATGTCGTCGCAAGACCGCAGCCGCCAATCTATAGTGCGCCTCTGGCGCATTTGCGAGGGCCAGTGGCTTACCGTCGACCTGCTCCAAGGGTCAGCGATTCCTGGCGCACAACGGACAATCGGCCGATTTGCTTCTTTTGTGGTCTCCCAGGTCATGTAGCTCGGCATTGCCGCCGTCGTCTCCCGGACGCGGAAATTCCTCCCCAAGCTCCTGGGTACTGGCCCCCACCGAGTCAGTACTCTGTGCCAGCTGCGCCGCCGCAAAGTCGTACTTTCTCGTCGGACCGTTCTACCCTCTCCAGCCGCCGGCCCTCTTCTCCACGACGCCGGTCTATCTCGCCTATGCGACGTCGCCCCACCGCTAACCAGGAGGAAAACTAGGCGCCGCAGTTCCTGAGGCGAGAACAGCGTCCACAACGAACTTCGAAAGGCCTCATCCGTCAGCCGCTAACCTCATTGAAATTTCTGTCGACGGCGTTTCTGTCATGGCGCTTGTCGACACTGGTGCTGCCGTTTCCGTCATGGACGCAAAGCTGTGTAGTTCTTTAAGAAAAGTAAGGACGCCAAATGCTGGACTCTCACTGCGCACTGCCAGCGCTCAGAACATCCAGCCGTCAGCAGCGTGTACCGCTAATGTTGCAATCCAGGGGACCTTCTATGCCGTCGAATTCGTCGTACTTCCCTGCTGTTCTCATGCTGTTATCCTGGGCTGGGATTTCCTATCGCGCCATGCTGCTATCATCGATTGTGCTGAAGCCGAAGTCGAGTTCTCTCACCTGCCCGAAGCTGTCTTGGACACTGCCCCTCCTAGTGCCTGTGTTAAGGCCCTCGTCGCCGAAGATATTGACCTGCCTCCCTGCTCTTCAGTCCTCGTACCCCTCTCTTGCGGCCCTCTTCGCAACGACACTGTCCTCTTCACTCCGTCCCCTATCTTTCTGCACCGCAAGTGTCTGCCTCTGCCATACGCCGTACTGACTATATCCGCTGGCCTCTCCGTACTGTTCGTGTCTAACCCATTCTCGTTCCCCAACGCCTTGCGCCTAGGTGAATGTCTCGGCACGGTACAACCATTCGCGTCTCTGCTCATCCGCGAAGAGATGGACGACGCGCCGCACCTCTCCATAGCCGCACTCAGCCCACCTACTGCTGCGCCCGATCCCTCCTCAACCGAAGCATTCCTTCGCTCCATCGACGACAACCTTCCAGCGCCGCAAAGGGCACAGCTTCTCACATTACTTAATCAGTTTCGCTCGTCATTTGACTCACATCAAAGTTCCTTGGGCCAAACTTCCACTGTCACCCATGCCATCGACACAGCTGACCACGCACCGCTGCGACAACGTCCCTATCATGTGTCTGTCGCCGAGCGCCAAGTTATTGAAGACCAAGTCGACAAGATGCTCCAGAGCGGCGTCATTCAGCCCTCAAGCAGCCCATGGGCATCGCCTGTGGTGCTCGTCAAAATGAAGGATGGCTCCATACGCTTCTGTGTAGATTACCGCCGCCTTAATAAGATTACGAGCAAAGATGTCTATCCCCTGCCGCGCATAGACGACGCTCTGGACTCTTTGCAAGGGTCCGAACTCTTTTCCTCTCTCGATTTGCGTTCCGGGTACTGGCAAGTTCCTATGAAAGAGGCCGATCGCCCCAAAACCGCCTTTGTGACACCGGATGGCTTGTATGAATTTACGGTGATGCCCTTCGGGCTTTGTAACGCCCCCGCGACTTTTGAGAGGATGATGGACACCATTTTGCGCGGACTTAAGTGGAAGACATGCCTTTGCTACCTCGACGACATTGTGGTCTTTTCCCCGGACTTTGACACCCACCTCTCCCGTTTGAAGCACGTTTTGACCTGCCTCTCTGACGCCGGCCTGCAGCTGAACTTAAAAAAATGCCGTTTTGCCGCCCGTCAATTAACCATCTTAGGTCATGTTGTCTCTAACCAGGGCGTCAGTCCCGACCCAGCGAAACTTCGTGCTGTGGTTGACTTTCCCAAACCTACCTCCATCAAAGACCTGCGCAGCTTCCTGGGTTTGTGCTCGTATTTCCGCCGGTTTATTCGCAACTTTGCGTCCATTGCTGCGCCTTTGACTCAACTGCTGTCTGGAAGTGCGGATTTATAACTGTGGTCTCCAGCGTGCGACGACGCATACAACACCTTGCGCCGTCTGCTCACGGCGCCGCCCATTCTGCGCCATTTCGACTCGGCCGCTCCTACCGAAGTTCACACGGACGCCAGCGGTGTTGGCCTCGGCGCTGTCCTCGCCCAACGAAAACCTGGCTTTGACGAATACGTCGTTGCTTATGCTAGCCGCACACTCACACCAGCAGAACGCAACTACTCAGTAACTGAAAAAGAGTGTTTGGCGATTCTATGGGCCCTCGCGAAATTTCGACCGTACATCTATGGGCGCCCTTTTGACGTTGTAACCGACCACCATGCGCTCTGTTGGCTTTGCAACCTGAAAGACCCCTCCGGCCGCCTCGCTAGGTGGGCCCTTCGCTTGCAAGAATATGATATCCGCGTCGTGCATCGCACCGGCCGCAAGCACCAAGACGCTGATGCACTGTCACGCTGCCCCCTTCCAGCCGAGATCGTTAGCCTTTCCACCTCCGACGCTTTTCTGCCCTTGCTTCGCCTCAGCGACATGCCTTCAGCGCAACGCATGGATCCATGGATCGCTTCCCTTCTTGACTTTCTCGCCAACCCGACGGCTGCTTCACCGTCACGTGCGCTTCGCCGCCAAGCTGCCCATTTTGCGATTCGTGACACCCTACTTTATCGCCGTAACTACAACTCCGAAGGTCGCAAGTGGCTGCTCGTTATTCCACGTCACTTACGCTCGGAGATATGCGCATACTTCCATGCTGCCCCCGACAGCGGTCACGCGGGCGTTTTCAAGACCTACACCCGCATACGGCTGCGCTACTACTGGCGCGGAATGTACACCTTTATCATGAAGTACGTCCGCTCATGTATTCCCTGCCAACGTCGCAAGACACCTCCTCATCGTTCTGCTGCTGAGCTGCAGCCGTTGCCATTCCCTCCACGCCCATTCGACCGCGTTGGCATTGATTTATACGGTCCGCTTCCATAAACCGCAGCCGGCAACCGTTGGGCTATAGTAGCGGTGGATCACCTTACACGATATGCCGAAACTGCTGCTCTTCCGGCTGCCACAGCGACGGACGTCGCCTCCTTCATTTTGCACCGATTCATCCTTCGCCACGGTGCACCTCGTGAACTGCTCAGTGACCGAGGCCGCGTGTTCTTATCTGAGGTGGTGAAGGCGCTTCTGAAAGAGTGCAACACGATTCACCGAACTACCACCGCCTATCATCCGCAGACCAATGGCCTCACTGAACGATTTAACCGCACACTCGGAGACATGCTCTCCAAGTACGTCGCTTCTGACCACACGAATTGGGATCTCGTCCTTCCGTACGTTACTTATGCGTACAATACCGCTACGCAGTCTACCACAGGATTCTCTCCTTTCTTCCTACTTTACGGCCGCCAACCCTCTGCTACTATCGACACAATTCTCCCTTACCGCCCTGATGAATCCGAATATCGGCCTGTTTCCGAAGCCGCGCAACACGCTGAAGCCTGCCGCCAAATTGCCCGGCCACTCACGACTGACACCCAGCATCGCCAGCGCTCCCGCCTCGACCACGACCAAACCTCACCGAACTACACTTCTGGCGCACTTGTGTGGCTCTGGATCCCTTCAGGAACTCCCGGTCTCTCCTCAAAATTTCTTGCGAAGTACCATGATCCCTACCGTGTGCTGGAGCGCACCTCTCCGGTTAATTATATCGTGGAACCCGTCACGCCGTCTCCTGATCTCCGCCGCCGAGGACGGGAGACCGTTCATGTCCAGCGCCTCAAGCCCTACTACGACCCCGCCGTCTTGCCATCATCCTAAGTCGCCAGGATGGCTCCTCTTGTCCCCGGGGCGATTGTAAGGATAAAGAAGACGATGCGTCTGATGGTTTTGAAAAGACGAAGACGAGGTGACAGTGTTCTCGAGAGTTTTTGCCAGCGCAACGCTTGTGTGTCTTTTGCCGACCAGATCCCAGACTGCTGCCGTTGCCGTTCCCGTCGCCCCAGTACCTCCTAACAAACCCCCCGTTACAATATATATATATATATATATATATATATATATATATATATATATATGCATCAGCCGCCGCTATTATAGCACGTTGAGCGGAACCATAAAGTGAGAACAATAACACGCATAACCACGCAAAAATTATCAGTGAATTAGGTGAGACTGTCAGCTTTGTGATGCGCTTGCATGCAGTTTCAGCATACACAGTCGCTTGGAAGAAATGCACAGTGCTCGCAGAGGTGGGCAGTCTTCGTCGGGGTGAAGTTCTTGCGGCCGATGTTGTGCAGCCGCTTTTTTCTTCTAATGCTGTCTTTCTCGCCGCTAGGAATCGCGAAAGAAACAAAGCCTTTTTCACGCCGGCTTGTGCACTGAAATGCACAGCAACTCGGCATAGTGCTGCACTAAAAGAGCGCGAATAACGCGAAGTGCAAGCGCGCAATGCTAGGGAGCTCGGTCGTAGCAGCGGCGACTGCCTAAAAAATGGCGCCGACGAAAAATGAACTCAAAAAGAGCGAACTTTTCGCGCGTTTTTCCCGGAGACCGCCCGCAGAGCCAATCACCGTTGAGAAAAGCGCCGATGGGAGAGGTGAGAGGAAGATCGGCGAGGGTGCGCAGCGCGGCGGTATAATTCACAGAAAGACGTTACTTTCAAATGATCGTGGGGCTTTATTCGGGTCAGCAGCCGAGCGCCGTAACCACTGAGTCACCGCGGCGCGGCTCGAAACCGATTATAATACATTGTCAAGAGTCAGGAAATATTAATTCCGTAATGGTGCATAATTCACTTAGGAAGCCGCGCTTGGGTTAGAGAAGTATATTATCAGTTTCTGCAAACGGTGTACTGAATTTCATGTCAGTATGCTTAATAAGAATTTTGCTATACGTTCAATGGCGATAAAAAGAATTATGAACAGCGGAGGGTGTAGGCGCCGCGTTGTTCCGATTTCATTTCATCGCGATTGCACAAGTTAATGATATAAGCCAATAATTCTGGGGTGGTGAAATTGTACCAAATTCATTAAGTGGAACTATTTGACCATTTTTCCACTCTGCTGGGAGATGCTTGTCACTTCTTGATTTTGAGTATATCAGGTTGAGGAACCTGCTGATTGTTTCTGCCCTACGTTTTAAGAATCGTTCGGGATTCCATAAAAACCGCTTAGTTTTTTTTTATTTACGCCAATATTTGATAACAGAGAAAATAGAACAGTTTCGGAGCTATTTGATTGCAACTATTTTTCTCTGTTCATTATATCAAGTAACGGCATTTCTATTTCTAGTGTATGGTGCTGTAAGTACTCTGAGGGAAACAGTGCAGATAATACTGTACTTGATTATTCTCGTTTATTATTTTCTGAATAGCTACCAGACATCCTGACATTCGGCTATATATTATGACACACACTAATGAGGCCTTATTATATCGTAGCTCTTTCCACCATTACTGCACTTCCAAGGTGGCGTACAGTTTTCGAAGCATCCCTGTAAAACTCAGTGTAGCTTTCATATTTTTCTTTTCTCTGCGATAATCTTGCATTATAACGATACATGCGTGTGTAGGCGAAGTCGCGCATGCATTAGTAGAGGCAGAAGATGGTTGGCTCTCGTTCGCGCGCTCGGACCACTTTGGGACCGCCGCAGTTTTTCGGCCCTGCTTCGGTGGTTGTCCCTCGCGTCGTATGTTGCAATTTGGTGGAAGTGCGGGATAAGTTCCCCAGCTACGCACTCCTTCCAGCTTTAATACAGTAACTCACTCCGCTACACCAGCGAGCCAACTACCCTCTTCAGGGAGAGTCCGCTGAATTCGGGCCACTTCCCACTCCCACAAGGACGACGCAGCCTAGGTCGCCTAGGCAAACTGACATGTCCGCGGACATCAGGCCCCGGAGCCGATCCAGCGTGTTGTGTTGTGTTCGGTTTAATGGCATATAAGCGGCTAAGGCTATCATGCGCCAAGCACAAGGTATAAAAAAAATTGCTTTGAGCAAAGTTTGAAAACAAAGTGCATAAAAACGATGATGTAAAGGACCTAAAAGTTATTTTTACTACCTGGTTGATGAAAGAAACATTTTATAAATGTCTGTTTGCAGAAGCATTTAAAGGTTGGTTAACCTCCGTGGACATCATTGGCTTGGCAACGATCTCGAGGCTCCCAACAACTAAGAGACTTCAGCCTCCTTCCCAGGATTGAGGAAGTGGCTGAGGCGTATCGTTCTATGTAGAGAAGCACAGGGTCAGAACATTACAGTTTTTGAAAAATACCGGCTTCCCTTAAAAAGATAAAAAAATCAAGCATAGCAATAGGTGCATGTTCACCTAAAATCAATGCTGGATCAAATGGAATATGTTCTTTGTAAAATGTAGCAAAATATTTTTTCCTTAGTGATTCAAGTTTCGTACATAAGAATAATATATGGTTTACTGTTAGTTCATCTCCGCACTTTTCACAAAAAGGTTTGTCTTCCTTTGTGAGTAGGAAGTTGTGTGTGAGATGTGCGTGTCCAATACGGAGACGGCATAAAATAACTTCCGTGAAACGTTCTTGGTGGGAGCATGACTCATTTTCTATAAAGGGTTTTACCAAGTGGAGCTTATTATTACCTTACATATTCCATTCAGACTGCCATTTATCTCGGAGCTTATACTGTACTAACTTCATGCCATCTTTGTAGGGAATCTGGACCGCCAAGTTCAATTGCTACAGCCAGGCCCGTGGCGCCGATCCTCTTATAGGCACCACTTTAGCGACCTTTAGCTTTTCAGGAAATGTTGAGCTCTGAATACAGTGATTAAACAGGTGTAATAAATGCACGCTAATCAATCAATATTATCTTTAATTATATTTACAGGGATTGTGTCGAGTCACTCCTGTGGATTCTCAAACAGATGCACTTTCCAAAAATAAACAGAGAGTGTCCATAAAAATGCAGTATTTAAATCGAAATTAAGCTGAAATCTCCTTTACAGTTAAACACGGCTTTCAATCCCAGTTATCTACAACCACACAGTTGGAAGGAATAACTTACGACATCGAAAATGCTGTTTATGCAAAGGGTCAGTTAGGTGCAATCTTTCTAAACCTTTCTAAGGCATTTGAATTAGTTCCTTATCAATGCTATAGGGATTTAAAACAACGTATGTAGAAACTGACTGCCTTTTGAGGAACTGTAAACAATGTGTTCTTAATATGCATGAATGATATCCATTTATGAGCTGACCCTGGGGTACCAATCTAACTCTGCGGATGACTGCATAGTGTATACAAGATCCAAAATTCCATACAAGTTTCCATACAAGATCAAAAGTTATATGAAGGTTAAATGGATATCATCAATTCAAACTTCGTGCATTCATTGGGGAAAAAAAACTTAATGTTGTCAGAACAAGCATGAGAAATTGCCACTGCACAACCTGAGCTGGGAACAACGCATAAATAACAAAACTTAAAACAAAGGAGGCTCAGGGAAAGTTTCACTTCCTCAGAAGAAGATTTTGCAATGCTTTTCCTGCTGTAAAACACTCGTGAGGGCAAGCCTAGAAAAGACTGATATCTTTCGGGGACCGCACCAGAAATATTTAATAGGCAAATAAGAACAAAATTTAGAAACTATTCAAACATATCCAACCTACCTAGCTACCAAGTCTTACATTGAGGCATCATCGCCACAACCTGCCCACTGCATTGTAAGCAAACTGCGTGGCAGTTAATTAATCACTAGCAGACTCATGCTAGCAAGAGCAACGCAAGTCTCACAAGAAGCAAATACTGTTTTTGTTGTTCACAACTGTTACCTGAAAAGAAGGTCTTAACGGGAAAGCTGGCAACAGGCGCGAAAAATGGGACTAAAGCAGACAGCTTCGCATGCACTGGAGAGGTTGCTTTGCCGCCAAGCACCTCCAAAGTAGGCAGGCAGCCTCTTAACGTGGCCTGTAGGTTAAGTTTAGGTTAGGTTCGGTTAGGTTAGGTTAGGTTAGGTTAGGTTAGGTTAGGTTAGGTTAGGTTAGGTTAGGTTAGGTTAGGGTAGGTTAGGGTAGGTTAGGGTAGGTTAGGTTAGGTTAGGTTAGGTTAGGTTAGGTTAGGTTAGGTTAGGTTAGGTTAGGTTAGGTTAGGCTAGGTTAGGTTAGGTTAGGTTAGGTTAGGTTAGGTTAGGTTAGGTTAGGCTAGGCTAGGCTAGGCTAGGCTAGGCTAGGCTAGGCTAGGCTAGGCTAGGCTAGGCTAGGCTGGGCTGGGCTGGGTTGGGTTGGGTTGGGTTGGGTTGGGTTGGGTTGGGTTGGGTTAGGTTAGGTTAGGTTAGGTTAGGTTAGGTTAGGCTAGGCTAGGCTAGGCTAGGCTAGGCTAGGCTAGGCTAGGCTAGGCTAGGTCATCATCATCAGGGATGTGATTCCATATTTGTGCACAGTTGAATTCAATCAACCTTTTCCTGTAGGTATTGCGGCATATTGGCGGGTAAAATGATTTCCACTTGCAGCTCTGTATCCCTTTTAGCAGTTATAAAGATACTGTGATGAAACGGGTCATGAAATTGCAGTATTTTATGAATTGTCTGTGCTGTTTTTAACGAGTAGATGTACAATCTGTAAAGATAAAATATGTGCCGGCTGAAATAGTGGCCTGCTGGGGCAAATGTAGTTTGAGTATGTGATAATTCTTAGAGCTCTCTTTTGTAATCATACTACGGGTTCAAGATATGTTGGGCACGTGTTGCCCCAAGATTCTATGCAGTAGGGTAACTTAACTTAACGCTTTCAGGAGAATATGGCATCCAAACGCAAGTTTTTAACAAACTTGTTTTGTGTGATTTATCCAGTGCATATAAGAATCAAAATGCACACCTAGGTATTTAAAACTTGTAGCATGTTGTAAGGGCCGATTATTTACATGCACTATTTACATGCATTGTAGTTTAAACTTTTTCCCCTGGAGCTAAACACTGTGTATTTTGTTTTCTGAATATTAACAGTAAGCTGGTTGGTAGTAAACCACTTTAGGACCCTGACAAGTTCTTCGTTTATTTTCCTGTTTAGTTCTTCAATTCATTCTCCTACAAATACCAATGCCGTGTCATCAACATACATTAATGCTTGAGGATATTTTAAGGTTGACGGAGAGTTATTCACATACAGCGAAAAAGAGATCGGCACTCCAGTCAGCATTGCCTGCGGTTTAGACATCAAGTTATTCATTACAACTTGCTTTTTGCGGTTGGTGAGATAACTGGTGAATAATTCTGCTATGTGCCCTCTAAAACCGTAATTACGAAGTTTATCAAGTAGGTTCGTGTGAATAACAGTATCGAACGCCTTCTTAATGTCTAAATACACAACTATACCTATCTTGTTTTAAAATTTCTGTTAGGACCTCTCCGGTGCGAAGCCGTGCTGACTGGCGCTCATTATACTATATTTGCTTACAAATTTCCTGACATGTGAACACAGACATTTTCAAAAATTGTGTTAATAATACTGAGGACCGAAATTGGCCCGTAATTACTTGGTACTGACTGCTCTCCCTCTTTATGAATAGGCACCACTTTAGCGACCTTTAGCTTTTCAGGAAATGTTGAGCTCTGAATACAGTGATTAAACAGGTGTAATAAATGCACGGCTAATAAATCAATGTTATCTTTAATTATTTTTACAGGGATTGTGTCGAGTCACTCCTGTGGATTCTCAAACAGATGCACTTTCCAAAAATAAACAGAGAGTGTCCATAAAAATGCAGTATTTAAACTGAAATTAAGCTGAAATCTCCTTTACAGTTAAACACGGCTTTCAATCCCAGTTATCTACAACCACACAGTTGGAAGGAATAACTTACGACATCGAAAATGCTGTTTATGCAAAGGGTCAGTTAGGTGCAATCTTTCTAAACCTTTCTAAGGCATTTGAATTAGTTCCTTATCAATGCTATAGGGATTTAAAACAACGTCTGTAGAAACTGACTGCCTTTTGAGGAACTGTAAACAATGTGTTCTTAATATGCATGAATGATATCCATTTATGAGGTGACCCTGGGGTACCAATCTAACTCTTCGGATGACTGCATAGTGTATACAAGATCCAAAATTCCATAAAGTTTCCATACAAGATCAAAAGTTATATGAAGGTATCATCAATTCAAACTTCGTGCATTCATTGGGGAAAAAAAACTTAATGTTGTCAGAACAAGCATGAGAAAGTGCCACTGCACAACCTGAGCTGGGAACAACGCATAAATAACAAAACTTAAAACAAAGGAGGCTCAGGGAAAGTTTCACTTCGTCAGAAGAAGATTTTGCAATGCTTTTCCTGCTGTAAAACACTCGTGAGGCCAAGCCTAGAAAAGACTGATATTTTTCGAAGACCTCACCAGAAATATTTAATAGGCAAATAAGAACAAAATTTAGAAACTATTCAAACATATCCAACCTACCTAGCTACCAAGTCTTACATTGAGGCATCATCACCACAACCTGCCCACTGCATTGTAAGCAAACTGCGTGGCAGTTAATTAATCACTAGCAGACTCATGCTAGCAAGAGCAACGCAAGTCTCACAAGAAGCAAATACTGTTTTTGTTGTTCACAACTGTTACCTGAAAAGAAGGTCTTAACGGGAAATCTGGCAACAGGCGCGAAAAATGGGACTAAAGCAGACAGCTTCGCATGCACTGGAGAGGTTGCTTTGCCGCCAAGCACCTCCAAAGTAGGCAGGCAGCCTCTTTCG
This sequence comes from Amblyomma mixtum, assembly GCF_055824585.1. NCBI lineage: Eukaryota > Metazoa > Arthropoda > Arachnida > Ixodida > Ixodidae > Amblyomma > Amblyomma mixtum. The sequence continues at coordinate 141,220,003 of NC_143012.1, read as the reverse complement.
GTGACCTGTAGCTTAGCTTAGCTTAGCTTAGCTTAGCTTAGCTTAGCTTAGGCTAGGCTAGGCTAGGCTAGGCTAGGCTAGGCTAGGCTAGGCTAGGTTAGGTTAGGTTAGGTTAGGTTAGGTTAGGCTAGGCTAGGCTAGGCTAGGCTAGGTTAGGTTAGGTTAGGTTAGGTTAGGTTAGGTTGGGCTAGGCTAGGCTAGGCTAGGCTAGGCTAGGCTAGGCTAGGCTAGGCTAGGTTAGGTTAGGTTAGGTTAGGCTAGGCTAGGCTAGGCTAGGCTAGGCTAGGTTAGGTTAGGTTAGGTTAGGTTAGGTTAGGCTAGGCTAGGCTAGCCTAGGCTAGGCTAGGCTAGGCTAGGTTAGGTTAGGTTAGGTTAGGTTAGGTTAGGTTAGGCTAGGCTAGGCTAGGCTAGGCTAGGCTAGGCTAGGCTAGGCTAGGCTAGGTTAGGTTAGGTTAGGTTAGGTTAGGTTAGGCTAGGTTAGGCTAGGTTAGGTTAGGCTAGTCTAGGTTAGGTTAGGTTAGGTTAGGTTAGGTTAGGCTAGGCTAGGCTAGGCTAGGTTAGGTTAGGTTAGGTTAGGTTAGGTTAGTCATTTCTTTTTATTTTTGAAACAGCGCAACAAAGATGGGACGTGGAAACTGAGGGGTAAAGACAAACAGGCGCTGACTAACAACTGGGTTTATTGAAAAAAAACACACAAATATATAGACAGAGTTAGGAAAGATTAATCGCCACCATAGTCAACTCATGCCACATGTGACGAAAGATACCCAATCTCCCCTTCGGAAAGGGCGACCGATGGGCAACTAATGCACGTTGTCCCTTTATCACGTATAAGAAAAGCTTCAATAACTTCTCGCGTCATCTTATCACAATGGCGGAACACGATATTGGTGTTCTTATAATCGGGGGTACATTTGCGTTTCTTACAACGGAATGCCCCTTTAGCGAGATGGTCTCCTTCTGATTTTCTTTTTTCGTAATCTTTTTCGTGTTTACATTTGCACTTTCTGCAGTGTACCGCCACAGTTAGGTTAGGTTAGGTTAGATTAGGTTAGGTTAGGTCAGGTCAGGTCAGGTCAGGTCAGGTCAGTTTAGGTTAGGTAGGGTTAGGTTAGGTTGTTCTTTTTAAGCAAACTCTGGTATGTCAATGTATTGAACTCTACAGAAAATCTATAGAACTATATCTATGTATAGAACTCTGTAGAAAATCTATAGAACTCTATAGAAAATCTTTATAACTCCATAAAAAATATTTAGAAGTCTATAGAAAATCTTTGGAAGTCTATAGAAAACCTTTAGAAGTCTACAGTTAACCTATAGAACTCTATTTAAAATCTATAGAAGTATAAAGAAAATCTATGGGACTATATAGAAAACTATAGAACTCTATAGAAAATCTGTACAACTCTGTAGAAACTATAGAAATTTATTGAAACTCTATAGAAAATCTATAGGTCTCTATAGAAATTCTACAGAACTCTAAAGAAAATCTATAGAACTCTATCGAAAATCTATAAAACTGTATCGAAAATCTATTGAACTCTATAGAAACTAAGTTATAACGTTTCTAAAAGGTGCCTCCAGAATGTAGAGGAAAGAAAAAGATACATGCCGGTGATATTGTCACATAGTGGTGACTGCAGCCGGGTTAACAGCTAAACAGCGAGAATGTCTTTGAAACAACACCCTTTATTTTGGCTGACTTGTGCCCGCAAAGAACTGAATCACTCGGCGGCGTCGTAGCAACAAGCATGCTCGGCGGTCGTCGAACACTATCCCCGCCGCTGTCCGCTGTGCTCTTTTCAAAGCTGATAGCGAACATTCTGGCGCAAAGTAGAATCGGCTCCGCCAGGATGCGGTCAATCGAGCTAAATCTAAGCGCGTCTTGCGTCACAAACGAAGCGATGAAGCGGCGTGCCGGCAACCTCGAAGCATGAACAAACTACAAACAAACGCTGCAAAGATTCGCGGCATTACTCCCCTCTGAAAGAAGCATAGACTTTATGCTTTAGAACATAATGCGGCTATAAATAATGATAAGCGGACTGTGCAAAAATAAACATCCAATGTGGAAACACGGCGTCTTTTAGCGTGCATTACAGGGCTTTAGGCGTAAGACATGGACTACTTCTGGTCGTAGGCAGCGTCGCTGGGACGCAGTCATTTGGTCAGGGACGACTTCGTAGTGCAATTCACCTAGCCGACGAAGAATTTTGTACGGGCCGAAATAGAGGCGCAAAAGCTTTTCTCTCAGTCCACGGCGGCGAATGGGCATCCAAACCCAGACTCGGTGTCCGCGTTCCATCTTCGTAGGTTGTAGCGTCAGGCGTCAGTCCGCTGCTGGTTTTTGATCCTTAATCGGACAAGTATTCAGGCTTCTTCTGCGAGGCGTTGAAGGTAACGTTCTCTCGGTGTCTTCCTCGGTAACGTTCGGCAGCATGGCGTCCAGCGTGGTCGTGGCCTCTCTGCCATGGTCGAGCCTAAAAGGCGTCATCTGGGTGGTCTCCTGCACTGCGGTGTTGTAGGCGAAGACTGCGTAAGGCAAGATGACGTCCCAGGTCTTGTGTTCGGCATCGGCATACATGGCGAGCATATCGGCGATGGTTTTGTTGAGGCGCTCGGTCAGTCCGTTGGTCCGCGGGTGGTATGCAGTTGTTCTGCGGTGGCTGGTTTGGCTGTAATGGAGGATGGCTTGCGTCAGTTCCGCCGTGAATGCTGTTCCTCTGTCAGTGATGAGCACATCGGAGTCGTTGTGTCGCAGAAGAATGTTCTCCACGAAAAATTTGGCGACTTCTGCTGCTGTTCCGTTCGGTAGGGCTCTTGCCTCGGCGTATCGCGTCAGGTAGTCGGTCCCTATAACGGTCCACTTAAACTCGGGCTAGCGCCAAACTCGTGCCTTCCGGCATAGCGCCCCTGTATTCGGATTTTTGCGGACTGGACTGCGATTCCGAAACACAATCTGTATATTGCCTTATTATTATTAGTCGTTTAGAAGCCCCGCAGGGGCACCTTGTGTAACGAGGTGTTGGTGCTTGGCGCCACCACGGACCCTTAGCCCCCATACCGAAGCTGTCATCCGACCGTGGCGATAGGTTGAGAGGTGGAGGGAAGAAACCATGAACGGTGGCGGTCGAGGAAGTGGTCAAGCCTTGGCCGATGGGCTCCTCGTCTGTCTAGCAGGCGGGGTGTCCCGGGACCTTCCTCTGTGTATAAGGGTGAATCAGAGGCGACAAATTATTTGGAACCCTTAGTTTATACGTGCCGTAAGGATAAATTTGCAAAAAATCTGATCGGCCCCCGCAAAGGGGTCGCACCGATGTGCAGTAATTGAATGTACAGAAGCCAGAAACGTTTGCGAAGTTTTTTATGGTTCACTCAAACACTGATGAACCTGTAGCCAACCTGTCTGTATTTGTCATCGCCAACACCCTAAAAAGCTGCGTAGGCAAAAACTACAAAGCAAAAAAGCAGCGAACCGGAGATCTCCTTGTCGAAATAAACACAAAAGAACAAAGCAACAAACTGATGTCATTATAGAGTCTTGGAGAAATGAGTGTACAGGTAACCCCACACCGCACCCTGAACCACTCAAAGGGCGTCACATCTGAATATGAACTCCTGCAGAATACCGATGCGGAAATTTAAGAAGAACTAGCTGAACAAGGAGTAATAGTAGTGCGACGAATAACCATCCGGAGAAACAATGCTGAAATCAAGACCAAACACATTGTCCTAACTTTCAATAGCACAACTCTTCCTGATTCCATCCACGCCGCATACCTCCATTGTAAATTCCGCGCGTACATACCGAATCCCAGACGATGTTTCAAGTGCCAGCGCTTTGGACACAGCATGTTGGCTTGCCGGGGTAAACCCACTTGTGTCACATGCGCAGGAGACGCACATACAGAGGAAAGATGCGAACACACACCCAAATGCATCAACTGCAATGGCGCACATGGCGCGTACTCCAGGTCGTGCCCAGTCTGGAAAACAGAAAAACAAATCATAACTTCGAAGACCACAGAAAACCCGTCCTAACTTGAGCAAAAAAAACGCGTCTCTTTCCAACAGAAAGGGACATACTCTGAAGCGGTGACGCGGGGACCGCCGCCGGCTTCAGTTTCTGTCGGCACACAGGTCGATCCGGTGGACCTGGTATCGATACCCAAGTCCCCACCACAGAAGTCGGTGGTAAAGTTCACAGGGCTGAAAATTTTGCGAGAAGACCACGCGATCCTCGCCGGAGTCCCTCAGGCCCCACTTTCAGCAGCGGCATCCTCGGCGACAGACACCCAGAACAACTCTGCTGAACTGGGCCTGTCGCCCCACCCCTCTCAGAAGGCAACGGCTGGCCCAAGAGACTCTGCCACTTGAGTAGGGCCGGGTTCAGAGGTGGCAACAAAAAAGACGAATGCGAAGGCCACGGGCCATCGCAAACAAGAAGCAGCCTCCACTTCCACCGTGGAGGACATGGACGTCAGCGAAAGTCCGCCGACATCTAAAACACACGCGTCCGCGGATTCTCCGCGGAAATCCGGCGCCACAAAAGTGGCGATGGATACAACTCCTGGTTCGCCACCGCTGCAGCGGCGGCGAGACTCCCTAGAGAAAAAGGGAAACCACGAATCACTGCTCCTGAGAATAAGTAACTTTCCCCAATCCCCACCTTTTCACAATGGCTTATCTAATACAGTGGAACTGTAGAAGTCTACACAGAAACTACACAGACATAACCGATATGCTCAAAACAATGGCACCTACAGCTGTGTGCCTGCAGGAAACGAACCTTGGGCCACAGCGCAAAAACATCCTAAACAGATATAATATTTTCCGGAAAGACCGAGTGCAAGCTGGCCGACCCTCGGGAAGCGTCGCTATCATTACGCAAAGCGATGTCCCTGCAAGAGAGGTATCATTAAAGACAAACTTAGAAGCGGTCGCAGTAAACATAATTAGCCATAGAACAATAACAATATGCTCTGTGTACATACCACCACACAACACAATTACCATGCATGACCTAGAAGAACTTCTGGAACAGTTGCCTGAGCCATATGTGATAATTGGGGAGTTTAACGCACACTCCTCATTCTGGGGAAGTGAGCATACTGATTCCAGGGGTCAGCTCATCGAGCATTTTATTCTTTCGAATAACATATGTTTAATGAATACGGGAAAAGCCACGTACTGCTGCCCCAGCTCTGGAAAAATGACCTGCCTCGATTTAGCATTTGCATCTCCATCGGTTTTTAATGTTTTTATTTGGGATGTTTTAGACAACCCTCGGGGAAGTGATCACTTACCAACAGTTTTAAAGCTAACGTCAGCAACAGTCATCCTCCCTACGAAGCCACGACGATGGAAAATTCACCTCGCCGATTGGGCACTTTTCAGAACGAAGGCCACACTGGAAAAAGAATATGCCGAAACCCTTACGATAGAAGAAAGAAATAAAAAATTTGTCAGATGCTTAATATCTGCAGCAATAGAAGCAATCCCACAAACGTCCGAAATATCACGAAAAACACATAAAGTTTGGTGGTCAAATAAATGCTCATTGGCTAAAAAGCAGCAAAACAAGGCTTGGGGCAACCTTCGCAGATATCCCACTGCAGGAAACTTGCTCATCTTCAAAAGGGCTAGAGCCAAAGCACGATACATTAGACACAACGCAGGAAGGGCATCATGGAAACAGTACATATCCTCCATAAACAGCTCAATATTGCCACGTATCATTGCGTTTGTTCGTTCACGCTCAAGGCTGCAGGAAAGGGTTGTTATCACTTTTGTTCGTGGCGCGAGAAGCGACCAGACTAATCTCGATTGATCGCAGCCATGAAGGGCTGCATCTAGGTTTTTCTAGATTACTGTAGATTATCTTGTCCTGTTATCTGGAAGTTTCCTTGCCGCCTTTAAATTGAGCGATGCCGCGAGCGGCGGACATTCATAGTTCGACGATTGACGAGCACGTTTGTTGCTTACGCCGCCGCCGAGTGATTCAGTTCTTTTGAGGGCGCAAGTCAGCCCAAATAAAGAGTTTCGTTTCCAAGTCTTGTTGGTGTCGTCTTGTCCTTGGCCTGAGTTGCTCCCGCGCTATGATTACTGCGTTAGAATTAATGTGTTCCCCTTGCAGTGAGGAGCGGGTCTGACAACAAGTCAGACTTCTTTTCAACATCCTCCCTTCACTGCTCCGCAGCCGGAACAAGAAACAACCCACTCCCCTTGCAACGGTGACAAATGCCGGTGTCCCTCCTTGTTCCTAAACACGCCGTGAATCCGAAACGTGTCAGAGCATTTGTACGACCGCTTCGCACCCCCCCCCCCTCCCCCCTTTGCCAAGCACCGCATTGTCACAGACGAACACGCACGACCACTGCGACAGAGCCCCTACCGCGTATCGCCGTTAGAACGCCAAGCTATCCGCAAGCAAGTTGAGGAAATGCTTCGTGACGACGTCATCCAGCCATCGAGGAGCCCCTGGGCAGCACCGGTCGTCCTAGTGAAAAAGAAAGACGGCACGACAGCATCTCAGCGACGCCGCCCACGCCCGGAAGTCGTACATGTCGTACGCCTGAAGCCATATTATGAACGCTGAAGGACTCGAAGTTTCATTCTCCGTGTTTATTTTCATTTTAAAGCATCGAGACGATGCTTCTTTGGAAGGGGGGTAATGCCACGTATCATTGCGTTTGTTCGTTCACGCTCAAGGCTGCAGGAAAGGGTTGTTATCACTTTTGTTCGTGGCGCGAGAAGCGACCAGACTAATCTCGATTGATCGCAGCCATGAAGGGCTGCATCTAGGTTTTTCTAGATTACTGTAGATGATCTTGTCCTGTTATCTGGAAGTTTCCTTGCCGCCTTTAAATTGAGCGATGCCGCGAGCGGCGGACATTCATAGTTCGACGATTGACGAGCACGTTTGTTGCTTACGCCGCCGCCGAGTGATTCAGTTCTTTTGAGGGCGCAAGTCAGCCCAAATAAAGAGTTTCGTTTCCAAGTCTTGTTGGTGTATTCCTGACCGCTGGACTGCCGTCACTACAACGTGACAATATCATCAAAGAAAATGTGGGGGCAGGTGCGGAAATTCACTGGAAATTTTACTCCGTTCACATTTCCAATGCTAAAAACACCCGGTACTCAAACAACATTAGAACAGCAGGCCAACATATTGGGTGAGCATTTTTCCACAGTTTCAAGCTCATCCAACTAAACGCAAACATTTCAAAAGCACAAAACAATAGTAGAAAAACAAAAGCTTCCCTTTGGAACATGCATACATGAAGACTACAATCAGGTTATTACAAAACAGCAACTAAACACAGTACTAACATCCGGTAAAATGACAGCACCAGGCCCAGACAATATGCATTATGCCATGCTTGCTGACCTCTATGACATTGCCATAGAGGCCCTCCTAAAAATTTTCAATAAAATATGGATGAGTGGAGAAATCCCCCAAGCACGGAAAGAAGCAATAATAGTACCCTTCCTAAAACCTGGGAAACCACCAACTGGTCCCACCAGTTACAGGCCAATAGCACTCAATAGCTGTGTAGCAAAATCATTCGAAAGCATTCTAAACATCAGACTAACCTTCATACTTCAGTCCCAGCAACTTTCAGATATACACCAGTGCGGCTTTAAAAAGACATGTTCCACAACCGATCACGTCGTTCGCTTTGAGAACACAGTTCGGGAAGCGTTCATCCACAACCAACACTGTATCGGGGTCTTATTCGACCTGGAGAAGGCTTACGATACCACGTGGAGGTTCGGTATCCTCCGTGACCTAGCGGACCTAGGTATCCGCGGCAGGATGCTGGGCTGTTTGAGCGACTTCCTAAGCAACCGTACATTCGGAGTCCAACTAGACGCAACCTTCTCCAACACTTTTAATCATGAAACTGGCGTACCCCAGTGGTGCATAATCAGCACGACCTTATTCCCCATCAAAATGAACTGCATAGGAAAAGTAATCCGAAAATCCATAATGTACTCAGTTTACGTAGACGACCTCCAAATAGCATGCACGTCTTCCAGCATACCTACCTGTGAGCGACAGATACAAATAACAATAAATAAACTGGCTACCTGGGCAATAGAAACGGATTTAGATTTCCCCTCAAAAAACAGTAGCGGTTCTGTTCTCTTTGAGACGAGTCCTACAGGATGACCCCACACTATATCTAAACCAAACCCCATTACCTGTCAAACAAGAGCATAAATTTCTAGGGATAACTTTCGATAAAAAGCTCACTTTCTGGCCACACATAAACAGCTTAAAGAAAAAAGCTTCCCAGGCCCTGAATGTGCTGAAATTACTGTCAAGAAAACGCTGGGGGTCTGATAGGGCATGCCTATTACATAGATATCGTTCTCTGGTTCGCTCTAAGTTAGACTATGGTTGTATAGTATATGGCTCAGCAAGACCGTCCTACATAAAACAACTGGATCCTGTCCACAATCTTGGTTTAAGGTTGTCTTCTGGTGCTTACAGAACTTCCCCAATAGCAAGTCTGTATGTGGAAACTAATGAACCTCCCTTAGAAGATCGAAGAACTGCACTAACTTGCACATACATCCTCAAAATCCTTTCTCAGCCCAAAAATCTGTTCCCAATTGTCACGAAATGCTTATCCCGAATACTCTTCAAAAACAAGCCTCACGCGATTAAGCCGTTTCTTTTGCGCTTCGAAGAAAAATGCCAAGCTCTGAACATGCTAAATGAAATTAAAAATATTGCCCCAAGACACGAAGCGCTACCACCATGGTACACTCTCCCCACAGTGTGTGACGTCACACTAACACGCCTCAGGAAAACTGTACGCCACACGACCACATACTACAAGAATACCTAGCACTACAAGATAAATACAGAAATTATACTGCATTTTATACATATGGGTCAAAAACTCATGCCCATGTAAAAAGCGCAGTAATACAAGGAAAAAATAAAAATACACTACGACTGCCCTCATGTTGTACAGTTTTCACCGCTGCGTGCTGTGCCATTTGTGTTGCGGTACAGAAAATAACAAATGAAAACATCAAAAACAGCATCATTTATACAGATTCACTGAGCGTCCCTACAGCATTAAACTCCAAAAATGCCACGGAGCAACTGATAGGAAGCATCATACACAATATAGTAAAGGTCACAGCACAAAAACATGTTATAAAATTCTGCTGGGTTCCCAGTCACGTTAGCATTAGGGACAATGAAAGAGCCGACTTGTGTGCTGCCCAGACCAGAACCATGGAAATAAAACATGAGAATTTGCCTCCTAGGGATTACATGAAGTCAGTACATAGCAAACTAAGAGCTAAGTGGCAAGTTTCTAGGGAAAATGAAGGAAACAACAAGCTGCATACCATAAAGCCCATTTTAAAACAATGGAAATCATGCCGTCATAAACGGCGTTTTATCGAAGTAATTTTATGTCATTTACGGATAGGTCACACACACATCACCCATAACTTCTTATTAACAAAAAAAGACAAACCTGTGCGTGAAATGTGTGGTGAGGAGCGCGCAGTAAATCCCATTTGAATTTCTTGCTCGCATCTCGAAGAACTTCGCAAAAAATTTTTTACGGTATTTTACAATGAGCATATTTCATTTTATCCCGCATTGCTTTTAGGCGAGCAAACACTTGTCGAGTTTTCACTTGTTTGTAAGTTTTTAAAGAAACCCAATGTTTCAAATCTATTATAATGTAGCCTCTATGCACTTAACATAACATCATCTAACCTTGTGTTTGGCGCATGTTGGCCATAGTTGAATTATGCGCCATAAAACCCTATATAACTAACTAACCACTTATTTCCAGATGTTGATTTCGGGAAAGGGCCAAGCAAGTCCATGGAGATCTGCTGAAAGGGTCTTTAGGGGGGTTCAATGGGGTACAGAAATCCTTATGGTCGGGTTGAAGGGGTTTTACGCCGCTAACAATCTCGGCAGGTTTTCACATAATGTGCGACATCGGCAGACAGTCGGGGTCAGTAATACTTGTCTTGAATGCGGCGAAGGGTGCGAGAAAACCAGAGATGTCTAGCTGTCGGCTCATCGTTTGGGGCCTGAAGAACTTCTCCGCGCAGACTTACAGGTACAACAAGGAGGTAGGCTGTTTTGTTTGCCGCAAAGTTCTTCGAGGACATCGTTTTGTAAACAGAACGAAGACAATCCTCGCTTGAACGAGGCCGGGGTGAAGAAGAAACCTTGCCTTCCAAGTATTCGATGAGGCATTTTATGTCGGGGTCCGCGCGTTGCTGTTGAACAAAAGAGCTGGGGCTGATGGGTCCCAGGAAGGCGTCCTCATCGTCGGCCGGCGGTTGTGCATCTACAGGGGCTCGTTACAGGCAGTCAGCGTCAGAGTGCTTGCGTCCGGTCTTGTAAACGATGGTTACATCAAACTCCTGGAGCCGCAGGCTCCATTGAGCGAGGCGGCCGGAGGGGTCCTTCAAACTGGCAAGCCAGCACAGTGCACGGCGATCGCTGACGCCCTTCAACGGTCGTCCGTACCGGTAAGGGTGGAATTTCGACATAGCCCAGATGATGGCAAGACACTTATTCTCAGTTGTCGAATAATTAGCTTCGGCTTTGGACAGGGAACGGCTGGCGTGCACGATGACCTTCTCCCCGTCAATTTTTTGAAAGAGGACAGCACCTAGGCCAACACTACTTCCGTCGGTATGAATTTCACTCTCAGCGTTTTCATCAAAGTGCACGAGGATCGGTGCGGACTGTAAATGACGCTGAAGTTCCTTGAAGACTTCCACTTGCGGCGCTTCCTATCGCGTTACCGAGGGACTGCCGACCCTTGTTAACAGCACACACACATTTATTGCACTGCCATAGCTCCAACCATGGCGCCGGCCACCGGGCGCCATGGTTGCACGTTTCCCGCCGCTCCGTGCGTTAATTCCAGTCCTCACACGGGGTGGTGGCGCCATCTCTCGCGCCCGCACTCTACCACTATACACGACACCTCCCCTTCTTCAGAAGCTCACGGGCTAAGGCGTCGTGGGGGCCTTACAGTCCTTCCGTAGCGAGTCGTCTGCCAGGCCTCTTCGTAGCTTGTTAGGCGAGTTGAGCAAGAAGCAGGGTCAGGTTCCGTTAGGGTGCTGCTTGCAAATGCGCTTCTGCGCGGCGTACATTTCCTACAGGTGTCTGCACATTAAAAGATCTGGGTGCATCTGCTGGTCCGACAATGGTTCCTTGACGCTGGGCTCCGTGCCTGATGAAAACCATTGTGTCTGGCTGCAAAGGTGCTCTTTCTTTTGTCCGGTGCCGTGAGTTATAATTTGCTGCCTCTCGCTTTTGATGACTGTTTCGTTTATGGTACTCCGTTCTGTACTGCCACTCTGGTACAAGTGCCTGGGGCAGTGTAGGAACAGTTGTTTTCAGTTTGCGGCCCATGAGGAGTTCAGCTAGTGAGCATCCCTCTGGTCCTGGTGTTGCTCTATGAGCAAGAAGGCCTTCAGCGATACTTTCTGACTTACGAAGTATGTTCTTTGCAGTCTGTACAGCTCTTTCGGCTTCCCCATTACTTTGAGCATAGTGAGGGCCGCAAGTTATGCGTTTCACGCCCCACCTGCTCAGAAATTGTGCAAACTCTAGCGAAGTGAACTGTGGGCCGTTATCTGACCGCAACACATCTGGGATGCCATAGCGAGCAAATTGTTGGCTGAAGAAATTATCAACCCGCTTGCTTTGCGTTCCATGTAGCTCTTCCACTTCGAAGAACTTTGAGTAGTAGTCGACTGCGATGATGTAGTTCCTACCATCCAGGTGGAACAAGTCGGTGCCAACTGTTTGCCATGGGCGCTCTGGGAGGTCATTCTGAAGGAGGTGCTCGGTTGGTACTCGGCGGTGCTTGGTACAGGTTGGGCTTCTGCTCACGAATACCTCAGTGTCATGACTGATCCCTGGCCACCATGCAGCCTCATGTGCTCTGGATCGGCATCTATCTATGCCCTGATGTCCAGTATGCAGTCATTCCAGAAATTCTTGGCGTAGGCTTGGTGGAAAGACGAGCCTTGTCCCCCTAAGCAGCAGTCCATGCACAACAGACAACTCGTCAGCCACACTTGCATATTTCCGCACTTCCGGAGTCAATCCTTCTGTTTTAGGCCATTTGGTTTTACAGTAGAGCATAACCATTGAGATTGCAGCATCCTTTGTAAGCTCAACTCTGGTTCTCTCCAGCATCTCGCTGAGGCTGGCAGTTGTTCGACTGTCAGGAGCTTGTAGTCTTGAACAGCTGAGGCAAGGTCTCCACTTGAACAGTGTAGTGGCTTGCGTGATAGCACGTCTGCTGCGTGCATGTCTTTACCCGGTGTGTATGAGATGGTGAAATCGTACTCGAGCACACGCATGCGGAAACGTTGAAGTCTTGGAGTCATTTAATCAGTACGCTTCGTCGTGAACAGAGACACTAATGGCTTGTGGTCGGTTTCGATGTGAAAGCGCAGTCCCATAACGTACATTCTGAAGCGTTCACACGCCCATGTTGTCGCAAGTGCTTCTTTTACCACTTGTGCATACCTTTGCTCTGTCGATGTTATCGCTCGTAAGGCATAGGCTACAGGCTGCCGCCTGCCTTCACTGTCTGTTTGGAGGAGTACGGCTCCTATGCCATAAAACGATGCGTACGCTGATATGGTCAAAGGCTTCTGTGGATCATAGTATGATAATACCGGAGTTGACATCAAGTCTTCCTTGATTGCGTTGGATGCTCTCTGTTGAACCTGGGACCAACACCAACTCACTTCACTGTGTAGCAGTTCTCGCAGTGGCTGGGTCTTCTCAGCCAGCTTCGGGAGAAATTTTCCCAGTTGACTAACCATGCCCAGGAACGACCTTAGTTCGGCCGTGTTCTCTGGTGGTGGCATCCTTGTAATGCCTTCTGTCTTTTCTGGGTCGGCAATGATGCCATCACTGTCGAGAATGTGCCCAAGAAACATCACTCTCGATTTCCGGAATTCACACATGTCCGGATTCAGTGTCATTCCAGCCTCCTTGAGGCGTCGGAGCACTACTGCGAGCTTGGCATCGTGGTCCCCCCTGTCTTTGCCGTACACGACTATGTCATCTTCATGATGAAGTTAGCGCCAAAAACGAGGACTAAAGTAGGAGAGAAGACACAACACGAGCGCTTTTTCGCAACTAAAATTTTAATGGAAGAACACATGACATACATACGCGTCTCGTGAAGTAAATCAAAAAGAAACATACATGATTTCGTCAAGATAGACCTTAGAGGGCTATACATCTGAAGAGTGCTGAGGGTGCAAAAGGTGCATAAAAGGAGCAAAAACAGGAAACTTCATGGTCACAATAACGAAGGGCTAACCAAAATACCCAAAAAACCCAAAAAAGGGGGGAAAAGGAAACGATATTAATTCCACCTCTATGTCATCTTGGTGGAAAGCCTGCCCTAGTAGCCCTTCTAGGATGCGGAGCATTTCCCTCTGAAAAAATTCCGGCGCTGTGGCTATGCTAAAGGGTAATCGTAAGAACTGAAAGCTTCCAAATGGCGTGATGATTGTGGTTAGTTCTTGCGATTCCAGTGCAAGCGGTGTTTTCCAATAGCTGGAATTTGCATCCAGCTTGCTGAACATTTTTGCATTTGCCAGTTTTGCCAGGTTCTCTTCGACTGTGGGCATGATGACTCTCAAGTATCACCTGCTGGTTTAGCTGCGTGTAATCTATGCAGATTCCTATCTCGTTGTTCTTCTTAGCGATCACCATCGGTGCACACCATGCCGTTGCGTGATCAACTTGCTTGATGACCCCCAACTTCTGCATTCTCTCAAGTTCTTTTTTTTACTTTGGGCAAGAGAGGAACTGGAACTCGACGAGGCACGGCTAAGGTGTAGCATAAGGTGTAGCATATGGCTGGAGTGTCACTTTGTATGCCGTCTTCATTTCACCTAGCCCAGTGAACAACGAGTGGAACGTTGCTCTAGCCTCGGGTAGCTCACCATTTTGAGCAGGCCTTTGTTGACTGTTTGCATCCACAGCATCCAGGTGTGCTAGGACATCTAAAGCACGTATGGCGGGTCGTCCCAGCAACGCCGTTTGCAGACCTTCCACTACAAAAACTCTTTGACGAGAAGTACATATAAACAGCGCTAAACAACAGGACGAGATAGAGGAGTAGACAAACACGGCGCTGAACTTACAGCTGAATTTATTGGAAGGAAAAAATTTCAATATATACATACAAAAATGGGCACACGTGCGCACAGTCATACATCAATGTGGAGATAAAATCAACAAGCCACGATGGTCACACGTGTTGTACCTGCCTTCAAGCTACCCACGTGTGACCATCGTGGCTTGTTGATTTTATCTCCACATTGATGTATGACTGTGCGCACGTGTACCCATTTTTGTATGTATATATTGAAATTTTTTCCTTCCAATAAATTCAGTTGTAAGTTCAGCGCCGTGTTTGTCTACTCCTCTATCTCGTCCTGTTGTTTAGCGCTGTTTATATGTACTTGTCGCCATAGAACACCAACTCGCCCAATCTGCCGCTCTTCTACTCTTTGACGAGCTGATTTGTTTCGCCAAGCAATGGTAGCATTGAACATTCCTCTTGATCTGATCGGCGTTCTGCCTGTGCCGAAGAGTCTCTTGTCTGGCAGTTTAAGCTACTCCATGCGGCTGTCCACATACTCTGAGTATGGGATGACAGTAACATCTGCTCCAGTATCGACCTTAAACTGGACGGGACTTCCATCAACAAATGCTGTGATGAACCAAGGTTCCTGATCATCGATATTGTTGACACCCCCAAGGAATACTTCCTCTCTATTAGCGGTGCCTTTCTTTGCAGTGGTATCTCCTCGTGCAGGCCGTCTCGATGACTGCTGGCGTGCAGACAAACACACTGTTGCAAAGTGACCGGTTTTAAGGCGAAAGCCTTTAATGTCTCATCGCTGTAAGCAGCAGTTGTCGACAGAAATGTCACACTTTTCAGTTGGTCGAAACGGTCGTGACGTCACAGTGCGCCAATTTCAAACGGGGCCAATTGTACTTTGGCTAGTAACCCTGAAACCAATTGAAGGGATCAAGTGATGCTCCAAGAAAGTGGGACTGAGCTTAGTTAATTGCTTAATTACCCAATTATCCTAATTAACTTTCCTAGTCAGGCCATATAAATAAATAAAACCAAGTAGGTAATTGGTCGAGCTCGGGAATCGAACCCCGGTCTTCGGAGTGCGAGACGAGCATGCTATCCACTCCGCCATGCCAGCTTTTTTTTTTATTTATTGCCTGACTTCGGCAAGAACAGCTCGATGGTTTGGAATGAACAAAGGCGCCTCTAGTCAATACGGTGTCTTCGCTCACTGCCATCCTCCTCCCTTCCCTTCTGGCGGTGTTTAGGTGTCCACCGAGATATGAGAGACAGATAGATTTCATTTCCTGAAAAATTAATTTACCGACGAGTGAGGCGTAGACCCGAATGGGCGATGGCGTTCTATGGACTCCCTGGCAGCGTTGCAAGACGCTGTCGCGTTCCACTCTTAGAGGCGAAGCTTAACATCTTAACCACACATCAGTGACCGCACTTTAGGTCAAAAAAGTACACCCTCAACCCCCCCCCCCCCCCCCCCCTCTGAATTTTGACTGGTGTCCACCGAGATATGTCAGACAGTTACTGCGTAATTTCCTTTCCTCAATTTCAATTTTCATTTTCTTCATTACGGCCATCTTTGTCTTTCATCACTCCCACTTCTTCCCTTCCTCTGCGGTGCGGTTCAGGTGTCCACCGAGATGACAGAGAATTACTGCGCTATTTCCTTTCCTCAAAAAGCGTTGCGTTCAAACGGCAAGGCATCGCCCCGAACGGGTGGTGGCGTTCCGTGGCAGCGCTACAACACGCTGTCGCGTTCCACTCCTAAAGGCGAAGCTTAAGGGTCATTAATTAGCAGTTAATTAGTATCCAGGGATTAATCAGTAATTAACAATTAATTAGTGATTTGTCATCACTTAGTAATTAGTACTCACTTACATGTGACGTCACCAGTGCCACAGAAGCAGCGAAAGTGGTGCGGAAAACGCTTTCGCCTCTACGCACTTTAGACAGTCAAAGTGCCCGTGAATTTTTCCACAGTAACTGCACACTTTCCTCGATGCCGGGCACTGTTTCTTGAAGTGCTGTTGCGCACTGCCGCACCATTTGCACACGTTTTGGCCGGTTTCCTGTCCGCCTGAAGACTTGGCTGCTTTCCGAGGCCCGTATTTGTACCTTGGTCGTCCTTTCGGGAATCGCAGCTCCTCAACTACAGCGTTTTGTTCAGCCGACTCGCGCAACTAGTTCTGCTGCCTTTTCACAACCTCTGAGTTTCGCGCCATTTTTGTCGCAGACTGTAGAGTAAGCTTGGGATCAAGTTGCATCCTCCCGCTAAGTCCAACGTCCAAAGTCTCACTACGAGGCGGTCACGAATGAGCTCATCCTTGAGTTCGCCGTATTCGCACGTCTCGGCAAGTTTGTGTAAGTCTGTAATGGACGCCTCGAATGACTCACTGCTTTGCTGAACCCGACGGTTGAACCTTGCCCTCTCGTAAATTATGTTCGTGCAGGGTATGAAATGCTCCTCAAACTTGCATTTAACAGTAGCATAATTCGCCATTTGAGAGCCTGTCATATTCAGTGACGCTAGAATATCTTCAGCTTCCTTCCCCATCGCGTTCAAGAAAGTGTATACTTGCGTTGTTTCGTCACGGAGGTGCAGTGAAGATACGAGTCGGTAGCGTACCCACCTTGAAATCCAGCGTTTCCAGTCCACTGGGTCGTGGAAGTCCAGCTTTTCGGGAAGCTCGATAGCAAAGGGATTGAAGAAGTTCCCGCCATTTTCATGCTGCGCTGCGGCAGCCCTTTGTGTGGCGTCTTCTCTCTCGACAGGCATGCTGGAGGCTGATTGATGCGTGGTCGCTCACCACTCGGTCGTCTTCCGTGTTCACTTCACCGTTTACACACCGCTGCAACCATGTCGCGTTACCAAGGGAATGACGACCCTTGTTAACAGCACACACACATTTATTGCACTGCCGTACCTCCAACCATGGCGCCAGCCACCGGACAACTGCCCTCGCTCGTTTCCCGCCACTCCGTGCGTTCACCCCAGTCCCCACACAGGGTGGTGGCGCCATCTCTCGCGCCCGCACTAAACCACTATACACGACACTTCCCATTTAAATGGCACGTCTGCCTTTGTCAGGTGGGTCAGTGGATCGGCGATGCGCGAAAAGTTCGTCACAAATCGTCGGTAGTATGCTCACAGTCCGAAGAATCTGCGCAGAGCTTTCTTATCGGCCGGTGGCGGAAACATTGCGATGGCAGCTGTTTTCTGCGGGTCTGGGCGTACTCCCTCCATGCTAACAATGTGGCCTAGAAAAAGCAGCGTTTCATAGACAAAGTGGCATTTCTCTGCTTTCAAAGTTAGGCCGGACGATTTGATTGCGTCTAGTACTGTTCGAAGCATTTTTAGGTGCTCCTCAAAGTTCGAGGTGAACAAAACAACGTCTTCTAAATATAGCGGACAAATCTCCCACTTCAGGCCTGCCAGCACTGCATCCATTATTCGCTGAAATGTCGCTGGAGCGGACCAGAGACCCAACGGCATCACCTTGAACTCGAAGAGGCCATCTGCAGTGACGAATGCGGTCTTCTCGTGATCTCTTTCATCGACCTGAATTTGCCAGTAGCCGCTATTGAGCTCCATCGGATATTTCGTCGAGGCAAGCAATCGCCGTTTCTCTGTTAATGTGCCGGTATTCTTCGCTGAAGTTAGTCAGCAGTACTTCGGCTTGCCCTTTGCGGAATTGTGCGATGCCTCTTGCGATGCCGATTCCTCAGTCGAGAAGCAACTGCATGTTCCCTTCGGTAATGGCTTCAGTGTTATTCGCTCCCGTGGCGCCTACGGTGACGATGACGCTTGAGCGGGGCGACACACTCACTTCTTCTTCCAGGACACTAGGTGCAACGTGATGTTCCGGAGTCCTCATCGACGGGATGACGTCGTCCGTAGAAAGTGTGATCAGCTTGGATCGGAGGTCGATGATTGCCTGTAGTTCATTAAGGAAATCCATGCCCAAGATCACTTCGCGGAAACATTGCCGTAGCACTACGAAGGTTGCGCGATAGGTATGTCCCTTGAGAGTCACTCGCGCTGAGCATCGACCTGATGGCGTAATGAGGTGGCCCCCTGCGTTGCGAATTTGCGGGCCGTCCCAAGCTGTCGTTACTTTCCTCAGCTGCGCAGCGAATGGACCATCCATCACCGAATAATCAGCTCCTGTGCCGAGGAGAGCGGTAACATTCCGGCCGTCGATAACGACTTCTAAGTCGGATGTCCTGGCTCTGGCGTTGCACGTCGTGTTCGGCGTCGGGTTGCGGCTTCGTCGAGTACGTATGTGAATTGTGGGTGGGCGTGTGGTCGAAGCTTTTCCTGATGACGGCGTCGTTTTGAAGGTGGTTCGCGTCTTGGTCGAGGTTGTCATTGTATGCGGCGTCGGCGTAGTGGGTGCGACGTCTTTATACGGCGTGGTCGCTGGAGGATCTTCGTCGTTTCCTCGGCAAGCAACCTGACCTCCACAGGCTGTATTGTTTAGTTTCCCCTACGGGGGCTAGGGGACCTTCCTAGGACAGCCGTGGCTTAGCTGCGGCCCGGTGATGCAAAACGCGCGGTGTACGGTGAAGGCGAGCGGGAAAGACGGGTTGACGACACGTACTCCCCTCCGGGAGTACGACCGGGACATCCGTTAGCACCTCCACCAGATATCACGTAGTGGTGACTGCAGTCGGGCTAACAGGAAAACAGCGAGAATGTCTTCCAAACGGAACTCTTTATTTGGGCTGACTTTCGCCCGCAAGGAACTGAACCACTCGGCGGCGGCGTAGCAACAAGCGTGCTCGGCGGTCGTCGAACAGTATCCTTGCCGCTGTCGGCCGTGCTGGAAAGGTACTAGAGACATTGTGGCGCAAAGTAGAATCAGCTCGGCCTGCATGCGATCAGTCGAGATACATCTAGGCGCGTCTTGCGTCACAAACGAAGCGATAAAGCGGCGTACCGGCAGCCTTGAAGCATGAACAAACAAACACTACAAACAAACGCTACAAAGATTCCCGGCAATATACATTGTGCTACGTCCCTACGTTGTGCTACGTTGAGCATATCTTTCGCTACACACGCGCTATGCTACACGTTTGCACACACCCACGCACCACGCACGAACGCAAGCAGGAGCCCCGAAAGCGCACGTAGCGGGCGTCTGCATATCTGCTTGGCGTCATATGGCCGATTGACCGAATATCGCTCTGGCAACATGCGCTGAATTTTGAGAAAACTCTATTCGCAAAATCGGTGATCCAGAATGCAAGAGAAGTATTGTTCTTTATGGCAACCTTGACTGAGGAATAAGTGAGCGCGCTGTCTGCCCCATGGACCAAGTAAAATTATAGTAACAGAACTCAGAAAATGAAAGAGTGACGGAAAACGAGGAGATAGTTTCCTACACTCCAGAAATGCGATCAGTTGATATATTTTGTTTCTGTCCAATGCTCATCTCTTGTGGCCGTGAGTATTGTTCAAGCGTGTATTAATACAGGCATGCATTTCGAGGCTACACCTTCGACTTGACGCAAGAAGCCACCCGAAAAAAAGTACATGTGGGATAATTTTAAGTTCCACCGTGTTTCTAACCTTTAAGGGGCTACCATAAAAGTGTGTGGCTTTGTACACAGCTCCACTATCGCCATAAGTCACCAGTGCATGTCTCTAGAAGGAATTTAAACTTGCAAAAGTTAGCACTGTGCTGAGCTGCGAGAAGCGACTCCTTCATGGCAGAACAGCAAGACTAAAAGACTAGAAACTGAGGCAAGAGACATGAACACTAAATGGATGGCCTAGGGTACACAGTAAGGCGGAGTTTGCGACAGGAATGGGAACAGAGGTCGAAGAAGCCGTCCGAAGAGGCGCACTTTCGCCTGGCGCCATGACAAAGCGACAGCGGGCCGGGGCATTTGTCGCGGTAAAGAGGCGCCGAGATCCCCTTCGCAAACAGCGACCGAGAACTGAAGAGCGACGTTCATTTCATGCAGCAGCGTTTCCAGCACGTAGTCTAGTCAAGTCATCACCACACGCCCTCGAACACTTCGCCATAGAAGCCAGAACAATAAACGAGGTTTCCCTTGAAGACTTCACGCGTAAGGCGTCCTTGGCGACCGCCCGAAATGGAAGCGAAATGGAAGAAGGAACGAGACAAATTCATAAAGCTTTCTGTAGTGACAACGCTCGACATCTATACATTGCTACAAAACACGGCACACTACGCATGCATTACTGCAATGTGGTATTCCTGATTTAGCACGGATTGGAACAGTTTAACGCGAGAGCATTATACTCCTGCCACAATGGCTCATTTAGTGCCACTTTCGACAAGTGGCATTCGCTTAAGGTGTCATTTGCGCACTGGCACACGATGAGCTTTAGTGACACTCGCTTCAGAACGTACTTTCCTCGCAGTTAGTTTGGTATGCTAACTCCTCCAGGTCCGGCAAGGCGAGTGCGTAGCCTGAACAGCAGTTCTCCGACATTCAAATATTTTGTTTTGGGAATTAAAAACCTCCGTTTTATTTCCTTGATAGCGTATTTTAATGAAAGCATGTTTTAATTCGTATGCAAATAAAAGTAATGCGCACACTTGAACAGCTACTCCCGCTTTGCAGATGACGACCCCCTTTCGCGATGGGTCTAATGAGTCCACAGGGTGTGTGTACTGAATTTCGGCGATTGTGGAGAGCGAATTCTCAAGTTTCAGCGAACCCAAATGGACAGCGAGTGTAGTTTTGCTAAAAGTGATCTGAAATCGACTGTCGGTTACTTTACAGGACGCGCATGCGCTGACCGGGAAGCCCCGGTGGGACACAGACGGCCGCTCAGTGTTTTGGGCAGCTGGCAACAATCGCTGCCGCCGCTTCTGGGTGAAAAATAGGGCCGCTTCAATGAATGGTCACCGAATATGTTTCTGCGTAAACTGATTCAAAATGAGCTACTCTTCTTATCGGAGAAAGCAGAAACGATTACCGAGAAGCGCCGGCCCTACGCCATATCAGCAACCAGGCTACAGAGTTTTTCCCAGGCGCGCAGTCACATCGGCGCTTCCTACAGAGTTGTCGAGCTTAGTAAATAAGCAAGAGTACAACCGGTACAACAGTGAGATTAATTAAGATAAGTGATGCGCAGCTCGTGTATTATGTCATGCAACCGAGCTCTAGCAGTTTGTACACAGCTACGTAAACAAGAGTAAAGGAGTCCAGTCGTCCTCACCTGTGCATTTCTGGGGAAATTTCGCGCTTATACAGTTAATGTTCAGTCATGTACTATGGTCTTCAAGCACTCATTTAGCGTGTGCACAAACTATTTGCTAAAGAGAAGCAAAAAAAGCGAACAACACAAATGAAAATATTGCATCTCCGAATGATTGTCTTTGGCTTCGTCAGTGACGAGCCGCATTGGACTACTTCATTTGAGGGCTCTTTTGTAGGCTTTTTTTTTGTTCTCAATCTACTTCTCTTTCCGTTAAATCCTTTCTCCTTGTGACCTTGCTTGGCTTAGCCGTTGTAATTGTATATGCACTCAAGTTGTTTCCATAGGGAGTTTTAATATAACCTCCTTTCCATAGGGCGAGTGGATGGTAATTACGATTGTTCTCTCCAGCCTCACTTCACTCCAATTGTGTATGCAGTTTTGCAACTTTTGTGCGTTCAGTGAATTCGTTTTGTCTTTTCTTTCTGCCTGATAACAAGCTAATTCCATGTGCTCTATTCACTCTGCAAGAGTGGAATTTCATTGATCAGGGCGTATTGTGTACTGTGTTTTCTGTTTTTAATACGCAATACCACTGTACCGCTGTCTAGTGCTTGGGGCGTGCGGCTTTCTCAAGCTGTCATTTATGACAACTTTCACTGTCGGCCTCCACGGTTTCTGTACCGTGTGAAACACGAATAAAGGCGTTGTTATTATTAAAATCAACATCCACAGAACCAGAGCACTCCGGTGTTGCTGTGGGGGGAGGGCCGAGGGGGGGGGGGGGCGAAGTGATGGCGACGGCTGTAGGTCAGTGCGGGTAGTGCGGGCTGTGTTCGAGCTTTGGAGGCATCCCAATATCTCGAATGAATTCGCGCAGCTCCGTGGACTATAATGTATCTCAGCCGAATGCTTTAAGAAAATTTGTCTAGCAGCACAATGCGGCAGTCGAGTCGATTGACACTCAGTTAGAAGGCATTCCAAACCCCGGTGTAGCAGGGGTATTACTTGTAACGGATCGTGACGCTTTTCGTCGTGAACATGTAGTCAGATGTGGAAATAAATCTGAAAATTGACTCGGAGTAACTACACTTGCGAAAAAATTGTATTTTATAGGTAATAACACAAAAAAACTTCTCGAAGCTACTGCAACATCTCTCGCCACTGCCATCATTGCCAAATAACACTCCTTTTTGCCGTGTGACAGTGCGCAGCAAAAGTTTGGTTTGGTTTTATGGGGTTTAACGTCCCAACGCGACAAAGGCTATGAGAGACGCCGTAGTGGAGGGCTCCGGAAATTTCGACCACCTGGGGTTCTTTAACGTGCACTCACATCGCACAGTACACGGGCTCTAAATTTCTCCTCCAAAGAAATTCAACCGCCGCGACCGGGATCGAACCCGCGTCTTTCGGGTCAGCAGCCGAGCACCATAACCACTGAGCCACCGTGGCGGCTCGCGCACCAAAAGTGTCATTCGTTCAAGAGAAGTGCCCTTCGTGAAAGTGTCACTAAACCCTCCTGTGTGACAAGGCTCGTTATGCGGAAACCCCGACGTAGCCAGTAAGCCATGGCAGGCCAGAACTACCTAGACTGGAAGGCACGCGTGGCAGAGACGCCGCACGCGAGTGACGTCATCATCATCAATGCGACTCTTCCCTTCCGAGAAGGGAAAGACGAATTCCGTGATGAACGGAAACAGATTTCGGCGCCCCACTGCATGCCTCGCGTTGTTATACAATAACCCTCACCTGTATAACAAAGAACAGGCTCAGGCACTGGGCGAGATGCCACTGTGCAGTATGACGGTGCGGGCAGGGCACTTTTTTCTTATTTCTTTTTTTAAGCCCAAACTAATATCTGTACCGCCTGACCTGATGGCGGGGCGCCTCGGCGAGATACGCTAGGAAATACGATGCCCCACAGTCGTATTCGTGCAAACATGGCTAGATATTAGACAAAAGAGAAGTGCCGGCCCCGCCGACATTTGGCCTTCAGCTTTCGGTGACTGAGGTTGCGGTGTTATGGAGCCTTCGTCGTCCAAGTTCAATCGCTCGCATCTACATCGACAGGCGAGACAGGAAAGGGTGGCCGGAGGCGGCAGTTCACTGCCGATGAAATACGTGGCGAACCTAAAGCAGCGAAACGTGCTAAAGCGAGCTGCTGCAACGACAGAACATTCAGCGCCCAAGCCACCAAAAGCAATGCCCTGGCAGTTACTAATCATAAGAATTGCTCAGATGCCCCCATAATTTTTTCTCTGCGTTTATATTTCGTGTTTTTTTTGGTATACCCCTCATTTGCGGAGAAGAGTAAGGACCCATGGTTTGCTCTTCAGGACGCGAGGATTGTTATCCATTAAATGTCTCTCCAGTGGGGCACTCGGCTATGCATTTTTCTAGCTTGATTTGTGGGCATCTTTTTCATCAGATAAATATTCCTCGTTGCCCCATATAGAAAGAGATGAAGACCTAATGGACGAAATCCTTTTGGGAAGTGCCTGACGACTTGCACTGGTGTAACAAAAAGCTGAAAAATACAAGCAGGGTAAGAATTACGCTTGGAGCTTCTTTAGGGAGCGCACGGAGCTACCGGTCATCTAGATTGCACCGACCACAAAGGCACCCGAGAACATGACCAAAATTTCCCTTAGCAAAAACTAATACGTTTGGAATATACGGTGTGCTATTTAAAATGTATTTGAAACATATTTTGTATTCATGAATGCACTAAAAATATGTCGGAAATACGTTTCTGAAATTTCATGCTTGGTATTCGAAATGTATTTTTAAAATGTGCCAAAAATACCTCCCTTAAAGCATACTTCGAGCACTTTTCAAATACGTGAAAAAATATGCATGCAGTTTTAGCATCTTGTCAGTGTATTAAAAGTGTATTTTCGGAAATATGAAATTAATTCATCGAAAGTATACTTCAATTCTAGAAAACGGGCAGCCCTTGTAAACGTATATGTATGCAGTTTTAGCATGTTGTCAATGTATTAAAAGTGAACTTTCGTAAATATGAAATTAATTCATCCGAAATATACTTCAATTCTAACAAACGGGCAGTCCTTTTAAACGTCTTTGCACACTTCTAGCTGCCGTTGAACAGTCGAGTGCTAGAAATCGCGTTTCGGGAAATGGCATTTGCGTGTCGTCAATGTATTTGAAGTGTACTTCCGTAAATACGCAATTAAGTCGTCCAAAGAACTCTGAAATTCTAGCAAATTGGCAGTCCGCATTATCATGTTTGCAGCGCACTACAAGCTGTCGTTGAACAATCTAATGCTCAAAATCGAGTTTCGGGACATTGCATTTTGGTGCTGGCCATCTATTTAAAGTGCACTTTCGTAAATACGCAATTAATCCGTCTGAAGTATATTTAAATTATAACAAATGGGTTGTCCGCGTAAACATATTTGCATTACACTTCAAGCTACCGTGGAACAATCTAGGGCTCGAAATGACGTTTCAGCGAAGAGTGAAAACTTTCCCTTTCTTGTCATCCTTTCGTTTATGGTAACTTCTAGCAGGAAGGTGATCACCACTTATAGCCCTGCTACACGGGCGCTTCGAATGCCTTCCAGCCGAATGTCATCTAAAGATTCTACACGTGTTCTGTCTAAGGGAGTGCTTGAAGATAGTATTACGCCAATGAATATTAACCGCGTCAGCATGAAATTTCCCCGGGAGTGCGCCGATGAGGACGACTGCACTCATACTGTTGTTTACATCGCTTGTTTACATAACATAAAACGCAATCTGCGCTTTCGTTCTATTAAACAATCTGTTTTCTTTTTTACTGGTTGTACTCGTGCTTTTTTGCGCAGTGCGACAATATGTGGGAAGCGATGGTGCGATCGCACACCTGAGAAAGCCGGGTTGTTGGCATCGCGCAGGACTGGCGATTCTCGCTTCTTGTCCCGGCTTTCTCCGACGTGACCAGTACTTTTTTTTAACTACTTTGTCCAGAAGTATGTCTGGCGACTGTTCGCTTTAACTCAAACGGCCTAACTTGTTATCCACAAGCTAGCGACGGCGACGACTGCTGCTGGCCGTAAAGCACGGCTCGGCAGTCTGGGTCACACCGGCGATTCCCATTCATCGTACGCGTGCCCTGCGATGTAAGCAATAGTTGATTTCAGGTCACTGTTGCCAAAACTACACCTGGTGACCATTTGCATACGCTAAAGCTTGTGATTCGCTCTTCACAACCGCCGAAATCACAGATCCAACCCTGCGAACTCGCTGGGCCTAGCAGTCGCGGAAGCGAACAGAGCCGTCGTCGATTGAAATTGATTTGGCAAGCGCTTATCGCTGGTGAGTGTTCAGGTGTGCACACGTGAAATATAGCCGTTCGTTTCGCTCATTTAGAAGCGCGAGCATATACACACCGCCGCCTCATCACCGTGCTCTCGCTCAGCCGCCGACAAGGCTGACCGTCCGCCGACCGGATTCGTCGGTGTCGTTGGCCTGAAAAACGTGTCCCTCTAGAATCATATTATAGTAAACTAGATATTTCACTATAATTACATGCTGTTGTTCAGCGTGATATATACTGTCGTTGTCGGACTAGTGTGACCGCCGTCGTAGTCGTCGCTGTACACTGAAAACGAGCTGAGGCTTTCGAATGCGTTTCGAAAGTGTCGTGCAGCACCGCGGCAGTCCGTCGAGTCCGAATGTCATTTCTATTCTCGAATGTCATTCCACTCAATGTCATTCGAACATTTCCGTGTGAGAACGTGATAGCATTATACCAGCAAAAGCGCCTTGGGTACTTCTGGGTCCGAATAAGCCAGCGGAAAGGACCCCGTCTGGCAGGGCAGACCGGCTCCCTTACACGCCCATGTATCTGTTGGCTGACAGTTCGACTCCTACCTGTGCCTGACGCAAGTTTCAACTAGCAATTCCGTTCTCCATTAACCCCAGATTCGAACGCGACCAGTAGGGTACTTCTGCGATAATTTGGCAGCCCACAGTATTTGCGCAAATAAAGGCCTCACCGTGCAAAATAGTGCGTCGCTTTCGCTGGGTATATATACGGCAAGCCAAGTATGGTGCTTGTCATAGGATTTGTTTGCTGTGTCACTGTCGTCTTGGTATGCTCTGTGTAGATATCTGCCGTTCCCATTCAATCCCGTCGCCTTATAATATCAGACTCCTGTTGATTAATGTACGATTTGTTCTGCAGTTGAATTAACCCGTGTCATTCCATGGGAGCCGCCCAGTAGAATTTTTTAAGCCCGAGTAGACACATTTTTACTGTATTAAATGTATATTTTCAGTGTATTTCTAATCTATATTTTTATTATATTTTTAATGCATTGCAAATATGCTAAGCGCGCAAAAATGTACTTTCAGGTATTTTTAAGAACGTTCAAAATATTATTCCTAGTGTACTCAGAAAGCATTCGTATTGCAGTTTAAGCATAGGGACAAAAAAATGCGAAATAAATATGAAATTAATACAATACGTTTGAAATGCATTTTTAGCACATCCCCTTTTTCGCTAAGGGTTCAGTCTAAGTTTTACACTGTTGCAATCCACTTCTTAGCTAACCCAGAACATAAACACTGGACGGCATTCCGAGACTTGCCTCATGCTCCGCGGAGCTCGCAGAAACGAAACAGAGAACAAGTGAGTGAATGGTATGGCTCACAACAACACAAGGCGTCGCCACGCCCCTTCCAGAGCGCCTCCCTCCCGCAACCAGTCGTCCCGCACCACATAATAATTGTGTCCTAGAATGCCCAACACCCGTTCCTTCCTTTCTCACGTGCATCCAGAGCCGTATCTTTGTGCTGCGCCTTTCCATACCTGCCGAGGTAGAAACCAAAAGAGAAAACGCCCACTTTCAATACACCTCACCCTGCATACGTCACCGGCGCACGTGTCTCTGGTGTGACGGGCAAATCATGTGTCTTCTGACCGGGAGGGGCATGCGGATGCTACTCATACCCTCTTCTTCCCAAGGCGTCTCTAATCGGGAGAAGAAAGACGGCGGGAACATGATTGACTCATGCAAAACCAGTTTAGAAGCAAAAGTGGGCGATTTTTCCCACAAGGACTTGTCCCTTTGACGATTTGCTCCTTGACCAGGAGAGATCTTTTTTTATTGCCTATCCTAACATATGTTTCCAGTTTTCATTCATTTAATATTCGGAACATAGTATTTGTATTGGTTTCATGGTTTTGTTTATGGGGTTAAACCTACCCAAGCGGTTAAGGCTATGAGAGACGCCGTAGTGGAGGCATCAGGAAATTTCGACCACCTGGGGTTCTTTAACGTGCACTGACATCGCACAGAACACGGGCCTCTAGAATTTCTCCTCCAAAGAAATTCAACCGCCGCGGCCGGGATCGAACCTGCGTCTTTCGGGTCAGCAGGCGAGCACCATAACCACTGCGCCACCGCGGCGGCTGTATCGGTTGGAGGAGCACTACTTAGTTGTTCCTTTTCTTCCATTTCGACATCCTTTGACCTGGTTTTCGCGATCACTTTTTGTTGCGAAAACACCACTGGAGCCCAGCTCGGCGCGTCGCGTACGAGGGGTGTTGTGAACGTGAATTTCTAACACCGGAACGCTCCCAGTGTTGCGCGTTCGGCCGGTGAGCTACAGAGACGCTCCCCAAGGACGGCGTCCAAGCCGGCGTCTCTACGAGCCTGCGCGTCGTCATCGTGGAGCGCGTTGTGCGTTCGGGCCGGACAGCTACGGGAACGCTACCCGGGTTGGCGTTCAAGCCTTGCCGGCCAATCAGCCAACAGGACGCTCCTGATTTGACGAAAAGGGGCGGGAGTCTGTGCCGACTCTATTTAAGGGCTCCCGTCTCCTGTGTCTGTGTCTCTTTCCTGTTGAGATACATCGTGCCATGTATCGTGCTTCTCGCTACTTGTAAATATGTAAATACATATACCTTTTTTTCACGCTGCTCCTTAACCCCCCGTCTCTTCATTGCTCCGGCTGGTCGGCGACAGCGGACCCGCGTCCCGACGGCAACTGAGAGCCCGCGTCTCAACAGGGGGTACCCAAAAGAAACCGGACTAAATTTTTTGGTCGGCAAAGCTTCTGTGGTACCGCGTTTTGCCACTAGGAGCGCATAGAACGAACATTCCAGAGTCAGTAAACCGAGTGCCGTGGTTGAAGGAGGTCAGACTAGTTTAGGCAGAGTTTTAGAGTGACGACTGTTTTGTGTGAATGTCGTTTTTGCAATGGCTGATTTTTGTGAACAGCGTGCGCCGGTGAAATTCTGATTTTTGCTCGGAGAAAGTTGAAAGGAAACTCTTGAAATATTAAGAAAGACCTACAAGGACGATGCTATGGGGACAACTCAAGTGTTCCTGAATCGAATCCTGAATCAAAGCAACAATCATGCCAATGGAAAACTTCAAATTCACCTCGCCTCAAGAAAGCTCGTCAGGTAAAACCAAACCTCAAAACAATGCTGATTTGTTTTTTCGACGTGAGAGGAGTCGTCCATTGAGAATTTGCTCCGCAGGGTCAGACAGTTAACGAAGGTTTCTACTAGGATGTTTTGGAAAGATTGGACAACAGTGTGCAGTGGGAGCGGCCTGATTTGTGGCGGTCGGGTGACTGGTTTTTCCATCATGGCAATGCCCCTGCTCAGACAGCCCTGTCCTGCGATAGTTACCGTTGCCCAGCAACCGCTTCAGCTGCGCTCCAACCGGATGGATGGATGGGAGCGCCCCCTTTGAAACGGGGTGGTGGCGATTGCCACCATGCTCAGCTTTTCTTTCTTTATTATTTTTTGTTTACTGTGTTGGCAATTCTCATTCAGAATCGTTATCATCTTTACCTACAGTTTACTACAATTCTAACATTATGCCCCATCTCTGCTTTTCAGCCACCAATCCTCCAATCGCGTTTTGCTAACTTCCACTGCAGATTTATTTACATGACCATTGTTATCTTTAAACCCTAGGGCCTCAGGAAGGGTGACTGCGCTTGCATCGACATCCGGATGAATACCATCACACTGCACAAGTGTCATCTTCTTCGTTAAATTTCTTTTTGTAGCTGCGCGTTCCAAGACACCCTGACCTAGCTTCAAAAAGTAGGCCACTGCCTCTTGAGTTATCATTAAAAAAGCCAAGGGATTCTGACATGCGCGTCTCAACAGCGACGTAGGGGGCTATATCGCTCGTGACACGCAGATATCCACGTGACAACATAATTAAACAAAAGGGCGCATAAAATCAACATAAACCTTTTGTAATATTCAATTACAGTTTAAATAATCACCTATAATAGTACAACTGTTAGGCTTTGTTTTAAAATTTGGTCGAAATGTCTTTAAAGCGCATGAGTTGAGGCGAGGCGGCGGCCATGGCTTGCGGCGGAGTTCGCACCCATGAACTGTATAAAATGAATTGAATTTCGTCCAGACCGTCGGCTCGGAGGCACTTAGTTCGCCCACACGGAGATACTCGATGCCGAGCAAGCGTACGACAGTGTACCCCATGCCGTGCTTTTGCCCATGTTTTTACCTTCCTGTCGGACTCGGACCTGGGGCCTCCGGAGCATCTGCTGGTCGACATTCTACGTCTCTGTGAGGAAAACACGGTCGTCGCGCACTTCGGGTCCTCGATCGGCCCCATCGCAGTGAAGCAAGGTCTGCGCCAAGGGTGTCTGTCGTCGGTGAGCATCGAGCGAGAGTTGCTTAGGTCGCACATCGGTTTCCGCCTCAGCTGGCATGGATGACGACCGCTGACTGCCGGGTAAAACCTTCGCGGACGATCTAGTACTGCCTGTGGAATACCCGCCAAGGATTTGCAATTTCTGCTGAGCGACTGCCAGAATGTGGTTACTCGTTTGAACCGACGGCTCAGCTCCAAGAAGACTGTGGTTGTCTGTTTGGCTGGAAGCAACACGGCGGATTGAGAATTAACCTTGGAAAATAAGACCTTCGCCCAGAGTTTATAGTTCCTATGTCTGGGAGTGGAGATGCTCGCTGGAAATCCGTTACGGCCTTCACAAGGCTACCGACAGGCTGCCCTTACCTTCCATGGCGCCGATTTGATCAGGCGCTATGCTGAATGTGTGGGCAAGCAGACAAAACTGCGGAACACTTGGCTCTCTCCTGCCAAGGCCTTTCTAGTCCACCGCGGATGACAAATTCTACAGGCGTTTGGGTCTCCATTTCCCACCCAGCTAGAGGACCTGGATCGCGATCACAGCAGCAAACGTAATATCGGAGTCCCAGTGGAGACCATCGAAAAGCACCTTTCTGGCTGTTGGGTGTTGTGTGCCGACGATACTAGGAGCACTTCTAAAAACACTGGTTGGGGCTGTCATGTGGCAGCAGTCACTGAAATGGCCACCAAGCTTACGATGTGCTGCTGTCATTTCTGTTCCAGTTGTCTATATGTGTGTGTGTGTTCATGCATGTGCATGCGTTATGTGTAGGGAGTAACTAGTTGTGTGTGCTATGTGCATGTGTTTGTGTACTCTGGCTGGGCACCACACCAGCTGTGCCCATCTGATTCAAAGGACAAGGCCACCGTCATCATCAGGCTGTCTCGACTAACTCAGATATCCACTGTTCCACAAGGGGGAAAGAATTATCATGCAGGATGTCAGAAGATTTGGCGTGCATAGCAATTTCATCGAGTGCAATTTCTAACTACATACAGGGCTTCGATGGCGCACTGTGCTCGATGCCACTCTGATGCTTCAAGCTATTGAAAGCAAAAAAAGTTCCCTGTGCCCGCCCCTCAAAATTGTTTTTTTTTGTGGTTATGAAGATTCCATGAGGCCTTCAAATACGAAAGACCTGAAGTACTCTGTAGCCAGACTGTTTGTCTGGCTTCCATTGGTTACTGTCACATAAATAGAAGTGCATGTCTGCGCATGTTTCTGTAAATAAGCTCTCCAGCAGTGTGGCCTGGAATAAAAGTCTCCTACTTTTGTTTTTCAAACGAACAGGTCAGCTTCGATAGCCAGTTCTCTAGAGCACTCTGCTTTCGGCACAGCCGATCACGCCTCGTGTTAAAGGACAACACACTTTTGCACTATGCACTGCATATTGTCATCTTCATCAGCTTCCAGGCGTGAATAGATCGGTTCACCTTAGCCTCAATCAGAGCTTAACCTCGTCTAATATCCTGGCCAGACTTGCCGACGACCTAGCAAAACAAAACCATGAGCCAATCAGGCTAAACACATGCTTTCACATGTCTGTTCAAGTGAACTATGCGAAAACCCTATCCTTCGTCTAGAATTAGATCATTATTTCTTGTCTGACAGAGTGAGAACTGCAGTTGGAAATGGGGCATTGTATATCTTGGTTGCATATATGAGGATATATGCACTGATGTAAAATGTGTAAACTGGGAGCAGATAGCTTTGAGTTATGTTTTTTGAAATGCTCGAGCAGGTTCTTGTAGGATATTAACAGAGTAAAGGTATTTACCGCATTTTCCTAGCTTTGTCTTTGCAAGTTTTTTTCTTTCTCGAGTCCTTTTTGCAAAATAGTTTTTCCTGCTGCTGTTCTATCTACTCCTCCAATTTGAACCACTAGGTCAGCGGCCTTACCGCGGCATGTGGCTAGGTCAGTATCACTTCAGTCAAGGAGAAATTCAGAAATCCTCAATT
Organism: Amblyomma mixtum; assembly: GCF_055824585.1. Classification (NCBI taxonomy): domain Eukaryota; kingdom Metazoa; phylum Arthropoda; class Arachnida; order Ixodida; family Ixodidae; genus Amblyomma; species Amblyomma mixtum. The sequence continues at coordinate 141,188,062 of NC_143012.1, read as the reverse complement.
GCTGGGCATTGCACGTGCACCCTAAAGAACCCCAGCTGGTCAAAGTTAATCTGGTGTCCACCGCTGTGGTGTTCCTAATAGCTCACGCGTCGCTGAGGGATGTTAAGTCACATAGTTTACAATTAAATTTTTTTCCAATTTCTACGGAGCCCAAGTTAGTCTTGTGTCTCTTAACGTATAATTCCCTCCATAGGAGAGTAGGGAGACATTTACAGCCATTCACGCTCAATTGTTATATACGGTGGGTGAGTGGTGCCATAGGTAGAGCACAAAACTGCATGGGAACACTTAATTTCCTTATCCTCATTATCCTTTGAAAGGATAGAGCAGACCAAAAAAAACACCTGAAACAACTTTGTTCTAAGGCACTTTAGCTGAGTCCCAGAGCCAAAAGTAGTGTGCTCATATGACTTATTTTGCAGTTCTTATAGTCACTTCAGTATGCCTGTAGTGTCAAATTTAAGAGAAGAACCTTGCTCGGTTGGCGGAAAGACTCTTGGGAAAGCTGAAGAAAAAGGCTACGCCTTCCCCTCAGGGGCACCAGGAAGAGACACAGAAGAAGGTCGTGTCCATCTGGGTATCTGCACGGTGTCTCTCATCGCTTAGGAAAAATCGCAGCGTTACACAATGTGCAGGTGGTGTTCTCCGCCATTCATAAAGTTTAGAAAGTGTTTGCTGCAGTGAATAAGAGGCTGGTACCGGCCTCTTCCAGAAAGGAGGTTCAAAGGTGCACTGTGTCGCATGTAGACAAGTTCATTAGTTGCAACGAAGGGGTGGTGTGTAGGGTTCCTTTGTAATGCGGTCAAACGGCTAGGGGCTGAAACGTCAAATTGGAAGAGTGTGAAAAATTTCTTCACAAGGAAAAAATCCCCTTCTTCTAACCTCGTGCTACACTGCTACGAATGCAAAGAACATGAAGATCATCTTTGCGTGCGGGACTTACATAACACGTCGATAGCATGCAAGAGTAGTAACCAGATAGGCAGGCAAATTTTCAAAGCATGTTGCATCGCTAAGAACTCGTACACGTGTGTAGCAAAACCATCTGTTGCTTTGCAGAGAAACGAGACAGCATTCCTTAATAAGTGCCTTTCCTGTGCAGTGTAATTCTTGATGTTTTTCTGTTTTTCTTTCGTATTAAGTTTCATGCGTTTTCACCTTATATATTTTCTGATTTTTCCATTAAACCTTCAATTGTTAGACAGTGCCCGTGTCATCTTCTCTTTTGCCGGTCCTTTGTTTTGGGCTCGTCTTCAAGATGAACTGCATCTAACTCTCCCAATACAGCGTGGTGCAAATTTAAAGCCTGAACAATTTTGCTGCAGAAGCAATGTTTTTGTCTGGCTCAGCCCAAATTTACGGAAACTCGGTGCCTTCAGGAGAACATCAAAAACCCACAAGTCTACGAACACGAAGCAAATTTTTATTTTGAAGAAGTGTTGATATCTATAGAAAGAAAATGTCTGAGTTCACAATACTATTTTGTAATTCCTGTGTAAAAAATAATGATGTGATGTGACGAAAATAAAATGCTGTTTTTTAAATTTAGTTCCATGCCCCTTCCTAAAACAAAAATCACACCTGACATGAAAAGCACTCTGCACCCCATTGGCATTAGTTGTTACAGAAATGGGCATGGGCCAAGCAGTGGCAGACTTATGGGTCACACTTGGAGGAGGTGGTTTGGGGGGAGAATCCCATTTGGACCATGTATTTACGGGCGCTTTTTTTGTCTTAAAGATAGGGTTCAGTTTGGTTTGCCTATGTGAAATTTCTTGCTTGGGAAAGGTTTTCCTCCCCATCGCGGCATAAATCCGCCCCTGGAGCCCAGTTTAGTGCAAATGTCTCTGAAACTGAAGGCGCCAACATTTTCAACACAGCCTTTTCATCCGTGTTTACTAATGAAACAGAGCCGACATTTCCTCCAAACCCCCCAATTATTCAAGATACTATGCCTCCTCTTATATTTTCTTCTGCAGGAATTTTGTCACTAATAGAAAACATTAAAATATCATCCTCTGCTGGAATTGACAATATCAACGCTAAAATACTGATTAATACCAAAGATATATGTTCATCTCTGTTGTGCTTGTTATTCGCTCAATCACTCTTCACAGGTCAACTGCCCATAGACTGGAAAAATGGGAAGGTCGTTCCAGTCTACAAATCAGGTAACAAGAACTCGCCGCTTAATTACCGCCCCATCTCTCTAACTAGTATTCCCTGCAAAATCATGGAACACGTCATCTATACCCACATCATGGCATTCCTTGATTCGAATAACTTCTTCCATTCTGCTCAGCACGGATTTCGCCGGGGTTACTCCTGCGAGACCCAACTTGCCACATTCATTCATGACCTGCATGCTAAACTTGATTCTAATCTACAGACTGATATCATTTTTCTAGATTTTGCCAAAGCATTTGATAAAGTACCCCATAAACGCCTGCTGATAAAACTTTCTCGATTAAATTTGCACCCCCATATTTTGAAGTGGATCGAAGAATTTTTGACTAATCGTTCGCAGTTTGTCTCCGTTAACAATAAGAACTCTAACTCACTCTCAGTAACGTCGGGCGTCCCACAGGGATCTGTGCTTGGCCCACTACTGTTTATTTATTTATTTATTTAAAATACCTTACAGGCCCCATAGGGGCATTGTGTAAGGGGGGTTACAGAGTAAGCAGCAAAACATGAAACAGGAACAACTGTAGTAATGAAAGGCCACAAAGGTACACTTAAGGAAATAACATGAGTAAAACTTAACGTAAGGCATTAATACTAGAAAGTAAAAAAAAGAAAAAAAGAAAAACGCAAAAAACACAAAAAATGACCATATCAGGGAGTACAATTCGTGAAGTGATATTCAGGGAAAAAGACGCAAAAAAGCAATAATATATACAAGGCATACAAGTGAACACACGACGCAGCATAAAATAGCAATTCACAAGAGCGAGGTAGCAATGAAAAAAGAAAATCACAAGAAGTTCAAAGCAGATTGCCAAGTGTAAGAGACAAGATAAAGTGATTTGTAAGTGCTATTGTGAAAAATGCTCGTGTAGGAGATGACGAAATATTTCTTGATCTGACTCGGAAGCAATGTGATCAGGAAGATTGTTCCACAAGCGAATGGCGGTAGGGAGTGCGGAAAAGTTAAAAGCATGTGTCGTACCGTACATGTGCGCAAAACTTAAGTGGTTATTTAATCGACGAGACGTGTTCGAGGCGGTCTGGGTATGAAGTGTGGATTGTGTGGCATTATAAACATATTTGTGAAACAAGGATAACAGAGCGATATAACGGCGAAGAACTAAAGGCTGTATGGAATGATCGAGTTTCATTTGCGTTACGCTGGAGTGATGGCTATAATTACGTGAAATGAAACGGGCAGCTCGGTTCTGGACTGATTCAAGCATGTCGGTTAAGTATGTAGGATGTGGGGACCAAATGGATGATGCATATTCGAGCTGTGGACGAACAAATGTCTGATAGGCCAATTTTCGGATGTTGGAAGGTGAATTACCCAGATTACGACGTAGGTAACCTAATGTCCTTGAAGCTTTTGCGCAAACGGCTGCAATATGGTCTGTCCAGGAGAGGTTTTCGGTTAGTTGAACACCCAAATATTTATACGACACTGTACGTAACAATTCTTTATTATTGACGTTGTATAAAAAATGTGAGTTATCACGCTTACGACTAAAAGAAATTACCTGACATTTTGACACATTTAAAGCCATTAACCAGGTGTTACACCAACTATGAATTAGGCTAAGGTCATTTTGAAGGGCCAGGTGGTCGTCAGTACTGTTAATTGATCTGTAAATAATGCAGTCATCAGCGAAAATACGCAAGCGAGAAGAAACATTAAGTGGCAAATCATTTATGTAAATTAGGAAGAGTAAAGGGCCCAAAACGCTGCCCTGAGGCACACCAGAAGTAACGTAAGTAGGAGACGAAGCAATATTATTAACTACTGTGAACTGTTGACGATTCGAAAGAAAATTTCGAAGCCATGTTAGGGTGAAGGAGTCAAATCGAAGTGCAGTTAATTTAGCAATAAGGCGACAATGAGCTACACGATCAAAGGCTTTGGAAAAGTCAAGGAAAATGCAATCGGTCTGCTGGTTATTGTTCATGTTAAGGTGCAGGTCAGTCGTGAATTCGAGTAACTGTGTCTCACATGATAATCCTTTCCTGAAACCATGTTGATGGCGAAAAAAGAAATTATTGGACTCTAGGTGATTATAAATATGAGAAGCAATTATATGTTCCAGCATCTTGCAGCAAATGCAGGTCAATGAAATTGGACGGTAATTTTCCGGGGAGTGTTTATTCCCAGTTTTAAATATGGGTATGATTTTTGCCATTTTCCAGTCATTAGGCAGCTGTCCCGATGACAAAGACTGCTTGAATATATGGTACAGAATGTTACTGGATATAGAAATGGTATTTTTTAATATCTTGGAACTAATATTGTCAATACCAGATGAAGTAGAAATCTTCAAATTATTAATAAGACATGCAATTCCCTCCACCGAGATTTCAATACTTTCCATGAATGGCCAGTCATAGTCAGCAACATCAGGTACATTGGTATGATCCTCGCGGCTGAAAATCGATGAATAAAACGTATTAAACGCAGAGGGGCACTCATTGTCAGGGAGGGGAGTATTTGTATCGCTATGCAAGGCTATCTTGTTAGAGTCACGGTCAGGTGATATAACTCGCCAAAACTTTTTCGGATTCGAATTTAAGAGAGAAGGTAAATCTGTGGAGAAATATTTATTTTTGGCTGCAGCTAAGGCAGAACAGTACGTTTTTAAGCAAAGGCTGTACCTTTCCCACGAAGGAGCATTATTGACGCGTTTAGCGGTATTGTACCGACGTTTCTTTTTATTCCTGAGCTTACGTAGGGCATTAGTAAACCAAGGATTTGTTTTGTCATTTGCTATCGAGATCAACGGGATATATTTGTTAATTAGAGCAGACATTTTATTCTTGAAACATACCCAGTTATCTTCCACCGAGCGATTATAAAAAGAAGGAAGTAGCGTGCGGTTGAAAAATACTTCAAGTTCATTGTTTATTTTAGAGTAGTTTGCTTTGTTATAATCACGTATTATTTTCTTTGAGATCCCTGAAAAGGGTAGTGGAACACTAATTGTAACCTGAAGTAGATCGTGATCACTAAAGCCGTTTAGGTTAACTACGGATTCAACGGTTTCGGGGGTGTTGGTGAGTATAAGGTCTAGAATGTTAGTACCACGGGTTGGTTTGTTAACGACCTGGAACCGGTTAAGATCTAAAGTTAAGTTAAGAAAATCCACAGATGTTCGACAAGATGATGATATGTCACGCCAATTTATGAGCGGAAAGTTAAAATCACCGAATAAGTAAACTGAATGCGCAGGACAGAGCTGGAGGGCCGTGGATATGCTATTGCGTAGTTCTGTAACGAAAGAAGTGCTGTAGTCAGGTGGACGGTAACAGGCACCTACCAGTAGTTTGGTCGAATTTATTATTACTTCAACCCACACAATCTCAAGAGATGAGTTCGAGTCGATAATAAGTGAAGATAATGATTTTTTAACACCAAGAAGAACGCCCCCGCCTCTCTTGCTAGTTCGATCTTTGCGGTAAATATTATAAGAATGGTTATCAGGAAGAATTTCGTCGTCTGTAATGTCAGGATTTAGCCATGTTTCGGTAAGAACAAGAATATTAGATTCGTTATCGTCAAGCAGAGAGCAAACTAATTCGCGCTTGGGCATGATGCTTCGTATGTTTGCGTAAGATAGTGTCAACAAAGACCCATTGATTGGTAGCTTTGACTGTGGAAGAGCCCGTGAGCAAGTGCTTATGTCTAGCTATCTTTGCGACATGACAACGGTATCAGTGTTTTTGTCGTACGTGTAAGTCTGATTACTTATAAGCAGCCGATCAACTGACAGTTTAAAAGGAATTTTTTGAGGTTTGGCGAAGTCAAGCAGCTTCCTTCTAGCTTGTCGCGTAGCTGGGGAGAAATCTTCACCGATTGAATATTTTGAGCCTTTTAATTTGTGTGCAGATGACAAGATGCGTTGCTTGTCTTTAAAGAAAGTTAGTTTAGCTATTATAGGTCTGTTCTTTTCTTCTTGGTATTTCCCAAGCCTATGTACGCGTTCGAATTGCGAACTTCTTGTTGCAGTTTGCAGTTTTTCAGAGCAGAATTTTATGACTTCCTTTTCAGGGGTAGCCCTGTTCTCTCCAGGGGCATCTTCTATCCCGAAAAACAGCAAATTACTTCGTCTGAGCCTGTTTTCTGCGTCCTCACATCTTGAAGTTATTGTTTGCAGCTGATCTGTGACATCACGTAAAGTTCTGCTTCCTTTTCCGTTCACGCTCGAATTTGCAGCGCTTTCTGAGGAAGTGGCCAACTCAAGCGCCGCAACTTTGGCTTTTATAATGATGAGTTCATTGTCAGTGGCAGCTTGTTTGTCCTTTGCGCTTTTTAATTCTGCCAAGAGCGCCTCCTGTGCGGCCTCTAGTTTCTGTATCGACTCAAGAGCCGAGGCAAACGCATCTGCCTCAGCTTTTGACATGGGACCTGGGTTCGTCTCAACGTCGCCAGAAAGCAAGAGGAGCAACTCAAGCATTGCAGAGTAGAGGGAACACAGGAGTAAATTAGAACGCTTGAAGAGATCAATCCACTCAAGAGGGCACGACACCGCGATCAAACAGCAGTTGTTACTCTTAATGCATGAAGCACACCGTACGTAACTAACCTGCAATAGCAGTAGCTGAGTACGCTGCATACTCGATGCGGTGCCGTGCCCGAAGTGGACGCTTGCTGGCTGGCTTTTAAGTCCTCTTTCGATGGTGTCCGTTGTAGTCCCCAATCGCCGTTGCCAGATGTGCGCTAAAGTCTGGTCTGGATTCGGCGCCGTGATTACCAAGGCAAGCCGAGGTGGTGTCGCGTCATCGGTGCGCAGCCTGCACGTGCCGGGAAGTGCTGAGCAAACGGCCCAAGTGACGGTCACCTGCAATAGCAGTAGCTGAGTACGCTGCATACTCGATGCGGTGCCGTGCCCCTTTCTTATTTACACTAATGATCTGCCTTCAAATGTAATATCTAACATACGCATGTTCGCTGACGACTGTGTACTTTATCGTGCTATTCTTACCACCGCCGACCAATCTTCTCTTCAAAATGATCTTAATGCCGTTCAGGAGTGGTGTAATAAATGGCTAATGGAGCTTAACCCACGTAAGTGTAATCTTTTGTCCATTAGCCGTCGCCGTAATCCTTTAACCTTCTCTTACGTAATATCTGAAGTTCCCGTACAACTAGTTCAATCATACAAGTATCTAGGCATAACTATTTTTAGCGATCTTTCTTGGAGCCTGCATCTTACTAATATAATATCGTCAGCAAACAAGACATTAGGTTTCCTAAAGCGCCATCTTCATCATGCTCCCCATCATGTCAAGTTATTAGCTTACAAGTCATTAGTCAGGTCGAAACTAGAATTTGCGTCGCCCATCTGGAATCCTCATCAAGCATATCTCATCAATGCCCTCGAATCTGTTCAGAATCGCGCTGCTCGTTTCATTCATTCATCCTACTCTTATGACATCAGTGTTTCGTCCTTAAAAACAGCATCCGGATTATCACCCTAATCGCTCCGCCGTCGCATTGCCAGCATATCTTTATTTCACAAATTCTTCCACAGCCCTATGCACATCGCACCTTATATTCTTCCACCCGCACGCATATCTCACCGCACCAGCCATCGCCTACAAGTTTCCTGTCCACGATCACGCACCGTCTCTTTTTCTAATTCCTTCTTTCCTCCTGCAGCCGCAGACTGGAACGGCCTTCCGAGAACGTTGCCATCATCACTTGCCCAAGTCTTTTCACTGATAACGTAGAAACTTTCCTGTCATTGTGAATTTGTGCTTTTACTCTTGCCATTATGTAACACCCCTTTTAAGGGGCCTTTAAGGTAATAAAATGAAATGAAATGAACAGAGGCAGTTCTGGCAATTTCAAAATTTTGGGCATCAGCAGCACCCTTTAGCCCAGATCACTTCCACCTTCTAACATATTGTGTGAACTGTGGCGGAGACCATCCAGCTTATTCTTGTCCATGTTTAGTGTGGAAAAAGGAAGACAATACTATTTATTTATTTATTTATTTATTTATTTATACAAATCCCTCACAGGTTCCACACTTGGAACATTGTGTGAGGGGAGGGGTTACAATATTAAGCAGACAAAAGATGGTACAAAGTGGAAAGAACAAAAGTAAACAATATTAAATACATTGGACTGCAAACAATTATTACACCGTACTTGAAAAAAAAAACGTAATATATTGACACAGAGGAAAAACAGCAAACAAATAGCGGCACTGCATGGATTTGACAACACATACGAACACAATTTATGTACAATATCATGGATGCATGAAGGTGGTCAATTCGTTTTTGAGGATTAATGGGTCACGTATGGTAGCAATGCAATCCGGAAGGCCATTCCAACACCTGATAGCACGTGGCAAAGCAGAAGAATTAAACGCGAGTGAAAGGCTGAAAGGAATTAAGGCTGAAAGTCAGAGAAAACGTTTAATTTTGTTAAGCACGCACAGGCACATAACACAGTCTTCAAAACGTGCCTCTCGTGATGTGTTCATGTGTATAGAATAGTAAAGTGGCCCAGGGAGTCGGAATTTTATTGAGATCAGTAGTGTAGCGTAGCAGGCAAATATTCTGAACTGAGCCATGAAAACCAGGTAACCAATTTTCCTCAAGAGGAAAGCATGATATCTTGTTTGCACTCACTTATGAGGGAACACTCTGAGAGTGATAATGAGGGTGGTATTTTAATTAAGGACAGCGCAGTGAAGCATGGAAAGAAACATGGCAGGGCAACGCTAAAGGGTTTGAGGATATCCTAATGAGTTAGGGAGCAAGTAGGAGGTAAGGAAATGCTAGCTGAAATCAAGGAAATGTACACAGTGAGTATGTGGAGGACGGATAACTGATGATCCATTATACTAAAGGAATAGATTCTGTTGCAAGAAAGACATAGCAGAGAGTCAGGTGGGCAGGTGAGATTAGTTTGATTGCAGGGATAAGGTGCCCCATCTAGAGCAGGAGGACATGGTTAATAGGCGGGATATTGGAGGGGACTTCATCTTGCAATGGATGGAGTTCACCAAGCGATGTTACATCAGGTGCTTCTAAGGATGAAAGTTATGTGCCTAGAAAAGGCATGCTTCCTTGTGCTAGCTTTACTCGTTAGCAATGGAGGCTCTGGGAAGCAGATGATTTCAAGCATCAGCATTTTAATGGCACAAATATAAGTTTCATAACTAGCCAAGTTTGACATTGAAAAGGCAACTACATAGGTTTCAGAAATTCGAAGAGCTTAAAGGGGGTGAATGTATGAAACTTGAAGGTAAAGCATGCAAAGTCCTTTCGGGCGAGTATTTGAAATGATGATGTAAATGCTGTCTGAAATCCTGACGGCGTTGAAGCTTCTCCGCAGCGCATAGCACCAAGTTGGGGTGTGCATCATGATGTCATCGAAGGTACCGCTACATTTCCAATGCATCAAGGCTTGTTTTCAAGGAAAAAAATCTAAGTCGTCGAAAGCAAATGTCACCTACCGTTGTTGAGCAGCACGCAACAAGGCACGACAGGGTGTGGTCGACGACAGTGAACATTTGAAATCTTGCCTTCCGTGACGTCACACCAACCTTCTCTGCACTCCTCCCGTGTTGTGAGGAAAAGGTTAAACTTAATCTTTGATTATGTCAATATTTTAAATGCTGACGCCAGAACTGTTGGCATGCTTTACCTACAGCTTGTATAGATTTGAATCCTTGAGTAGCTTGGAATTTTCAAAAAGTGGTGCAGTTGCCCTTTAGACAAGGATACATATTGCCACGTATCATTGTAGTGTTTGTTCGTTCACGCTCAAGGCTGCAGGAAAGGGTTGTTATCACTTTTGTTCGTGACGCGAGAAGCGACCACACTAATCTCGATTGATCGCAGCCATGAAAGGCTGCATCTAGATTTTTCCAGATTTCTGTAGATGATCTTGTCTTGTTATCTGGAAGTTTCCTTGCCGGCTTTAAATTGAGCGATGCCGCGAGCGGCGGGCATTAGTAGTTCGACGATTGACGAGCACGCTTGTTGCTTACGCCGCCACCGAGTGAGTCAGTTCTTTTGCGGGCCCAAATCAGCCCAAATAAAGAGCTTCGTTTGCACGTATTTCTGGTGTCTTCCTGACCGCTGGACTACCGTCACTACAACGTGACATCTGGTGGAGGTGCTGGGTAGCCTTTCATGTTCCGGACACCCCCTACAAGCCGTGACGCCCTCTGAGTCATCAACCGCAGGACCTGAGTCCAGTCCACCGCGCTAGCCGACGCCTGCAAGGGGACGCACCAGAGTTCGGGAATCTGCCGGACCCTACCCGGAAGCGAAAGCCAGCAGCAACGTCCACCATGAGCTTGCCCCAGACGACTACTCCAATCATTCTGCAGCAGCCCCGGGTGCCACCAACCTTCGACGCTTCGCCTGGCGCCGACCCCGAAGAATGGCTGGAGCAGTTCGACCGAGTGGTTGTCTTTAACAACTGGGACGATGCCATGAAATTTAGGTACGTCTTCTTTGCCCTGGAGGGCCCAGCAAGAGTCTGGTTTGAGAATGAGGAAGCCAGCCTCGCGAATTGGGCAACCTTCAAAGAGCAGCATCTCAAGACTTTCACAAACGTCGTGACAAAGGAGAGAGCCCAGCAGCTGCTACAGTCTCGCATACAACACCCAAACGAGACCGTTGCAGTGTACACTGAGGAGATGAAGCGCCTCTTCCGGCGTGCCGACTCGAACATGAAGGAAGAAGAAAAGGCCAAGCTGCTTATGCGAGGAGTTAAAGAACAACTCTTTGCCGGCCTCGTACGAAACCCACCGAAAACCGTGGCGGAATTCATAGAAGAGGCCTCCACGATGGAAAAAACACTTGACGCCCGAGCCCGCCAATATGAGCGCCAGCAGCGCGTTTTTTCAGCAAACTGCCTGGACGCCGCTAACAACGATAACCTGCGGGAGGTTATACGCCAAGTAGTACGAGAAGAGCTCCGACGATTGCTGCCAAATGGAACGCAGCCGCAGGTTTCACCACTTACTGACGTAATCCGAGATGAGGTTCAACAGTCCTTGGGTGTGACGCCGACAACCACGCAGCCTCTGCAGCCCCCAGCCATGACTTACACCGCAGCTGTGCGCCGTCCTGCCCCTCGACGACGGGACCCAAGCCCCTATCGCCCTGAGCCAGCTGCGTTGAACCGCCGCCCACTCGCCCCAACCCGCCCGTCCTACGAGCGACGCGCGCAGCCGAGGAAATGCGACGAGTGGAGAACACCCGATCAGCGCCGCCCACTATGCTTCCACTGCGGCGAAGCCGGTCACATCCTCCGGCACTGCCCATACAGAAGACTGGGCATCCGAGGGTTCTCTTACGACTCTCCACGACCCCGACCCGGCCAGCGACCAGTCGAAATCGAGGAGTTTTTGCGTCGGGCAGGATGCTCATCGCCGAGCCGCCTGTCACGTTCTCCGTCGCCATCGTCACCACGCTTTGTATCTCCTAACCGAGGTTACGCCGTGCGTGGACGCTCCCCCAGCCCCGAAGGTTAAACTGAATAAAGCAGCCTCTGGAGGTGAGGTTGCTTCTAAGCGCAATGACAAAGATCCTCCATCGACGATTACCCAAGACCATACCTCGACTACGACGACAACACCGACGACAACACCGACGACGACAACACCGACGACGACAACACCGACGACGACAACACCGACGACGACAACACCGACGACGACAACACCGACGACGACAACACCGACGACGACAACACCGACGACGACAACACCGACGACGACGACGACGACGCGGCCAGACTTGAAACTTTTACCGCTGCCCAGCGAAGTAACGTCGCAGTACGCCCACCGCAGCCTCACTACTCGACGAAGCCGAGATCGGACACCGAAGACAACGTATAATACCAGAACGCGAACAGGTGACCTTGAAGTTACGGTCGATGGTCACGCGGTTACTGCCTTGGTGGACACGGGAGCTGACTACTCTGTCATGAGTGGCCCACTCGCTGTCCGACTCAGGAAGGTAACAACAACCTGGGATGGCCCTTTGATCCGCACCGCAGGTGGCAACCTGATTACGCCGTCAGGACGCTGCACTGCGAGAGTTACTGTAAATGGGAGAACCTATGCGACAACCTTCCTGATCCTACAGCAATGCTCGAGAGACGTGATTTTCGGAATGGACTTCCTGAACGAACATCGGGCGATCATCGACCTTCGATCTAAGTCGATCAAGCTTTCCACGGAAAAAGCCATACCTGTTGCGACGAGCGCGACTCATCACGTTGCCTTAAACGTCCTCGATGAAGCATTGAGCGTGCCGCCCCGATCAAGTGATCTCGTCGGCATAGGTACTGGAGTCATCGAAAATGCCGAAGGCGTTATCGAGGGGAACACCCAGTCACTCCTGGATCGAGGATTGGGCGTCGCGAGGGGAGTCGCCGAAATCCGAAATGGCCAAGCCCAGGTGTTGCTAACCAACTTCACCGAAGAATACCGGCATCTAAACAAAGGTACGACGATCGCCTTCCTCGACGAGCTGGCAGACATCAGAGACATGTTTGCCCTACCCGACCAACCCGCAGAACTATCTGACCAAGGCCATCAGCCCACGTTCGACATCAACCCGGAATTACCCCGCAGCAGACAAGACCAAATACGCAGTCTCCTTCAAAGGTACACCGATTGCTTCTCATCGGCATCGAATGTGCGACGAACCCGGCTTGCCAAGCACCGCATTGTCACAGACGAACACGCACGACCACTGCGACAGAGCCCCTACCGCGTATCGCCGCTAGAACGCCAAGCTATCCGCAAGCAAGTTGAGGAAATGCTTCGTGACGACGTCATCCAGCCATCGAGGAGCCCCTGGGCAGCACCGGTCGTCCTAGTGAAAAAGAAAGACGGCACCCTTCGCTTTTGCGTCGATTACCGCCGCCTGAACAACATTACGAAGAAGGATGTCTACCCCCTCCCCCGCATCGACGATACACTGGACCGGCTGTGCAACGCTAAGTACTTCTCATCGATGGACCTGAAGAGCGGCTACTGGCAAATTGAAGTCGACGAAAGAGATCGCGAAAAGACTGCGTTCATCACACCAGACGGACTCTTCGAGTTCAAGGTGATGCCATTCGGCCTCTGCTCTGCCCCAGCGACGTTCCAGCGAGTAATGGATACGGTGCTCGCAGGCTTGAAGTGGCAGATTTGTCTAGTCTACTTAGATGACGTTGTTGTCTTCTCCTCAAGCTTTGAAGACCACCTCAGAAGGCTTCGGATAGTGCTGGAAACGATCAAGTCTTCTGGTCTGACACTGAAACCAGAGAAGTGCCACTTCGCCTACGAGGAGCTGCTGTTCCTTGGTCTCGTCGTAAGCAAGGATGGAGTTCGCCCAGACCCCAAGAAGACGGCTGCGATCGCAGAGTTTCCACAGCCTAATGACAAGAAGGCTATACGCAGATTCCTTGGATTGTGCGCTTATTACCGGCGATTCGTCAAGAACTTTTCGCGCATCGCTGAACCTTTGACCCAACTTACCAAGGCTGACGTGCCTTTTAAATGGGAAAAGCCGCAAGAGGAAGCTTTCAACGAGCTGAAGCGCCGCTTACAGTCCCCTCCTGTGCTCGGGCACTTTGATGAAAGCGCCGAAACCGAAGTTCATACCGATGCAAGCGGGGTGGGCTTAGGAGCGGTCCTCGTTCAGAAAAATGGCAGACAGGAGAAAGTTATCGCGTACGCTAGCCGTTCACTGTCGAAAGCCGAAGCCAACTATTCGACGACAGAAAGAGAATGTCTCGCCATTATTTGGGCCACCTCCAAATTTCGCCCCTACCTATACGGACGACCATTCAAGGTTGTGAGCGATCACCATGCTCTGTGCTGGTTGGCCAATTTGAAAGATCCCTCCGGCCGCCTTGCTCGTTGGAGCCTGCGTCTTCAAGAATTCGACATAACTATAGTCTACAAATCTGGCCGCAAGCATTCCGATGCAGACTGCCTATCGCGAGCCCCCGTAGACGCAGCACCGGAAGAGGAAGACGACGACGCTTTCTTAGGACCGGTAAGCGCCAGTAGTTTCGCGCAGCAGCAGCGCTCGGATCCTGAGTTGCAAAGCCTAGTTGATTATTTCAAAGGCAAGACCGCATCGCCTCCCCGAGGGTTCAAGCGCCAACTGTCGTCCTTCGTCCTTCACAATAATGTCCTTCTGAAGAAGAACTTCGCGCCCAACAGGACAGTGCATCTTCTTGTCGTGCCCAAAACTCTCAGGCAAGAAATTATGCAGGCATGTCATGATGAACCGACTGCAGGGCATCTCGGGATTGCTCGCACGTTGCACCACGTCCAGGAGAAGTACTATTGGCCGCGGCTAGCTACCGACGTTTCCCATTACGTGAAAACGTGCCGTGAGTGTCAGCGACGTAAAACGCCTCCGACTAGACCAGCCGGACTTCTGAACCCCATACCACCGCCAACTAAGCCCTTTCAGCAAATCGGGATGGACCTCCCCGTACCCTTTCCGACTTCATCATCAGGTAACAAGTGGATCATCGTGGCCACCGACTACATGACCCGCTACGCCGAAGCAAAAGCGTTGCCTAGTGGTACCGCAACAGAAGTTGCAAAATTTTTTGTCGAACAAATTCTCCTGCTCATCACAGACAGAGGAACAGCATTTACAGCGGAGCTGACGCAAGCCATTTTAAAGTACAGCCAGACAAGCCATCGGAGGACAACTGCCTATCATCCGCAAACCAACGGACTCACAGAGCGTCTGAACAAGACCATCGCAGACATGCTCTCCATGTACATCGACGCCGAACACAAGACGTGGGACTCTATTCTGCCCTACGTGATCTTCGCCTGTAATACTGCCGCCCAGGAGACAACCAGGTTTACTCCATTCCAGCTGGTATACGGCAGCAAGCCCACGACAACACTCGACGCAATGCTCCCGCACGTTTCCGACGAAGAGAACCTCGACGTCGCCGCCTACCTTCATCGCGCCGAGGAAGACAGAAGAGTTGCGCGGCTTCGCATTCAAGACCAGCAGCACACCGACGCCCGACGCTACAATCTGCGCCGACGAGACACGCATTACAAGCCAGGTGATCGGGTTTGGATATGGACGCCAGTTCGACGCCGTGGATTGAGCGAAAAGTTGCACCGACGCTACTTTGGCCCGTACAGGGTTCTCCGTCGCATCGGTGACCTCGACTATGAAGTCATCCCCGACGGCACGACAGCATCTCAGTGACGCCGCCCACGCCCGGAAGTCGTACATGTAGTACGTCTGAAGCCATATTATTAACGCTAAAGGACTCGAAGTTTCATTCTCCGTGTTTATTTTCATTTTAAAGCATCGAGACGATGCTTCTTTGGAAGGGCGGTAATGCCACGTATCATTGCAGTGTTTGTTCGTTCACGCTCAAGGCTGCAGGAAAGGGTTGTTATCACTTTTGTTCGTGACGCGAGAAGCGACCACACTAATCTCGATTGATCGCAGCCATGAAAGGCTGCATCTAGGTTTTTCCAGATTTCTGTAGATGATCTTGTCTTGTTATCTGGAAGTTTCCTTGCCGGCTTTAAATTGAGCGATGCCGCGAGCGGCGGGCATTAGTAGTTCGACGACTGACGAGCACGCTTGTTGCTTACGCCGCCACCGAGTGAGTCAGTTTTTTTGCGGGCGCAAGTCAGCCCAAATAAAGAGCTTCGTTTGCACGTATTTCTGGTGTCTTCCTGACCGCTGGACTACGGTCACTACAACGTGACAATATCAAGCATAATTTTGAGTGTAAACACAATATGAATGCTATGCTTATAAAAGAGTCTAAATGTTTCACATTGTTTGGTAAGCACGTCAGAATGCGTTATTATTTTATATGAACACTGCACCACAACTCTGTATCAGTCTGATGCTTGCCAGTATCGGCAACATGAGCAGTATTAGTTTTATAAGACTACTAAGCCATCTGTATCGGTAACACAATTATGTCGAGTCAGATTTCGTCACATCCCTATGATATGAGGAGGGCATACAGCAAGCACAAGCAGTAAAGAAAAAAAATTAGGTAAAGAGCACAAAGCAGAAGAAGGCAACAAAATTGTCAAATGCAACCACCTATGGTAAACGCTCACGATTGTTCATTAACACAGATAGGATGTTTCGCTACCAAAAGACACGTGCAAACTGAAATGCATATACACATAATAACACTGAAGAAACAGAAAGGCGCTTACAGAAAATATTCTTGGAGTGTTCAGAGACTAGGTTTTTGTACTGAAAAACATGTTGAAGATAGTTTCTTAATTAATCATGGGGCTTCGTGGTGCATCATTCGTCAGCCAAGTCCTGTAAGGCTGAAGCAAAGGTTCCAGTATACTTGTTTTCAAAATTTATAAAACAGTGCCAAGGTTGGCTTGAGGTGCGACAGTTGTAGAAAGATGTATAGTCACGATGAGAAATGGATTTTGTATGTTTGATGGCTTTGCTGTGTGTAATGTAAGCCAACATTAGCTATGCAACACGCAATGTTCTTTTGTAACATGTAAATTTGATTTTGCCTACGGTAGCTTGAATAGTACTTCTTAAGACAAAGGAACAGTAGTCTTCCTGTCCTAAAACATTGAAAAAAAGGGCCACGATTGGGCTTTATCGCATAAAGCAGATTTAAGTTACTGGCCTGTTGAAGAAATTTTCTGATCAAGGGCTCTTCTCCAAAGCATTTCTTGCCACAAAAGCTACACGCAAGGGCTGTAGAAAGCTGGCAGCTACCCAGCAGCACTGGGGATTGAACCCGGCACCGTCCACATGCCAGGCACATGCCCAAACTTCTAGGCCACCGCCTAGCAGTCTTAAAATTTTATTTGTTAGGGTAACTGATAATTCAAGCAGTGTACTGTTTTTGAAGGAAAAAACAATTGTGCCAGTTCCCTTAAGAGAGTAGCTTACATGAACATTTCACTTCTTGTCAAAGACATGTAGATGTTGTGGCACTAGTGATGTTGTTAAGGGGCAGGCAAGATTAGCCTTGCAATGAAAATTACAGAGTTGGTCCACATGCATCACGTAGTCTGTAAACAAAATACAACTCCTAGCATTGCTCTCTCACAAAAGGAACTGTGATATTATGCGTCTCGAAATGTCAAGAACAGCCTCGTCGCATTAAATAATATTTAGTTTTCTTTCCCTGAAATCAAATACCTACTGATCCTTTAGAAATGACACAGAGTATTTTATGTGCTGCATGGGACCCTTGTTTTCCTGAAGGGAGAGGGAGACTAATGAGTACAGGAGAGGTCTGCTTGGTTGTTAGCCCAGCATGCTACTCCAGGTGAGGGTGAAAGAAGAGAAAAAGATGAGAAGAAAAGGGTGAAAAAGAGAGGAAAAGGAAAAATTAAAGGGTGAAAAGTGAAATATAGCATAGTCAACACTCATGCACTCACATACACACATAATTATCAAAGTGTGTCCACCAACCCATCTCCCTAAGAAAAACTAATAATGCTTTTGTACCTCATGCAGCGAAAGCCACATCACTCCAGGGTCCAAGAAACTGCACCACGATCACGGGGTCATCCTGACGGAGTCCTAAAGCACTTAACAGTGCCTTGCAATGGTTAATAAAGGTTTGGCAGCAGCAGATGAAGTGTTGAAGATCTTCGCGCACACCACATGTCGGGCACAGAGGGCTACTTGATGCACCAATTTTATGAAGATGGCATTTAGTGAAGGGAACGTCCATGCCAATTCAGTGCAGGTAATTGCAGTCATGTCTAACTAAATTGTACCGTACGAGATTTAACGACACTCATACGTGATCTGTTAGGGGCTTAGAGAGGGCCGCTTAGAGCAAGAGCAGAGCTCCAGGGCGAGAAGGGCTTTGGTCGGAAAAACTGCTTCCGCGCCGTACCCAAGGATGGCGTCGCGGTCAAACGCTCACGCATGTAAAAGACCGGCCGCTGGGCCTTCAGCTCATGACGTTCCCCCTTTGGCAGGCAGATGTATACACGCTCGCGGAGTATTCGAACGCGCTGCATATACATTCTTGTCAGGCCTGCGTCTCGTCGTGTCCGCGTACGCTGCTGTATCGTCGTGCATTTCAATGCCGCCACCGTCCCAGCTGCTTAAGCCGAGCAATGGAGCCTGATGAGAGGAGAGGTAGGAAGCGTCTTGCAGGAAGCGGTCGCTTTGCGAGTGATACGCCACAGCAGAAGGCCGCTCCCGAAGGCGACAAGGCCGCCACGGTTCGCGGCTACCTACCTAACGCACTATTGCAGGCAATTGCTTCGATGTAACAGGAAGAGTGTGGTGCGGTGTGGTGTGTTGAACACTAGACCCATTTCAAGATTTTGATTAGTACCATCTACGACCAGTGTGTTATGCCCGTAAACATTTCATGCTTACTGTGCTCTCTGTTACGGGAGAGGCAGAGATTTTTTTTATTGAGGCTTGCCCGAGAGGACGATCATTTTTTGGCAGGCTACGTACTGCGGACAGCTTGCACCATGCGCGCTTTGCATGACTAAATCGTAAAATCAGAGCTCCATCGTATTGGCTGTTCTGGTAAAGGTCATTTTAAGGCATCGAAGGGCTCATGATTGGATGCCAGCTCAAACAGACGTAAACTGGTTTTAATGCCGAAATATTAACAGTCCCATCCCATAACGACAGAACTTAGCCGCCGCGGAGGCTGAGTGGTTATCGTGCTCGGCTGCTGACCCGAAAGACGCGAGTTCGATCGCCCTTCGAATTTCGATGAAGGCGAAATTCTAGAGGTCCGCTTACAGCGCGATGTCAGTGCACGTTAATGAACCCCAGGTGGTCGAAAATTCCGCAGCCGTTCACTCCGGCGTCTCTTATTTCCTGTGTCGTTTTGGGATGTTAAACCATTATAAACCAAACCTAAAAAAAAGCATCACGAGAAAAGCCGGCGCCGTTTGTCTGTGTGAGTATGCGCGAGAGTGCGTCTGTGTGTGTGCGTATCAACTCGCAGATGGTACAAAACATCCCAGCGATGGCTAGAAGAGAACGGTGTCGCCATCAAAAGGAAGTATGACATACACAGCAAGCTGAACGCCGCCACTTCAGACAATCATACACCTCGTTTGTCTATATGCACGGCGTTTCACCTAAGATTTTACCTAATTTGTAGAAATAGGCCTCTTTAGTTACGCATTTTTCGCCAGAGCATTGTCAGCGGTATAGCATATCAGGATACAGCTAAGACGTCCTAACTAGCGGGCTGGTTAATTGATATTTAGTCGATAACTTTTGAATTATTACTGTTAGGCTGCTTCATTATTGAGGGGCGTCTAGCCCACGGTAAATTTATTTATTTACATGCCTACAGCGCCCTTGCGGGCATTAGTTTAAGGGGAAAGAAAAAAACAATATGAGTGCACAGATGATGTATTACAAATTCACCAGCAAATTGAAAAGCATGAAACAAGCAGTGAAAAATAAAACGATACGTATACACATAGTTGTCTTTATATTTGCATCACTTAAACACAGTGTATCATCGTAAGTGGAAACACAGGTGTGAGAAGTTAAATGTCCACATAAGTTTTTAGAATTTCGAAAACGCGGTTTCCCTCGGCGCTGTGACCCAACGGAGGCGGCAGTAGCTCTCAGAATGATGTACTAACCGCATACCAGGAAGTTACGCAAGCCTACCGTCTGGCCCGCAAACAATATCCTGCCAGCCACAAAACCCTAACTCGAACCCAAGAAAACGCCTGGCGCCGCCTAGAGACAAATACCTAACCTCATCGCACAATTTCCTCGCACATTTACCCAGACAAGTACACGGGTACATGTAAATTCTGCCCTCAGCCAGCCAACCTCACGCATATGATGTGGGGTTGCTCAAATCTTCCCAAACGACAGAGCAACATTGAAAATATGGAGGAGTGGGAGGCACTGATGCGCAGCTCAGATCCAGCCGTCCAAGTGGCGCCATGCAAGTGGGCTGCGGAGGCCGCCGGGGCTCAGGGGCTCCCGTCTGTCTGAACCCATCACCCTTCCCTTTTAAAATTGCGCGCAAATAAAGTCTTAAACCACAACAACAACAACAGATTTTGCCTTTTTTCGGCGAATTACGTGCTCTTGAGGAGTTGCTTTGCCTGCAGGCTTCTCGAAAGCGCAAATATTTTGGCACGATGTAGCCAAAATTTGATGGTCCACAGCGACGAGGGCAACCACCTTTTTGAAGTTCTAAAAATTGATATGGATATTACTTACGGTGGGCTGCACACCTGTTAATAATTTATTATCCTAACAGCAATAGTTGAAAATTGGATGTGGCTTAGCTCAGCTAGGCCAGGATATACGTACTGAAAGCAGTTTCGTCTGCTGACATTTCGGCATCGACTCGCCGTCATTGGCGACGTCTCTTCGCGAGACGTTCCTGTCGTTCTTCGGGCGTCTCGGTGCCAGCTTACCCTTTCTCGCCACGTTATCACGCGGCGCATAAGCCGTGCGCGGTCCGCCACCTGCGCCATCTGCTGGGCGAGCGCCGTTCATTGCGAGAGGGACTTTCAGTGGGTGCCGCATGAAGGCGCTTCTACTACAGGCCAAGTAGGGTGCCTCAATCGCCAGCGCCGCCTTCAGGGTGAGGACACCGCTCTCAACGGAGACATGTTGGGTCCCAATCTCCCGTTGGGCTATGCTGGGAGCTATGCGGCGGCGGGCTGTTTCGAACGGAAAACTGCCTCTACCGCATGAAATTCCACAAATTTAGTGTCTTCCGAAGACAGAGTGGTGCCATAGATTATTTAACAAGTGAATCAAATTTAGTTACGGAAAAATATATCTTATTTCGCAGCTAATCTGCCTGGAAACTCGGCGCCTTTTGACAAGTTCATCACATTCTTACAACGGGCGCTGCATACTCCAATGGAATCTGTTTATCCGCATGCATTACATTTCATTACTTTGCAAACAAACAGGATTACTTATTTAGAGCTATATTTTCATATTCGCCAAAGACTGCCATTCAAACAGCTTCGCGGTCGCCGCGAAGTGAAGTGAGAGAAGTTTAAGAGGATGAAATGTAATGTTGCGCATTAATTATAACTCCGCCCCAAGCAAACATTGCTCTGGACTGCAAACATTTGACATGCCTTGCCTCGCATACTTTGGAGTTCTGTGGGTTGAGAGCCGTCTCACCTGACCAGTGATTCCCAACTCTCCGCCCTCTTCCCCGCGCAAAGTGAAATGGCCGCTGCCCTTATCTAGAGCGAGCAGAACACCCGGAAACACAACAGTCTCTCATAGCTTCATTGTGTGCAGCCTCATGTGCACATCGAAGCTTATGCACCATGCTGTGAGACGTCGCGTGTTTTGTAGAGACTAGCACGTGCGCCGATGACGTAGGCCTGGAAAGCTGTAATCGTCCAGCAGTTAATTGCACCAAGGGCAGGGGAGGATTAAAACTGGCCAGGCCATATCCAAATTTGCCGAGCGCTTCCTGAAGAATCTGACAGCAAAGGCGTCTCCCATTGAGGCACCCATATTATTTAGGCGCGCTCTCGCTGGTAAGCGAGTATGTGAGCTGTCTGCAAGCATTTTGGTCAATTTCTTTTCGTTATGTCACGAAGGCATTATAACCCCCCTCCCCCATCCCTCTGCCTCTTTTCGCCAGCTCACTGCGAAATCCTAGCGACGTAACTACATCCTATGCGCCAGTAAGCAAAGAAATCGCGACTGCATCCGTGACGCCAACGAAAGGAGCCTTTTTTTCTCCACTACAAAGCAAAAAGGCCCATTTCGTTGGAGTCACGCAGCTGCATCACTAAAATTCGTCGCGCGTGTTTCTGGGCATGCATTTCATGTAGTTTACGTTCCCCCCCTCTTGATGACAGCTGTGGAGATGAGAGCTTGTCTGTCCTGTTGACTCGTCCGTGTCTTTCTGCGCGCTTTACGTCAAACGCGGTTTTCCAACTAGTCCGGACCCATACCTTAAAGAGAGATCCATTGCCTTGCCAGACTATACTACTGAGTGAGGCGACAAGCCAGCGTATAGACCTTTTTCAGGCGCGCGCGGCCATCTTTCAACAGCAGCGCCATTTTGCGTCTGGCCGATTTCTCCGCCATGTTACCTTGGGTGGCCGCCGCTGCAATACAGGCAGCGAGTACTCGCCGCGCTTTCCAGCCTAATCTGAGTGGTGATTTTTGCATGATTTTGACCTGCAAAGTGTTGCACTGTATCCACTGAGCAACTGCGAACAAAATGGCCCGTGCTTCGGTGAGCGGCGACGCGGACGTTTCCCTGCAAGTTGTGCCGAAAATCGACATTGAAGGTGCGCTTCTAAGCAAGTGTGCGCAATTCATTTAACAGCTTTCAGGTATCTATAATGGAGACATTTATTAATGCGAGCACGAAACTTTCTGAGCGCTTCTATGTTGTAGTTATAATTATAAAAGAAAAACCGCTCCGTTCCGAGCTAACAGCAGTGTTGCTGTCAAGCGCTAAAGCGGTCTGCTCTGCGTTGCGCCGGTGACACGAACAGATTGAAACTGCGTTCGACCGCGTCTTTCACTACATTTTTCCCCTGCACTGTCCTAAAAAACGGTATTTTCTGTAGTGCTTACATGGCGAAGGCACCGCTGGAGCGCATAAGCGCACAGAATTGTGTTGCGGCTTTTGGCTTTGCATAAATTTCTTTATTACTTCGTACTAACGGTAAAATAACTGGTGAAGCGTGCAAATGTAGGGTGGTCCACTCTTACCGTGAACATGCGAGTGTGTGGCAGCGCTCTTCGGAGCGCCAGTGCATCCATCGGCGCCGCGCGTCGAAGCAAAGGTTCGCAGGAACAGAGGAAACTGGATTTGGAGCTTCGCGTCGTCTGCCATTTCGCTAAACTCGGAAAAAGATGTAGTAGAGAGGCATCTGGCCTTCGAACGCGATGTAATTTATACACTCGAAGCCGGTGCACCTGCTGTGAAAGTCCCTGAGGGGCATATCTGCTTGGTCCATCACGGATGCGGTCGCTGAATAATGCCGAAAGAGCGATAAAGCGCGTGCATGTGGTCGGGTGGACACTGCATGCCTGCGAAGTGCACGTCCCTAATAGGCACATTTTATTTAAACAATCGGTGCTTTGCATTATGGCGTCAGTTGAAAACAGTATTTGGTCGAAGCATGTGGTGTCAGGACGTAAGGTGGACACGTCAAAGCTGCGGCCTTCAGTTTTTTAAGTACTGCTGGTTTATCAGATAATTACTGCAAGCAAACAGCTGTGGTATTTGTTCAATGTTTCATGGCTTTCAAGCACTGTCAAATAGCTATGTTTACAGTACCGTTCTCGTTAATAATCAATCGCCAGTGTCGGCAGTTATAACAGAAATGTTTCACGTAACCCGCAGTGCTGCTGCATCATTTACCCAAATTATTACATATGTTTTGATTTTCAAGGGTCACAGACGACACATAGCGACATCAGCAGTAGGTGCTCGCGTGTAAGGTATGTGTAGCTGGAACAGCCCGCAACCGCACTGCCGTCGTGGCTCTCTGTGTTCCTCACACTGCTCCGCTTCAA
Organism: Amblyomma mixtum; assembly: GCF_055824585.1. Lineage (NCBI taxonomy): Eukaryota > Metazoa > Arthropoda > Arachnida > Ixodida > Ixodidae > Amblyomma > Amblyomma mixtum. Next base: position 141,164,365 of record NC_143012.1, on the reverse strand, counting down.
GTCGCCTTCGCTTCCTGTAGTTGTTTGAACAGCAGACGACTGCGCACTTGTTTCCCAAAGACCTCGTTTCAGCTAATCGCACATACTTTCAAATCGCGCTACTACAGCTAAGCAACCGCATACAGTAAACACAGAGAACCGCAGAGAACGCTCGGGACGCACGGACACCGCCTTTCCGAACCAGCCAGAGAGGAGGAAAGCGGCATGGTGGTGTTCGGCGCGCTGGGAGCGAGGCTAAAACTGAAAAAGCGCACCTGAAGTTTGCTCCCTAAAGCCACTTGAACTCTTCCAGTGACTTCCAGTGCAGTTGGAGCAATAAAGTTCCAGTGACTTTATTGCTCCCACTGCACCAGCGCCGCTTCTCCCCTGCCGGTCATTTTGGCGTTTCTGTCCGTGCACGTCGCCGGCGGAGCGCAGTCAGCAGCGTCTCGACTGGTACGCGAGTGCTGCTCGCGCCGCTGGCACTCTCTCTTTCATTGTGTGCACGTGCCGTACTGCCACGGCCGCTTGATGCAAAGCGCAAAGCGAGGTGCTTGATGCAAAGCGCAAAGCGAGGTGCGGCCAGCCACGTCGCGCCGCCGACAATGGTTGAGCATGTCCTGGCGGAGTTTACAGTCGCGGCCGCTGTTTTCGGTGAGGGCGCCACTGTTCGGGGACAAGTCGCCCGGTTTCCCGGGAGTGGTCTTCCGAAGCGCTCCTTGCTTCGTCGTGTTCGAGCGCGTTTGCCTCGTGTAAAACCGCGTTTGCCTTCCATATTCAATGCAAAATAAAATATGGCTGAGGCTTAACTTGGTTAAGCCTGGAGAATGCGAAGCATCATCGTGTCGCGTAATTTGGAGGCGCACAACCACAGCGACGGCGCGAGGTGGGCCCCCGTTTCTCCACTGTCGTGACGTCATCGTGTCACGTGGTGTGACGTCATGTATCACGTGATTTGGAGGCGCATAACCACGGTGAAGGGCTGAAGTGGTAGCTAAAGTAGTATGCTTCGCATAAAACCACTACTACCACTACTCACGTTCCTCATGTCTGCAGTGCTTTCTTTGGATTTTATGCTGTGCGCGTGAGTGAGCACGTTTGCCTCGCGTCTGCAGTGCTGGATTTGTACTTTTCGTGCGCGCGTGAATGTGTGTTTGCCTCGTGTCTGCCGTGCACGCTTTGGGCTCTTCGCGCATGCATGTGTGGAGGTCAGTGACGTGTATGGGGCACGATGCCGCGCATCTGCTATGTGCCACTTTCCGTCACAAACTCCAGAAAACAGCGAACTGTGAGATATCACGAGTTTTACTCCGAACTACAGCGTCGAGAAGCGTGGCTGAAAATATCGCTCGCCAAGGACTGACAGGGAAAGGAAGCAAGTGGGTGCCAAGCAACAGGTCTCTGGAATGTTCCTTGCATTTTAGAGAGAATGACTACACAAAGGAAGGTCAAGGAAGTTTCTTCATCTGTGAATGGTTCCTTCCTTTTTGTATGACCATGCAATACAAGTGTCAAGTACTTTGTGGTTTTCTCGGCTGCAGGTGGGCTTATGAAGTTCCACAACTTCAGCTATAATGATTTTTTTTTCTTTTTTATAATTTTTTGATATTTTTATAGCTTGTGCATATAAGAGAAAAAATTTGACGTGACACGAAGCGGAAACCTACTGCGTGTGACCAGCTGTGCGTGTCCGTCTCATTCACCGTCTACATGGGGTAGCGAGGAGTGAATAAAAATCAGGGGAGCACTTTGACGATCTAAAGTGCGAAGAGGCCAAAGCCTTCAACCGCCTCTGTCGCTGCCCTCTGCTTGGCAACTGTTGAAGATCGTTTGGCGACTCTTGAACGCTACCGTACGGCATCGCAAGCGCGTTGCGTAGCGGGCGACATTGGCGCGCGCGCGAGCGGCATCCTTCCTCGATCAACGTTCAGAGAGCAACTGAGAGATCTCTGGGTGATACGACCATTGTGCAAACTTTTGCCGTCAGTGCACATGCGCCGGTTTTATACCACCTGAGGATTGCGCATGGCGCCACTGCGCATGCGCTGTCTTCGCGTTTAGTAGGCATCATTAACTAATCATCATTACTGTTCGTACATCTACTACTACACCATTAACTATCATTACTGACTTTTCAAGTAACCATTATTGGCAGCTGCCGCGGACACATCGACGGACGGACACGCTGGTGAGTCATGAGCCATAAAAGGCCTTAAGAATAAAATTAAAGCTTCAGGCGCATTAGCGCTACATCCTGAGGTAGAGCCGCTGGCCCGGTCGTGCATAGTATAGGCGGCCGTTATGGACAGCGTTCAGGCATACACTAGAAGGGGGATTCCCACCTGCTGCGGTGATTTGTGACATTCGCGCTTTCAATGGCGACTTCAAAATACAGTCTTCAATGAGGCACTAGGCAGCGCACTCTTTACGCCCTCAGACAGCCAGCAACGGGCGTATCGACGCAGCAGTCACGGCGTTTCTCTGCGAGCAGTTGTCCCCGAGCAGTGGCGCCGCGGCAGGCGCACGGAGAAGTAGGCCGAAGACGCCGTTTCTGTGCGACGTGGCGGGCCGCACCTCGCTTTGCTCTTTGCATCAAGCGGCCGTAGTACTGCTCGCCGGTGCACAAAAGGTATTGCCTCTCGCCGGGAGTTATGGCTGGAGTTCCGCGACGTTCAAATAGTGGAGAAACTAACTGTTGTGTCGTGGGCTGTCACAATAGTTCTCTGAACACCAAGGGCCGAGAGCCACCCGTGAAATTGTACCGATTTCCTGGAAAATGGTACGAGACCGAGAGATGCCAAGCACGGATAACTGCTGTGCGCAGGGTCAAGTGAGATCTCTTTTTCTTGCTAAACATGTTTGGTATGCTAGACGTGTAATATTATTTCTGATCAGTTTTCGTTGTAATTCACTTAGCAGGGTTTAGTAGTAGAGCTCGCTCTAACGAACCTCATTTTCGTGACTGTTCCTCATGGTTATTTATAAATAAGCACACAGCAGCAGCATGCTTGCAGTGTCCTTGAATACATACTGCATCTGGCAATACATGCTGTGTACAAATACAGGATATACTTAAAAGAAGCCTCTCGCGCTTCGCGTTATCTATATTCGTAAATAATCCGTCTGTTTTCCGGCGGAGTGTTTGGGAAGCCCGCTAAGTGAAAAAGTGGTTTTAAGCAGAGAAAATGACGAGTACCTGTTTCTTCTCAGTATACACTTCAAACGAGCCTTCAGGGAAGGGACGAAGGAGAGAGGGGAACAGAAAGTGCGAAATAAGTGGTAGGGTTTTAACGTAGTTAAACCGAGTAGACATGCGAAAGCAGGTGTTTATTGGCTCATGGTTTTGCTTTCCTGGGTCGTCGGCACGTCTGGCGATGATATGACTCATATCAAGCTCCGATTGACGTTAAGCTGATCTGATCACCGCGCCGCAGATGGAAGTTGATGTAGACGATGATGTGCAATGCGCAACCCTAGAATATTGCAGCGTATCATTGTAGCGTCCGTTAGTTCGCGCAAAGCCGCAGAAAAGGGGGGTTATTATTTTTGTTCGAGATGCTAGAAGCGACCGGTCTAATCTCGATTGTTCACAGCCATGAACAGCTGCATCTACGTGTTTCCAGATTACTCTAGATGATATCGACCTGTTATCTCGAGGTTTTCTTGCCGGCTTTAAATTGAACGATGCCGCTAGCAGCGGGCATTCGTAGTTCGACGATTGATGAGCACGCTTGTTGCTTACGCCGCCACCGAGTGATTCAGTTCTTTTGCAGGCGCAAGTCAGCCCAAATAAAGAGCTTCGTTTGCAAGTCTTTCTGGTGTCTTCCTGACCGCTGGACGGCCGTCACTGCAACGTGACATCTGGTGGAGGTGCTGGGTAGCCTTCCATGTACCGGACGCCCCCTACAAGCCGTGATGCCAGCCCTCTGAGTCATTTACCCCAGGACCTTAGTCCAGTCCACCGCGCAAGCCGACGTCTGCAAGGCGACGCACCTGAGTTCGGGATTCTGCCGGACCCTACCCGGAAGCGAAAGCCAGTAGGAACGTCCACCATGAGCTTGCCCCAGACGACGACTCCAATCATTTTTCACCAGCCCCGGGTGCCACCAACCTTCGACGCCTCGCCTGGCGCCGACCCCGAAGAATGGCTGGAGCAGTTCGACCGTGTGGCTCTAACAACTGGGACGACGCCATGAAAATTAGGTACGTCTTCTTCGCCTTGGAGGGACCGTCAAGAATCTGGTTTGAGAATGAGGAAGCTAGCCTTACGAATTGGGAAACCTTCAAGGAGCAGCTTCTCAAGACTTCCACAAACGTCGTGAGAAAGGAGAGAGCCCAGCAGCTGCTAATGTCTCGCATAAAACCAAACGAGACCGTTGCAGTATACACTGAGGAGATGAAGCGTCTCTTCCGGCGTGCCGACTCGAGCATGAAGGAAGAAGAAAAGGTCAAGCTGCTTATGCGAGGAGTTAAAGAACAACTCTTTGCGGGCCTCGTACGGAACCCACCGAAAACCGTCGCCGAATTTGTAGAAGAGGCATCCAGTATGGAAAAAACTCTTGATGCCCGAGCCCGCCAGTATGACCACCAGCAGCGCATTTTCTCAGCAAACTGCCTGGACACCACTAACAACGATAACCTGCGGGAGGTTATCCGTCAATTTGTTCGAGAGGAGCTCCGAGGATTGCTGCCAACGGGAACGCAGCCGCAGATTTCATCGCTCACATACGTCATCCGGGATGAAGTTCAACAGGCCTTGGGTGTGACGCCGACCACCACGCAGCCTATGGAGCCCCCAGCCATGACTTACGCCGCAGCTGTGCGCCGTCCTGCACCTCGACGACGGGACCCAAGCCCCTCTCGCCCTCAGCCAGCTGCGTTGGACCGGCGCCCTCTCGCCCCAACCCGCCCGTCCTACGACCGTCACACACAGCCGAGGAGAACTCCTGACCGGCGCCGCCCACAATGCTTCCACTGCGGCGAAGCCGGTCACGTCCTCCGGCACTGTCCATACAGAAGACAGGGCATCCGAGGGTTCTCTTACGACGCCCCACGACCCCGACCCGGCCAGCGACCAGCCGAAATCGAAGAGTTTTTGCGTCGGGAAGAATACTCATCGCCGAGCCACCTATCACGTTCCCCGTCGCCATCGTCCCCGCGCTTTGTATCTCCTAGCCGAGGTTAGGCCGTGCGTGTACGCTCCCACAGCCCCTGAAGGTTAAACTGAATAAAGTAGCCTCTGGAGGAGAGGTTGCTTCTAAGCGCAATGAAAAAGATCCTCCACCAACGAAAACGCAATACCATGCCTAAACTACGACGACAACACCGACGACGACGACGACGACGCGGCCAGACCTGAAGCTTTTACCGCTGCCCAGTGAAGTAACATAGGAGTACGCCCACCGGAGCCTCACTACTCGACGAAGCCGAGATCGGACACCGAAGACAACGTACAATACGAGAACGCGAACGAGTGACCTTGAAGTTACGGTCGATGGTCACGCGGTTACTGCCTTGGTCAACACGGAAGCTGACTACTCTGTCATGGGCGGCCCACTCGCTGTCCGACTCAGGAAGGTAACAACAACTTGGGATGGCCCGCTGATCCGCAGCGCAGGTGGCAACCTGATTACGCCGTTAGGAGGCTCCACCGCAAGAGTTACTGTAAACGGAAGAACCTATGCGACAACCTTCCTGATCTTATAGCAATGCTCGCGAGACGTGATTTTGAGAATGGACTTCGTGAATGAACATCGAGCGATCATCGACCTTCGATCTAAGTCGATCAAGCTTTCCACGGACAAAGCCATATCTGCAGCGACGACAGCGACTCATCACGTTGCCTTAAACGTCCTCGACGAAGCATTGAGCGGGCCGCCCCGATCAAGTGTCGTCGCCTGCATAGGTACTGGAGAAATCGAAACTGCCGAAGGCGTCATCGAGGGGAACACCCAGCTACTCCTGGATCGAGGACCGGCCGTCGCAAGGGGAGTCGCCCAAATCCGAAATGGCCAAGCCCAGGTGTTGCTAACCAACTTCACCGAATAATACCGGCATCTAAACAAAGGTACAACGATCGCTTTCCTCGACGAGCTGGCAGACATCAGAGACATATTTGCCCTACCCGACCAACCCGTAGAACCATCTGACCAACGCCATCAACCAACGTTTGATATCAACCCAGCATTACCACGGAGCAGACAATTCCAAATACGCAGTATTCTTCAAAACTACAGCGATTGCTTCTCATCAGCATCGAATCTGCGACGAACCAGGCTTGCCAAGCACCTGATTGTCACAGACGAACACTCCCGACCACTGCGACAGAGCCCCTAGCGCGTATCGCCGCTAAAACGCCAAGCTATCCGCAAGCAAGTTGAGGAAATGCTTCGTGACGACGTTATCCAGCCATCAAGGAGCCCCTGGGAAGCACCAGTCCTCCTAGTGAAAAAGAAAGACGGCACCCTTCGCTTTTGCGTCGATTACCGCCGCTTGAACAGCATTACGAAGAAGGATGTCTACCCCCTCCCCCGCATCGACGATACATTGGAACGGCTGTGCAACGCTAAGTACTTCTCATCGATGGACCTGAAGAGCGGCTACTGGCAAATTGAAGTCGATGAAAGAGATCGCGAAAAGACTGCGTTCATCACGCCGGACAGACTCTGCGAGTTCGAGGTGATGCCATTTGGTCTCTGTTCCGCACCAGCCACATTTCAGCGAGTAATGGATACAGTGCTGGCCGGCCTAAAGTGGCAGATTTGTCTGGTATATTTAGATGACGTAGTTGTCTTCGCCTCGAACTTTGAGGAACACCTAAAAAGGCTTCGAACAGTACTAGACGCAATAAAATCATCGGGCCTAACTTTGAAAGCAGAGAAGTGCCACTTTGCCTATGAAGAGCTGCTGTTTCTAGGCCACATTGTTAGCAAGGAGGCAGTACGCCCAGACCCGCAGAAAACAGCTGCTATCGCAATGTTTCCGCCACCGGCCGATAAGAAAGCTGTGCACAGATTCCTCGGACTGTGCGCGTTTTACATTCGTTTCGTCAAAAAACGTTCGCGCAACGCCGAGCCACTGATCCACCTGACAAAGGCAGATGTGCCATTTAAATGGGAAGCGCCGCAAATAGAAGCCTTCAAGGAACTTCAGTGCCGTTTACAGACCCCACCGATCCTTGCGCACTTTGATGAAAACGCCGAGACTGAAATTCATACCGACGCAAGTAGTGTGGGCCTAGGCACTGTCCTCGTTCAGAAAATTGACGGAGTGGAGAAGGCCATCGCGTACGCTGGCCGTTCCCTGTCCAAAGGCGAAGGTAATTATTCGACAACTGAGAAGGAGTGCCTCTGCATCATCTGGGCTACGTCGAAATTCCGCCCCTACCTGTACGGACGACCGTTCAAGGTGGTCAGCGATCACCACGGACTGTGTTGGCTCGCCAGTTTGAAGGACCCCTCCGGCCGCCTTGCTCGATGGAGCCTGCGGCTCCTGGAGTTTGATGTAACCGTCGCTTACAAGTCCGGACGTAAGCACTCTGACGCCGACTGGCTGTCACGAGCCCCTGTAGATGCACCGCCGCCGGACGACGATGAGGACGCCTTCCTGGGACCCATCAGCTCCAGCTCTTTTGTACAACAGCAACGCGCGGACCTCGACATAAAATGCCTCATCGAATACTTGGAAGGCAAGGTTTCTTTACCCCCCGCCTCGTTCAAGCGAGGATTGTCTTCGTTCTGTTTACAGAACGATGTCCTCGTGAAGAACTTTGCAGCGAACAAGACAGCCTACCTCCTTGTTGTACCTGTAAGTCTGCGCGGAGAACTTCTTCAGGCCTCACACGACGAGCCGACAGCTGGACATCTCGGGTTTTCTCGCACCCTCCGCCGCATTCAACACAAGAATTACTGGCCCCGACTGTCTGCCGATGTCGCACATTATGTGAGAACCTGCGGAGATTGTCAGCGACGAAAGACCCCTCCAACCCGACCAGCAGGAATTTTGAACCCCATTGAGCCCCCCTCAAGGCGCTTTCAGCAGATCAGCATGGACTTGCTTGGCCCGTTCCCGAAATCAACATCTGGAAATAAGTGGATCATTATAGCGACCGACTACCTGACCCGCTACGCCGAGGCAAAAGCCCTACCCACCGGAACAGCAGCAGAAGTCGCCAAATTTTTCGTGGAGAACATTCTTCTGCGACACGGCGCCCCCAATGTGCTCATTACTCACAGAGGAACAGCATTCACGGCGGAATTGACGCAAGCCATCCTGCGTTACAGCCAAACCAGCCACCGGAGGACAACTGCATACCACCCGCAGACCAACGGACTGACCGAGCGCCTCAACAAAACCATCGCCGATATGCTCGCCATGTATGTCTATGCCGAACACAAGACCTGGGACGTCATCTTGCCTTACGTAGTCTTCGCCTACAACACTGCAGTGCAGGATACCACCCAGATGACGCCTTTCAGGCTCGTCCATGGCAGAGTGGCCACGCTGGACGCCATGCTGCCGAACGTTACTGAGGAAGATAAGGTCGACGTCGCCGCCCAGCTACAACGCGCAGAAGAAGCCCGAAGACTTGCCCGATTAAGGATCAAAGACCAGCAGCGGACCGATGCCACACGCTACACCTACGAAGACGCGACGCGGAATACAAGCCAGGAGACCGAGTCTGGGTTTGGACGCCCATTCGGCGCCGAGGATTGAGCGAAAAGCTTTTGCGACGCTATTTCGGCCCGTAAAAGGTTCTTCGTCGGCTAGGTGAATTGGACTATGAAGTCGTCCCTGACCAAATGACTGCATCCCAGCGACGCCGCGTACGACCCGCACTAGTCCATGTCGTAAGCCTAAAGCCCTATCAGGCACGCTAAAGGACGCCGTGTTTCCACATTCGGTATTTATTTTTGCACAAACCGTTTTTGATTGTTGATAGCCGCATTATTTTCTAATGCATCGAGGTGATGCTTCTTCGATAGGGGAGTAATGCCGCGAGTCTTTGTAGCGTTTGTTTGTTGTGTTTATTTGTTCATGCTTCAAGGCTGCCGGCACGCCGCTTTATCGCTTCGTTTGTGACGAAAGACGCGCCTAGAATTATCTCGATGGATCGCATCCGGACGGAGCAGACTCTAGTTTGTGCCAGAATGTTCTAGTAACTTCTAAAGCTTTATCTCGAAGATTCGCTATCGGCTTTAAAAAGAGCACGGCCGACAGCGGTGGGCATTTTGTTCGACGAGCGCCGAGCAGGCTTGTTGCTTTTTCGCGGCTGTTTCTCGAGTACAGCGAGATATCGGGGGCCCTATTGAGCAGGGCCAAACGCAAGGCGCTAAGGTTTGGCAGCTTGACACCGAACCTTGCGGGCGAGGTGGAGCGGGTGCAGGGAGTGAAAGTCCTGGGAGTAGTGTTCCTCGCCAGCGGGGAAGTAGCCCGCGAAACCTGGACTAACCTCCGCACGAATGCTGAGAAACGCCTCTCGGTGGCGTAAACTTTCCGCTTTCAATGGCAGAGCGCAGCTATGTAGTTAAGTCTACAATCCTAGCCGCATCTTTTTTTGTCGCCAGCGTCGCAAACCCACCGCGCACGTTTGCTCGCAGGCTAACCTCGGCCTGTGGCTCTTTCGTTAGGGCGGGCAAAACCGAACTTGTGTCACGAATGTTCATGCGCCTTCCATCGTACATGGGTGGGTTTAGTATACCTTGCATTCACACCATGTGCAATGTTCTCGCCTTGCGAGGAGTACGAGATCTTGTACGCAACCCAGACTACCCCGGGAGAACACTCCTCACATACTTTCTGGCTACAGCGCGTAACGTGTTTTTTACACAACACGTGGTTGGCCCTACAGCCGAGCAGCCGCCGGCATTTTTCGTTAACGTGCGTCGCACATTGGCGTCGTTGACTGCCAGCCTGCCCGATCTGGATGTTGATGAAACCCCGCCCTCCAGGATGTGTGAAGCACTAACGGTCGCTGAGCTGACCCGCGAACAACTCCAGAAAACGAGACGGGCACGCTGGCGCCAAGTGACCTCAGCTGCGCTTCCTGCAGATTTCAGGGACATCGGCTGGCTGCGAGGCTGGCGGGTCCTGCGCAAAAGAGACCGCCTTGCGGCGTGGGGCGTGGCGCCCTCCGCCCGATGCCCGCAGTGCGGTCTCCTTGAATTTTCACCGGAACAGCGCGCACTAAGACACGGACAAGAAGGGAGACACGACACACACGAGCGCTGACTTTCAACTGGTGTTTATTGTTTGGAACGAGGCATATATACACAGTTCCAACAACACAAGAAAAACAACCATCCATTCATAGATTCATAGTCAATTCATGCATGTCACACTGAACAAGGACGATAACAACATTATCATTTTCCCTTCTCTAAAAATGCCAATTCTTTTGAACTGATCGATAAAGAGGGGCTACTGACGCATGCGTCTTTAGACCAGGCGATGTGCGCTGCTTCGATTATTTCGCGTGTTAATTGGTCACTGTGTTTACTTACAATTCGTGTGCTAGTGAAGTCATGGTGGCAAGTTTTGTTTTCACAGTCTCTACAATGAATCCCGAGATGCCCTTTTACTGTGTTATGCACGTTATTATTGTGCTCCTTCAGGCGTTCATTGAGGCATCTCCCCGTCTGACCCACATACAGCTTGCCGCATGACAAGGGAATGGCATACACTACACCTTGTTCACATGACACGAATCGATTTTCATGCTTGATGTCGCAATCTCTGGGAACGAAATCAGTATTAACCATTTTGCACATCTTCCCAAGCTTATCTGGAGCCGAAAATATAACCTTAACTCGTGCTCTATTCGCTATCTTTTTTAGTCTGTGGGAGAAATGATGAATGTAAGGTACAACAGTAAATTTTTCTTTTTCCTTCCGCGTCTCTGAATCTGCCTGCTTCCCTTTTCCACTTTTGCTCAAGCTACTGAGAATAGATTCGGACACTGATACTAGTAGCTGCTTGGGATAACCAGCCTTAACGAGCCGATCGGTTTGGAGAAGGAAACTATCTTGCATGGAGTGCATGCAGGATTTGTTAAGCGCGTTGTGATAGCTTGACTTCAGCACGGCACGTTTTACCAGCTTAGAATGAGATGACGTGAAAGAAAGCAATGGCTTTCTGCTTCGTGGCTGGTAAGACCAACACATGTGATGGTGCATTAATCTGAGTTTGAGGTCTAAAAATTGGATGACATTGTTTTCTGGCACTTCAGTAGTTAGTATGAGGGGATGAAGGCACTCAACAAAGTTAGCTTTGATCTGCGTAAAGACTGCGTCAAATTCTTCCACATTAGAGTCTATAAGAACGAGAAAATCATCTACATATCGAAAACATTGTACAACCTTTGACCCTTTCAATTTTTCTTGAAGAATTCTACCCTTTTGTGCTAACAACAAGTCACTAAGCACGGGAGCTATGCATGACCCGATGCAAACTCCTCGTTTTTGCAGGTAAAACTCACCATCCCAGGAAATGAAGGTAGAAGTTAAATACACTTGAAGTAGTTCTAAAAAGCCTTCGGCGGATATGCCGTTCTTGTTTTGGAATTCAATTACTCCTTGCTGGTCAATACATTCTTCTAAGCACGCGAAGAGCTCGTCATGTGGTAGTGAATAATATAGGTCCTTGACGTCAAAAGAGCAGGCCATCAGTCCCTTGTTCTTGTTAGTTTCTAAAAACTGGATTACATCCTGCGAATTTTTTACCTGGAAAGGATCGTCCAACGTGAGCGAATTTAAGATCTTCTTTAGAAAAACGGCTACATTTTTCTGCCATGTGCCTCTCTCAGATACGATCACACGAAACGGACACTCTGGTTTGTGGGTTTTTGCGCTAAAAAACACTTGTAAACTAAGGCCTTCACTTTTATCGGCTCTTTTCGTTAACAGATCAAGGTTAAGTTTTTTGCACACTCTCTTGGCCTTAGCTTTAATTCTTTTCAGATTAAGGTTCTTGGCCACAGAAAACGAAGACAGAATAGCTTCTTTACCCTTCTTGACGTACAAATGGGAGGGTAGCACTAGGAATCCCCCTTCCTTGTCGGCTGGGAGCAAACACAGCGAATTTCCCTTCAAATAGGAGACAGTTCGCCGAACCGAGACGGTGTTCACTGGGGCCTTGCAACGCAGAAGCGCATCAACTCCTTTAGACACGCACCTATCGGATTCTGCCACCGGTGCCAACCTGGACACCTGCCTCACCATGCTCAGAAGTTCTGCGGGCGACCTTTTGGGTTCCGTGGCGTACTTCGGCCCCTGGGAGAGAACACGACGCACTTCCGTAGGCAGCGACACGTTCCCTGCGGTGTGGATTACATTCCCTGTCGAGTGCTTCTTTCTGGCCGGTGATGCCCGGAGCTGGAAAAGGGTTTGGTGCCACAAGAAGTCAGCCGTTGTGTTCGCTAAATCAGAAAGCTCTTTCCATTTCTTCTTTCTATGTGGTGGGGCTTCGGTTCTTTGCAGCAGAAGAAAAAGACTGCGCCTGTAAAACCGAGCTTGTCTGTTCCATTCAGCCTTCAGGATGTGACAAATTCTTGAGCAATGGCCCTGCGAAGGCTGGAATCCTCCAAACAGCTGCAGAACGTACGTTGGAACACGTTTTTCCTTGACGAGAAAAGCCAATGATCGAGCGTTGCATACGGCGACAGCAATGTAGGTGACGAGAATACATGGATGGACGGACAGACAATTAATAGGGCCCGATGTACTAGAAATGAAATTCGTTAAAACAGATGCTTGGGCAAGTTGGTAACTCATTTTCACCGGAACAGCGCGCACTAAGACACGGACAAGAAGGGAGACACGACACACACGAGCGCTGACTTTCAACTGGTGTTTATTGTTTGGAACGAGGCATATATACACAGTTCCAACAACACAAGAAAAACAACCATCCATTCATAGATTCATAGTCAATTCATGCATGTCACACTGAACAAGGACGATAACAACATTATCATTTTCCCTTCTCTAAAAATGCCAATTCTTTTGAACTGATCGATAAAGAGGGGCTACTGACGCATGCGTCTTTAGACCAGGCGATGTGCGCTGCTTCGATTATTTCGCGTGTTAATTGGTCACTGTGTTTACTTACAATTCGTGTGCTAGTGAAGTCAGGGTGGCAAGTTTTGTTTTCACAGTCTCTACAATGAATCCCGAGATGCCCTTTTACTGTGTTATGCACGTTATTATTGTGCTCCTTCAGGCGTTCATTGAGGCATCTCCCCGTCTGACCCACATACAGCTTGCCGCATGACAAGGGAATGGCATACACTACACCTTGTTCACATGACACGAATCGATTTTCATGCTTGATGTCGCAATCTCTGGGAACGAAATCAGTATTAACCATTTTGCACATCTTCCCAAGCTTATCTGGAGCCGAAAATATAACCTTAACTCGTGCTCTATTCGCTATCTTTTTTATGAGTTACCAAAATGAAAATGAGTTACCAACTTGCCCAAGCATCTGTTTTAACGTCTCCTTGAAACTTTGCAGCACGCAATGTTTGAGTGTGTTGTTGCGCGCACCTTTTGGATATTAGTGTCGCGCATGTTTTTAACCCGCCTGGAAGCGCGCACTAGTTCACCCGAAGTGTTTAAAAATATGCTCTTGCGTGTCGGCATGTTCGTTTTGTGGCGGCAGCGTTGAGTGGCTTCCTTAAATGGGCGTCCGCAATGAACAATGTTTCCAATGTTGCAGCGCCTCCGCACGCGCCTCTTTGAACAAGCATGCGTGGACGCTCTGTCAATGAGCGAGGCTGAGTTTTTGCGCAAATGGTCGACATACTTTTTCGTCCTGCGCGGCGGTCGAGTGTCGGCTTTCTTACTGCCTTACTGACATGCTCAGTGCTGCGTCACTGCGCATGTGCTTGACTGATCCGAGCATTGAGTTCAGCTGTTTTGTTTTGTATTTTTTATGTTAACACAGAACAAAACAAACTTCTCTTTCCACGCCGCCGCTGAGTGATTCAGTTCTTTCCGGGCGCAAGTCAGCCCAAATAAAGAGTTTCGTTTCGAAGACGTTCTCACTGGTTTCCTGTTCACCGTACTGCAGTCACCACTACGTGACAATATTGTGAAACAGAGCGCAAGCACGTAATGCAGCAGAGGTAGCCCCATGTCACCTCCCGCCTGTCCTGTATAGCTTTTCTCGGGTCTATTTCAAAATGTGTTTTTCTTTTAAATCTGAACACTGAAGCAAGTTTTGTTTCAATTGTGTATAAAAGCCTTCCATACCTGCACAGTGCAGTCATCCTCAGACTTTGAACAAACTGGCTGAGAGGTATGTTTACTCGAGCATCGTTCGCAATGGCTTGAAAGGTGTAATGAGTGTGTGCTTGTGAGAAGTAACTAATCTCGAGCACGCAGTCATTTCGCCATAATCTTGTCTCACCCAAAGAGGAGTGCCTACAGATGAAATAAATGTTGCGCTAATTTCAGCTTCATTTGGGGAATAATGTTGCATACATGGATCGCTTACCTCCTATGGCTTGGCCACCCTGTATATCAGCACAACTTTTGTTATAGACGGAAGCAGCACCAGAAGACTGTTCGGACTAAATCTTCAATGGCAGAATGCTGGCCTGGTGTTGGATTGCTTAGTGTCTCCAGCAGTGAACAGTAATAGCCAAAGTCTTCAGGGTGGCTGCCCTATAGCTCTATGCGCGCCGAATCACACTATATATGCTTGCTAAAGTGCACGGATGATTTCACTGCCTCCTTTTACTAGATCCTCATTTGAAAACAACGCATCACAAAAATAAACCCACAAACGAGTTCAGCGTTTAACGTAGACTGCAAGAACACATCACGAGCTAGTTCATTTTCCATCACAACGAAAACAGCACAAACGAGACACAGCGCCTGCGTGTCGTCTTCCCTTTCTGCGTCCTTCGTGAAGCTTGGGCTGTTTTCATTGCGGTGGATTGCAAGAGCTGCTTGTTTTTTTTTTTGTATCAGAGTTAGCGGAAATGCAGTTTATTGTACACAGAGTGCAGTACAAGCAGAAAAATGACGTAGAATTTCGTCTGCGAGTTCCTTGAGAAAGGAAGAAGTCAGCCATAGGTGGTCATTACAATCGCTAAGCTGATGTCCAAACATCTTTGGAACGTGTCTGATGACTTGTGATTCGACGTTGCATGTAACAGATGCCGAAGCCGCAATATTTTCTGCAAGTCGCACCATCTTTTCGCATATGCTAAGCGTCGCAGCGCAAGGCCCAGTGCGTCGCGGCCTAGCGGGGTTACTTTCTGCGCACGCCCACTTTGTACCAACAGGCACAATGCCCTGAAATAATCATTCATGTCTTCTTTCTGGAACCTCAACTTCTTTTTGAACAGGGTGCAGTCGATATTATCAATATCTAGAAGTGCGAATCCAGAAGCATACTTATATAGCTCATGCTGCGTCCGGCGCCTCAATTCATGCTCAATATTTTGTGATGAATTATTAGTGGCTTTTAGTAGCCACCGACCTTTTCTAGGCCACATCAAGTCACCGATTTCCTCAAATTTCAGCATCGAAGCAACATTATGATTGTGCAAGATACTAGAAGGTTGGTTTATGGAGATTTAACGGCCCAAAACTACTCAGGCTATGAGGGACACCATATTGAAGGGCTCAGGAAACTTCGACCGACTGGGGTGCTTAAACGTGCACTGACATCGCACATACTTGGGACTCTAGAATTTTGCCTCCATTGAAATTCGACCGCCACGGCCTGGATCGAACCCGTGTATTTCGGGTCAGCAGCCGAGCGCCATAACCACTGAGCCACTGCGGCGGCTCAGGATACTAGAAGACATACCGATTACCTGCCAATTCATCAGTACTACAACGCTCTCAGTGGAACTTACGACTTGGCAGTGGCTGCACCGTGCCGCGCGTCGACTCCACCCGACTAGGCGAAATTAATTTCATTGAAGTGCACTAGATGTTACGCCCGGGCATTTTGAAATGTATATAGTATATCGACAGTGTTGCTGTTAGCCTACAACCAACTAGACTTCTTCGGACGTTCTAGCGAACGAGTTGATTCATTTCAATAACAGGTAGGCCGGTGCAAATAAATCAGGACAGGTGACATAGAAACGAAAAGTAGACCTCGGTTGCAGACTTCAAACTGTTTATTCATGAATGAAACCGCAGGTTATGCAAGTGCGCAATCGAAGCGTAAAAAAACCTTTGTAATTCGCACAGATTTTGATATAAGGTAACACAGTGGCCATATTTTTCTCTTCATGGGTAAACGAAAGCATCACAGCTTGCCTTGTCATCAATGCGCGACTCAGACTATGCGACGGACTCGCCCTACGCGAGGCGTGCTTGTGCGAGCGAAGAGAGGTTATCGCCCATCCTGCTCAGAGATCGGCGGGTGAGGTACATCATCAAGGCGGCGAAGAGTGCATGTGTACAGAGCAGGTGTCCAATCATCGTCGCATCACTCACACTATCGAAAACAAGCACCGGTTTTAATGCGGCAGCATTGGGAGGGCCATCACGGCGTCATGGCACCTGCTTCTATGTGAACACTCCGTTTGTCAACCGTAGTAGGTGGTGAGTTCGCTGCTGAAGAGTCGGCGATCGAAACGACCTTCGACAGAAGTTAGACGGCATACCCTAGCCTCTACCGCAAACCTTGTATATACAGTATCCGTGGTACGGTATCCGCGTGCCTGTCGAGACTATTGCGGCTGCCGACCATATTTGAAGGGCTCGCGGATACTGTACTCTAACCGAAACCAAGTGTCACGTGAATTGGTGGAAGCTTTTCCTATTCTAGATAAAGGGGAAATTTGTGTAGCGAAACCCTCAGTGAGCTTGCATAAAAATGTGCGGCGTTTCTGCGATATATGCTCGCAAGGCATTACTGATTGATTTTTGCATACGTTGTGGTGATGTATTTCTACTTGCGTTTTCGCTGCTGTGTTAGGGAAGAGGGCACGTGTATTTGGCAAGGTTCTATTCGTTAACCTTTTTATTTATACCTTCCGGGACTTGTTGAGCATGTACGGTTTTATCTTGCTTATAAATATATTGCCTTCTGAAGCAAGAGATCACTGCTTAGTCAGTGCTGTGCTTGTCTCGTATCTACTCGTCCGTCCTCCATCACGCCGTTTTTCAATATGGCAATTCCGTCTCCAGCCCACTTTTATACTGCTGTATTAACGAACAACGTCCGCGAGGAAGAGCAACAAACGCTTGGCGCCCCGCAAAAGACGATACGCACAGCGGAGCCCGCTGCCATGAAGCACGCCGCCGCCGTGCGCGGTCAGCAGTGCCCCGTCAACCTGCCCCAGACGCGTTATGTAGCACCCCATAGAACGCAACCACCCGCGCGTCCAACCACCCGCGCGACGGAAAACACACATCTGGAGAACATGCAATGAGCGCCGCCGCTGAGCCGCATTCCTCGGCACTGCCTCTGCTGAGGAATGGACGCCCGCAGCATCTCATTTGATGCCCCACTGCCCCACCCCCGCCAACGACCACGCGAGATCGACGACTACATACGCGGAGAGGAGCTTATGCCATCGAGTGACCTGTCCCGAAATTCATCGCCGCCCACACCATGCTTTTTCGTTGCAGGCAGGAGTTACGAAGGGGATATTGGAAGAAAGTCGGGCCGCGCACCGGAGGGGAAACTAAAGAAAGCAACCTCCGGAGGTGAGGTTGCTGGCCGACCAATATTCTCCAGTGCCGACGACCAAACGCATCGCCCCATCCACTACGACGACTACAGAACGAAGTGCAGCCCGAAAGTGGCCGGACGCAGCTTCGAGATGACAATGCTGGCATGCAAACCGACATCGACGTGCCCGACCCGCCGAAGCCGTTATCTCCCCAGAGACGTACAGTCTTTGTCAAAAGTAACCAGGCTGCATGGTTTGCTTCTAGCTTGTATAGTGGAGCCCTTGTGACTCTCCTAAACATCAAAAGTTGTTGGAAGGTAAGAAGACCCCCCGTCCTTACTTTTAACAGCCATTTCAGCTTCAGGGAAGCTGTACGGGTTACACTGTACGAGCTAGAAGCAAACCATGCAGCCTGGTTACTTTTGACAAAGACTGTACATGTAGTTCGAAGGAATGATCTTCCGACCTGGCAGTTCCTACTGACGGCTCCAAGTTACTGCTGTGGTTGACATGGCAGCACACTATTTGGTAATGAAGAGAACATTCGCTGCGTAGCTCAGGAAAGTCACGCGCTCTTGGGGCGGCCCACGAATCCGCACAGCAGAAGACTGCTTTATTACACCATCTTAAGGAAGCACGGCGCGACTGACCGTCAGCGGACATACCTATCTTGTCACCTTCGTAGAGCTATAGCGATCTTCCCACGGCGTCATACTGGGCATGGATTTCCTTAGTGAGCACCAGACGATCATTGACTATCAATCCAACCTTCTCAGGCTTTCGACGAACGAGGCCATTCTTCGGTGATGATCCTGGAACATTACGTTCCGCTGAGTGTCCTGATGAACAAGTAAGCAACCGACCCAGCTCAAACGTCATGGTCACTGTAGGTGCAAGGAAAGCCGAGAAAATTGACGCCATATTCGAAGGCAACTGGAGTTGCTTCTCGACCGAGGAATCGACATCACAAGGGGTAACTAATATCCGCAATGGCAAGCAATGACGGCAATGATGGCAATGACAAATTCAGCTACGAATACCGGCCCGTCAACAGAGCAACCACGACTGCATTCTTAGACGATCTATTCGGTCTTCGAGACGACTAGGTCCTCTCCATTGGAATCTCTGAAGATTCACCTAAGGAAGATCGCACGCGATACACCGGCATCAACCAAGCGGTGCCCGGTGAAAGACAAGACCAGATCTGCTGTCTCCTTCAGAGCTAAAGTTTTTTTTTGCTTATTCAAAGGCGTGACGAATATCTGTTGCAAAGCATCGCATTATAACCGGTGAAGACACCCACTTCCTGCCCCATAGCCCCTACCGTGTCTCGACGTGCAAAAGTCAACTCATCCGGGACCAAGTGGAAGAAATGCTTCGCGCCGACGTCATCCATCTATCGGACGCCCCTGGGCAGCCCACGTAGTTCATGTGAAGATGAACGGTAATCTCCGGTTTTGCGTGAACAGCGTACCGAAGAAAGATGTCTACCTTCTAATGCACATCGATGATGCCTTAGAGCGCCTCGGCGCCAAATACTTCTTGTGCACTGACCTAAACAGCGGGCAATGGCAGTTAGAGGTCGATGAAAGGGACCAAGAGAACACTGCCTTCATCACGTCTGACGGCCTCTCCAAATTCAGGATAATGTCATTTGTACTTTGATCAGCTCCAGCAACGTTCCATTGTGTAACGGACACAGTACTAGCAAGCATGAAGTGGCCAACTTGTCTCGTATACCTACATTACGTTGTTTTCCTCTCGACCTTTCACGGTAATCTGAAAAGGCTTCAAACCGTGCTCGAGGCAATCAAGTCATCAGGGCTCACCCTGAAACCAGAGAATTGCCACTTCGCCCGTTATGGGCCACATCTCAAGCAGCGGTAAAATACACCAGGACCCGAGGAATACCGCTGTTGTCACAGTTTACACAGTCGACTGACACGGAAGCTATGCGAAGATTCCTTGGGCTGTGCGCGTATTACATAAATTTGTAAAGAGCTTCGCGCATCACCGGGCCCTTGAGTGCCATTGAAGTGGGAAGTTCCCGCAGCCTGAAGCATTCCAGGAACTTATGCGTTATAAATAAATAAGTACTTAGACATCCACATCCTTTCCGAGAGCAGCCTTACGGCTACAAAGGAAAGCTATACAGCTTTCTCGGAAACTTCGTAGTTAAAGAAAAATTCGTCCAGGTCCGGGGTTCAAATTCGGAACTCTGGTCCTCAATGTGTCGTCATGACTTCTTGGCCAATCAACGGCGACGGCTCGCTCCACGGCGTGTCCTTAGGCGCAGGACGGTTATTTCTACTATAAAATGCAATTCGCGCTTGTTGTTGGTTTATTTGCGTTCGATATTCGAATATACAGCATGAAAAACTATAGGATGCCGTTGCCAGCCCGATTTTCAAAATAAGTGCTTCAGTGTCTGTTTAAGAGGGCGGTAATGTCGAGAAGATAATTTAACAAAACTTCTGTTTGGGCTAGATGGTGCATAGCTTATTTTGAAACGAATTCAAACGCACAACAACACGCACACAAGAGAGGAAAGACACAGGACAGGCGCTATCCTGTGCTGTCCTGTGTCGTTCCTGTGCCTGTTCTGTGTCTTTCCTCTCTTTTTTGCGTGTTGTTGTGCGTTAGAATTCATTTCAAAATGTCAAGAAGCATTGTTTTTTGTTCACGCTCAAGGCCCCCGACAAGCGCCTTAATAACTTTGTTTGTGACGCGAGATACGACTGGATTTATCTCCAATTCGCAACCGCTGCACGACTTCGCTAGGATTGATGTCAGGACACCCATCTATCTACTCTTGTAAAGCAAAAAATGCCCAAGAGATAGCCTTCTGGCGGAACTTAAGTATACCTTCAAATTTTTCATTATCTTCTTTTACAACTTTTTCTAGTATGGGCTATTGTCAGTACTTTAAAATGAGCAAAGTGTAGCCGCCAATTTCAATTTATTTGAGTGGGACACTGTCAGTAAGTAAAAGCGGTGAAATTTAGTAGCACACTGCTGCTGATTTTGGACAAAGAGAAATTCTTGTTTGCGGAGAGATCAGAACCCGTATTGTTCATCTGCAAGCATTCTCACCTCCCCCCGCCCTTTTCCTTTTGCGTGCCGACCCCGGATCTCTCAGTTCTTGACCTTCCGCCTGCACCTCCGGACAGGAGCGGCCCTCCTAATGGCAACGCCGTCGCGTGGCCTCACTTCCACCTCCTCGTCCAAGATGTCGCCGACCTTCAGATAGGAGCGGATGTGCTCCAGCACGTAATAGCCCAGTCTGTCGAGCTGACGCCTTTCCGCGGCGCCCTCTTCTGGGCCTTGGGGACGGTTGCACACAAGTTCCTCTTTCACGATGCCGGCCAGCTGCCAGAACTGCGCCCAAGCGAGAAACGCGCATGGCTATCAGGTGCACGACGTTTTTAGTGGTTGGGCGCACTACGCTGGAGTTAATGTACATAATCTGCGTCATCATCATTCGGACGACGACCATTGCAGGATATAGGCATGTCCCATATCTCTGCAGTAACCCTGTCCTGTGCCAGATGTAGGCATCTTACACCCGTTGAATTACAGGTCTGGCCGCGCCACCTTAGTCAGTTGATCCGCTGCCGCTGTGTACTGAGGACCGATGGTTAATTGGTGCATTCGTATAGGAGGTTGTGTCCAAGTATTGCACCATGGTGGCCAGACCTTGTTCTGGTGAGGGAGTGCCTTTTGGGCTCTGGTCACAAAGATCAGGCGGCGCCCCTGGACTGGTTATGCAATTCGGTCAGGAGGCGGATTTTTATTTTATCCGGCGAAGAATTGCGCGGCGCCCTGATCCGAACGCCGGTCCTCCTGCACGCGATGCGAATACTATACTTTTACGCCATAGAACTGCTAAGCAAGCTAGCTGTAGCAAATATATTTCCTAACTGTGCCCTGACAGAGAGGTAACGGAAAGATGCAAATGGGCGTCGAATATCGACTGAAATATTACTGCGAGTAATGCATTTCGTACATATTGAGCTAATCGAATTCGTACTTCTGGACACAGCCGTGTTCCTACTGTCGTGCAGCTGCAGCGTTTAATTTAGCGGGTTTCACGGAGTATCTTAGTGCGCAAGTTAAAGCGCATGTGCGCCGTATGAACCTTGAAACAAAAACTTATGGAGCGCCTAATTTAACCTTAGGAGAGTACAGCAGCAGTGTTAGAGAGTCCTTCAGCTTACTTTGCATTTCATTCCATCCCTTTTGAATTCGCTCTCGTTACCTCGCAGAACTGGTCGAGAGGGAGCTCCTCCGCGGCGCAGGGGTAGCGCCCTAGGCTCCCGACACCGGGTAGGAAGTTTGTATTTCACGTTTCGACGACTGAATTTCTTTAATACGCAAGTAATTTGCTATAATGTGAAAAAGCCTTTGGTAACTAATATTTGTAATGAGGACCGTTATAACATATTACTACCTCATAAACGCAAGAAAACCTACAAATACCATGTCTGACTTCACACCTGTGAGCTTCACACAAAAATAAGGCACCTGAAGCGCCCTGATAGTACCATTCTGAAGCGATAGCTTCACTCTGCTAGGCAAAGCCGGGTATCGCCGTGTGTGCGCAAGTGGGCATGACTCCGGCAGGTGGTCTCCAGAGAGCAATCTAGGAGGCAAGTGGGCCACCTTGGTCACGTGACTTGCGGCGTCATCACAAACTGCCCACCGCGGCAGGTGGCAGTTAAATTAATGACTGGTTGCTCGTGGAGATCAACCTAGGCCTCACAAGGCGCACCGCTGGGAGCTCCTGCCATCGAAGGAGGAGAGGCGCATCGCTTAACCGCTGCACTATACTGTGCCGTGAGTGGTACGAGGAGTACAAGGAATTCATGAATGTGAAGTGGAGAATGATATATTGCATATACGGGAATTAACCCACTGCGCTATCATGCCATGCCCTTAAGGCTGAGCTTAAGTGTCTCCTCCTTGTTTGATGTGTTCTGTAATTTTCTTTATCTTTAAGAGTTCGTATAAAATAAACTTCTCGGGCAACAAAATTAGTTGATAGTTTGCGCCGTGTGTGTGGTTGGGGTTTTTACTTTCGGTATTGTTCGCACCCATGAGTAGCGCATTAAGAAGTCAATCGTTATCGCAATTTATGCAACTCCTTTGAAACGCCCCAAGCTTTCCATGTGAATGGCGTCACTCACCGCGTAACACCTAGACGCCACCCCACTAGACAAATGACGTATGTGTGACTTATGACGTATGACTTTTTTGCTAATCCAAATTATCGTCACACCACAGGATCCCGTGCATTCTGCGCAGTTGGAACTTAGGTTAAATGTTTAGGGGAATCTCCCAAGTTGGAGTGGACTTCTAATAAGGGAGTAATTACTCACTGTCACGCACGTAAGCGAAGCCTTGCGACTACAAAGGAAATCTATACAGCTTCCACAGCTTCCCTTTCGTGTTGGATTCGTCTAGGACTTTTTCTTTAACTACGGAGTTTCTATGAAAGCCGTTCAACTTTCCTTTGTAGCCGTAAGGATGCGCTCAGGAATCGACGTCAAATGCAGCCGTTGTGAAGCCGAGCGTGGTGGCAGCTGCCGTCGCTGATTGGTGGGTCCAGAGTGTGATGTCACGCATTATGTGATCCGGTGCAAGCGTCAGTCGTCAACTGAGCTTGGATACGTACGGCGACGAGGCCATATATGCTATGGCTTTGACGCACTTAATGGAATTAAGTATCCCCCCTCCCCCACCCCCCTAAATTTTGACGAAACCAATGTAAGAATCCTAACACAAATGCCTAAAACTTTTCCGGGTGGTAAGAGAATGATCTATCCGAAGCCTTCGTTCACTTTTTCAGTCGAGCTAAACGAGACCTACTATCAGCAGAATGAAAAAAAAAATAATTCGGCAGAGTGACTTTGGCTGCTGTCTTAAAGTCTGAAGCTACGAGAGGTTTTGCTGTCGATAGTGCATGTAGGGGAACGCTCTCGGTTTTTCATGCCTATCAATGTTCTCGACATCAGTTGCTAAGCCGGCGAGTAGATGTATTTTAGGTTTTTTTTCAATCGTGAGAAATGTGTGGGGAGGGTAGCACAGTCTTTTTAGGCTAAGCACCTCGTTTGAGAAGCTGCCTCCGACCACGTCGCCGCAAGGTTGCGATGATACCATTTGCGAGCAGTAGCCAACTATACTGTGTTTGATGGCGATTTAGTAACAAATTAACAGGCCAGGAGAAATAAAGCCAGCTGAAAGGAGAATAACTAAAACCAAGGTGTGCCTCAAGCGACTGCAGTTCATCACTGTATGGCGTTTCAGAGGTATATTTTTAGCAGCTTCCGATTTCGCTCAATGTGTTAACATTACCCCGGGAATTCGTGAAGTCCAAAGGACAAACAAAGAGCAGGCTGCTCTCGCCCCATCTAAATAGTTTTATTACGAAAGCATTATTAGTCCAATTATTATAAAAGCCGTCGGCGCGTGCGTGTGTGAGTGCATGCGGCACATACTAGCAATTGTTACCGAATATGCCAGCGATAGCAAGAAAAATAGGCAGACGAAATCAAGCGGCCCTTTGACGCACACATGAGGCCGAGCACCACCCCTTCACGCAGTTCTATACATGTCGCTCTTCCACATACACTCGCCACTGCCCAACCTCCAGGTGGCGCCAGCTTTCCCGACATCCGCAGTGCGAAATTGCAAAGGAATCATTTGTCGTACAGCGCTCCGGGTAGTGTCATACTGACTGCTTCATTCCAAGGAATTTAAAAGTTGCCATAGTTAAAAAACTACAAAAAAGTGGTTCGCTAAAGGCTATTGACAATTATAGGCCTATTTGAATTCTACCTGCGATTGCGCAGATTCTCGAAAAGCACCTATTCCGAGTTATGTGCAGTTTTGTTCTCATGAATTATATCCCATCAGAGGCACAGCTTGGTTTCATTGAAGGTAAAGGAACGTTTTGTTTATTAGAAAGTTTTACTGATATCATTTACTCATAGTTCGATAATGATGTATTCGTAGGGTTATCCGTTTTCGGGTTTTATATTTTTTCAAATTCAGGGGGTAAAAATCGGGCGTTATTTTCTCGTCTTGATAATAGCGGAGAAATCGGGTTTTTCGTGGAAAAACTCCGAAACTCGGGTTTTATCGGGTTAAATTTGCAAACTAATAGTTGCATGCGCAACATCTCGGTTTCCATCCAAGACCTGTCTGGTCTCTGCAGGTACCTTAGCTGAGAGAACGTTCGCTCAACGTCACAGCTGCCATTAGCTAGGCACAAAAATGACAACGCTGCATTTGCTAGCTTTGGGTAACGCGCAGTTGCGTTGTTCCAATAGTCCATCACTTCAGCACCTTCATTTGTGGGGCTTGCTTCCAGCAAGTACTGGTTTAACTCCTCGCGAAGCGAGCCCACATCGTCCCTCACGGAAACAGAGGTCGGAAGTCATCAAACGACTGACTCAGCAGCCGCTTCTGGAACAGATCTAGTACGGCTTCCAGTTTCCATAATGTCAACTGGTTTTCTTCTTTGTCTGAGACGTTCCGTTTCAAAGTGCAGTCCCAATTTATAGAGATTTTGGCACAAAACTCTTCACAACAAGTTTTTCTAACATGGCACTGCTCATCTAATATGCCAATGCTCTTAGGTACCATAGACAAAGCACCTTTCGCCCGATCACTTTTACCGATCATCGTGGAAAGCTCGTTGACAGTCTGCTGTAGCTTGACGTTTACGAGGTGATCGAAGCATCGCATGAGGAGTTTTCCGCTTTCAAACGTTTTCTGGACATCTAAAAGAGGCTGGAGGCACAGCAATTCTGTGGGCACAATTGTTTCAGAAATCGGAAAAAATCGGGTTTTAGCCGATATTTTAGGAAGACGTTCGGGGTGCAAAAATCGGGTAAAATCGGGTTTTACCCGAAAACGAACAACCCTATGTATTCGCATGTGGTCTGTTTTTGAACTCCAGCGAAGCTTTCAGATGTGTCCGTCGTGAACTAAATGAACTTGATGTCATGGGTTTTAGGGGTCCGTTCTATGATCTGCTGAAATACTTTTGCTAATCGGGCCCAAGTTGACGAAATAGGCGGGCATCGAAGTACAGAGTCACTTTTGTCGGCGGGTGTTTCACAGAGCTCTAATTTATCACCTTTGCTTTTCAATTTAGTTATGAATGATATATCAAATGCTGTAGCAGAATGATCCCTTTTATAATACGCTGATCACAAGCTTTTGTTGTTTTGTTGTCAACAAATGTTTCGGTGGGCCATGGATGCTCCTAGAACGGATGTGGTGCATGTTATGGGATGGTTTTTAAACCATTCTATTTTAATTAATCAACAAGAAACTAAGCTCGTCTGTTTTCACAATCCCCTTGTTGAACCTGTGTTTTATATTTTTCACACTCTCTTAATTGTTGTTGCATTCCTATTAATTTCGCAAATAGTGTCAAATATCTGGGTATGCTTTTTGACAAAGATATGTCTTGGAACAGTCATCTTATCTTAGTATGTAACAAGCTTCATGCACCGATATTTATTACCTTTCCAGACTCGCAAACGTATTGCACACTCCCTCATTTATGGTATCCTCATATATGGAGTCTGCGTTTTATGACTGCTCAAAAACTCGGCGAATGAAATAAAATGCAATACTAAGTAACATCCTTCGATCCGTGGCATAAAACATGGACGGCTCACCTGACTGTAATTTATTTTAGTTTTTACAAGTGCCCTCTTTGATGCCCTCTTTTATCATGCAGTTATTCGTGCTCGCTTTTAGTAAAGTGAATATTTGGTTCCTTTCATTCCTGTTCGTTCTTTTCTACATCACCCTCGTTTTACGGTACCCCACTGCTACACTCATCATGGCCGCTTCAAACCTGATTATAACGCCGCCGCGGTGGCTCAGTGGCTATGGTGCTCGGCTGCTGGCCCGAAAAACGCGGGTTCGATCCCGGCCGCAGCGGCTGAATTTCTTTGGAGGTGAAATTGGAGGCCCGTGTACTGTGCGATGTCAGTGCACGTTAAAGAACCACAGGTGGTCGAAATTTCCGGAGCCCTCCACTACGGCGTCTCTCATAGCCTTAGTCGCTTTTTGACGTTAAACCCTATAAACCAACCAACCAACCAATCCTGATTATACACCCAAAATTTTTTATTCTCTGCCTGATTATATCTTTTCAATTTTTTCGCCATCTCAATTAAAGCATTTCTTAAAAACTCTTGTGCCGGTAACTTAAGCTGTTTCTTTGTTCGTGTTTTGTTATTAAGGTTACTTTTGTTTGCTTGTTTTGCCACGAATGTATTGCAGAATCTGTAATTCGCCGACAGCTGGGTGCTGCCCTAGAGGCCTTTACGGCTTGGGCAGACCTGTCTTAAATATGTAAAGATGTTTTTTGAAAAATAAAAGTGTTTATTATTATTATTACTGTTATTGTTATTATTATTATACAAAATCTTCTTGCATGTAGCTTGCATCTGCTAGTCAAGTTGGAGGTCAGCTTGCTACAGGGATTCGAGCCGACGACATAGGAACCTCGTACTTTATGCCTTTCCAGAGTTTCGTGTAAAAATTGTGATGCAACCTTTCGTCGTACGCCGTTTCAGATACTGTCATACGCGCTTGCTTTCGCATTCCCACACGCAATTAGTGTTCAACTGACTGCACGCTATTGCGATTTTCGCCACCTAGAGGGGACGGTTCAATCGGTACAATATGGCTACCCTGTGTAGCATCGTCTCGTGTCAGCATAGGTGGAATCGCTCTCTCACGGCAACGTAGCTCTTTTGTAGCGAAAGAGCTACCCTAGGCTAGCAGAAGCGCGTTTCGCGGTGCATGCCAAAGGCCACAACTGCGCATGCGCCGTTACCAAGGACACCAGTTGCTCTGGAGCCAAAAGTGTGCGCCGCGCGCCGGCGCTCCGCTGAGTTCCGATCACTTCGCTATGCGACTAACTGCGCATGCGGAGAGCCACGCCGCGTAGCTGGGATATAAGCCGGAAACGATGCGCTTGCTCCTCAGACGCGCACCATAGAAGAAGGAGAGCGGTCGTGCTCCTCACGGCAGCAGTACAGGCTGCGTGAAATTGAGTCTTCCGATCCAGAAGTCGTCGCATGGTACAAGGCCGGCCGACAGCGTGAAAAGAGGCGAGAAAGGCTAAGCGGGCGGCCGAGACGCTTGAAGAACGAGAGGAACGTCTCGCGAAGAGACGCCGCCAAGCGGCTGAACGACAACGACGGCGTGTCGCTACCGAAATGTCAGTAGACGAAACAGCTTTTGCTACGTATATTCTGGCCTAGCTGAGCTGAGCCGGTGCCAATTTTTTCGACGGTGGTGGCAGCCCTGCGTGATGCAAACGGTCTTGTTTGTCAGTGGCGTAAAAGAATAAACGAGAGACAAGAAAATAATTGCTGTCTGTCTTTCGAAAACAGCCACCGTGGAAGCGGAGCGGTAGACGGTGGACTCCTGCTTTGGAGTCAACTTAAAACCAATGTGTGCGTTGTATTGTGCTTCATGGCAGGCAACCACTTAAGGTCATCATCACGCGCCGAACGAAAAGTTCGTTTCCGCAAAATGATTTACCACCTGAAAATGTATTCGGAAGGTTTCATCATCATCATCATCAGCGTGACTACACCCACTGCAGGGCAAAGGCCTCTCCCTTGTCTCTCCAATAACCCTGTCCTTTGTCAGCTGCGGCCACTGTATCTGTATCACCGCAAACTTCTTAATCTCATCCGCCCACCTAACTTTCTGCCGTCCTCTGCTACGTTTGCCTTCACTTGGAATCCCCTCCGTTACCCTTATGGTCCAGCGGTTATCTTGTCTTCGCATTACATGCCCTGCCCAAGCCCATTTCTTCCTCTTGATTTCAACTAGGATATCATTAAGCCTCGTTTGTTCCCTCACCCACTCCGCCCTCTTCCGATCTGTTAACGTTACACCTATCATTTTTCTTTCCATAGCTCGCTGCGTTGTCCTTAACTTAAGCTGAACTCTCTTCATAAGCCTCCACGTTTCTGCCCCGTAGGTGAGTACCGGTAAGATACAGCTGTTGTATACTTTTCTCTTTAGGGATATTGCTACAGAAGGTTTAGTGCCTTCAAAACCATAAAAACAGATAAATTACAACTGCTTTATCTTCAATGATTAACCTAGGGTGTAACGGGGGGTGTTCATAAAATTGTGGGAAATCTTTTTCTTTTGTCTCTCTAGGTTTCTGCATGAAATTAAAATGTGGTTTGCGTTCACCACATATCTCCATAATTCACATGTGGGTTTACATTTGTCTGTAAAGCTAAATCCTGGTGTAAGATATGTGTGCCCACTGCGTATACGACCTAATATCGCTTCATACATTCTTTATATTGCATGCTTATTTTCCTGATTTCTTTGTTGCGAGCTAGTGCAGAGCTTATGTCTGCTATTTCAATGCCATCAATTACTAAACGGCTCGGGACCCAGCAAAAGTTTTCGTTATGATGTTGCGTTGCTAACCTTGTTATATTCTTTACCATATATCACAAACTTAGGGTTTGAATGCATTGCCGGAGTGTAATCCTCTTAGTAGGCTGAAAAAACCAGGTCAAATAATGTTCTTGATGCTTTCGTTGCATATTTCCGAACAGCCGCAAAGAGAACATGATATTCGGCTGTAAATATCACT
Organism: Amblyomma mixtum; assembly: GCF_055824585.1. Classification (NCBI taxonomy): domain Eukaryota; kingdom Metazoa; phylum Arthropoda; class Arachnida; order Ixodida; family Ixodidae; genus Amblyomma; species Amblyomma mixtum. The sequence continues at coordinate 141,135,077 of NC_143012.1, read as the reverse complement.
GCACACTGCGCAACTTTCGATACACGCGTTTTAAACTCAGTGTAGCTGCAATATTGTTCTTTTAGTACGAGATTTTCAAACATCATGTGTTCTGTCGGCGTTTTTTTTGGTGAAAGGCGTAAGTAAACCTGAGACCACAGACATTGGGAGAACTACATAATGGGTGGTCGTGGCTCTGCGCAGTACCAGGTAATTTGTCCAATATGCCGAGGCTGCGGCACATCTCATCAAACCACGAAAGTGGTGGCCTCCTTGCTTCGATTATATTTGTGGATGTCATTCGAGGCGAACAAAAGTAATCATTGGATAATAAAGGCATTTTGCTCGTGGTGTTATGTTGAGAACGTAGGCAGAAACGAGTGCAGTTCGCATATTTTCTAGCAAAGGCTTATTTCCAATAAAGAAGTGAAAAATATAAGAATGAAACTGAATCGGAATGAAAGTATTCTATCACCTCCGCTCTCCGTGGATAAAAAAGTGAGGTGACACCATACATGCATGCCGTAATATGGCCTGCCACTATACAGCGTGACGACACTTTTAGAGCTTGAAATGTGCCCTTTAGTCATATGATCTCATGAATGTTTGTCGACAAATAGCGCCTTGTGTTCACATAGGCCCTTCGTTTCAGGGCAGAAAACCTTTTCTGGGATTATAGGCTCGCGCCCTCGTAACAAATGCACTCATTATATTGCACGCGTTCTACTAAGCCATCTGCTCCAATTTTCACCGTCTGTTTCTGGCACCACCAAACTCATGCAATGACACTTTGCTGCTTTTCAGTACCGTTATCGTGCAAGCATCTATTTAAGGCACTCTTAACGTAGATTTCAACAGCAAATCTCCGGCAGCAGTATGTGCAAGTGCCGGCGAACTACATAAACTACGGAGCAAACTACGTGCTACCGCGCTGCCGATCTTTCGTGTACTAGCTGGCGGCGCTACCGTAGTGTGGCGTTGATTTCGTGAAAATATCCCATACTTCGCAAGCTATTCGAAATCGAATGTCGAAAGCGGACGTCATTGCTCGCAAATCTCCAAACCTTTGGGTATAGTCGAAACAAAGCTGCAGACTGCAGCATCAAGGTGCTTACTTTTAGTTTTGCTTAAATTTATGGGGTTTGATGTGCAAAAACGAGTCAGACAATGAGGAACGCCGTAGTGCAGGACTCCAGATAATTTCAGCCACCTGCAGGAATCTTTAACGGTGATTTGCTTCATGGGGTTTAACGTCCCAAAGCGACTAAGGCTATGAGAGACGCCGTAGTGGAGGGCTCCGGAAATTTCGACCACCTGGGGTACTTTAACGTGCACTGACATCGCACAGTACACGGGCCTCTAAAATTTGGCCTCCATCTAAGTGCGACCGCCGGAGCACGATGTATACACACCGAATGTGACCGACGCGACCTCTCTGTCGAGGGTCCGCAAGATCGGCATTCTGCACGGGCTTACCTCGTTCTGGAGCCGCCTGGTCCCCTCTCGGATGCTCAGCGCGGCATCTGCCTCGCTGAGGGACCCAATGCGCTGGACAGCCGTGGAGAGGCGCGGATGCCACGAGACCACCTCGAAGGCCACCGCAGCGCGCTTCATAGAAGAGCCGAGGACGAAAGCAGCCGCGCACTCGAAGAGTGCGTAGTTGCGCCGAACCTGCGAGGGTACAAAGGCGATGGCACTCATTCCCACACGCACGATTTGATAGACAATCGGTGCAGGCGAAGTGCCGGCTATGCCCAAAAGCGGAGGATGATCACTGTTGTGTTGTGTTGTGTTTAGTGGCACATAAGCATCAAAGACTGATGCTCACTTGGTCAGAGATGCAAAGCGGTGGAAACAGCGTCCCCACGGCGTAGCACCGCGTAGGCGCCAATTCATGTGACTGCCTGTCGGCGAGCGGGAACGGTAACCGGAAGGCGTATTGCCAAACCATACCCGGTAGGCGCACTCGAGCAAACGACGCCCAGAAGCGCGATAATGTTTCGTGACGTCACTTATTTCGAAAGCAAAAATGGCTGCTTTATGTGCGGCTGCGGTATTTTCACGCAGTTGCAGACATGTGATCCGAAGGGTCTATGCAAGCCACGGAAATGGCTCGTTTTGTCCTGGGTACTTGCCTCTGAATGCGCAAAGTGCTTCGACTCCAAGCGATATGCGCCGCTGGAGGAAGCATGCTCGCCCCTCGGGTCGGGTCTTCAAACTGACGCGAGACCTACGCAGTGGCGATGCCATGGAGCGCTTATATGTAGCAGTTTGTGGTTATTGCAAGCGTTCCTAATTCCTGCGAGGATCATCGCGCACAGCGGCGAGTAGGAGCTGCTCAGGATGAATTTCCTGTGCGCGCAAGAGCTGCATAGCACAGTTACAAGTGTCCGCTGTTGCGACCCGGGTAGCATGGCCGCACCGGTGATGGGACGAGGAGGACGGGAAACTGGGTTAAGAGGAAGGCAATGCAAACTTTATACAGTTATTTACATTATTTACAAAGAGCGACTGAGAATGGCTCTCAGTAGAAGGGAACTTCGTCAACCGGAGTCGACGGGAGCTAGCAGGCTTCTCTCGGCCGCACTCACAGCCGAGTTAAATAGGGTTCGGATTCCCCAGATCCCTGGCTGGGGAATAAAGTTCGAAGAGCACTGTCCAATCGGATGGACCGATGTGAACGCTGGTGTTACCACCCACGGCAGGGGCGGTGCTGGCTGTTCCGCTCTCTCGCAGCTCGGTCGATGGGAAGGGGTAGATGCTGACTAATCCAACACGGCTGGAAATGAATCTCCCGCAGACTACCAGCAGGTGAACAAACGTGCTTCCCCGCCGGATGTCCAGAACACGAGACCTCGGTCGAGGACACAGCCGTCTTCAATTAACAGCCAGCTTGACTGTGCGTAGCACCCTTCCGTCTTTCGGCGACCCGAGGGTATACATTCGGCCTAACTGGCGCCGCCGCGTCGCCGCCGCTTCCGCTGCGGTTGGCGGCTGTCTATGGCCCCGTAAGCCCCCTTCGCATCTTCGGCCTTCGCCGCTGCTGCCGTGGTCACCTCCGCTCAAGGAAGACCGCTGCCCTAATCCACTTAGGCTAGGAGGGGGGGCATCACAAGCACTAAACGTGTCTGCCGCCTTCGCTGCTGCTCGTTGCTGCCTGCTCGGGGCCCCGTGGCCAGAAGTACGATCATGACACCGCGTAGTGAAAGTGATTGCGATCGAAGCGCATTCTTTTCCGTCAAGGCAGCGAAATGTGCTCCTGAGAAAACCCACTACGCACGCCGTATTTTCCGAACGCTGAAATTAATTTGGCTTTCCGCTCTAGTTGCATTTGTTGCAGTGACCGCGACCGAAGCGAGCCCACGACGTTGTTTTCGCAACGTATCCAGCGCCGATCTTGATCAGGATTCGTGTAACTACTATACTTAAAAACTGGCGTGTGTGCGACGTTACCCGATCTTTGCTTCACCGCTGTCGGACCTGTTTTCAGCCGCGACAAAAGCAGCATCGCCGTCTCTGTGCGGCTTGGGGCTCCATACAGCACATTTTGTGATGATGGGTGCTTGGGTCACGACTGGCCGGCGCCAGTGTGTAACAAGCAAAAATGTCGGTGTGCAGTGCAGATGTCTCTTCCGGAGCGTCGTCATTTTTTTTCTTACTTCCTGCGGGCTATGCAGAGCTATGTATGCAATAAGTATTTGCGTGAAGAACTGGTGACTAAAAGCAACTTCCTCTGCATGATGATGGGCTGAGCCAGATTAGTAGTTTTCGGTTTAGGTAGTGACAACATGGGACCGCCAGATTAGGAACTTGCAGTATAAACAAGTATCGCCGCAATTAAACCGCGCCTGCTTCACAGTCTACAAATCCCTAATACGTACTAACGATGTAACTTTTACATGAGATTTCGACTTGATTTTATTGGTTATGGTTTATTGGGGGTTTAACGTCCTGAAGAGACTCAGGCTATTAGGGACGCCGTACTGAAGATCTCCAGAAATTTCGATCACCTGCGGTTCTATAACGTGCTATGACAACGCACAGTACACGGGCCTCTAGAATTTTGCCTTTATCCAAATTCGACCGCTGCGGCCAGGATCGAACCTGCCTCTTTAGAATCAGCAGCCGAGTGCCATAAATCACTGGGCCACCGTGGCGGCTGACTTGACTTTATGCCAAAAAAAAAATATGGCAGCAGCTTATGTTTCTAAAGTTATCAAGGCAAGCACCTTATATATCTGTACAGTCGTGCCACTTTAATACTGACACCTTTGTTCCTGATAAAAACTGTCCGCAGAGCAAGTTGTGCATAACAAGTCGTGGTGAAAAACAAAACAACAAAAATTGTTAAGAAAATCTCTGTGATTTCTTTTTCACTTTTTTCTGCAAACGGAGTTAAGTCGATAATGGAAAAATGCTTTGAAATATGAAGTTGAAGTGACATCTTGCTTTCCATTGTAATCAGAAAAGTGGAGTGATCTTGACTGGCCTCGTGGGCCATGGCATCCCTTGTGCCGATCTACCCATGGCTATGAAACTGCATCAACTTAATGATCCCTCGTTTGTTTTTGATGATGATGATGAAGTGTTTGTCTACAGTGCAACTGCTTGATACTCCAATGTATCGCCAGCAGTGCTAACAAGAGGAATTAGAGGCGAGCTCTGCCCTGTAAGTGCTTTTAGTCTACTGTACACTTTATACATATGTGCAAGAATTTACAGAGGAGAAAACGACTGCCAACTTTCCCGTTTGGATACACATCGAGTACGCCTGCCATTTGCTTTAGCGCGCTTGAAACTTAATAAGTCGCCAACTGTAGGATAACAGCGGAATTTTGATCATGCATTATTTTGCTTCTGACGTGCTTTTTTTCCACTATGTGTTCCACCATGGTTGTCGTTTCTTCTGTATTTTACCTGATGTCTGTGGAATGGCTTTCTGTGCAGTGGCTTTAATATCCAGTGTAATCAAGGGTTAATATTCACCTATACCAGAGTCTGTATTTGATGCACAAGGCAATGCTCAGAGTTCCCATAACAACTTCCAGTCAGCAATCTGTTCTTTAAACTTCCTAGTATTATTTACCCTCGATTTATATTTTCTGTGTATTTTAAACAAACGGGAAGGTGGTACCTTTCATAGAGGTTATCAATAACAGCCCCCTGCGAAGCTCCCAAGAGCAATGGAGAGCAAGTAGCGAGGTCTACTGCTTTGTACAGTTCTGTGTAGTATTAAGATATGGTGGTTCTGTTCTATAGAATATGCATGAGCCAGACGACAGTAGTAATTTTTTGGTTAGCGCACCTCGCGAATCGATTCTATCACCTCCGCATAATGGGTGGTGTGCGTTAAAATCGCCAACCAACAGGAACGGCTCCGGAAGCTGGTCAATAAGTTTTTCAAGTTCGTAAACCGACAGGAAATGATCTGGTGGGATATACGAGGAACATGCGGTTATTACTCTGCAGAAAGTTAGGGGTCGTATGCCACTCCATCTAAATCAGTAGCCAGGGAAGGATATCAGAAGGGAATTGAATTCTGAGCCACAAGAGCAACCCCATCCGCTGAGTGGCCACTGCATAGCCTGTCCTTCCGGTGTGTGTGTGTGTGCGCGTGTGCGTGTGCGTGTGCGTGTGCGTGTGTGTCTGTCTGTCTGTCTGTCTGTGTGTCTGTCTGTCTGTGTCTGTCTGTGTGTCTGTCTGTGTGTCTGCGCGTGTGTCTGCGCGTGTGTCTGCGCGTGTGTCTGCGCGTGTGTCTGTGCGTGCGTGTGTGCGTGCGTGCGTGTGTGCGTGCGTGTGTGCGTGCGTGTGTGCGTGCGTGTGTGCGTGTGCGCGCGCGCGTGTGTGCGTGTGTGTGTGTGTGCGTGCGTGCGTGCGTGCGTGCGTGCGTGCGTGTGTGTGTGTGTGTATATATATCAGAGAAGCCAACAACCACAGAAATCAAGGAGCACAGGGGATATATATATAGTGCATTTCCTGTAGGCAACGCATGTTTGGTCGATAGTGCGCAATATTTGATGCATGCCATCCAAGTTCTTAAGTAGCCGTCGGCAGTTCAAGTGAATAATGCTCTCGACAGCCATAGTTCTTAAGAGAGGATGCGAAGACTAGTGGGAGTTATTCAGGTAGCGCCGCCTTTACCAGGCGGCTTGACTGGCAGATGTCTTCTTGGTTTAAGGCGATCTAAGAAACTCTTCCTCTCTCCGGGGGACTCCCTCAGCGTCTCAGACGCTGAAAATCCTGGTGTTACCTCTTTTAGCTTCCGGAGTAGACGCGAAAGCGGCAGTGGGTTTGTCAAAAGCCAGAGACTCCCTCTCATTTGTCTCTGTTTTCCCAGAGGTCTGTGAAAAGTTGACCTCTGGGACATGGAAAGTTGGTGCAGCAGAAGGCTGCTTGGTAAAGGGCCGAGACGGGCGCGCATCAGCGACGCTGTACTGCGTGCCCACCGAGACGAGAGGCCGCCCGGCCTCCCGGCGCGCTGCGTCAGCGTAGGATGCTCCGAAGTTTAGCGAGAGCTCCTTCCGCGCTTCTGACAATGGTATGTTTTCTCTTACTTTGATCTGTATTCCTTTTTTCTCATTTTGAAATGCCTGACATGTCAGTGAGTACGCGGCGTGGGGCCCTTGACAGCTGAGACATTCTGCTCGAGTGGCACTGTAGTTATCAGTTGGGTGCTCATGATCACTGCACTTCGCAAGGGTCAGTTTTCAGCGGCATGTTTTAGATCCCTTGTTGAAGCATCTTCTCAGGTTTTGTACGCAGGGACGGATTTTACATTGAATGAATTCTGCTTTCCCAGCATCTGGTAGACGGGAACTCAAAAATGTCAGGATGATATTGGTGTCATCATCTCTTCACCGTTGCGCCTTATCGTGATGCGGTGAAAGGCAATGGCATCTTTATCCCGGAAGCCTTCAAGCAGGTCTGAATCTGTTTCGTGGATGAGATCGCGTTCTGATATTGTACCTTGTACAGTGTTCTGACTGCGGCGGAAAGGGGGGGGGGGATGGACACCAGGGGGTGAGCGAACTGTTTTTGCTTGAATAAGATGTCTGAGCATACTTTGTGACACTTAGACAAGAAGGTCACCGGATGCGAGTTTTCTTGCAGTATAGTTTTTGCCTATCATTTTATCGAGGGTCCTAGCAGTAACAAACACAGTGTCATGCCGGGAAACCCGCCCGGATTCCAATTCTGCCGGCCGCTAACTTTCTCCTACGAGCGTCCCTTTTGACAAGCCCTGGTGCTGCGCCGCAAGGCACGCGCCCTAACGCTCCCTGACAAGCCACGATGCTGCGCCGTACGGCAGCGGAGTCCTAAGGAGAAGCATCTGCAAGCAACACGCCTGGACCTGTCGCAAGAGGCCAGACAGCGAGGCGCCAGATTCCTTCTCTCTCGGACGCCACCGCGCGCGGCAAAATTTGAAGCGGTTGGCCCGCGCGATCGCTGATTGGTCCTTTCGGACTGCCGTCGAGTGCTGCCTTTGGATTGGCCAGTTCTGAGGGGCCACCGTTCCTCAGGCTATATAAGCCCCAACGCTGCAGCTTGGAAGGGTGTGACGGAGTGACCGAGTGACCGACCCACCGTGAGTCGAGTGCTGCTCACGAGTGGAGTCTGATGGTGTGACGTGCTGGTGTCTCGCTAATCGTCGCTGTGCGAGAACAGTCGCGTTGTGTAGCTCTCGGCCCCCGTGCCGATGTTGAACTATATTATGCCCTGTACATAATGTATAAAGCATTTTCTTAGTCTCACCGACGCCTGACTCGGAGTCTTCGCTACCGCTAAGAGAGCTGGCAACGCTCAGTCACGAAACGGGTGGCGAGCGCAACGGGACCAACTCTATGGCACAACATTGGATGGCAGCTATGGGATCGACCGACATCAGCTACCTCGGCGCGGTGAGTGCCTGAAGTTTTCCTCGAACGCCAGACTTTCTCTAACACAGGTTATAGTAGCTTAGAGAAAGAATTGGTGTAGCATTGTGTCAACCTTCTGTGTTTCAAGCCTAGGAAGAGTGTTTTGAAAACCAAGGGATGCTGAAGGGGTAAACAAGGCAGTGTGAGAAATGCTTGCGCGTGTCTAACTAATAGTGATATAGTAGTGTACGGCAAGTAGTTTCTAAAAAGGCAAACAGCAAGAGCCAGTGTGAACGATGGAGAGTTACAAGGTTAAAGAACTTCTCCAAATTTGTGAGGAGTTGGGCATTGATTTGGGCTCAACAAAAAGAAAGAAAGCGATCCTTGAGGTCATGAGGACTGCGGACGTGACGGCTGAGGAAGCCGAAGAGGCCTGGGCTGATATCAATGAAAGGCGTGAACGGGAGGAAAAGAGAGAAAAGGAACGTCGCGAGGAGGAGATGCGGGAGCGCCAGGCGCTTAGAGAGCACGAGGTTAAAATGTAAGAGCTGGAGCTCCGAAAATCCTCGCCAGCGCCTAGTCTTGCTTCGACGACGGTTCCCTCTAACACTCCAAAAATACGCGACCAACTGCCGCCCTTTGTAGTCGGCGAGGATATGGCTAAATACCTCGTTAAATTTGAGCATGTGTGCGAACGGAATGACATTGAGCGATCCCTCTGGGCACAGAATCTGTTAGCCTTGCTTCCCGGGGAGGCATCGGACGTGATAACTTGCTTATCGAAAGAGGCGTTTGAGAGCTACAGTGATGTGAAAGAAGCGCTATTGCGAAAGTACAAACTGTCGCCCGAAGCTTTCCGGCAGAGGTTCCGGTATGCACAGAAGGGCAGGGAGTCACATGTTGACTTCGCGTTTCGTCTAAAAGCCGACCTGGTTGAATGGCTGAAAGGCGAAGAGGTTTACGACGACCGCGATAAAGTCGTCGAATGCATCGCGTTAGAACAGTTCTACCGTTGCATTGATGAGGATGTCAAGCTCTGGCTGCAAGATAGGCTAAAGGAGGTTAAGCTAGACAAGGCAGCAGAATTAGCTGGAGAGTATTACCTCCGCCGCAGCTTGCACAGCAGGGCAGTGCGTGTAGAAAAAGCAGATAAGAGAGACGGGTTTTCAAGGAAGCCCGACGAACGGAAGCAAATCACGCGTCGCGAGTTTCGGAAAGACGAGTCCCTTACCAAAGAAACTGTGAAGGAAGGGCAGAATGCATCTCAGAATGCTAGCGACGGTCTCAAGCAGCGAAACAATGCGACGCGTTCTTTTGAAAAACGGAAGCCGTTAATCTGCTACAACTGCAAAAAGCAAGGGCACATCGCGGCGAACTGCCAAGAGAAAGTTGCTTTTGCAACGATACGGGAAACAAACAAAAACATGCGACTGTTGGAGCCCTACATGCAGGAAATTAAAGTAAACGGCAAGAAGTGCAGAACACTTCGGGACTCGGCAGCAACTATGGACGTCGTCCACCCGTCTTTCGTCTCCTCTAGTGACTTTACAGGAGAATGCGCTTGGATACGGCAAGTGGCCGAGGATGAGTGTGTCTGCTTACCGATCGCAGCGGTCATCATTGAAGGAGAGTTTGGAAAACTTAACACAGAAGCCGCTGTGTCTGCCGCCCTTCCGGAGCACTTTCCCTACCTGTTCTCAAATAGCTCGGAGCAGATGCTGAAGGATCAGGGCAAATGATTCTTTGCCGACGTGGCGTACATGGCCCTCACGCGATCCAAAGCGCGCCAACTGTCGAGGGAACTGGACTTTGAGTCGGTGAACGAACAGCCGTGCGGCACGCGGAGCGATCAAGGTAACTTGAGTGGCGGGCAGACACGGGAGATGCAGAGCTCGGAGACTGGCTTGGGAGAGCGTGGTTTGGACGAGACTGAGAGGGATACGTGCACTGCTAGCCGCGATCTAGACACGACGCCGCAGTTAGGCGACGCGGGCTCCATACTCGCTCCAGTTTCCGCCGGCTGGCAGGAGCTGGCCGCCGTTGAAAAGGAAACGCTCATTCGCGAGCAGCAGCAAGATTGCTCAATAGCCGATCTGATGAAGAGCGTCAGACTGGGAGTGGAGAAAAAGAGGGTTTCATTTTACGAGAGATCTGGCTTATTGTATCGCTGCTACACCGATAAGCAGGGTCGCAAATATGAGCAGATTTTGATCCCTCGAAAATATCGCTGTCAGTTACTGGAACTCGCGCACGAAAATGCGAGGGCAGGGCATCTTGGCTTAAAAAAGACCAAGGCTAGATTGGCTCAGGAGTTTTATTGGCCGTATTGTTGGAAGGATGTCGAACAATTCGTGCGATCTTGCGAAACCTGCCAGAGAGTGGGCAAATCCACTGACAAGTGGAAGGCGCCGATGAAGTTAGTGCCAGTCATAACAGAACCTTTTCGGCGACTGGTAATTGATATTGTAGGTCCTCTGCCAGAATCAACGAACGGGTGTAGGTATGTTCTGACGGCCCTGTGCGTCGCGACCAAGTTCCCGGAGGCGGTACCACTTAAGGAGCTAAATTCTTCCCAGGTCGTGGACGCTCTGCTCTCAATGTTCGCACGCGTCGGGTTCCCTTCTGAGATCCAGTGCGACAATGGCAGCGTCTTCACCAGCTGCCTAACTTCTACCTTTTTGGAAAGATGCGGCATTAAAGTGGTGCACAGTTCTATCCATCACCCGCAATCTAATCCAGTAGAGCGAATGCATTCGGTGCTGAAGCGCATATTGAGAGCCCTGTGCTTTGAGCGTCGCTGTGACTGGGAGGCCTGCATTCCCGCCGCTATGTTCGCCTTGAGGTCTGCTCCCCATGAGAGCACAGGCTTTAGCCCCGCGGAGCTCGTGTATGGCCGAAGCCTTAGAACTCCGCTGCGCATGTTGCGAGAGTGTTGGGAAGGCAGTGATGACGACCCAAATGTAGTCTCCTACGTCCTCGACCTTCTTCAGAGGCTCGGGAAAACAAAAGATATTGTAGAGAGGCACATGAAGGCGGCGCAAATCTTGTCAAAGGGATATTACGACAAGTCAGCAAAAAAACGCACCTTCGAAGTGGGTAGTCAAGTGATGTTGCTGCGTCCGTCGAAGAAAAACAAGCTCGAGGTTCACTGGGAAGGACCCGCGAAGGTTGTATCGAAGCTTTCCGATACCAACTACGAAGTGAAATTAGGGAGACGGCCCAACAAAATTTATCACAGCAACTTGATGAAGCCCTACATTCAGCGTCACGCGATTGTAAGCATGACGATAAATGCTGCCGATGAGGAAGGGGCGGAAATCCTGACGACAGCTGACATGAAAGATTGTGGTTTAGAGCTAATGTTAGAACAGCTGACTTTGGACGCGCGTCTAAGTACCACCCAAAAGGAGGATTTAAAGGGAATAGTTTCCGAGTTTAAGGAGGTTTTTTCGAACCGTCCCGGAAAGACCACGGTCTTAGAGCACGACATCGAGCTAACATCTGAGCAACCGATCCGCAGTAAACCGTATCGTTGTTCACCCCTGCAGAAAAAAATCATGGCTGAGGAGATTCAGCGCATGCGTGACTTGGGGGTTATAGTGCCAAGTGAGAGCGACTACACATCGCCCCTGATACTTGTCCAGGTTCCGGGAAAGGATCCGAGGCCATGCGTCGATTATCGGCGTCTGAACGCGATCACCCGAGATCAGACATATCCGATACCGAACCTAGAAGAAAGAGTGGAGACGGTGTCGAAGTCAAATTATATATCTACGCTGGACCTCGTGCGAGGCTATTGGCAAGTACCCCTTACGGAACGGGCTAGCCGTTGCGCCGCGTTCGTTTCCCCGTTCGGAACCTTCCGCCCACTCATGCTGAGCTTCGGACTTAAAAACGCGCCGTATTGTTTCTCTAGCCTGATGGACAGAGTGCTTCATGGTTTGGGCGAGTTTGCATCGCCATACCTCGACGATGTTGCCATCTTTTCGGACACTTGGGAAGAACATCTCGAGCACTTGCGAGTTGTATTGTGCAGGTTGAAAGAGGCAGGCCTCACTGTGAAACCAGCTAAATGTCACCTAGGTTGCGGTGAGGTGACTTATTTGGGCCATGTGGTGGGGCGCGGCCGGCGTAGACCTTCCGACATCAAGGTAGCCGCTATTGTAAACTATCCCCGGCCAACCACTAAGACGGATATAAGGGCTTTTTTAGGTTTAGCTGGATATTACCAACACTATGTGAGAGACTACTCTGACCTTGCCAGCCCGCTAACAGACGCGCTTCGAAAATCGGAGCCCGTTAAGGTGACGTGGGACTCGAAGAAAGAAAATGCGTTCCAAATGTTGAAACAAGCATTGAGCCATAAGCCGGTTCTAACGGCGCCAGACTTTTTGAAAGGTTTCATCATTCAATGTGACGCGAGTGATCGCGGAATGGGAGCGGTGCTATGCCAAGAAGATGCTAGTGGTCATGAACGACCAATTTTGTATTTGAGTCGAAAACTAAGTTGTAGGGAAGAGGCATACAGCACCTCTGAAAAAGAGTGCGCCTGCCTTGTGTGGGCAGTTCAGAAGCTGGCTTGTTATGTCTCCGGTTCTAAGTTTGTTGTGTAAACGGACCATTGCCCCCTAACCTGGTTAAGTAACATGTCGTCTAAAAGCGGCCGTTTGCTGAGGTGGAGCATGACCCTCCAGCAGCACAATCTGGTTGTCCGCTATAAGAAGGGAAGGTTGAACGCGAACGCCGATGCTCTAAGTCGTGCATTCTAGGCCTCGCTTCCTTCAGTGACCTCCTCGTTACTTACCTTCTCTCGCTTTGCAGCAAACTATCATGTTCGAAGGAAGAAAGGGGCAAAAATGAATGACCTCATTTGCTTCCTCAGTAGTGTGTTTTCGGTCCAAATGATTTCAATGGGACCAATCTGATTTTCATTATTATTGTTGATTATTAAGTGCTCCTGCTATTTTGATGTGTTGATACTTTGCAAAATGGTTGTTTGAACCTTGTGTACCAGATCGTACACATGCCTCTTGTTGCAGCGGGAATAAATGGGGACATCAATTTAGTTAGGTTAATTTGGATTATGGCTTCGTCTGGTGTTTGATGGGAGACAGAGGGCACTTGCTTGTGTTGGGTGTTGCCTTTTGCCGGTCGGTTTTGTAGTCTGCAGAACGACCAACCATGACCAGTGGCGAGAAGCAAGGGGATCGGAACGACCTCAGCGAAGCTGGTCGAGGTGCCTTGGCGACAACGAGGTCAACAGAGCTCCTGGCCTGCGAGTGGGACCTGGTGCTCGTGAAGTTACCTGGACTGGACGTGAACTTGGAAGAGCCTGACGAAGATGCGCGCCTGGCATCCGAGCCACGTGGAAGCAGCTCGTCTTCCCGGCGCCTTATCTGATGGCGGGGATGCTGTCATGCCGGGAAACCCGCCCGGATTCCAATTCTGCCGGCCGCTAACTTTCTCCTACGAGCGTCCCTTTTGACAAGCCCTGGTGCTGCGCCGCAAGGCACGCGCCCTAACGCTCCCTGACAAGCCACGATGCTGCGCCGTACGGCAGCGGAGTCCTAAGGAGAAGCATCTGCAAGCAACACACCTGGACCTGTCGCAAGAGGCCAGACAGCGAGGCGCCAGATTCCTTCTCTCCCGGACGCCACCGCGCGCGGCAAAATTTGAAGCGGTTGGCCCGCGCGATCGCTGATTGGTCCTTTCGGACTGCCGTCGAGTGCTGCCTTTGGATTGGCCAGTTCTGAGGGGCCACCGTTCCTCAGGCTATATAAGCCCCAACGCTGCAGCTTGGAAGGGTGTGACGGAGTGACCGAGTGACCGACCCACCGTGAGTCGAGTGCTGCTCACGAGTGGAGTCTGATGGTGTGACGTGCTGGTGTCTCGCTAATCGTCGCTGTGCGAGAACAGTCGCGTTGTGTAGCTCTCGGCCCCCGTGCCGATGTTGAACTATATTATGCCCTGTACATAATGTATAAAGCATTTTCTTAGTCTCACCGACGCCTGACTCGGAGTCTTCGCTACCGCTAAGAGAGCTGGCAACGCTCAGTCACGAAACGGGTGGCGAGCGCAACGGGACCAACTCTATGGCACAACAACAGACATTCCGACCACCGGGTCATCGACAAGGGAGTGGATGATCAGTAAACGAGGAAAATGTTGACAGTCAGGTAAGGTTCTTGCAAAACTCATCAGTGCAGTTCCTTTTCAGGGACCAATCAGGTTTTTTTTTCGAAGAAGAATTGCTGATTCAATATGGGTATACTGATGGTTCGTAAAATGTCGCTTGTGTGTTTCCGTATTATTCACAGGAAGGTCCCGGAGCCCCCCGACTGGCCTGAGCTTGACCATGGCCCCGACCGCCGCAGTTCCTAGTTTCTACCCTTCACCTTAAAATCTTTCACCACGGTGAGGATTACAGGAATCTTATTTCCTTCAAAACGTCATTAAACTGCCCACACGCGTAACTCCCTCGTCAGCAACAATGCTTGACCTGTTAATTGTCAGCAAGTCGACTGTACTTATATCGGCAGGAGTCATTGACAGTACCCTCAGTGACAATCTTCTAGTTTACGCAATTTGTACTTATGATGTCACACAAACTAACCCTAGCATGAAAATACAAAAGAAAATGCAGCATATTAATTGTGACACGTTAGATACTTTCAGAAGTGCTGTTATCAAGTTTGACTGGGGGCCTGTACTGAAATATATAAATGCTGATGAAGCATTCCATTTTTTCTTAGAACAGTTCATTTTAATTTATAGAGAATGTTTTCCATACAAGACAGTTAAAGCAGCTAAAAAGGCTCGCAAGCCCTGGGTCACGGCCCATATTCTTGAATGATTTCAAAGAAAAACAAACTGTATCAGAAATTCCTTAAAAGTCGCGACTCAGAAGACTTCTTAGTCTTCAAACGACATCGGAATAAACTAAATGCTGTCCTAAAGAAAGCGAGAAATGACTATCACATCAACCTATTTTATGGCATCAAAGATCAGAAGATCGATTGGAAAAGACTAAACACACTGTTGTGTAAGGAGCAGTCTAATGTGCCTAGCAGTTTAATTATTGATAACGAAACATTTACCGGTAAAGACCTAGCTGAGAAATTCAATGACTACTTCGTTTCGCTTGCAGATTCTGCACATGATCCTAGTGCTATTGATTACATAGGCAATTATAAGTCCAATACTCTCTTCTTTACTTCGTGTGACGACACGTAGGTACTGTCAGCCTTCAGGCGTATGAAGGTTAGTAAATGTGAAGACCCATTTGGAATTAAAATGCAACCAGTTATGCATGTTATAGATATTATTTCTCCAGTTTTAGCTCACATTTATAACTTAGCTCTAGATACAGGTGTATTTCCTTCTGAAATGAAAAAGGCAAAAGTGATTGTCTTACACAAGGCGGTTCTAAAGGTGTTCTAAATAATTACCGGCCTATATCTATTTTGCCAATATTTTCCAAGGGCTTAGAGCGAATAATTTTTGTACGCCTGTCTGATTTCCTTCAAAAATATAATGTCATTACAATGAAACAGTTCGGATTTAGGCAGCACTCATCTACAGAACTGGCACTGCTCCGACAAAAAGAATTCATTCTCACGAACATCGAGAACAAAATGATCACTTTAGGAATATTTGTGGACTTCTCAAAAGCCTTTGGCAGAATAAATCATACTACCCTTCTCTTAAAACTTTCTGCATACGGTATTAGGGATAAGATGCTTAATTTAATTTCCAATTACCTCAGTAACCGCGAACAGTTTGTCACTGTTGATAATTTTCACTCTGCTTACAGGCCTCTTAAACATGGAGTTCCCCTGGGAAGCTTACTGTGTCCGCTGCTATTCAATATATATATTAACGATCTAATAAATATAGATAAAGAAGTTTAATATGTAATGTATGCAGACGACACCACTTTCTTTTTAACTGGATCAGACGTAAATGGCTTAGTGGCGAAAGGAAATGAAGTCTTGGATAAACTGCATCTGTGGTCTATCAAAAATTCTCTCTTAGTTAACTCAAGTAAAACAAAAGCTGTATTTTTCAGAGCCAAAAACACGAATTATAACATAGAAAATCCTCTGAGATTGGGGTGAATGACATAGAAATAGCTAAGGTAGTCAAATCCCTGGGTGTTTACTTTAATGAATACATGCTGTGGGATGCTCATATTGAGCATCTACAGACCAAGTTGTCTCGTACAGTCGGAATTCTTAGAAAACTCCAATATATGCTACCTGAGAAAACCAAGCTTCTTTTCTATATAGCACTGTTCGAATCCAATATAAAATATTCTATCTTAATCTGGGGCAGCACTACAGCCACCAATAGAAACAAGCTGTTAACGGTACAAAAAACCGCTCTGAAAGCAATAGCAAATGTGCCTTCTTTTTCGTCTTCTGGGCCTTTATACTCAAAATATAATATAATTAAAGTTTCCTCGTTTTATGATTTGCGCCTCCTCCAACTGTAGAAATCATTGTCCGAACGTCGAATGCCGTTCTTAGAAGAAACTATCAATTTACGCGAAAATACGCACTCCCATCTAACTCGCCATCATGAAGTTTGGTATGTTCCACGTCCTCGCACTAATTACGGATTTCAAACACTAAATTACAACTTACCTGCTTTGCTTAATCAATTTCGCCTACCCAGCTCTTCCGTTCGTTTACCTTCGAACCAGCAGATGAAAACTTTATTTTTATAATATTTGCTAGCCTTGCCTTTGCGATACCTTGATTGTTGGAATGTGTTTGCTTTAAAATGCCTTTTCTTTTTGTATGTGATGTAAGATATATTATGTTCAATGCTTTTCCGGTTGCGGATAAACCGCACATTCTTATTTTCTCGATTTCTTTTTTGCTATGTTCAAATTGTGAACTAAGTGCTTTGTATGTTTGTATGTATGTTTTATATGATTTCATTATCCCTGCCGCCGATGTAGTTCAGGGGAAGGGAACGTTGTCAAGCCGCAATATTGCGGCTTTTTTTTCCCTCCTCCTGAGCCATGTGATTTTCCTTACATGTCTGGAATAAAGTTGACTTGACTTGGTATAGGGGCTAAGGGTCAGTGGTGACGCCAAGCAGCAAACTAGCTAGCCTTGTTACAAGGCCTTACCGGGAAAGGTATATTCGCTGCATACTGGTTCAAATACTCAGCCATTAATATGGCTTACAGTGAAGCATGGTTTCACCTTTTAATCCTTATACACCCACCCACAACCAAGCATATTTAGAACAGAACATCGCCTTAGCGTTACCGTCTTCTATGTTACTTGTTTTCAAATCCCTTTTGCAGTATCAGCTGGTCATTCTAACGCCACATGACACAAACGTAACTTCGCTAAGATCCTCGGATAAGTCCAGACCTGAGCTGTTCTTTTTATTCTCTCAAACTATTCTTGAAGCTACAGTGTCACCGCACTAAAGGTGAATCTGAAAATTTCTTTGTCTCGTGCACAAACTGCAGCTTTTTTTACTCTTTACCGTGACATAACCAACTAGTCTGTTCCAACTCGTGGTTCCTTCTGCACAACCCGCACAAGCACCGTTGTGCCTCAGTCAGATTATGCCACTGCATTTCAAGATTCCCTTTAGTTTGCGTTTCGACCGTTTAAAATCACTCCAATGTGCTATTTTGAATAACTGAATAATAATTTAAAGCACGCAATCTTAGCTATATTAAAAATGGGATTATCCCAGTTTTAATGAAGGACAGCTGTTAGTAGAACAGTGTGCTGAGCGGCTACTTGGTACGACATTATAAAAACGATAACTGCGCAAAAAGAACGCTAAAAGAGTCTGCGCTTATCCCGTGATCATGTTCTCTCTTTTCCCATGCCTTTTTGAGCAGTTCTTGTTTTTATAAGGTTTTTAGAAGCCTGCACTGCAGCCTGGCTTGTTCAAGTCACTGTGATTGTCCTGATCGAGAATTCACAACAAGAATCGCGTCGTCGCCCTGAAATCGCTATTGTAGGTTTGGGGGCAACATAACTTTTCAGTAAGTTTTAAAGCACAGTACCCTTAGGAACCGCGATCAAAATCTCTGAAGGATACGTAGCAGAAACAACCTCGTGTGCTCGCTTCGGTTGCGATCACTGCAACGAATGCAACTAGCTGCACAAAGCTAAATTCATTTCAGCATTCGAGAAAACACCGCGTGCGTACTGAGCTTTCACAGATGCACTTCCGCTGCCCTGACGGAAACACTTTCACTACGCGGACAATTGTCACTGTGCTGTTCCGCTTATGCACGTAAATTCACTGTGAGCAGTTGTTACTCGCCGTTGCTCATGGTGATTAAAACTCATTGAAATTGTAGCAAGTCGGAATCTTTCAAAGTGCGCAAGGAGGGGCGAGCTTTCGAGCACCTCTCCCCTGAGGTCATGTGACCAAAGTAGGTCTGGGTGGTGAAGGCAGTGCAGAGGCTGCTGGAACAAACTCCCTCGGTCTTGTCCCGGGGGCAGGTACTCGTGACCGAGTTAGGCCTGGCCATACGCGGAGTTAGCGTGGCCGTTCTATGGCGGGGTAAGGAGGCGGACGGAGGGGGGGGGGTGATGCAGGTATTACCTGTAAGCAGCGGACCAGGGGCTGTCATCTGAATTTTTACACTTTGTAGATCTGCTCTAGTCTCTTACAACTCATCCCATCAGCAGCCCATGAGGTTGTTCTGCTGTGACATCACGACTGACGAAGAGTGCACAGCAGTTAACAAGGACCAGTTACAGCGGACATGGAAAGAAAAAGGAACAATAAGACGCCTAAGCGCTGCGCTGTTCGAATTTCTTTTCATCATCTTTTTACTTGGGTAGTAGTAGCGTAAGCACTTTCCCGTTCTCCATGATTCATTCTAAGATGGCTCTAACGTCTTTTTCTTGCCATCCAGGTAAAAACGCGATGAAAAAAATCGAGCAGCGAAGCGCGTAGGTGCCGAGTTCGATTCACTTTTCATCGCGATTGTGGATCATGCAAAAGCTTATAAATAAGTGCTTCCCATGAAAGGCAATAAAAAGGTGGCATTGGTACGCCTGAAGTGAAGGGACACATGCCTTAAGCGAACGCACACAAAATGCACATCGGCGGCTGTCGATTGTTTACTCGGCGTGTTTCCTGCAATGTGAGCAGCCATGCTAAACAAATGTGATGGCCACATCAAGCCGAAAGTGCATTGAAGAAATATTTGATAGACACCTGCACATCAAACATAAGCCGCCTACCAGAGTCATGGCGTTCAGTCCAACTTCATCACTAGGCCACTGGGTCACATCGATGGACGTAAGCGTGTAGCTGCTCTGCAGAACCGTGGCCAACTTTTGCAAAATCAGTGCGTCTTCTTCGTCGGCCAGGGCCAGTTCCAGGCTATGCAGGCGCTGACTGCGCGCAACCCAGTCGCAAAGCACTTGCGCGTCTTCCTCGCTCACAGAAAACCCTGCGAGGACGCGGAAGAACTTGTTGTTGGTCAATTTTTGAAAGAGCACCAAGGAAAATTAAACCACAGTTAGCCTGCCACTCAGTTAAACGCTTAGAGGTACTACAAATTAGCTGAAAAAAGGCGCAAACCACAAAACAAATGCACTAATAAACGAAGATAGAAGGAAGAGGAAAAGGAAAATCAAACTCACGCAGTGCAGATTTTTTAGGGGGAAATGGTGCGCCGTTTTCTGCTTTGGTTTGGTTTGGTTTGTGGGGTTTAACGTCCCAAAGCGACTAAGGCTATGAGAGACGCCGTAGTGGAGGGCTCCGGAAATTTCGACCACCTGGGGTTCTTTAACGTGCACTGACATCGCACAGTACACGGGCCTCTAGAATTTCTCCTCCAAAGAAATTCTAACCGCCGCGGCCGGGATCGAACCCGCGTCTTTTGGGACAGCAGCCGAGCACCATAACCGGTGAGCCACCGCGGCGGCTGGTGCGCCGTTTTCTCAGGTATTAATGGGCAATTTTCGTCGCATTAATAGGGACCAGAACTGCGATTAAGATATGCGTTCATGCTCCCTGCCTTGAAGACGGAGCCAGCGTTACAAGAAACTTGAGGGGACACTTAAGCTCTCCTTGAAGGGTATTCCGCGATAGCATTTATAGGTTCCTTCACTTACCGGCGGTCCTCTTTCCTTATCGCTTCTCAGGCAGGGCAGTTCTCTACTTAACGTGCATAGATCGCGGAAGGTCGTAACTGGCACAGTGGTGCAATTGCTAAGCGATGTACTATCGCGCTCACTAAAACTTGCAACCCGCGAGCGTGTGGCTGCAGCGTTTTCGGAAGCATGGTGGGGCCGACAAGCGGCGCGTTTGAAAGCTAAGTGGAAACGATTCTGCTGTTCCATCAGCCAGGAGCATACCCCGCGTCCTCTCTTTGATTCTCACAGGCGCCGGCCGTCTAGCCTTGCACAGGTGTGGTTTTATGGTGGGGCCGACGTTTTATGCTAAGGCCGGTGGCGTAATTATGAGCTGAAGCAGTGAGCTACGAGAGCGAGCAGTCGCAGGAAGACCTGTAATTAATTCAGCGACATAAAACACCCCTGTACGAACAGTTCTATTTGTCAGAACGAAAAGTAAACAAATGAGGCGGAACGATGACCGTCGTTCGAAGAAAAGAAATAAAAACAGGCTGAAGACGCCTAATAGCGGGTCATGCTTCCATGAGCGCTGATCATTTCACGCATCCTCGACGGAAGGGACGCATAGAGGGCATCAACGTAGCTCGTGTCCGCTCGGACAGCATGCCACGCTGCTTGGATGGCGATCCACAAGTCGTCGTGAGATGCGCTGTGGAAGCCTTGCTTGCATAATGTGCTCTTCATTCGACACCTGAAATGTTCAATAATATTAACGTTCGCACCCTTAGGGATCCATGAAGCTTGGGTACACCACGTTCGTGTAGCAATGTCATGACCCGCCTTGCTGTGTGGATGGGGGATAGATCTTGCTAACAAAAAGAAGTTTTCGTCGGGAAACGGGCCATCCAAGACATAAGGAATCGTTGTGCAGTTCAAGATCTCACAATACTTTTCGCTGGTCAGGAAGCCTTCAATTCGGACCAATGGAACCAGTCCTTCCCCAGACATGATTCCTCATACGTTTGCAGCCGTCCTGCCGCTTGCAGCTACACCCTGAATATATTCTTGATCATAGCGAGCGTTGTCAGGCCGTGCCGTGTCTGGTCCCAGATGGTGGTGAAGGTCGACTCATCTGAAAAGACGACCGTTTCCCACTGGTCAACACTCCAGCCACTGTGCTCACTGGCGAAATGGAGGCGGGCCGCTTTGTTCTGCTGCGTCAGTCGTGGCTTCTGCACAGCCAGCCAGTTCTTTAGATAGCCTTCGGCCAGCTGTCTCCTCACTGTGGAAATGGGAGCCGAAAGCCTTGCAGCATCGGAGAAATCTTGCGCGGTGCCAAACGAGAGAGCGTAAGCAGCCCCGATCAAAACTTCATCTTCTGTCGCTGTAGTTGCCCGCGGGCGTCGGTTATGTGGAGCATCTGAAATGCGGCATCCCTTTCGATATGCTTGCACCGTACGGTTGACTGTGTGTGCTGACCACCACGTCATATCTGCCATATCTGCCATTGTGCGCTGAGTGTAGGACCTCAGGGAAAGTTCTGAGATCCGTATACTTTCGCTTTCCGTAACTCGAGCCGTATTTGCAACAGCAATGTGCACCGCTCCTCCAAAACCGGCTGAAACTGTCAAAACCGCTTCAGTAATACAGTGATTGAAGCGTGATTCGGGCCACGGGTTTATCGGGCATCACAGGTGAAAGTAAAAGGTGCGAAACAAAATCAACTGCGACATGCCCCTTGCATTTGTCACGCAAGCGCCGGCGATTGGATAACGCCATGGTACAGCAAAGACCAGACGGCACAGGGGAGAGGACTGAGTGGTGGAAGGGCAAAATTCTTTCCTTTTTGTTTTCAAGTGCGTCGCTTGTCGGCTCCACCATGCTTCTGGAGAGCGCTCCGGCCACGCTGCTTCAGATTGCAAGTCATATTGAGCGCGATAGTACCACTGCCCATTCAGGTGACTTTCAAAAAGGCCACCAGTGGGGCTTGTCACACCCAGGTTGCTGTGCCCTAGCAACCTCTCGAGACCAGTCGTCATTTCTCACGGTGAGCAGGTACCACGACCCGGATTTTTCGCTCACATCTCCGACAACGTCGACATGGCCAGTGCTGGATTTGCTGCAGAACGGCAGACTAATCGCTGTCGCGTTATTACACTCATGCTCTAACAATCGCCAAGAGATGCCTGGGTATGGTCGAGTTCGGTAAGCAGTAGATATGCGAATGAAGCACAAAGCAAGGATATCTAAAGTGTACGACACTAAGCCTTCAGTTCAGCGGCGCTGATAAGTTAGTGCTGACTCACAATCGTGGCCGAGGCTAGCGTCATAGTCATTAAAACTTCCTGTTGGGCGAGTTGGTAGTTCATCTTGAAGTAGAAATGTTATAGCGCAAACAAAGACACGGACAAGAGAGACGAAACACACACACACCCGCTAGGGTCTTAAACCAAAAAGTTGCCTTGACGGATCGGAGATAAGTTCCGCCGCCACGCGATCCTAAATCCGCCTCGTGTGGTAGAAGCCCAACATGTGGCCTTTTTCTTTCGCTTTGTCCCTGTGACTCTTGTCCATGCGACTCTTTGCCCACAGTGACGGGATTTGAAGGCGTAGCCTAGTTTCCCAAGCCATGCAACCCTAGGAAGCCGAGCACCAGACCGGGGCATAGCTTGAACCCATTTTGAGAAAACCGGTGGGTACCCGGCCGGCGCCGGGAGTCGAATCCACCACCTCCAGAAGCCACAGCGGGTGCTCTACCACGAGGCCACAGATAGCGCGTGTGTGTGTGTTTCGTCTCTCTTGTCCGTGTCTTTTGTTTGCGCTATAACATTTCTAGCGTCATACTGTGGTCGCTGATGGCGGAGTCTCTTGCTTCGCATGTGTCTCGTGACTACTTTTGTCCATTTTCTCCCTGTTGCATGCGCTTTTCGTGAGTTAGTAAATGACTGAGTTAGTGAGCGACTGAGTGAGGGAATGAGTGGCCAAGTGAGGGAATGAGTGGCTAAGTGAGGGAATGAGTGGCTAAGTGAGGGAATGAGTGGCTAAGTGAGGGAATGAGTGGCTAAGTGAGGGAATGAGTGGCTAAGTGAGGGGATGAGTGGCTAAGTTAGGGAGTCAGTGGCTGAGTGAATGGCAGCGACTGAGTAAATGACTGAGCGAGTGAGTGAATGACTGAGCGAGTGAGTGAATGACTGAGCGAGTGAGTGAATGACTGAGCGAGTGAGTGAATGACTGAGCGAGCGAGTGAATGACTGAGCGAGCGAGTGAATGACTGAGCGAGCGAGTGAATGACTGAGCGAGCGAGTGAATGACTGAGCGAGCGAGTGAATGACTGAGCGAGCGAGTGAATGACTGAGCGAGCGAGTGAATGACTGAGCGAGCGAGTGAATGACTGAGCGAGTGAGTGAATGCCTGAGCGAGTGAGTGAATGACTGAGCGAGTGAGTGAATGACTGAGCAAGTGAATGGATGACTGAGCAAGTGAATGGATGACTGAGTGAGTGACAGTGACTTACCGACTGGATGAGTGACTGAGTAAATGAGAGTGAGTGTCTGAGTGAGTAAATGAGAGAGTGAGTGCCTGAGTGAGTAAATGAGCGAGTGAGTGCTAAAGTAATGGTTGGTTGGTTTATGGGGTTTAGCGTCCCAAAGCGACTAAGGCTATGAGAGACGCCGTAGTGGAGGGCTCCGGAAATTTCGACCACCTGGGGTTCTTTAACGTGCACTGACATCGCACAGCACACGGGCCTCTAGAATTTCCCCTCCAAAGAAATTCTAGCCGCCGCGGCCGGGATCGAACCCGCGTCTTTCGGGACAGCAGCCGAGCACCATAACCGCTGAGCCACCACGGCAGCCTGCTAAAGTGAGTAAATGAGCGAGTGAGAGACTGAGTGAGTGCCTGAGCGAGGTACTCAATGAGTGAATCAGTGAGTGCCTGAGTGAATTCTGGAGCCGTACCTTTCTGCGGTCGCTACAACAGACCTTTCCGATGCATTGCAGGGCTACAACGGACCTACAAAGGTCGGAAAGATTCGTTGTAGCGGCCACAGAATGGCAAGCTCTCGTAGTAGCTTAGATTTGAAGAGGAAACGGAGGAAACTAGTGAAACTAAAGGCTATTAACGAGTTAGCATTAAGAGGGAAAGTATATGAATTCAGGATTTCGCTGCAGAATAGATTTTCGGCTTTAATTGAAGAAGACGACTGTAATTTTGAAACAATGAACGATAACCTCACAGCTGTCGTTACGGAGTGTGCCGCAAAAGTAGATAGTAGGATGGTTCGACAGGACAGGATTGTTGCCATCTCATTTCTGCGCCCAATGGCTTGTACTGTCCACTCTGCCCTGTCAATCAGCCGGAGCGGGTATTCGAGGTTCATGCCAGACAGAGCTGCCTCTTGGTGCTCAAGAGTTGAGTTGCGATTCGTCGGGGTAGCTCACGTTTTAAGGAATGAGCATGCTATGCGGTATAACCAGGGGCCACCCTCAGTGAGCTTTATTACGGTATACAGTTGCGTTGATTTCATTTAGAAGGCTATGGCAGGGATTGGCATTAGTCTGCAACTGTCTCCACGTTACCGATCATTCCTGGTAACGTCTTGCTTGGTGGTTTAGTGGTGGTAGTTCTTTTCAGACTCTCCGTTAGCATATACGCTATAAGCACATCTTTACTGAATACGAAAACAAAGGAATATTTAAGTTCTGCATAAAGAGGGAAGGGTGGTGGTACCGGGACAAAACTAGGTGTTTATTCTCAGCGCAGCCACACATGAAGCTACACATGGTCAACATGCACGACAAATTGCGCCTAGCTTGACTAACATGCCAACAATTGATGGTGGTACTGGAGAGCGAAATATACACGCTTGTTATGGTTATGCTTTGTAAGAGCGGATTCATCGGAAGTTGCCAGGCATCTCTGCCAGTACCCTCAATATAGTCTAGGTGAACTAGCACACGTCAGCTGCTGTCAAAGGAGGCATAATTTGCGTTTTCAGGCAGCTCACAGCCAGCTGTTATTTTAAGCTGTCATCTGTGCGGGCGAGCTTTGCAAAAGCTGCAGTAAGCATAGTGAAAGGCAGCGTACACGAGGAAACTGACGCTCACAACAATCAGTATCAAAGAAGTGCTAGAGACTGCGCTAGTTGGAACATGGTCATATGTAAGACGTGCACTCCTTTGGTTGACAAAGACAGTAAAAGACGATTACACGACCATTTAAAGGCAACCTACCAACTGAGACTTTCTTCCATTGCAGTGAAAAACACAGTTCACTTCCGTGTCATCTTTCTTTTCCCATGTATGTTTTTATCAAGATTTCATTATGTGCTCTTGTTTCGTTTTTTTTTTCACTACATCGAATGCAGTACAGATTGCATTTAACTGGTCGTGTTGTCTTTAAGTCTGTCTTTATCAATTTAAGCAGCGCACGTCTGGCACATAACTGAGCTTCACCTCTCAACTTTGCGCACTGGCAGCTGATAGACACCACCACTTACTTACACTTCAAACTGAGATACTCGATGCTGCTGTTCAGAGCGATACCCTCAATGACCAAGTGTGCGCCAGAAGTGGATGCTGGGAAGCGCACGTCGAGTCGCCTCAGACTCCGTGTGAGGGGCAGGTAGGCTCTCAACGCCGGCACAATCTCTGGATCCACGTCTCTCATCCGGAACACCACCTCGAGAGATGACAGATGATCTCCACACTGGCAGCCGACACGGTACGGTGAGCACGGTGGCGTGAACACCAGGTTGATTGGTACGTCAGGCTCTTCTACCAGAAAGTCGCGGAACGTGTAAAGGAGCGCCGCCGACCGGAGTTTGTTGCGAGCGCTCAACCTGGAACCACATGACAGCTTTCAGGTCGTTGCCAATATGTAAAAATGTTAGTTAGTTAGTTATATGGGGTTTTACGGAGCATAAGCAACTATGGCTATCATGCGCCAAACACAAGGTTAGATGATGTTATGTCAAGTGTATAGAGGTTACATTATATTAAATTTAAAACATTGGCTTTCTTTAGAAACTTACTAACAAGTGAAAACTCGACAAGTGTTTGCTCGCCTAAAAGCAATACGGGATGAAATGGAATGTGTTCATTCTAAAATACCCTAAAAAAATTTTTAGAAGTTCTTCGAGTTGCGAACAAGAAATTAAAATGTGATTTACTGTGAGCTCCTCACCACACATTTCACACACAGGTTTGTCTTTTTTTGTTAATAAGAAGTTATGGGTGACGTGTGTGTGGCCTATGCGTAAACGACATAAAATTACTTCGATAAAACGTTCTTTATGGCGGCATGATTTCCATTCTTTCAAAATGTGCTTTACAGTATGCAGCTTGTTGTTTCCTCCATTTTCCCAAGAATCTTGCCATTTGGCTCTTAGTTTGCTATGCACTAACTTCATGTAATCCTTAGGAGGCAAATTCACATGTTTTATTTCCATGGTTCTGGCTTGTGCAGCACACATGTCGGCTCTCTCATTATCCCTAATGCCAACATGACTGGGATCCCACCAGAATTTTATAACATGTTTTTCTGTTGTGACCTTTACTATATTGTGTATGATGCTTCCAATCAGTGGCTCCGTGGCATTTTTGGAGTTTAATGCTTTAAGGACGCTCAGTGAATCTGTATAAATGATGCTGTTTTTGATGTTTTCATTTGTTATTTTCTGTACCGCAGCACAAATGGCAGAACACTCAGCGGTGAAAACTGTAGCACATGAGGGCAGTCGTACTGCATTTTAATTTTTTCCTTGTATTCCTGCGCTTCCTACATGAGCATGGGTTTTTGACCCATCAGTATAAAATGCAGTATAATTTCTGCATTTTTCTTGTAGTCCTAGATATTGTTGTATTATATAGTCATGTGGTGTACACCTTTTCCCAAGGCGTGTTAGTGTGACGTCACACAGTGTGGGGAGAGCGTACCATGGTGGTAGCGCTTCGTGTCTTGGGGCAATATTTTAATTTCATTCAGTATGTTCAGAGCTTGGCATTTTTCTTCGAAGCGCAAGAGCAACAACTTAATCGCGTGAGGCTTGTTGAAGAGTATTCGGGATGGGCATTTCGTGACAATTGGGTAACAGAGATGTTTGGGCTGAGAAAGGATTTTGAGGATGTATGTACAAGTTAGTGCAGTTCTTCGATCTTCTAAGGAAGGTTCATTAGTTTCCACATACAGACTTGCTATTGGGGAAGTTCTGTAAACACCGGAAGACAACCTTAAACCAAGTTTGTGGATAGGATCCAGTCGTTTTATGTAAGATGGCAACGTTCGGATGCGAAACACCCAACGCAGTATTCATAAATGAGCACCTCACCCGTTGCAACAAGCAGCTACTCGGGGCTACAATGAAAAAGAAAAAGCAAGTTGGATGGAAGTATGCATGGTGCAAAGACGGAAAAATTTTTGCGCGCAAGGAAGATGGCTCGTATGTGATCCATATCGCATCAAGGAGTGACCTTGATAACATGACTAGCGATAATGGGACAACGTAGTCATATCTGTTTACCAAGGAGCCAAAGTACGCAGAAACATGAAATTTCATGCCAGTGAAGCCCGACTGCCTTAAAAGCCTGAAACCTGAAGGCACATTGTCTTTTCTTCACCTAAATTCCCGTTCGCTGGAAAATAAGCACGATGACTTTGAACTGCTACTCAATTCCGTGGATATCAAGTTTGATGCTGTTATGGTATCTGAAACTTGGTACACTGAAGCCTCCTGTACCTTTGATCATTCTGATTATAAAAGCTTTGCTCTTTGTCGTCCGCAGAAAAGGGGTGGTGGTTTGCTGCTTCTTTTAGAACACTGTTTTAACGCGCATATTGTTGAAGAATTTTCTGCGTCAAATGAGAACTATGAGGCACTGACTATTCGAGATGGCTGTAGATTTTTCACCGTGATTTATCGCCCACCGCATGCAAACATCACCGTTTTTCTGCGATTTCTTGAGCAGCTTTTTGACTTCATATCTTTAAACAAGTATTTCTTATTTCTTAGTGGGGACGTTAACATTGACCTGACTGTCTCTTCCAGCTATCGAACTAGTCTGTTACCAGTTTTCGATGCATATGGTTTCGTCAACCTCATAAATGAGCCTACACGTATAACATCATCTTCGCAAACTCTAATTGATATATTTGTTGCCAATATCGACAAGCCTTCAACTTCTGGCACCCTTGTGTGGGACATTAGTCATCACTTGCCTATTTTCGCATTTATTCAAGATAGAACAGCACCACAGATAGAAAACTCATCTACATGGTTTTTTCAAAAGATCACTAATGCTTCTTTAAACAGTTTTCGTGCTGATATTCAGGCCCACAACTGGGCTCATGTTCTTGAAAACACTGATGTTGATTCCATGTATGACGCTTTCCTGTCAGATATTACAGACATATACAAAAAGCATTTTCCTTACACGACACGCTCGAGTGCCAAAAACTCTCGAAAGCCATGGATTACAAGCTACCTACTAGCTCAAATTAAATTTAAAAATGCACTATACTGGAAATTCATAAAATCAAAAGATCCGTCAGATTTTAAAGCATTTAAGTCGTTCAGGAATCGTCTAAATGCTAAGCTTAAGAAGGCTAAAGATCAGTACTTAATGGCGCAGTTCAGTGATGCAATTAAAAGCACTGATTTATTATGGAAGCGGTTAAACAGTCTTCTTCGAAGTAAAAGCCCAGCTGTACTCACCAGCTTGAGTGTGGGTAATAACATTGTGGCTGACAAACAGCTATCTGATATGCTTAATGACCATTTTATTAGTGTTGGCACCTCAAACAGTGAACCAGCAATAAGCTCTGCCCCACTTCCTGGACCAAGTGCAGTTAGTAACAGTATGGTGTTCTTCCCCACAACTGAGACTGAAATCATTGCTGCATTCCAGACAATGAAAAATTCTAAATCACAGGATGTGAACGACATGCAGATTGCCCCAGTGAAATATATCCTAGACCTGATTGCACCTGTCCTGAATAAGATATACAACTTAGCTCTGGAGTGCAGCAGTTTTCCCAAGAACATGCAGATTGCAAAAGTGGTAGCCCTACATAAAGGGGGTGATAAAAATGCCATAAATAACTATCGTCCCATCTCCGTACTACCCATATTTTCAAAAGGCTTGGAGAAAATAATGCACACACGCCTTAACAACTTTTTAAACAAATTCTCACTTATCTCGCCGCACCAGTATGGCTTCCTGAAAGGCAAATCCACAGAATTTGCACTATTAACAGAAAAAGAATTCATTATTGACGCTTTTGAACACAAAGAACTTGTACTAGGACTGTATATTGATTTCACGAAAGCATTTGACTGCGTACATCATGTAACTTTATTATCTAAGCTGCAGCATTACGGAATACGCGGTAGTGCAAATCGTCTCCTTCCCTCATACCTTCAAAAGAGGTGCCAGTGTGTCAGCAATAACAATCATAATTCCGACATAAGAACCATCACTTCCGGCGTACCGCAAGGTAGTATTCTTGGACCTCTGCTATTTGTTGTTTATATTAACGACATTTTTTCTCTTCTAAACAATCCTACATGGGTTGGGTACGCGGATGATACTGCTATGTTTTTCAGAGGGGCAAATACTGATGATCTAGTCTGCTCGGCAAATCACGCTTTATCATTAGTTAGAGACTGGTCGCAAACAAATTACCTGCGGTTGAATACCAAAAAAACTCAAGCTATTCTTTTCCGTACTAAGAACACAAAGGTAAACATCAAGGGCAAAATTCTTTTAGACTGCGAAGAGGTAAGCATTGTCAATGAAATTAAGACTCTTGGCGTAACATTATAGGAAACTCTAACTTGGAACAAGCATGTTGATGGGCTTTGCAACAAACTTAATAAGGTTTGCGGGATACTAAACAGAAACCGCAACTTCTTGCCAACAGCAGTTAAACGCTTAATTTATAACGCACTATTTTTGTCGACACTTAACTACTGCCATTTAGTCTGGTCAACTACAACGAAAGAAAACATACAGAAACTTAAAATTTGCCAGAAACGTGCCTTGCGTGCTATTGCTAATGTTCCTTGTCATGCACACACTTCCGATTACTTCTTGCGCTATAAGCTTCTTCCCACGGAATGCATTTATCCTTACCGTCTAGCTTGTACATATCGCCCATCCGTATCGGCGTGCAATCACAGCATCCTGAATTTGTTAAACCTTCGCCCCCGAAGTTACATCTACAATACACGTCATAATGACGCATGGGTGGTGCCTCACTGTCGTACAGAGTACGGTCGCCAGTCCATTTCGTATCATGCTGCTATTCTTCTAAATAGCCTTGCACTCATCGATAAATTCCCGGAAAAATTGTCATCACGAGCGCTACATGAACATTTCCTTGCAGCCAACATCACATGATTCTCTTGTATGATTGCGTTTTGTGTTTTTCTTGGTGCCTTTTATTTTTTTTGGTGCCTTTTTGCTGTAAAATGTCTTAATTTCTGCTACCACTAAAGGTACCGTGTTTTAAGAATTTTTAAAAATTGAAAATTATTAAACTGAACGTGTTTTTAATCTGAGTGTGTTTGAAATTTTTATGTTTAAAACCTGATGTGTTCTAGAATGTGTGTTTCGAATGTATTTAAAACTGCATGTGCTTTCATTTGGAGTGTTTTTGTTCTGTAGGGTGCAAAATTTTAGGTCTGAGATGAAGTGTGAAACTGAATTTTGTATGTGCACGAGCAATACTGCCGAACTGTACAGAGGGGGCCGGGCTTTGTCAAGCCGCAGTTATGCGGCTTTTACCCGTCACCCCCTTTTCTCCTTGAGAGAGAAAAATAAAGACGATTTGATTTGATTTGTCTTGCTGAGCCACATACTATGGACCCATAGTCGAACTTAGAGCGGACCTGAGAACGATAGATGTGTAACAGGCATGCCCTATCAGAACCCCAGCGTTTTCTTGACACTAGTTTCAGCACATTGAGGGCCTGGGAAGCTTTTTTGTTTAAGCTGTTTATATGTGGCAAGAAAGTGAGCTTTTTATCGAAAGTTATCCCTAGAAATTTATGCTCTTGTTTGACAGGTAATGACGTTTGATTTAAATATAGTTAGGGGTCGGCCTGTAGGCCTCGTCTCAAAGAGAACAGAACCGCTACTGTTTTCTGAGGGAAAAATCTAAATCCGTTTCTATCTGCCCAGGTAGACAGTTTATTTGTTATTGCGAAGCAATACTACTTTCGCTACCACCTCTGCCCGTGCCGTGCCGCGGCCGCATAGCCATGCTTGACCTTTCGCGTGACCTCGCTGCATGACGTCATACCATCTGTGTAGAAACGGGGCACCATCTCACGCCGTCGCCTTGCGCGGCGCATAGCCACGGCCTGATTCCCGCTCCTCTCACCAGGGGCGCTGCGCGCTATGTGACGTCATACCATCTGCTTAAAAACGGGGCTCCATCTCACGCCGTTGCCTTGCGCAGCGCATAGCCACGGCCGAGGCCTCTCTGCGCTCTTCTCGTCAAGCCCATGAAATGCCGCCTCCAGCCTATACGCTTCGGCAGGTTGCAAACAGAAAGCATCAGTTAGCTGCGGAGACAGAAGAAGGACGAGAAGAACGGCAACAGAACCACGTATTGCTTCGCAATGCTATTAAGGCGAAAGCCTTTAATGTCTCATCGTTGTCAGCAGCAGTAGTGGACAGAAATGTCACGCTTTTCAGTTGGTCGAAACGGTCGTGACGTCACAGTGCGCCAATTTCAAACGGGGCCGATTGTACTTTGGCTAGTAACCATGCGACCAATTCAAGGGATCATATAGTGATGCTCCAAGTAAGTGGGACTGAGCTTAGTTAATTGCTTAAGTACCCAATTAACCTAATTAACTTTTCTAGTCAGGCCATATAAATAAATAAAACCGAGTAGGAAATTGGTCGAGCTCGGGAATCGAACCCCGGTCTTCGGAGTGCGACACGAGCATGCTCCGCCATGCCAGCTCGATGGTTTGGAATGAACAAAAGCGCGTCTAGTGAATACGGTGTCTTGGCACACTGCCATCCTCCTCCCTTCTCTTCCGGCGAGGTGTAGGTGTCCACCGGGATATGAGAGACAGATACATTTCCTTTCCTCAAAAACCAATTTACCGACGAGCGAGGCGTAGAACCGAATGAGCGATGGCGTTCTATGGACTCCGTGGCAGCGTTGCAAGACGCTGTCGCGTTCCACTCTTAGAGGCGAAGCTTAACATCTTAACCACACATCAGCGACCGCGCTTTAGGTCAGAAAAGTGCACCCCCCCCCCCCCTGAATTTTGACGGGTGTCCACCGAGATGTGAGACAGTTACTGAGTAATTTCCTTTCCTCAAATACAATTTTCATTTTCTTCATAACGGGCCATCTTTGTCTTTCTTCTTTCACTCCCACTTCCTCCCTTCCTCTACGGTGCGGTTAAGGTGTCCACCGAGATGACACAGAATTACTGCGCCATTTCCTTTCCTCAAAAACCGTTGCCTTCAAACGGCAAGGCATCGCGCCGAACGGGTGGTGGCGTTCCGTGTACTCCCTGGCAGCGCTACAACACGCTGTCGCGTTCCACTCCTAAAAGCGAATCTTAAGCGTCATTAATTAGCAGTTAATGAGCAGTCAGGCATTAATCAGTAAATAACCATTAATTAGTGATTTGTCATCACTTAGTAATTAGTACTCAGTTACATGTGGCGCCACCAGTGACACAGAAGCAGTCAAAGTGGTGCGGAAAACGCTTTCGCTTCTACGCACTTTAGACAGTCAAAGGGCCCCCTGAATTTTTGGAGGTCATCTACATAAACTGAGTACATTATGAATTTTGGGATTACTTTTCCTATGGAGTTCATTTTGATGATGAATAAGGTCGTGCGGAGGATGCACCCCTGGGGTACGCCAGTTTCTTGAATAAAAGTGTTGGAGAAGGTTGCGCCTAGGCGGACTCTGAACGTGCGATTGGTCAGGAAGTCGATCAAACAGCTCAGCATCCTGCCGCGGATACCTAGGCCCGCTAGGTCACGGAGGATACCGAACCTCCACGTGGTATTGTAAGCCTTCTCCAGGTCGAAGAAGACCCCGATACAGTGTTGGTTGTGGATGAACGCTTCCCGGACTGTGTTCTCAAAGCGTACAGGGTCAATCACACTTAGCGTGAACACGGCTCCGCGTGGCACCGCGCTCCGCGAAGCGCCGCTTGCAGCGCCCGCAGGAAGCGGCGGTGGATTCTCGGGCAGGCGCAGAGAGCGCGATGGGCGGGGCCACCAGCGCGTCGTCTGCTTCTGCGCGTCGTCTGCTGTCGTGTGGAGTGTCGCCGCGAAGAGCGCTTGCCTGAGGTGCTGACGGGAAATCGTCGACTGTTTCAGACCGATCAAAATGCTCGTTACGCAGCACACACTTCTCTAAAACGGTAGCTCAACATTACTAAAACTCTCTTGGCGTGTAATAAGGCAGTTGCACGGCCCTGACTTCATACTGTAGGAATGCGAAATGGCTGGTGAATGGCAGCCGCATGCCGCGCTCCCTTCCTCGCCTATCTCTCAGGAACAGCGAGGAGAAAAAAAAAGAGTTCGAATTGCTTCTTTGTTTTATTTCGAACGAGAACGATGCATGAAATTATCACATGAGGCATGTTTATCTCCGAGTTCTACTACTGCATTTAAGTGATCGTTACACGCGAATGTAGTCGACCTGAGTTTCCAGACTAGAAGCCACCGAAGACAAGCAAATGGCTGAAAAAATATCTGCAAAATGATCACGCAACACGGAGTGCCGCATTCTTCAAGTCATTGCGCTGTCTCGGCCGGGAGTCGGCACTGATGGTGAGGTTAGATCACTTCGAAAACCACGGTGGCTGCATGTAGTGTGCTTGCACGAAAAAAAAATGCTAGGCGTTGTTATTAAGGGTAAATATTCGATGTGGCAGAAAGAGGCGTCGTGGTTATCGCTGTGATCGAGACCAAGCGCCGCTGGCGGCTAGCCAGCCGAGTCAGCGCAATGAGCTGCAGAATGGCGCACTCGCGGAAAGATTGTGTGATGAGTTTGCAGAAATTTTAGGCAGTCATCGACTTATCACTGGCAGCTTTCAGTCAGAAATTGCAGCCCCTAAATGCAGTAGCAGTTAATCTGTGAACACAGAACCACGTCGTAATGTCTTGTGTTCCAGAGGAGCAAAGAGTACAAATTGTGGAAAAGTGTGTGCTGCGTAACGAGCATTTTGATCGGTCTGAAACAGTCGACGATTTCCCGTCAGCACCTCAGGCAAGCGCTCTTCGCGGCGACACTCCACACGACAGCAGACGACGCGCAGAAGCAGACGACGCGCTGGTGGCCCCGCCCATCGCGCTCTCTGCGCCTGCCCGAGAATCCACCGCCGCTTCCTGCGGGCGCTGCAAGCGGCGCTTCGCGGAGCGCGGTGCCACGCGGAGCCGTGTTCACGCTAAGTGTGATTGACCCTGTACAAGGTGATCGGTTGTGGAACATGTCTTTTTAAAACTGCACTAGTGTATATATAAAAGTTGCTGGGACTGAAGTATGAAGGTTAGTCTGATGTTTAGAATGCTTTCGAATGATTTTGCTATACAGCTAGTGAGTGCTATTGGCCTGTAACTGGTGGGACTAGTTGGTGGTTTCCCAGGTTTTAGGAAGGGTACTATGATCGCTTCTTTCCATGCTTGGGGGATTTCTCCACTCATCCATATTTTATTAAAAAACTTTAGGAGAGCCTCTATGGCAGTCTCAGAGAGGTGGGCAAGCATGGCATAATGTATATTGTCTGGGCCGGGTGCTGTTTTTTGTACCAGACGTTAGTACTGTGTTTAGTTCCTGCATTGCAATAAGCTCGCATAAGCTCGCATTAATAAGCATCGCATTATTCGCTGAATCATGGCTGACACCCGACATTCAAGATTTCGAACTACTTCATGACAATCAGTCATTTAACGTCTACCGGCGGGACAGCGTAGACCGCAGGGGAGGCGGCATCCTTGCTCTAGTGAAATCAAGCTTTTCTTCCACTCTAGTTAGTATTACCAGCCATAGTGAAATACTATGCATTAAATTCTCCTTTCACTCTGGTACCAACATACTAGTCGCATGCTACAGAGCCCCTGACAGCGATCCGTCGTTTATTGATGACCTTCACTCTGTTCTTGAAGACTTACGGTCTCGTTTCCCTCACGCCAATCTTAAAGTCTGTGGGGACTTCAATTTCCCTGACATCCCCTGAGAAAACCTGACTGCATCATCTCGGCAATCCAAAGACTTTTTAGAACTAGTCCTTACCTTCAACCTTTCTCAAGCTGTGTGCCTTCCAACGCGAGGTTCAAACATTCTCGACCTAGTCCTCGTTTCTAACCCTCAATTGATCGAATCGCTTTCGTGTACTAGTGGACTAAGCGATCACTGCCTAATATCTTTCAACCTTTCCATTCAAATTCCCATCCACCAACCGCCTATTAAATTTATCCGAGATTATTCCAAGGCTGACTTCGCGAGCATTAACGCCCATCTCGGAGATTTCCTTTGCGCTTTTGGAATCTCCAGACACACGAAATCGGTGAATGAAAACTGGTGTTTTTTTAAGGAAAAACTTTTATCTCTTATAGATACTTATGTCCCGCTAATCTGCATCCGAGGGGACACCGGCAAACCGTGGTACTCCAATGCGCTGAGAAAATTATCTCGAAAGAAGAAACGCTTTTTCCGCAGTGCCAAGAAATCAGGATGCACTGTGAGGTGGCAGAAATACGTTGATTGCCTACACGAATACATACACCTTTTACGATCTTCGAAAAGAAAATTTTACTGCCACGACCTCATGAACATATCACGAGTGAACCCGAAAAAATTCTGGAGCCTACTCATACCCAATAAAAACCATTCCTACAATATTTCTTTGAAGGCGCGAGACGGCTCCGATGTTACAGATCTCGAGCGCTCCGATGTAATGAACACATATTTCACCTCTGTTTTCACTCATGACCCCACACAAAGCAGCAGCTTTGACCTGCCTAACCTTAATTATGCACCTATGCCACTTATTGCCATCACGTCAGAGGGAATCTTAAATCTCATTGACAACCTGAAACCATACACTTCTCCTGGACCAGACAACATCCCCGCCAAGATCCTCAAAGGAACAAAATACATTACAAGCCAAATCCTACAACTGATTTTCGCCCAATCTCTCGAAACTAGCCAACTTCCGGAAGACTGGAAGATAAGCAAAGTTGTACCAAGTTTCAAAGCTGGAGATCACACCGACTCCTCCAATCACCGACGGATTTCATTGACATGTATCTCGTGTAAACTCTTCGAGCACATATTATACTCACAAATTGCATCTCACCTCGATCAGAATCCTTTTTTCTTTCTCAATCAGTATGGTTTCAGCGCAGGCTTTTCGTGCGAAACACAACTCTTCGAGCTCACTACTGAACTGATGGGCACATCACATAACAAAATTATGCGCTAGCGCTTCCAGGTCACTTGGATTCATCCGGAGATCACTTGCTATGTCCCCCCCAGCCATCAGAGAACTAGCATATGAAACGTATACTCGCAGCAAACTAGAATACGCCTCGAAAATATGGAACCCTCACCAAGTCTACCTCATTGACTCACTCGAAGCCATCCAGAACCGGGCACCACGTTTCATCACCTTGCAGTACACACCTCGGCTCAGTGTTACTCTCATGAAATCATCTCTCGGTCTCAAATCATTAGCGCTTCGCCGAAAAATTTCAATCCTCTGCCTATTCCACAAACTGTACTTCAGTTTTCCAGCACTTCGTGAAAACCTTCTGCGCACTCCGGTACGATCATCTCGCCGTTTATATAATTCATTTAGCATACAGCGCTTGCACGGCTCCGCCAATGCATTCAACAAATCGTTTCTTCTTTGCGCGATCGAATTTTGGAATAACTTACCCGAAAACATTGTCGTTGAAACTAATGCTTCCAACTTTAGACAGCTACTCATCGACCATTTCCAAGAAGAACAAAACTTTCCATGTATCAGCTGCGATGTGCTGCAAAACGATCGCTTTATTGGACGCGTTGTTTAACTGTGGTGCGTATTTCTGTATGTTTTTTTACACATTGTTTTTGATTGACTATATTAATGTATTTACTATTTTGCTTGTTTCTCACATTGTCTTTGATTGACTTCATAATTTGTTTACTGTTTTGCTTTGTCTAGTTTTCTTTCTAGTTTTTATTCTTTTTTTTCACTCTTCTTGTTCTTTTTTTGCCTTTTCTTATGTATGACCGTCGGACACTTGCATCCCCCCCCCCCTTATGTAATGTCCCCACGGGACCCTTAAGGGTTAATAAATGATGATGGTTTGGTTTATGGGGTTTAACGTCCCAAAGCGACTAAGGCTATGAGAGACGCCGTAGTGGAGGGCTCCGGAAATTTCGACCACCTGGAGTTCTTTAACGTGCACTGACATCGCACAGTACACGGGCCTCTAGAATTTCTCCTCCAAAGAAATTCTAGCCGCCGCGGCCGGGATCGAACCCGCGTCTTTTGGGTCAGCAGCCGAGCACCATAACCGCTGAGCCACCGCGGCGGCTAATAATAAATGATGATGATGATGATTGTAGTCTTGATGTATGCATTTTCCAAAAGGAAGTTTTTGTTTTTCTACTATTGTGTTTTGCTTTTGGAATGTGTGTGTGTGTCTAGTTGGATGAGCTTGAAACTGGAAAAATGCTCTCCCAATATGTTGGCCTGCTCTTCTAATGTTGTTTGAGTACCGGGTGTTGTTAGCTTCGGAAATGTGAAAGAAGTAAAATCTCCTGTGAATTTCCGCACCTGCTCCCACATTTTCTTTGATGATATTGAGCTGTTTAACAAGGATATGTACTGTTGCCATGATGCCCTTTCTACGTTGCGTCTAATGTATCGTGCTTTGCCTTTAGCCCTGTTGAAGGTGAGCAAGTTTCCTGCAGTGGGGTATCTTCGAAAGTTGCCCGAGCCTTGTTTTGCTTCTTTTTTGCTAATGTGCATTCATTTGACCACCAAGCTTTGTCTGTTTTTCGTGCAAGTTCAGACGTTTGTGGGATAGCCTCTACTGCTGCCGATATTGAACATGACACAAATTTTTCATTTACTTCTTCTATTGTATGGGTTTCGGCATATTCATTTTCCAGTGTGGCCTTCGTTCTGAAAAGTGCCCAATCGGCGAGGTGAATATTCCATCGCCGTGGCTTCGTAGGGAGGATGAATGTAGCTGATGTTAGCTTTAAAACCGTAGGTAAGTGATCACTTCCCTGAGGGTCGTCTAAAACATCCCAAAGAAAATCGTTAAAAACCGATGAAGATGCAAATGCTAAATCGAGGCAGGTCATTTTTACAGAGCTGGGGCAGCAGCACGTGGCTTTTCCCGTATTCATTAAACATATGCTATTCGAAAGAATGAAATCCTCGATGAGCTGACCGCTGGAATTAGTACACTCACTTCCCCAGAATGAAGAGTGTGCGTTAAAATCCCCAATTATCACATACGAGGGGGTACCCAAAA
This sequence comes from Amblyomma mixtum, assembly GCF_055824585.1. NCBI lineage: Eukaryota > Metazoa > Arthropoda > Arachnida > Ixodida > Ixodidae > Amblyomma > Amblyomma mixtum. The sequence goes on along the minus strand of NC_143012.1, from coordinate 141,096,641 downwards.
GAAACCGGACTGATTTTTGTTTGAACTTATTTGTTCACATTTTAAGCACAGACCTTCAATCTCCTTCAAAGTATTCCCCACTTGCAATGATACGCTTGTCGAATCTTTCATTCTATTTTTCAAAACATTGTTTAAATTCATCTTTTGTGATGCTTGACAGTGCCTCTGTCGTTTTTTTCTTCACCTCAGCAATATCAGCGAAACGCTTTCCATTCACCTATTTTTTCATTCTAGGAAACAAAGAAAGTAGCACGGGGCAAGTTCGGGAGAGTATGAGGGTTGAGGAATAGGGGTCATGCCATTTTTGGTCCAAAATTGTCGTAGAGACAGGGCTGTGTGAGCAGGGGCATTGCCATGATGGAAAAACCAGTCACCCGACCGCCACAAATCTGGCCGCTTCCACCGCACACTGTTGCCCAATCTTTTCAAAACATCCAAGTAGAAAGCCAGGCTAACTGTCTGACCCTGCGGAACAAATTCTCAATGGACGACTCCTCTCACGTCGAAAAAACAAATCAGCATTATTTTGAGGTTTGGTTTCACCTGACGAGCTTTCTTGAGGCGAGGTGAATTTGAAGTTTTCCATTGGCATGATTGTTGCTTCGATTCAGGATTCGATTCAGGAACACTTGAGTTGTCCCCATAGCATCGTCCTTGTACGTCTTTCTTAATATTTCAAGAGTTTCCATTCAACTTTTTCCGAGCAAAAATCAGAATTTCACCGGCGCACGCTGTTCACGAAAATCAGCCATTGCAAAAACGACATTCACACAAAACAGTCGTCACTCTAAAACTCTGCCTAAACTAGTCTGACCTCCTTCAACGACGGCAATCGGCTTACTGACTCTGGAATGTTCGTTCTATGCGCTCCTAGTGGCAAAACGCGGTATCACAGAAGCTTTGCCGACCAAAATATTTAGTCCGGTTTCTTTTGGGTACCCCCTCGTATGGCTCAGGCAATTGTTTCAGAAGTTCTTCTAGATCATGCATGGTAATTGTGTTGTGTGGTGGTGTGCACACAGTGCATATTGTTATTGTTTCATGTCTAACGATGTTTTCTGCGACCGCTTCTAAGTTCGTCTTTAATGATACCTCTCTTGCAGGGACATCGCTTTGCGTAATGATAGCGACGCCTCTTGAGAGTCGACTAGCTTGCACTCGGTCTTTCCGGAACATAGTACAATTCTTTAAGAAGTGTGTGTGCTGTGGCCCAAGGTTCGCTTCCTGCAGGCACACAGCTGTAGGTGCCATTGTTTTGAGCATATCGGTTATGTCTGTGTAGTTTCCGTGTAGACCTCTACGATTCCATTCTATTAGATAAGCCGTTGTGATAAGTTGGGGATTGGGGAAAGTTACTTATTCTCAAGAGCAGTGATTCATGGTTTCCCCTTTTTTTTTTTAATGAGACTTGCCGCCGGTGCAGCGGTGGCGAACCAGGAGTTGAATCCATCACCACTCTCGTGCCGCCGGATTTCCGCGGAGACGCCGCGGTTGTGTGAGTTTTAGATGTCGGCGGAATTTCGCTGACATCCGTATCCTCCACGGTGGACGTGGAGGATGCTTCTTGGTTGCGATGGCCGTGGCCTACGCATTAGTCTTTTTTGTTCGCACCGCTTAACCAGTCCCTGCTCCAGTGGCAGACTCAATTGGACCAGCAGTTGCCTTCTTAGAAGGGTTGGGCGACAGGTCCAGTTCAGCAGAGCTGTTCTGGGTGTCTGTCGCCGAGGATGCCGCAGCTTAAAGTGGGGCCTGAGGGCCTCCGACGAGGATCGCGTGGTCTTCTCGCGAAATATTCAGCGCTGTGAACTGTGCCACCGGCTTCTGTGGTAGGGACTTAGATGTCAACACCAGGTCCATCGGATCGACCTCGGTGCCGACAGAAACCGAAGGCCGCGGCGGTCACCGCGTCACCGCTTCAGAGTATGTCCCTTTCCGTTGGAAACAGACTTTTTTTGCCTCAAGGTAGGACAGGTTTTCTGTGGTCTTCAAAGTTATAATTTGTTTTTCTGTTTTCCAGGCTGGGCCCGACATGGAGTACGCGCCATGTGCGCCATTGTAGTTGATGCATTTCGGTGTGCATTCGCATCTTTCCTCGGTATGTGTGTCTTCTGCGCATGTGACACAAGTGGGTTTACCCCTGCAAGCCAGCATGCTGTGTCCAAAGCGCTGGCATTTGAATCATCGTCTCGGATTCGGTATGTATGGGCGGACTTTACAGTGGAGGTATGCGGCGTGAATGGAATCAGGCAGAGTTGTGCTATTGAAAGTTAGGACTATGTGTTTGGTCTTGATTTCAGCATTGTTTCTCCGGATGTTTATTCGTCTGGCCGCTATTAGTCCTTGTTCGGCCAGTTCTTCTATTACCGCATCAGTGCTCTGTAGGAGTTCAGATAAAGATATGACGCTCTTTGATTGGTTAAGGGTGCGGTGCGGAGTTACCTGTACACTCATTTCTCCAAGATTTTGTAATGACAGCAGTTTGTTGCATTGTTCTTTTGTGTTTATTTCTACAAAGAAATCTCCGGTTCGCTGCTTTTTTGCTTTGTAGTTTTTGCCTACACAGCTCTTTAGAGTGTTGGCGATGACGAATGCAGAGAAGTTCGCTATGGTTCATCAGTATTTGAGTGGACCATAAAAAACTTCGTAGATGTTTCTGGCTTCTGTGGCATCAATTTTCTGACGTCGGTGCTAGCCCTTTTCGGGGGCCGATCAGATTTTTTTGCAGATTTGTCCGTACGGCATGTACCGACTGAGGGTTCCTAATATTATGTCGCATCTGATTCACCCTTATGCATAGAGGAAGATCCCGATACATCCCGCCTGGTAGACAGACGAGGAGCCCATCGGCCTAGGATTGACCACTTCCTCGACCGCCACCGTTCACGGTTTCTTCCCTCCACCACTCAACCTAACGCCACGGTACGGATTACAGCTTCGGGCTAAGGGCGCGTGGTGGCGCCAGGCACCAACATCTCGCTACACAAGGTGCCCCTGCGGGGATGGGCACTTTGTGATGACGTCACAAGGTCATCTGACTAAGGCGGCAGGTGGCTGACTTTGCTTCTCTGGGGATTTGTCGCTCACGCCGCCGACGACTACGTCGGGTATTCGGTGAACGGCACCCTTATCTGAAGGATTTTAACGCAAGGATCGTACCTGAACAAAACTGAACACAACCGGAACATGCTAGATGCCGCGACTGCACGTGTGTTTCTTCTGAACGAGGTACTTCAGTGTTCTTGTTTTTCGTTCGGCGCAATGTTCATATTACATTTCAGGCTGCTATGCGAACCAGCGGTAAGCTGTTGACTTGACTATCCGCCTCGCATGCCGAGGCCGCAAGGTTCAATCCCTAGTGTTGCTGGGCACCACCGGTCATGCAGTGGGTACAAGCTTTCCCCTGGCCTCGTGCTACGCTTGTCTAGGATAAAATTCATGGGGCTTCAACGCCGATATAGAATGCATGCAGGAAAGCACTGATGACCAACGATAGCTCCTATACAAATTGCATGCGAAAGTGCTTTGCAGTTAATCGGAAGAACTCAGAGGCGCTGCGAGCTGTTTACGGTGGATAATGTGTAGCTCATGTATAAGGAAAAAAAAACAGCAGTAAAAGACCCTTTCAGAAGAATAAATTCTAGCACGTCCAGCGTCATCCTGTGTACTCTTAGCGAACGCGTCCTTTTCTAATTACTTTTACCCCAATGGTGAATAAATGTTCTAAGAAAACGGAACAGGACGGTTACGAGTGTGTAACACGAATGTTTGAGCGCTTGCTGTGGTGTTGCAGCAAAGAATTTTCCGCAGACATGGCTTGTTTTTTTTTGTTGTTGTTGTTGCAAAGGCAGACAGCCGGAGCTGAATCTTGACTTTGCCCAGGACTGCAGCGGTTTTCGGTAGGGCTCGAACCGACGACCTCCCGCAGCCTATGACGGTCGCCCAAGCCATTAGGCCACTGTCGCCTCCAGCGTAACACTGTTTCCTCTCCCATTTTCTCCTAAGATGGTGAATAGGATTTCCCTCTATTCACATCGCCGCCCATCGCCCGGCACCCTCTCTACCGCTTTCTTTCTCAGAGGGGAATTTCGTCTCTCCATTTAGCCACCTGCCAAGCGAGGCAGGTTGCAAGTGGCGCTGTGGACGCTGAAGGCGACGGCGCGCAACTGGGGCACGTTTTAATACGAGCTAACGCTAAACAATCCTTAATAAGCATCACAACTGCTGTGGCAGGGTTTCACGAAGTTTCGCTAAGTATAAACACGGCCTACTACAATGAGATCGGTCTAATAATAACCCAGCCAGCTATTGAATTCGCAAACGAAACCGTCCAAAAAACGTACATAAGTAGCAGATTATCCGCGTGCTTTTTTTTACATTTTGTTACGAAGACGAATAAGAGGGCAGTGGCGCGGGACGGAGCGCTCGCGCTAGGCCCACAGCCATTAAACCATATTATCATCTGTCATCATGTCGTCCTTTTCCTAGGCTTGCCACCTCGTAACATTTGGTGGAGGTGCGGGTTCCTCCTCGTCATCCCGGTCCCTGGAACATCGCCACCTTCTGCTCTCGTTCGTTGTTGGCCGAGGGGACCTGGACTCCGCCGCCGGCTCAACCCGAGCCCGACCTCACCATAACTGACCAGCCGCCTTCCCCAACCCCGACCACAAGACACGACGACCAGGACCAGACGCAGTATGACCCGACGACGCAAATCAAGACGGCAGCCCTGCCCAAGCTGTCCGGCGAGTCCTTAAACCCTGTGGGCGACCGACCACTGGACCTGAAGCTCCAGGGACAACCGTTCACCAGATCATCTCGTTCATTTTAGTGGCAAGCCTTTCATCTTCTATCTTTTGTGATCATGGTTATCGCCACCTCATCACTGAAAATTTAAGCAGTCGATTGGGGCGATCACTCGAGAGGGCAGTGGCGCGGAACAGAGCGCTCACGCTAGGCCCACAGCCATTAAACCATATTATCATCTTTCATCATGTCGTCCTTTTCCCAGGCTTGCCACCTCGTAACAATATGTACTTCTAAGACTTTCTTTTTTAGAGAATTAAGAAAGCCGCATATGGAGGACCAACCAAACGCACTGGTCACTCACATTCCAACGGCCAGCTTGCCCATGGAGCCCCCACGTATTACGGCGTGACACACAGTAGAATATTGCGTGATCCCAAGGCGCGGAAGGTGCAGCTCCTCGAGCGTGGCGCAGTCGCGAGCTGCGAGCAGGAGATGCTGCATCTCACTGATGGAGAAGGTGAACTTGATGGCGAGGCGCCGCAACGACCTCGTCGCCGCGAGACCGTGCGCCAAGTGGTGTACGCGCCAGCTCACCCGATCCGGGTCCACCTGCGAGTCAATGAAAAACGCCTTCTGTTGCATGGTTACTGAAATCTTAGCCCTAAGCAAATGTTTTAATTAAAACCTTTGCTTCGCATCAATGACTTTTGTGCACAAGTCATGCCCCTTTCCACAGAATACTTGTGACAGTATGAAAGAGTTGGAATGTCGCACTTTAAGTACGCTTGGGCGTTTCAGTGGTTGAGGGCCACAAGTGTGCTTATACCGCACGGGGCGGATTTAGGGTTGTTCGACGGCGGAACTCATCACTGGCTCGTCAACGCAACGTTTCGATCCAAGACCCTTTTCCCAAGCATTTCGCCCCAGAAGAGCCCAGTACCTGGCGGGGGGAAATCTTGTACCCATTACAAAACCGAAGGGTACCCTGCGGCACCGAAAATCGAACCCGGCACCTCCTAAATGCGAGCCAGATGCTACACTTTGCCACTAGCCAACCGTGGGAGGTCGCAGCTGGCTCTTCCATGTACCAACCTTGGCAGTTGGCTCTTGGCACCTGCCTAGGAGATACTTGTCAACTTGTTGTGGTCAAAGTGTGGTATCACTGGTGGGTGTGGGGACATCGGGCTCTTTGCTATCCTATAATCGGGGCGCGCCACTCGGCCGTCGAATCGTTCGAATCATTCCCCGTACAACGTACTACTGCAGGAAGTGAAAAGTTTTCGCTACGTCTCCGCGGTTGGTACCATGACGGGGCAGCTCTTTTCGGAACCGGTGCCGCACTCAAGAAGTAAGATGAGGTTAAGTTTGATCTGTAACTTATGAGAACGGCTGTCCTTGATGATCGAAAGCATACAAATTGGAACGACTGAAATTAAGCACACGCTTTTCGGAGCTCACGTAGCTCGAGAAAAAATTGAAGGAACAACTAGGCTCCGCCGTAAGCGTATGACGCGAAAGCTATAATCGGTCTTCTCAGCGGCCTGGGGTCCTCTAACCCCACCATAAAGAGGGCCCTATACGCCAGCGCTCGCCAGTACCACGGGCAGCTACTCGCCTTCTCCGACACCTACACGGACTCGACGATCACCACCAGCGATAAATTTAGGGAAGGAATCCACGAAATTGTCCACGACGAACTGCGACTACTCCTGCCATCTTTCCCACAGCCTAGAGCACCGACTCTCATAAATGTCGTCATCATCATCATCCTGACTATGATCCCTGCTACGCTTGCCTTTTCTTGGAATACGCTCCATTACCCTTAAGGGCCAGTGGTTATCTTCCTTTGGCATTACATGCCCTGCACATGCCCATTTCTTCTTCTAGATTTCGACTAGAATATCATTAACCCGCATTTGTTTCCCTCACCCATTCTGCGCGCTTCCGGTCTTTTAACCTTACACCTATTAATTTTGAAGAGGAAGTTTCACTACGCCATTTAAAGCCAAGGTCACGGACCGCAGTACTGTGACCATGATGTGAACGCCTTATTCCCGCTTTAAGCTACGAAACCCATGAAGAGCGACAGCTTCGAAAGGAAAGGAAAGGCGCGTAACTGACGCCCTGGAACAGTGGACATCTTAGCCGTGCTTTAAGCTACGTGGTGGTGGTAAAAACATTTATCATCCATTAAATTGTCACAGAGAGGTGATTGGGTAGGGTCCTATTGGCCCTTTCCCCTCACAATACTAGGCGGAGCCAATATTCCAGGGCCCCATTGGCAAGCAACGCCGCCCGCGTCCGGCGAACAAAGGCCTTTTGGTTCTTGAGGTCCTGCCAGCCGAGCAGGGCCGCCTCCCTGTCCTCTCTGATAATGTTGGGGGGGGGGGGATAGCTGGGTTCGATTGGCACGTCTAAACCATATCGGAGGTGTCAGCCACATCCCCACAGAACTGGCACGCGCCGTCAAATGTGTTGAAACACTTAAGCACCGCCGGGAAAAGTACAGTCTTAGTGAGAATTTTGATGAGGACGCGCTCGTCAGCGCGATCCAGACCCTTACAAGGGGCCGGGTAGCGCCGGTGCTCCTTTTTGTAGTAATCGGTGATGTGTATGAATGTAAGGGCCAGATTCTCTGATTGGTAATAGGCTTCCGGGGTCAGGAACATAGCCCGGGGAGAGATTGCGTGGGCGGCCTGATCGGCCTGTTCTTTCCCTGGAACCCCTGGTGACCGGGGGCCCAAATCAGGTTACGTGGTGTTGGATCTTCGCATCGGCACCTAGACTGAAGTATGCGCCAGGCAAGCGGGGGAGCCCACCCCAGCTCATTGTTCCGACAGGACCTTCGCGAGTCGGCGATGATGTGTTTCGACTTGCGATTGGTGAGAGCCAGAGGAATGACGATCTCCTCCGCCTGTGTTGGGCTGTAGGCTTTGAAAGTGAGCGCGTTAGCTGTACGACTGCGGCCGTGTACCATCCCCCGTGGGGTGGGCCGGCAACGTCCACGTACTACGCGTGCTGTTGGGGACCACAGTATCGCGCCAACGCATCCCCGCGCGCCTGGCGATGACCGCTATGGTCTTCTCTGGAGATGTTACGGGGAAAGGGTCGAACCCAGAGGGCGCGTCTCCAGGGTTCTGGCACTCTTTCCTAGTCGTGTTTGATGTGTAGCCAGTGTGAGAGGCGGCGACCGGACGTGCTCTGTGCGAGACGCGTGTATTGGCTGACTAAGTGGGCATCTCAAAGCTCGTGGAAGGCGTTCATCATGCCCAAGGCTAGAAGTCTCCGGTTGGAAGTAGCGACCGAGAGGTCGACAACCAGTTTGTCATCATCGTGTTAGCGCAGGTGCAAGTAAGGTGTCGAGTAGAGGATTCTACTCGCTACGAAAGCATGGACAAGCCGCAGTGCAGTCAGTGAGAGATAAGCGCTGCATGCGCAGGGATTGAAAACGTTGTGGCAGAAACGCGGCATTAAAGCCATAGGGCGTCAGTGTTCATCGTGTTAATTGCCGTTGCCGTTGGCAACGTTTCCGACTCGGACAACTTTAAGGAAAGGAACTGCGCATAACTGGCTCGCTGGGTCAGTGGACGCCTGAATCGCGCTTTGAGGTACGTGGGGTGGTGAAAGAGAGAGATGTTTCATTCATTCATTCATTCATTCATTCATTCATTCATTCATTCATTCATTCATTCATTCAAAGTTACAGACGCCAAGCCACGTATAACTGCTTGATACGCCATAGCTTTCGCTCTCTAACCAGGTTCTGCAGTAGTATAACTACACTGAAATTTACTTTAATTTTTTTTATTTATTTTTCGAATACTGCAGACCCTAAGATGGGACCAAGCAGGAGGGGCAAAAGTACATAAAAAGAAACACGGCAAATTACATAGCAGGAAACTAACATATAAGCAATAGGACATAGTAAAGAACAAGAAAAAACAACTCAGCAATTATCAATAAGCAATTTTGTTGATGGCATCAATGCTGTTTACAACCTCAGGCGGGAGATCATTCTATTGAGTTATTGTGTGAGGGAAAAATGAGTATTTAGAAGCATTGATTCTAGCACTGTACGGTGTTAGTGATTCCGTGTTACGATGTAGTGGTAGTCGCGTTGTGATAGGTTTAAGAAATAAATAAGGGCTCATGGAGAGTTAATTTTGAGTAGGAAAATAAATTTCAATCGTTGAATTTTTCTTCTTGTTTGCAATGTCTATATGTTGTTTTGGGCCATGAGAGCGGTTGGAGAGTCAGTAGAAGGATATTTATTAAAGGTGAATCTAGCAGATTTTCGCTGGATCATTTCCAGTGCCTCAATGTTATGTTTTGTGTAAGGGTCCCGGACGGTGCATGCGTACTCAAGTTTCGGTCAGATGATGGATGTGTATGCTAGAAGTTTTGCACTAGAAGGCGCACCTTTTAATCTATGCCTAAGAAAGCAAAGTTTACGAAATGATGACGTAAATATGTTGGTTATATGTTTATTCCAGCTAAGATTGTTGGTTATAGTAACACCTAAGTATTTGCATTCGTTCACTTCCTCAAGCGGGTGATTTGGAAGGGCATACGGAAATGATAGGCTACTTTGTTTATTGGTGACTTTCCTAAAGACTGTTTTGTCACTGTTAAGCTTCATCTCCCATCGACTGCACCATGAGTGAATGTTGTGCAGGTTAGAATTAAGGATGACTTGGTCTTCGTAGGATCTGATTTCGTGAAACAAAACACATCGGCAAAAAGCCTGATTTGTACTGGTTCACTAATTACATCCACAATGCCACTGATGTAGACCAAAAACAGTAATGGTCCAAGCACACTTCCTTACGGCTCGCCAGAAGTGACCGGAAGGCAGCTTGAACAATGGGCATCAATACTGACGAACTGGGTGCGGTTAGAAAGGTAAGCAGAAACCCAGGCAATTAGGAAAGAAGGAAGACCGATATTTTCAAGCTTAAAAATTAGTTTGGCATGTGAAACAAGGTCAAAAGCTTTCTTAAAATCAAGAAAAATGAACGTCCATCTGCCCTGATTTGTTTAGAATGTCCGCAAAACTATGAACAACAGATGTGAATGGAGTGAAGGTCGAAAAGCCCTTTCTAAATCGATCCTGGCGTGACGATAGAATGTCTCCGTCATTCAGAATGGAAGCTATACAAGTGACTACAATGCGTTCGATAAGTTTACAAGAAGATGTGATACTGGACGAAAATTAGTAACAGATGAGGCTGTACCTTTTTTGGTATGGGCAGAATCAGCGCAACTCTCCAGTCCGAAGGAACAGTGCCAGTTGATGGGCTCGCATGGGAAATTATGAATTGAAATTGGTGTAAAAGTTCACTATAACGGCGCAAGAACATTTCGAATTCCGTCCGGACCAGCAGACACTTTTGTTTTCAGATTCAACAACATTGAAAACACACCTGAAGAAAATACAATGCTTGGTTCAATGCATGGTACAGCAGGTTGACATAAGAGGGAACTTGATTTCGTGAAGACACTGTGTAATATCTGTTAAAATGCCCAGAAATGCTTGTTTTATCGGTGATAAGAACACCATTGTGCAGAATTTGGTCGAAAGGTTTGTTTTTCCTGCACAAGTGTTTCCAAAACTTCTGTGCAGCATTATGAATGAAGCTTGGTAGCGTGTGCTCAAAATAATGACGTTTTGATTGCCCCACAGCCTGTCGTAGAGCATCTGCGCAGATTCAATAGCGTTTCGGCAGGCACGTGCTCGCTTTCATCGCTTTAGTTTTCGTTGTAGATGCAAGACATCACGCGTAATCCAGAGATTATTTTGCATGTTTTCTTTACTTTGTTTGGAACAAATTTTTTTGGACAATACGTGCAGATTTCTTTAAATTTATTCCATAGTACAGACACGTGATTGCTATGAAAAACACTCAGGCAAAGATCAAGGTAATCAAGTACGATTTCATCCCTGGCCCGCGAATGGTCTTTCACACAAACAAGCTTAGCATGGGGAGGGTTGTGGGCCGGTTTTTTGAATTCTACATGAAAAATACACCATACTGGGGTCAGCAAGGCCGTTTTCCACCGAGACGGAAAAATTTTCAATTGATCGGCTGAAAAAACAAGATCAAGTTAGAAGCGCGAGTGCCCTAGACACGCGTTGGTTTCGTAACCACCTTTTGAAGGTTGTGTTGAAACATAATATCAAAAATGCCATACGTGCCTAGGCTGGAACCCGAAACAGGACAATTCCAGTCAACTCCCGGCAGGTTGAATCTCCAAGAAGAATAACCTTATCATGAGTGAATTTGATCATGTGATCAGCCAAATCAGAGAAAAACCGCTGTAACGAATGAGCTGGTCGGTAAACCGCAAATAAAAATAAAGGCCGGCCTCAGCAGCATAGTTTTAATGATACGCTCTCGTGATCATGAAGATGTAACATAAAAGGTAGAGTGCAGAGCTTTAAGTACACTTCAGGAGTCTGTGTAGATAATACCTCTTGTGGGGGGATCGTTTAATATTTCTTGTATGGCCTCCCAGACTGCGTGGCATTCTGCAGTGAAGATGGATGCGCAATGTGGAAGTCGTACTGTTTTCTCCGAATTGCTTCGCACCACTGCACTTCCTACGTAAACATCTGTTTTTGAGTCATCTGTATAAAAAGCTGTAAAAGTACTGTATTTTACCACGAGTGCAAGAAATTCTTTTAGTATATGTTGTTGTGGAGTTTGTCTTTCACGAAACTGCGTAAGGGTGAAATCACAGATTGCAGGATAATTGTACCATGGAGGCAATGGATCTTGTCTTTGAGCAATGCTGGGTAATGTGTCTAGTACGCCGAGGTTATGGCACATCTCTTCAAAACGGAGGAGGAGTGGCCTTATAGCTAGCGGTTTGTTGTTAAACAGTGTTCTTGAGGAGAGAAGCCAACAGCCACAGAAACCAAGGGGCACAGGGGTTTTTTGTTTCTGTGGCCCTTGGTTTCTGTGGCTGTTGGCTTCTCTCATATTTATAACGAGCCCCTCATTCTCCTTCCCTTGTTTGCTTAATTGCTTAGCGAGGGTCTCGGTTCTGGCAGCCTTGACGCCATAGGAAGCACAAGAGGGTTCTCACACAGCTTCCACCCTCGCCGTTCGATGACGTTCTACGTCACATGAGCGGTAACTCAGGACGTGCGACGTCCGCCGCTTAAGAATGTGGGTGGCGCTGGTGAACACTCCCAAGGTTAGGTTATTTGTAAAACATAAATACCCCCGAAAGCAGAAGATTTGACAGCCGTCGCCGTAGCTCAGCGGTAGAGCACCGGACGCGTAATTCGGAGGTCGTGGGTTCGGATCCCACCGGCGGCTTGTGGTTGTTTTTTCTTCTGCGTTTCTAATTAATTAGCTTTAAGCGATAACATATTCAGTAATATTAATAATTGATCAACACCACAAAATGAATTAATGAATTAAATACCTTGGTTTCTGTGTCTGTTGGCTTCTCTCATATTTATAACGAGCCCCTCATTCTCCTTCCCTTGTTTGCTTAACTGTTCTTGATGGGCACTTTGTGACTTTTCGTGACAGATGTGTTTATGTAGTGAACGGATTTTTAAAATGTATGAACACGTGAGCATCGTTCTTCTGTCTTTAAGTGATGGTTCGTTAGCTTCTGCATAAAGACTATTTATGGGCGAAGTCCTGTATGCACCAGTGAAAGGACGCAAAGCTAAATTATGTATTGGGTCCAGTCGTTCCAGGTACGATGATCTCGCTGACCCATGTACTATACATCCATAATCCAGGGAAGAGCGCACTACGGAGCGATAAATTTGTAAGAGAGTTGTCCTAACTTAACCGAAGCGTTTTCGGGAGAGTACTTTAAGTACATTAAGATATCGGGAGGCTTTTTTTTTCAGTGCGTTTAGGTGAGGCAGGAAAGTGAGTTTTCTGTCAAATGTTATGCCTAGAAATCTGTGTCCATTTTTTTACGGGTAACTCTATTTGGATTAGGTGTTGGGTGGGAGCTGTCTGTAAACCTCGTTTGAGTGAGAACAGAATGGCCACTGTTTTCTGTGGATAAAACCGGAAACGATTTCTGTCTGCCCGGGTTGCCAATTTATTAATTGTTAACTGCATTTGTCTTTCACATGTTGATATGTTGGAGGACGTGCTGGAGGTAGCCTACATACACTGAATACATAACGGACCTTGGGATTATTTTACTACGAGAGTTCATTTTTACAAGAGAACGTACTGCTTAAAATACACCCATGAGGTAACCTATTCTACTGAATGAAATTCTTCGAAAGGGTTGAACCTAGGCGTACATGGAATGAACGGTTAGGTAAGAAGTCTTTTAGGCAGTTCAACGTCATGCCGCGGATTCCAAGCTCAGCTAAGTCCTTAAGAATGCCGTACCTCCAGGTCATGTAATAGGCCCTCTCCAAATCGAAAAAGACAGCAAGACAGTGCTGCTCGGGAACAAAATATTCTCGAACATTGTTTTCGAGACTAACTAGGTCATCTCTAGTGGAACATCCCTTTTTAAAAACACAGTGATGGCTGTGAAAAAGTTCAGACGATTGAAGTACAAAAGAACTCAGTCTTATTTTCAGGACACTTTCAAAGGACTTGGCGAGAAAACTGGTTAGGGCGATGGGTCTATAATTGCTAGGCGAAGTTAGTGGCTTCCCGGATTTAAGGAAAGGTACAATAATAGCTCTTTTCCACTCGTGGCTACTTTCCCCGATACCCAAACTTTGTTGAAGAACGGCAAGTTGGGAGAGAAGGGCCAGCATTTCATAGTGGATTTGGTCAGGTCCTGGAGCAGTTTTTTCGCTTGTTTTCTCAGTACTGCGCGGGAACGTAGAGGCCGCGTGCGGCGCTCATGTCGGCGCCCCCGTAAGTTCACTGCGTACGAGAAATTCTTGACTGACTCAAGCTTCAAGGGACACCAATTACTCGCGCGACGGGCTCTCCAAAACTGCTCATGCTGGAAGGTCTTCTAGATGCAAATTCCACCGTCTTTTGGCCTTTATACCTCACCAGATGGATTATAGCGTACACATAGGCAATTTACGTTATACTGCGAGTTCATTTCAGTTTGCGGCTCTTGCCGTAACTTCGTATTTTTGCCGCGGACAATAAATAAATTGGGTAAAATGAGAACACCTCAAAATTTCGAAATTTTTCTTTTATATATTCATGCGCCAGAAAAAGTAAACAGCATAAAATGTTGATTAAAAACCCACGCTCTACATTTTTTTGTACTGAACCCGTTTGAACCCGTTTGAGCCGGTTCAATACGGTCCGAACCGCTTCGATCCGGAACGGAATGTCGCTCTGGAGCCGAACCCGGAACTGAACCCGAAAGGCATGAACCCGAAAGACATGAACCCGAAAGGTATGAACCCGAAAGACATGAACCCGAAAGGAATGAACCCGAAAGGCTTGAACCCGAAAAAATGAACCCGAACCTGAACCGAACCCGAAAAAGTCCGGTTCTACACCCTGATTGGGTATAATTTTCTTAGATACGACGGCCTTGCGTAGCCGTACACAAAGCACACATAATCTATAGGGAAGAACGCTCCAAATAGCGATAAACCTGAGAAGACATGTTCTGTCAGTCCCTCAAAGTTTCCTTGAGAACAGTTTAAGGATGTTCAGAGATTGAGCAACTTTCTTTTCAGTATGCATAAGTGCGGTAGGTATGAGAGTTTGTTTAATGTTATGCTTAAAAATGTGTGCTCTTGTTTCACTGGTAGTACGATTTCATTAAAGCGTAGGGTGGGGTCATTCTGTAGGCCTCTTTTGAGCGGGAATACGGCCGGTACTGTTGGTTGTGGGGTGAACTTGAACCCATTGCTAGCTGCCTAAATCGCTAGTTGTTTAATGCAGCTTGTATCTGCCTCTCACAGGCTGATAATCTGGAGGACGTGCATGCAACATGAAGGTCACCGACATACAAGGAATACATAATCGACTTTGGAATTATTGTGCCTATGGAATACATTTTTATAACGAAGAGCACAGTGCTTTAAATGCACCCCTGAGGTATCCCATTTTTCCTGAATGAAGTTCCTCGGCGTACGTGAAATGAACGAGCGAACAAGGAATCTTTCAAGCAGTTGAGTATCCTACCACGGATACCGAGTACCGAGGTCAGCAAGGCCGCGGAGAATATCAAATCACCAGGTGGCGTCATAAGCCTTTTCCATATTGTGACTTGACAGTTGACAGCCGTGTTGTGCGGACGCATGTTTAGGTGCTCTTAGGATCACGCGTGGAGACCGGCACAGAACAGACTGCGAGAACGACAGCGTTAAATAGATGAGTACTTTCTTTTAATATTTTGAAAGTACGGTGTTTTTAGTTTTTAGGTTGTTAGGGGAAGTGTAGGATAAAGAACAGAATTTAAGTCAGTGGCCTATAATCGGCCGGGTCTATTCTGGCCGGGAGCTATAGTTTTTAAGTGCTTATTTTTTCGTTAACTTTTTTAGAAAGATAGTAATTCCTTTTCTAAGTGATCGATCGGCATTTGTTGTGGGCAGAATTTTATCTGTGCACCTGTTTTTAAGCCTTTTTTTTGTGTTGAGCCTATAGATACCCTAGCATTTCGTGGTAGCAATAATGAGTGCTGCTAAGTAGGTTAAGCTACTGAAGGTTAAATGTAAGGAGTGCGAGGCGTCAATGAATTTAAAAGAAATTCGGTTCGAATCGGTGGAGGAGGCCGAGCGCGCAGATTTTATGTGCAGATGCTGCGTGTTAGGAGTACGCCTGGACAGGGCTGAACAGGCGAACATCAAACTAGTGCTACGTATGGATGCACTAGAAATATAGTCACAGAAAGAGAGGGCTGAGAAGCGAAAGCTTCAAGAACAGCTTCGTCAGTAGGAGTCAAAAATGGCTGACATCGCCATTTGAAGCCACATTGGCGGATATTCTAGCGCCAGCCACATGGATGCGGCTTGCACTGGCATGGACAACTATAAGCAAGTAAGTCAGACAGGTTCAGACAGGAACAGCTACGCACAGGTGGCAGCCAGGAAGTATAGAGGCGATGGAGGGAAGGGGAACAAGCTAAACCAGAGGAATGAGGTCGCAGTCACTGATAAGAGGCAGCAAAATCCGGAAGTTACGAGGGAGGGGCAGAGTACCCTAGTGCTTATTGCTGGTGACTCAAACATGGGGCGCTGCAAAAGAGCTATTCTGGACCGGGTGAAGGGTGATAGGCGGGTAGCAGTCAGGGTATTCCCAGGGAGGACAACGGACGAGGTACTGAGGAAGACTAAGAACTTTCTGAGAATGTTACAAGGCGTAACTTGGTAGTAGTAGGGCGGGGCTAAATGATGTCCTGAATGGTGACGCCGCACAAGTAGTGAAAAGATTAGCTGAGGGAGTTGACGGTATAAGGGCGATAGCGCAGCAAGCGCAGATCTTGGTGTGCACAGTGCCGGAGGTGTAAGGAAGCAATGCAGAGGTTGCCAACGATGTTGTGAGTCTTCAACGAGAGAAAAGGCAGTTAAGCCTCGAGAAAGGCTTTGAGGTGGCAGACAAATAGGGAAGTGCACAGAGCAGGCTTGGGCAGTGGTTTAGACGTGATGCCATTCATTTCAGTGGAAGGGTAGGAGAAGAGATAGGCTGGCGCCTGGGAGGCCGAGTGGTAGCCTTTTTAGGGTGTCCACGGTGGCTCAGGGCGTAGGGATATGTAGAAGCGATGTAGTAAATGTAACAATGGCGGCTGAGCCCAACAAAATGGCCACTAGGAGGCCCAGAAAAAAACTACAAAAAAAGAAATTGAACGCCAGGAACAGTTACATAAACATGCAAGAGGATAGACAGAGAGCGAAATGGCTAAAAATAGAGCAGCAGTTAAAGGACGAAGAAGTATTTGTGTACGCTCTATGGGAAACACATCTGAGGGTTCTAGAAGATCCGCCTTTAATGGATTCCAATGTCTAGGAAGAGTGCAACAGAACAACAACGGAGAAGAAGGGAAGAGGAGTAGGTATGCTGATACTTCAAGGAGTAAATTGGCAAATAATAAAATCAACTTGCAAAGAACATGTCTGAGTATCAGGTACAATTGCTGGTGAAAGGACATGGCTAGGGGTAGTTTATTTAGGGACCGGGGACAAATGCAGGCAAGAAAACAAGGATCTAGTTAACTAGTAAGGTGGAAAGTTGGGCGAGTTGATTCTTATTCATGATGAAGTTTGCGCCAAAAACGATGAGCAAAAGGAGAGAAGACACAACACGAGCGCTTTGTACTAGGAGGCCTCGCGTTGTGTCTTCTCTCTTTTTGGTCCTCGTTTTTGGCGCAAACTTCATCATGGATCTAGTTAAGCGCCTCAGTGAGGATATAAAGCAGTTTGGAGATGGTGGAGATATTATCCTGCCTGGCGACATGAATGGCCACATCGAGGATCTGGATAGATACACAGATTGTAACGGGAAGTTAATGCTAGACTTCTGTGAGCGACACAACCTAGTTATTGTCAGTAGAGAAATTAAATGTGAGGGACAAATCACATGGAAATCCCGCAACAGGCAAACAACCATTGGCTACTCTCTAATCTCGCAGGGCATCTCTAGCAAGCTCGCACTAATGGAAATTGACGAAGAGGGGAAGTACAGCCTAGCAAGTGATCATGAACGTATTAGCCCACAGTTGGGAGCCCAGATCAAAAGTGAATTGCAGCGATGTCAAAAGGGCAGCGCAACATTAAACGACGAGCAAATAGCGCTAACAGCAGCCTTCATAGAGGAAGCAATCGAGAAACTCCCCATGGAAAAGTGGGATTATAAGCAGTTAGAACTGCTCATCAGTACAAAAATTAAACAAGTAAAAGGAGTACACCGCTGGAGCGGAAAGAGGAAGCCACGAAGCTGGTGGAATATGGAAATTAAGCAGTCCACCGAACAACGACGGGTGGCTTCAAGAGAACACAGAGAAGCAAAGAGGGCGCAGTTATCCGAAGAGAAAATAGGCCAAACAAGGGCAATCTTATTGATAAAAGAAACAGCAAGTTCATGTCCTTGTCCAGTCTAAAATAATGTACTCTGATCAATGGCTGGGTGAAGTTCGCGATAAAGTTAAAAAATAAAGGAGGGCCAAGAAAATTCTCGAACTGTATAAGCTGGCTGGGTAAAACAAATAAAAGAAAGCAGGAACAGGTTATAGATGCTGAGGGAAAACGTTTAGAGGGAGACGATGCTGTTAACTACATTACGTCAGTTGTAGCTGCGTCTTTTAGCAACGCCAATAGTGTAATCTTGCCAAGTGAGGGAGCAACACAGGACAGCACATTAGGGAAAAGCTTAGGCCTGACTATTCTTAACTGGAAAAAGGCGGAAGCAAACATTCCTAAAACCACACCCGCAGGGATAGACGAAATTCCATTTAAGCTGATTAATGAACTTGGCTCAAGAACCAAGGAAACGTTGATAAAGAACATTGGAGGCAGTCATAACAAATAAGCTAATTCTGCACAGCTGGAGACAGTAAAATTAATTTCATTTGTAAAAGGAAAGTAGAGAAGATTGACATAAAATCCTTCCGACCGATTACGATAACATCTGTTATATACAGGCTGGCAATGCAGGTGGTGAAATTAAAAATGCAGTCACGGGTAGAAGGTAATACGATACCGGAGAACTCAGGAACGGGTTCAGAAGGTATAGGCCGTTAGATGATAGCCTGTTCGTGCTTACCCAATGCATAGAAATATCCAAGGCGGAAAACAGACCTCTATATTTAGCGTTTCTGAACATAAGCGTTGCATACGACAACGTGAACAGGGAACTCCTGTGGAACATATTAAAGGATGTAGGTGTCGGTAATGAGGTAACCGATTTTCTACAGGAAATCTACCGAGATAATAAAGTTGAAATTACCTGGGAAGGGATAAAAAGTACCACAACTGGGGGGGTACACGAAGGAATAAGGCAAGGTTGTCCTCTATCCCCGCTGCTGTTCATGCTTCGTGTGATAAATATGGAAAGAAGGCTACAAGGAAGTAATGTATGTTATAATCTGTCGTACGCGCTAGGCTGAAATGTCGTTGAGCGATGGCTCCCGGGTTTAATCTATGCGGACGATATTCTACTCTTAGCAGATAGCCAGGAAGATTTGCAAACTCTGGTTATTTGTTCTGGAGACGAAGGAGACGCTCTAAGCTTCAGTTGTAGCGCAACTAAGTCAGGTGTGGTGATTTTCAACGATACAAATGATCAGGTGCTTACAATACTAGACCACGAATTACCGAAAGTGGCCGAATACAAATACCTCGGGATATGGCTAAACAAAGGGCAGATATACACGGAAAAGCATGAACAGCCTCTTAAGTAAAAGGACGAAGAGAATCCAGGATAATGAAACATAGGGCATTATGGGGGTACAGCAAATATGAAGTACTGAGAGGTACTTGGAAAAGAATAATGGTGCCGGGGCTTACTTTCGGGAATGCGGTTCTGTGCTTAAGGGCAAAAGTTCAGTCGAAGTTAGACGTAAATCAGAGAGCTGTTAGAATATTAGCACTAGGTGCCCACGGCAAAACCACAAAAGAGGCAGTACAAGGGGATGTGGGCTGGGTATCGTTCGAAGCATGGGAAGCTAAGAGTAAAATGCTATATGGTTTGGTTTATGTTAACGTCCCAAAGCGACTAAGGCTATGAGAGACGCCGTAGGGGAGGGCTCTGGAAATTTCGACCACCTGGGGTTCTTTAACGTGCACTGACATCGACAGTACAAGGGCCTCTAGAATTTATCCTGCAAAGAGATTACACCGCCGCGGCCGGGTAAAATGCTATATGAACTATTTGAACAACACCTGAGGAAATTGGACGATAACAGGTGGGCAGCGAATCTATTTAAATAATTATACAGAAAGTGCGTTAGCTCACTGGGGCGGAAAAGAACTAGAAAACTAACTAGTAAGTATGCCGGTCATGAGAGCCGAGAAAGGGCATTAAACGACAGGTTAAAAACGCGGAAGTTAAAACTTAGATTAATTCAATGGAAAAGAAGCATAGTGTAGAACTATATCGATACTGGAAAAGGCAGATCAGGAAAGAATTTTTCGATGATAACTCAAGAGGCAGTGCCTTACTGTTTGAAGCCAGGTCATGGTGTCTTAAAACGCGCAGCTACAAAAAATAATAAAAATTCAACGAAGATGATGACACATGTGCTGTGTGTGATAGATCTGAGAAAAGAACTGAACACCTCATACTCAAATATGATGGTATCCATCCGAGAGTCGATGCAGGCACAGTCACTCTTCCGGAGGCCCTATGGTTTAAAGATAACAATGGTCATGTGAATGAATCTGCAGTGTAAGTTAGCAAAAAGCGATTGGAGGATTGGTGGCTGAAAAGCAGAGATGTGACATAAGGTTAGCTGTGTAGAAAACCGTAGTGAAAGAAGATGGCGAATCTTAATGAGAATTAACAACACAGTTGAACAAAAATAGAAAGCTGAGCATGGTGGCAATTGCCATCACCTCGTTTCAAAGGGGGCGCTGCCACCCATCCATCCACCCATCCACCCACCCATCCACCCATCCACCCACCCATCCACCCACCCATCCACCCATCCATTCACTCATCCATCCACCCACCCCCCCATCCACCCATCCATTCACTCATCCATCCACCCATCCATCCACCCATCCACCCACCCATCCACCCACCCATCCATCCACCCATCCACCCATCCATCCACCCATCCACCCATCCATCCACCCATCCACCCATCCACCCACCCACCCACCCACCCATCCATCCACCCATCCATCCACCCATCCATCCACCCACCCATCCACCCATCCACCCACCCACCCACCCATCCATCCACCCACCCACCCACCCATCCATCCACCCACCCACCCACCCATCCATCCACCCACCCACCCACCCATCCACCCACCCATCCACCCATCCATCCATCCATCCACCCATCCATCCACCCATCCATCCACCCATCCACCCATCCATCCACCCATCCACCCACCCATCCACCCATCCACCCACCCATCCACCCACCCATCCATCCACCCACCCATCCATCCACCCATCCACCCATCCATCCACCCACCCATCCACCCATCCATCCACCCACCCATCCACCCATCCACCCATCCACCCATCCATCCATCCACCCACCCATCCACCCACCCATCCACCCACCCATCCACCCACCCATCCTCCCATCCATCCATCCATCCATCCACCCATCCACCCACCCATCCACCCATCCATCCATCCATCCATCCATCCAATTAAAGTCACTGGATAAGTTAACTTATCCAGAACAGGAAAGGTCTATGCTTTTCGCGTGTTGTGTGATGTTTGCGGAGCTTTGTAAGGTTTCCTCTATGGTGCCGTCACTGCCGTGGGTGGTCCACAGAGTAATATCGTCCGCATAGAGGTTGTGTAGAAGGTGAGGCATATTGTGAACAGCGCGCGCTATAGGAATGATTGTGGCATTTAAGAGGAAAGGGGAGAGTACAGAAGCTTGCGGAGTGCCCACTCCGCTAAGGGTGTTACCGTGTTAACCTCATGCGTTCTGTCAACACTTGCCAGTTTCCAAACGCAAGCGACAATAGAGCAGCCCGCACGTTTCCTTTTCTTCCTCCTTTCCATGAAATGTAGAATCACTCGATAAGTTAACTTATCCATCGCCACTGACCAACACCGACATCATGGAAATCCATGAACTCATGAACGTTTAGCGCAGTGGGTCGTGCGGGGACTCAGGGACCTACTTGCCCCAAATACCATGGTCATTAAAGTTATTTCTCTCTCTTACTTTACCTCGCAGCCGGTATGGAACCTGCGAACTGCTGCTGCAGAAAACAAAATTATTAGATATAAGCGCACCGGCTCAGCGCACTAATCAGCGAAAGATGCTTTGCGTTAGAGGCCGAAAGCTACGAAGTGCCGACCCATACTGATTGTCACAAGCGACTTCCCGATTAGACGTCTCTCAGGCCCGTTTTGGCTTCTTGCGTGCACGTGCATACTCAACCTTCTTCGCTTCATTTCAAGGGGAGCTTGCGGCATGTGAATAAAAGAGGCCATAACTAAAGGAACAAACAAGGACATAACTAAGAGGAACTCAAGCACATTTGACTGTCAAAGCTTGGCGCGCGTTGAAAGGCAACAACCTTCGAAAGACATGGGCTCGAAAGTGCTGATTCAACAAAGATACCTGTTTTGTAATTCGCGCCAAAAAAATACGCATGCGGGACGTCAATCAAGGTCACGCACACGTGAGTATGCCACCCGCCCCCGCATCCGGGGACGTTGGGGTGCCTATGAGCCTCCATTTTTGGGGCCAATGGGCGTCTATGGAGCCTTCGCTACCAGGGTATATCCACCTTTTCTGGCGTAGCAAGGAGAAGAGAGGGGAAAGACGGATAACCGCGCCCTGGGGTTAGGCAGGTAGGTAGGAGTGAAAGAAGGAGGAAAGCAGTGCCATGGCTTGCCGAGGCTCAGGCTGCTCGCTCGTCGCGGGGGCAAGGGAGACGGAGAGGCTACCGCGGTGCTTAAACGAGGCGAAGAGGACCACTGGGCAAGGCGGTGGAGCGTATCCCGCAAGAACAGCCGCGGCACATGCATGCATGAGGCTTGAGAATGTCGCAGTGAGTCAGCTGTGGAATTGATGCCGCGTTGACGAGGCGCGATGAGCACGAGAACACGACGGATGTTTGCGAAAAGTATGCGCCGTGGGATGCTCGCAGACTCGCCACGCAATCTCAAGCGGATATTCTCTCTCCCTGCGGGAAGGTCGAAACAACGCTGATATTCGAGCTGAACGTGCAAGGCCGCACAGCTAGCTGTGGGCGAAGCGAAGTAGCCAAACTTGGGTGAAGGCGAAAATGAAGGCCAACTAGCTATGTAAACGTCATGTTGGCTCGTCGCTCATGAGACAGATGAGCTGGATGAGAATACCCCAACGGGCACAAACTACACGCTATTAGCAGCATGTATAACCGCTCCGCATTGCAACAGCGCTGTTCGAGCATTTCTCGAACCACCGCGGAATAAAGCATCCTACTGTAGTAAGTATCTAAAAGCTCAGCTTTTGAAGTTTACTCGGAACAAGAACACGTCTAAGTTGGCCTAGTGTCCCTTCCAGTTACGAACCCAAATTTTAAGTTCGAAATTATGCCGATTCAAAACTGATCGCAGGTTTCCTTTTCTCTTGTGTCTATAAGCGCACAGGCACTGAGAATAATGTTGCCTCTTCCTTCTCCGGAAATCTTAAACGTAGTTTTTCAAGATGTCCCTGGCTGATTTCCTGAAACTTCTTGCGCATCCGCCAAGTTAAGCAAAAATAAACTAAACTACTCTAGGAAGGCGAAATGCTATCAGTTATGCAGCAAAATTATGATCGCAGTCTAAGGCAACCACTTCCACTTACTGGTTGTCCAAGGCGCCGCCTCATCGTCCACTTGATCTTCAGGAGGCTGACATCTTCGATGGTGTCGTTCTTGGCTAGGAGCTTGGAGAATGACTTCGCATCCATGGCATCTAAATAGAAGCCTTCGACGCTAAGAGTTTTCACCGTTGTGTTTGCCATCAGCGCCTCGAACACCAAGTTGGCCTTGCGGCGATGAGAGCGATGGCGACACACCACGGTTAGCTCGGCTGGAGCCCATGGTTTGGCCAGAGTCTGCCTGAAGCTTCCGCCGTATTTTTGAACGGAAAACGAGGCGTCCACAATTAGCGTGGAGAGGCTGGCGTGGGTGATGAGAGCGCCCATAACCGCTCCCGGAAAATCGATAGTGTGCACTGCAAGGGATTTCTGTAAAAAATAGAAACACTTAGCGGCAACCGTTTGCGGCA
This sequence comes from Amblyomma mixtum, assembly GCF_055824585.1. Taxonomy (NCBI): domain Eukaryota; kingdom Metazoa; phylum Arthropoda; class Arachnida; order Ixodida; family Ixodidae; genus Amblyomma; species Amblyomma mixtum. Next base: position 141,073,080 of record NC_143012.1, on the reverse strand, counting down.
GTTGCAGCTAACTTGCGAAACAGGCAACGATGTTGGAGAGTAACTGTGATTTGCCCCTCCACGTAGTTAACTGACCCTATGAAAAAGTAAAATATATTCGTACTTTGTACGTTTGCCTATTTAAAGAGTATGAAACAGTACTTTGAGATATGCGGAACCAAGCAGCCGCTGCTCTAAATATTGTCTCCACCGAAGCACCACACATTTCAGGGTGTATGACGATCAACCCATGGCTACACTGCAGTATCGCTAGCGTATTCGGAAATAATTTACTATCTGTCCTACACTGCAGTTGCAACAACCTAGGAGGCAAAGCAGAACGCACTCGTTCATCCAAGAACGAAGACTGCAATAGCTGTCCACAGCGCAGTGTCTACTCACTTGGTTGCGTCGACGACCGCGTGCCGCACTCTTCGGGATATCGCTCTCCTGCACAGAGGCGCGCAGGAAAGCAGGGTCAATACTTTACCTCAGAAATGGACACCGCCGTCTGTCAGCAGCCAGTGGCAGGTGGCAATCTTCCCACCAGGCCGCGAACTTAGTATACTACCTATACGAACTTGGTACACAACCTCGGATACAGCGAACCTTAGTATGCCATTTCGGATATAACAACCTTTCGTATGTTAACCTCGGATACAACAAACTTTAGTGTTCACCTCGAATATAACGAACATCAGTAAGCCGCCTCTGATATAATGGACTTGCGTGTGCTCACCCCGGCATACAATGAACTTTGGCGTGTTATTCGGATATAACCAGCTTTCTTGCCTGGACCTAGGATGTAAGGAATTTATTTCGTTGACGTCGGTTATAACGAACCGGAATGTAATACCTCGAAAATAACGAGGTTTAGTGCGTCGCTCTCCGATATTATGAACGTTTTGCTGCTAATTCATTCGAACGATCGGCCGGGGATCACCTAAGAGTTTCTTTTTTTTTATTGCAAGAGCTCAGCCATAGCGCGCAGTGTACATAGAACAGTCCATTCGTCCGAGCCTCAATCGGGGGCATTGAAACATCTCACTGTGCCCGATTATGCGTAATATGTCCATTATTCACAAGAGCGCAGGAAACACGGACAAAAGGGGGAGAATCGACCACACAAGTGGTCCCCATTTTTCCAGTGTTTCGTGCGCTGTTTGAATAATGAATAAGTACCAACTCACCCAATTTCCTTCACTCGTAATATGTTCCCTCACGCACCAAAGCGCCATCGACAGCAGCTGGCTAAACACCCTCAAACGTCAGTTCTAAACACATGCTGCACAGACGCCGCCCAAGACACCGTGATATTCTTTAGGGTGGCCACCATAAAAAATACGAAGTCGTGCCACAAACCACATACATGCGCTACACGCTGACATCAGCACGCAGAACGTGGCGGAACTCCTGGTCATCACAGATCACGCCGCCTACCTGTCTATTTAAGGAGGTGCAACCTTTTCTGGCCAGAAAACATTTGTCCACTGACAGAAAGTAGTGGTCTACTTTGTTCTGCTCGTGTATAAATTACACAAACACGAAAGCCATCAAATACCTCCTTGGGCTGTGAAGCTTGTTACGAAGTATCGAAGTCGAAGCATTACAAAACATCTCCACGTACTTGGCTCCCCGATAAATACATCTTACTCCGGAAAAAAAGTGTTGCCATGGCATTCATGGAAAAAAAAGACCAAATATCCGCTCCTTCTTGGTGAGAAGCTGCTACCCTACGTACGGACCCAACGATTCCTATTCGACCGAAACCTTCTTTACTCCGTGCGAATAAAGCAGCAGCATCACAAATCTTCCAGTTCATGGCAGTAACACGTTGGGGCTGCCGTTGCCGCTCTAGGTTCTCCTTCATGAAGCATATGTTGATGATCTTTTGCGCTATAGTTTACGGATTTTGCAGAAAATGTCGCCAACAAATATGAGTACGCTGGAGGCCGCGCGAAACACATGCCTGCGGATCTGTCTTGGCCTCCTGAACAGATCCTCCACCTCGAGAACTGTTGCGGAAGCATAATGTTTACCACTGGAAGTCATCGCCGCACAGGTGACGATTCTGACCCATCTACGTCATGTACTATTAGCAACGAATGAAACGCGAACAAGCAAACTGAGGTGGCAACACAAAAACACCAACGTATTAGCTCCTGTATTGGAACTACAAGCGCGGTTGAATAACACTTCTAAAGAAGAGTCTTTGTGCCTTCAAAATAAATTTAGCAGGAGCTAGTATTCAGCTTCCCCTGGCTAAGAGCTGCTTATTTTGCAGTGCGTGGTTCAGTTGTGTTGTTCGCGTTTCATTTCTTGCTCATAGTGCTTCAAGGGAATAAACATTTCGTGCACCGAGTCCATATAACCCACAGCAATTGCGGCTTTGTTCGAGCTGTGCAGCTATTGCATCTTCCTGCGATAAGTCAGCTACGGAATCTACTGGTTCCAGCTTTGTCCCCTTGGACACTCTCACCTCTTGAAATAAAACAGTTTATACCACGTGTCACTGCGAAGAGCGGCATGCCGCAAGCTGCGCTGCTACAGGTTGCTCTGAACTACTTAGTTGAGCAGTATTCGCTAGACGCACAAATCTTCACTGACGGCTCAGCTTGTCGCGACTCCTCATCATGAGGCCTTTACGAGGGGTACCCAAAAGAAACCGGACTAATTTTTTGAATCGGCACAGCTTCTGTGGTACCGCGTTTTGCCGCTAGGAGTGCATAGAACGAACAGTTCAGAGTCAGTAAGCCGAGTGCCGTCGCTGAAGGAGGGCAGACTAATTTATGCAGAGTTTTGGAGTCACGACTGTTTTGTGTGAGTGTCGTTTTTGCAATGGCTGATTTTCGTGAACAGCGTGCGCCGGTGAAATTCTGATTTTTTCTCGGAAAAAGTGGAACGGAAACTCTTGAAATATTCAGAAAGACGTTCAAGGACGATGCTATGGGGATAACTAAAGTGTTCCTGAATTAAATCCTGAATCAAAGCAACAGTCATGCCAAAGGAAAACATTAAAATTAACCTCACCTCAAGAAAGCTCGTCAGGTGAAACCAAACCTCAAAACAATGCTTATTTGTTTTTTGATGTGAGAGGAGTCGTCCATTCAGAATTTGTTCTCCAGGGTCAGACAGTTAACCAGGCTTTCTGCTTGGATGTTTTGAAAATATTGGACAACAGTGTTCGGTGGAAGCGGCCTGATTTGTGGCAGACGGGTGACTAGTTTTTCCACCATGGCAATGCCCCTGCTCACACAGCCCTGCCTCTACGACAAATTCGGACCAAAAATGGCATGACCCCTATTCCTCAACCCTCCTACTCACCCGACCTTGCCACGTGCTACTTTCTTTTTTTCGTAGAATAAAAAGACAGGTGAATGGAAAGCGTTTCGCTGAGTTTGCTGAGGTGAAGAAAAAAACGACGGAGGGACTGTCAAATATCACAAAAGATGAATTTAAACAATGTTTTGAAAAATGGAATGAAAGATTCGACAAAGGCATCATTGTAAGTGAAGAGTACTTTGAAGGATATTGAAGGTCTGTGCTCAAAACGTGAACAAATAAGTTCAAACAAAAATAAGTCCGCTTTCTTTTGGGTACCCCCTCGTATATGCCCTCATCAGGCCAAATGCTTTCATGGCGAATATAGTGTAGGACATCCTCCACCATAGCAGAGCTATATGGAATGAAAGAAGCTGTCTCCTATACCCTGCTACATAACCCAGGACGCTGGGTAATCTTCACGGACACGCAAGGAGCGCCACAAACCTTGTGCAACCTACTGAAGAGAACTACCTAATCACCAGCCAATTTCTCGTGACATTGGATACCTACACCACTTGGCTGTTGCTAAAGGCCACTGTATAATTTTTTTTCAATGGATTCCAGCTCACTGCGGCATCCTGGCCAAAGAGAGAGCAGACGAAGCAGCGCGCAAGGGTCCACAGCACAGTACATGCGTATCTGCGTCCCAACTCGCCAAACGATATACCCAGGATGAAAATGAAGAGTTTTTTTTTCGAAATGAGCCAGATCCACCAAAACAGAAACTTAGAACAAGGCCATAATTTCTTGTCTGAAAGGAATGCGCTGCTATTCAACCTAGTACCTCACAAGTTTTATGGGGCAGATAGAGCAGCCGAACAGCCTTAATCGCCAAAAATTAACCTGCATAGTTTGGCCTATACAACAATGGAAACATTGGATTTGGCTCATATCGAAGTGAAGCATCAGATTCGACCCAGTTTTCTTCTTGAAACTTTATTATTACTGCAGTATGTTTCAGGTTACATTCAAAACAATATGGAAAAATGCTTGTGCTGTGACTTCAGCAGAAAAAAAAAATAATTACAAGTATGCGTCACCCGCCTTACACTCACACATGGATAGCAGGCCTGTCTTCCTGGCAGCATAAGCAGCTTTCTTCGCAATCTGCCATGGGCTCCTTTTCTTGACAGCGACGAAAGGCAGCCTCTAAATACGCAAGTTCTTCGTTTTCTTTCCATGACACACCAAAGTGAGTCACCAGAAGGTTGGTCACGTCTCTCACCTTCAGTTCGTTGAGGTGGTGTGCATACAGCTCGCACTGTTTCGGTGTTTGTACAAGGGTCTTTCCCCTCTTTAGGACCGATACAAAATTAGACACCGAAACCCTGTAGTGGGGTTCGGCTCTAATTTGAGGGCTTCGGCCTGTCACATTTCTCTGAATGTAAAAAACCTTCGTTTCAGTAATCTTGAAAGGCAGGTTGGACGTTGATCTCATTACTTCCGTACAGTACGCCTTCCAGGGAACGTTCACCGACCTCTTCATACCCGTCGCAATCCATGCTGAGTCCGTCAAAGCAAAAGTCTTGAAAAAACAAAGGAGCTCGCGAAACAGACCACGCAGTCCGCGCTATCACGCACGAGCACCGCCGGCACGAGCCTACAAGGAGGCTGCCATGTTGGCTGAATCACGTGGTCTCCGGGTCAGTCTCCTATTGGTTGAACGGATTTCGCTCATTTCGATCCATGCAGTGGAAGGATTTGGCTCGTTTTCGATTTGAAATGTGATCTGCGGGCTAGCTCAGTTGGTGTAATTTGACCCATTTTGTTCCGATCTGTTTTTTAAAGGAAAGTTGACTGGCTTAGCTTGCCACTACAGTTGGGGTTGCGTTACTTTCGGTTTGTGGATTTGGCTCATTTCGAAAAAAAACTCCTCAAATAACCGGCCCTGGAAGTCGCCGAGTCATCGTTACCCCTTTCAACATCACATCGACCGACAGCTCACATCAAGACTACCACTGGGGCTTCGGTATAATAAAGAAGCAATTTTTAATCGCCTTGGTATTCAGATTGCGTTTACAAACAGTCTACGATACCGTTTCAAGCAAGCAGACAGTATGTATGGTGACAACTGCGGCCCAGTTGAGACTGTCTTTCATATTATTTTCGAATGTCCAGCGTACACCAACCAACGTCCGCCCTATGAACAACGCATGCAGTCCGTCACCCAAGTGCCACTCACTGTGGACTCTATAATATGTCCTTTAGGCTGTTGAAGACAGCAGCGACGTGCAATGACATTCTTATTTGTCTGTTTCGACGCTGTTGGTATTTTAGACAGACAAATTGCCCGAAAGCTTTATCACCCCGCTGTATATGCACAGAACCTGACTTCGGTCTCATCGAGAAAAGCCATCATGCACTGAACTATTGCGTTGGAACTATCTTAAATGAATATTTATCCAGTATATTTTCTACTTTCAAAATGACTGTGTACAGCGTGAGGAACTAGAGACCGCCAAAAAGTGTTCTGCTAGTATATCTGCTTGTTCATCAATACTTGTTTGTGTTCCTGGGGCAGCGAGAAAAGTGTCTGTGAAGGCGGAGTAGCTACCATTCAGTTTACGCGTTTGCTTCACATATTCTTCGATGTGGTTGAACTGTTCATACAGTTTTGCCGTGAAGTTTTCTAAGAGCACCTACGGCTGTGCCGGGCTGTGGCTCCTGCCTTTTTAAAACCCTATAAATTTCATATGTTGAGCACCTACAGAAAATTTCCCATGCTTTGCTTTGTTTTTTTTCGCTTCTCGACATTCTTGTGTATACCTAACTTAATGATTCTGTCGCACCTCTCCTGAGGATTCCGGAATTGGCAGCCGTGTGGCAGTGATCATACAAGTCGTGAACATTTAATTCAGTTCGTCTATACCCCGATCATCTGAAAAAAAAAATTCTCCAGACTCGCTTTTTCTCGCAAAAGTGACCAGTCGCTAAATGCAACTTCCAACGGCGAGGTTTTGGTCGGGATAATTGATGGTGAGGATGAAAGGCTCACACTCACAGGCAAATGATCGCTTCCGTACGGGCGAATCTAGACCATCCCACTTAATCTCGTTGAATGCAGATGGCGAACAAAAAGATAAATCCAAGCAGCTTATTTTTCCAGTGCTTGGAGAGAAATAAGTCCGCTTTCCCGCATTCCGTAGGCACACTTTATTCCAGAGAACACAATCTTCTAAAATACGACCTCTGGCGTCCATTTCTTCCCTACACCAAAAAGAGGAGTGTACATTAAATTGCCCTACTACAAGATACGGCTCTGGCAGCTGTTCGAAACGTGCTTCTATATCGTGTAGTGTTACGGATAGATGTGGCTGAAGATATACCGAGAGTATCGTTATTGTTTTAAAATGAAGTAGGGCGATTGCCACGGCTTCATATTTCGTGTTAAGACAACAATAGCAGCCCCTCCAGACAGCCTAAGCGGCGGTTGCTCTGTCACACCGAAAGACTTAATAATTCTTTAAAATATTTTTTGTAGAGGTCCCATGTTGCTCTCTTGCAGACATAGGGCGACCGTAGAAAGCAAGTTCAGAGTGCCTTTTATATCGCTGTATTTTGTTACGTCACGTTAAATTATTTATTTGTATTTTGCTACGTCACGTTAAAGTCACGTTAAATTAGTAGGTGTAACTAAAAACATAGGTCGGTTGTTGGAGTTTTTCTTTTTCGGTCAACCGCCTCCCCTGAAGCGGTGGCAGATTTGGCGTTGTGTCCATCGCCTCCCTAGAGGTGATAGAGGACCGCAGAGTAGGTACTGCTGAACGAGTTATAAGCCTGTCCCGACTGGGAGAAGCCTTGCGGGCTGTCGACCCAGGCGCCGGCGAGCCGGTTGTCATAGGTGACTGGACAGCCTCTGCTGCATCTGCCGGGGCGCGGATGGCCCTGCCACAGGCTAACTGCGTGTGGCCTGGGAGAGAACACCAGGCCGGTGTGGTTCCCCGCCCCGTCGTACCACATCGGTCAATTTTGTTTTTTTCTGTGAGCAGGAGCTTTCCTCGCGTTTATGGATTATGGCTTATGGGGTTTTAACGTCCCAAAGCGACTCAGGCTATGAGGGACGCCGTAGTGAAAGGATCTGGAAATTTCGACCATCAGGGGTTCTTTAACGTGGATTGAGATCGCAAGGTACACGGGCCTCTAGAATTTCGCTTTCATCGAAATTCCACCGCCGCGTCTTTCAGGTCAGCAGCCGAGCGCCATAACCACTCAGCCACCGCGGCGACCGTTCCTTGTCTTTGTGTGAGTTGTTTTCTTGCTTCTTGAGGTGTTATGTTTTCCTTAGTTTTAATAGTTACCTCTTTCTTTTTCTTCCTGGATGGACACGATCTCAAGTATGCGGGGTTGTCCCCTTCGCATTTAGTGCACTTTGGTGTGGCTTTGCAGCCAACGGATTCATGGACATTTGGTGCCCATTTGGCTGAAGTTTGCCGGCCGCGAAAGCTCCGGGAGACAGTGCCAAATCTTTCACCTTTCAAGCACCTTCTTAGATTTGGGATGTATGGCCGGACAGATATTTTCATGTATCCTACTTGTATGGTATCTAGGAGTTTGCCAGAGGTAAAAGCCAGGACTAAGTGCTTTGTTGGTGTTTCCTTATCGTCTTTGCGGGTTTTGATGCGTTTGACGTCAGTCACGTTCTCGTCTTTCAAGCTCTCCAACATTTCTTCTCCTTTCAGTGTCAGGAAACCATGTTCTGAAGCTGCTGCGGAAAATATCTGCGCGGCAATAAAGTCCATCCCCACAGCCCTTTCTACACCATGTCCCTTCCATGACCCTGCCCCACCGTCCTACTGAACACTGGCAGAGCGTGCTGTCCACACGACGCTCGGCTCATGTAGAACTCGTTGTCAGAGCCCTTACATTATGGGGCACTTTAAAACGAAAGGTGTTCGGTCGTTTGCAGCAGCCTATTAGTGAACGGCAACAGATTACAGAAAGAGTAAGAAGCGCCACTGCAGGTGACCGGCCGCGGTGGCTCAGTGGTTGGGGCGCTCGGCTGCTGACCCGAAAGACGCGCGTTCGATTCCGGCCGCGGTGGCTGAATTTCGATGAAGGCAAAATTTTTGAGGCTCGTGTGCTGTGCGATGTCAGTGCACATTAAAAAACCTCAGTTGGTCGAAATTTCCGGAGTCCTTCACTACGGTGTCCCTCATAGTCTGAGTTGCTTCGGGACGTTAAACCCCAATATTACTGCAATATTACTGCAATAAGCCAAACCTTACTTTCATGGCGACGTCCACTTCGACAATCTTCAGCAGCTTGAGAGTATCCGTTTTCGACAGGCTCTCTGTCAAGGCATCCAGCGGTGCCCGCGATGTCAGGACGACAACGACTTTGTCCAGCGCCAGTTCGACGAGCTGCTGCGTCAGCAGGTGCTGCATGGCAGCGAAGGCATTCGACGTGGCCTCGGCGCTCAGCTCGCATCCACAAAGGCGCAGGCTGGTCAGCGACGTGGCCGACTTCAGGGCATCGGACAGAAGTAGCACAAAGCGTCGGTTTTCACGTGATGAAAGGAGAAACTGCAAATAGAAAAAAAAAAACGTTAATTGTCGGGGCAGCTTGCAAACCTCGGACAGAAACTACAGAGAGAGGCCAAGAAAATGACGTACTCAATACCTCCAGAACGGTTTAGCAGTTGTATGAACCTGCGCGGACACTCAAGTGCAAAAGTGAGCAGTGACAGTACACAGTAGTCTGTGAGCTTAATTTTGACTAGTACTAGCGCTGCTTTATCGAAGATCCTTGATATCATTCACGTAGTATATGGAATTACAAAGCAGTTTCGATCTCCCAAACAGGCGCGGGCAATTTCTTGCCTATATTAATCCTGCTGGTCATGTGTCAACTAGTTCAGTACTGTACGGGCTCGTGCCCACCCACGGCGCTTCAAATAAAACCTGCGGGCTTCAGATGCCTCACAACAATGTACGTATATATTAAGGGAGTAATTACTCATTTGGCATCCACCCGAGCGCAGCCATACGGCTACAAAGGAAAGCTGTACAGCTTTCTCAGAAACTTCGTAGTTAAAGAAAAATTCGTCCTGGTCCTGGGTTCGAACCCAGGACCACCGCTACACCGGGCAGTCGCTCTACCAATTGAGCTAACCAGGACGGCAAGCTTATGGTAGGACGAGAGCGAATTGATCAATAACTCGAAGTGGGAACTGTGTTGGTCAAATGTTTAGGGGAATCCCCCAAGGTGGAGTAGATTTGTAATTGTGAATCCCTTGGGGGATTCCCCTAAACATTTGACCAATGTACATATATATTGTTACTGAGAAGCGGGAGTGGCTTTGGACGGAGCGCTCGCACTAGGCCGGCATGCATTAAAAATCGTATTTCATCTGTCATCATGAAGTTCTTTTCCTCGGCTTGCTGTCTGGTAACAATATAATATGCCGCAGGTGGGAACCGAACGGTACGCATGTGGTTGTTTTTTTCTTCTGCACTTCTAATAAATTATCTTTAATCAAAAAAATATTCACTGATCATCTCTGTGAAGTTCGCTGAACTTTCCGATGTGTCATCCAGCGTCCAGCACAGTTACCGAATTCATGTTACCGCGGACGCACCACGGAGACGCGGTGGCTGCTCGATTGTTGCTGGCGGCACCGTCGCCACAACGCTCGTTCTGTCTCCGTCTTGCCTCCCCACCACAGATACTTTCTAGCACGCAGCTTTCTACAGTGCAGTGTTTGAATGCCTGCAGTCGTCGTGTTTGTGGCCAGTGGATGTTTTTTTAACCTTCTCGCGTCCCTGCGGATTACTGTGAGGACGCAGGTGTACGGTGGACGATCGGTATGCGATGCGTCGCCGATGGGTCTATGAGCGTCCGATACTGAGAAGAGGCCCGTAGTTAAGCTGTAGTTGCCACTGGACGCTGGACCCCCTCCGCGACAGCGTTCCTTTCTTTTATAAGGAACCTTCAGTGATTGTTCCCGAGGAACACGTTTGTCCCACATGCACGTGCGGGTAGAGGGAAACGAAGAGGAAGGCAGAGGTTCGGAACGCAGCGAGTTCAGTGCTGTTTGTAGGCGTGCTCGGAACCTTCCCTTTCCCAAGTATTTGATTAGCTGACATCCTTTCCCCAGTCTTTGATCGGCTGACGGAGGCTTTGTTGTCCTTTCCCTAAGCGTCGATTGGTGAGAAGTGTCGCCTGTTGTAGTATTGGTTGCTGTCCCCGCCAAGGGCGGAGACAAAAGGCTTAACACAGAACGCGGTCGGTTGAGTGGCGCTCATTTCGTGTAATCAACGGTTCAGTCATGTTGTATATACTTTTCTCCTTGCTTGATTCTTCTCGTTTATTAATGTGTTAATAAATAGCTAACCTCCTTGTCCCGCCGTCGAGTAATGGGATTGTTTGCGAGTCCGAACCATGAATCCATAAAGAAATCCGATTTCATCATCTTCAAATGTTTCCTCACATCTCCCTTGAAGGGAAACTCAACTATCTCCATTGATCAACACAACATATTGATACATGCATTCGAAGAAGAGACAGAAGTAGCGCATGCGCTAGAAGAGGAAGAAGTTAGTTGGCTCTCTCGCGCGCGCTCGAACCACTAGGGGACCGCCGCAGGTTTTTTTGTCTCTGCGCGGGTGTTCTTTTTGGCGTTGCACGCTACAGTTTGGTGGAGGTGCGGGGTACGCTTCCCGACCTGCAAACTCCGTACAGCGTCACTACGGACCTCACACCGGTTCACCAGCGACCCAGCCGCCGTCTCCGCGGAGAGTCGCCTGAATTTGGGCCCCTTCCCCCGCCAACAAGGACGACGCAGCCTCGACCGCCGAGTCCAACTGACACGGCCACTGGCACCAGGACCCAGCCGCCGATCCAGCCTCTACCGTCGAGTCCAACTGCCATGGCCGCTGACACCAGGCCCCTGGCGCCGATCCTTTGCCACCCACCGCGAACACCGCCATCTTTTCACGGTGACGTGTTCGAAGACGCTGAGGACTGGCTGGAGACGTTCGAGCGGGTCGCACGCTACAACGGCTGGTGCGACGAGCGCAAGCTGAATAACGTCTACTTTGCCCTGGAAGAGTCTGCTCGGACGTGGTTTGAAAACCACGAGGCTACACTTCCCACCTGGGAGACGTTTTGCCGGAGTCTCCTGGCTACGTTCCCCAACGCTGACCGCCGGGAGAAGGCCGAAGCTGCGCTGCACTCCCGAAATCAGCGCACGAACGAAAGCGTGCGCATGTACACCGAAGACATGATCCGTCTTTTCAAGCGCGCCGACCCCAACATGACAGAGGAGAAGAAGCTGCGCCATCTCATGCGTGGGGTTAAGCAGGAGCTGTTCGCGGGCCTCGTGCGCAGCCCACCCCGCACGGTGGCGGAATTTCTAACCGAGGCGACCACGATGGAGACGACGCTGCAACAACGGGCCCGCCAGTACAACCGGGACATCAACTGCATGGTGCCCGAAGGCTTTTCGTCGTGTCTCGGCGGCAGTGCAGACACCTTGCGTTTACTAATTCGCTCCGTTGTCCGGGAGGAACTGCAACGGATCCATCTGCCTCAGGTTGCACCTGCGCCGCTGGCAGCGCTGTCCGAAGTTGTCAGGGACGAGGTGCGACAGGCTGCGCAGGCACCTCCTGTCCCCGAAGCGCCATCCCGGTTCGATGACCGACCCACGTACGCATCTGTTGTACGTCGCACGACAGGCTACGGTCCCATTACCCCAACGCCTGGCGTGAGCAACATCGGCACATGTCACGCAAGCGTGCCTGGCTACGGTGTGACCCCGTCGACCTCCGTGAGTAACATCGCCACGTATTCTGCAACCGCATCTGCTACAGCTGGGCCACGCCCTCGCAAGTCGGATTTGTGGCGTACACCGGACCGCAGGCCTCTCTGCTACCACTGTGGGGAGCCTGGTCACCTCTACCGCGCCTGTCCGTACCGCCAAGTGGGCCTTCGCGGTTTCCATCCCGACGCACCCTGCCCTCAGAACGGCGAACGACCGCATGAGATTGCACAGCATCTCTGGGCACGCCAGAACCCTGCCTACTCTGGAAGGCGCGAGTCCCGTTCCCCTTCGCCTCTCCGTTATCGCTCTTCCAGCCCTGGCCGCCAGAGTAGCTCTGCTGGCCGTCGCTCGCCGAGTCCGCGTCGGGAAAACTAACACCAGCGACCTCTGGAGGCAAGGCCGCTGACGTCGGGACGTGTCAAGATCCTCCATCGCGGAACCCTCGAGCTGACGATACCCGGACAGAGAGAGGCAGCGACAGTATCAGATACGCTGCATCCGATTTGCGTGTGACAATTGATGGCACTGACATTACCGCGCTGCTCGATACCGGTGCTGATTACTCTGTTATGAGCCGTGCCTTCGCTGGAGAACTTAAGAAGGTTCTGACACCGTGGACGGGGACCCCCATTCGCACCGCTGGTGGCCACCTAATTTCCCCTGTGGGCAAGTGCACGGCTAGAGTTGGGATTAGTGGTTTTACGTACGTTGGTGAATTTGTCGTACTCCCCGAGTGTTCCAGAGACTTGATTCTGGGGATCGACTTCCTGCAGTCGAACGGCGCTGTGATTGACTTTCAGGAGGCACGTGTCACGTTCTCGACCAAACAGGCCGTGGCGCGCTTTGACTCCCGCGATCCCTGCAGCAACGCTCTGCGCATTGTCGAGAACGACGTCACGGTGCCGCCGCGGTGCAGTGTTCTGGTGCTCGTGCGGAACGACCTCTTTCATGACTACGAGGGCCTAGCGGACAGCCATAGTCCACTGCTGCTTAAGCGGGGACTTGCCGTTGCAAGAGGTCTCGTCCAACTACGTGACGGCCGCACCCACGTCCTCCTGACTAACTTTGCCAACGAATATCAGCACCTGGCTAAAGGCATGGCTATTGCCTTCCTCCACGACGTTGCTGAGGTTCCAGGTTTGTGCACCGTGGGAGGACCCTCTCCGGAGTATGCTGGCCCACATCACGTTCTTCAGTCAGTCAGAATAAATCCTGCCTTGCCGTCGGTTCAGAGGGATCTTCTGTCGGCCCTCTTGGCAGAATTTGCGGACTGTTTCGCTACGTGCTCGAAGGTCGGCCGAACTCCACTCGCCAAGCATCGTATCATCACTGACGAGACTACGCGACCCGTCTGCCAGCGCCCATATCGTGTTTCCCCGGTGGAGAGAGAAGCCATTCAGAATCAGGTTGCCGAGATGCTTGCAGACGATGTCATCCAGCCGTCCACTAGTCCGTGGGCATTGCCTGTGGTTCTTGTCAAAAAGAAGGACAATACTCTGCGTTTCTGCTTGGACTACAGGAAACTTAACAGCGTGACCAAAAAGGACGTTTACCCGCTGCCCAGGATAGATGACGCGCTCGACCGATTGCGGGACGCCAGATACTTCTCGTCATTGGATCTTAAAAGCGGGTACTGGCAAATCGAAGTGGACGAGAGAGACCGGGAGAAGACGGCTTTCGTGACGCCTGACGGCCTCTATGAGTTTAAAGTGCTCCCATTTGGTCTGTGCTCAGCACCGGCAACTTTCCAACGCATGATGGACACTGTCCTCTCCGGCTTGAAATGGCAGTCCTGCCTGGTGTACCTGGACGATGTCGTTATATTTTCGCCCACCTTTGACCAACACTTGGAGCGGTTGCGCATTGTGCTACAAGCGCTCAAATCCGCGCAACTCACCATCAAAGCGGAGAAATGCCATTTTGGCTTTGAGGAACTTCGCTTTCTTGGTCACGTTGTCAGCGCACAAGGTGTTCGCCCGGACCCTGACAAGACTGCTGCCGTCTCAGGTTTTCCACGCCCAACTGACAAGAAGGCCGTTCGCCGGTTTTTAGGCCTGTGCTCCTATTATAGGCGCTTTATTCAAGATTTCTCGAAAATCGCGGAACCGCTGAACGCACTGACCCGTGACGACACGCCCTTCCTGTGGGGGACCGACGAAGAGGCTGCATTTGTCGAGCTTCGCAGCCGTCTGCAAAGCACTCCGATACTCGGCCATTTCGACGAGCATGCTGCCACGGACATCCACACTGACGCCAGCAATGTTGGCCTTGGTGCAGTACTGATCCAGTGGCAAGACGGTGCAGAACGGGTCATCAGTTATGCTAGTCGGACACTTACGCGCTCCGAGACCCATTATTCTACGACGGAGAAAGAATGTCTTGCAGTGATATGGGCCATCTGCAAGTTCCGACCGTACCTCTACGGACGACCCTTCCGTGTGGTAAGCGACCACCACTCCTTATGCTGGCTGGCGAGCCTCAAAGACCCCTCAGGACGCTTGGCTAGATGGAGCTTACGCTTGCAAGAATACGACTTAACAGTAGTTTACAAGTCTGGCCGCAAGCATCAGGATGCGGATTGTCTGTCGCGCGCGCCTATCCCAATCAATACCGAAGAAACCACCGATGATTTTCCTTTCCTGGGCTCTGTTAGTACCACCCAAATGGCGCAGCTTCAGAGGGCGGACACGGAGTTGGCGCCGCTCATCGATTACCTCGAAGGCAGTGAAGCTCCCATTCCGCGTGTTTTTCTTCGAGGGCTTCACACCTTCACTTTACGGTCTGGTGTTCTCTACAAGCGCAACTTTGCCAACAGCGAAGAAGTGTTCCTACTTGTCGTACCACCACAGCTGCGGTCTGAGATCTTGAGTGCCTGTCATGATGCACCATCCGCCGGCCACCTTGGAGTCAGCCGTACACTCGCGCGGATTAGACAAAAGTATTATTGGCCCCGGTTACTCCCATCGGTGCGGGCCTACGTCAAAACATGCCGTGAATGCCAACGTCGGAAGACTCCTCCATTGAAACCGGCCGGATTTCTTCACCCCGTCGATCCACCGAAGACCCCTTTCCATCAAGTGGGCATGGACCTCCTTGGCCCATTTCCGAAGTCTTCGTCTGGAAAGCGTTGGATAGTCGTTGCGACTGACTACCTCACACGGTACGCTGAGACCACGTCTCTTGCCAAAGGCACTGCTGCTGAAGTGGCGCAGTTCTTCGTCCACAACATTGTCTTGCGTCATGGAGCACCCGCCGTTGTTGTTACTGACCGGGGAACTGCTTTCACGGCCCGCTTAACCCAGTCCGTGATGACTCTCACGCACACGAGCCACCGACGTGCTACGCCGTATCACCCGCAGACAAACGGGTTGGTAGAGCGACTCAACCGCACACTAGCCGACATGCTATCAATGTACGTTGACGTCGAGCATCGAACTTGGGACGCCATTCTGCCGTACGTAACGTTTGCGTACAACACCGCCCTGCAGGAAACAACCCGACTGACCCCCTTTCAGCTTGTCTTCGGTCGCCAGGTGACCACTCCGTTGGATGCTATGTTGCCCGTCGACCCTTACTGCGACTCTGACGCTGACATCGACGTAGATACCTTCGTTCAGCGTGCTGAGGAAGCGCGTCAACTGGCCCGCCTGCGCATCCACCGTCAACAGGAGGCTGACGCCACTAAGTACAACTGTGGACGCCGTTTCGTCAGTTATGCTCCCGGCGACCTTGTGTGGATTTGGATACCTGTTCGTCGCCGCGGGCTCTCTGAAAAGCTGCTGCGCCGATACTTCGGCCCTTACGAAGTAGTGCGCCGTATCAGTGATGTGACTTATGCAGTAGCTCCCGCCCCGACAGCTTGTTCATCGCGCCGGTCGCACCGAACTGAAGTCGTACACGTTGTTCGCATGAAGCCTTACCACGACCGGCTACCTGACTGAACTGCGGTCCACTGCAGCTGTGTTCTACCCTTTCGCTGACTTTTCACTCCCAGCCGCATCGTGTCGATGCTGCAGAAGAGGGGGGCAGTGATACATGCATTCGAAGAAGAGACAGAAGTAGCGCATGCGCTAGAAGAGGAAGAAGTTAGTTGGCTCTCTCGCGCGCGCTCGAACCACTAGGGGACCGCCGCAGGTTTTTTTGTCTCTGCGCGGGTGTTCTTTTTGGCGTTGCACGCTACAATATTAATAAAAAAGGAGCTCCCCTATGCTCGTTCGTTTCTGTGGCTGTTGGCTTCTCTCATATGTTTAACGAGACCCTCATTTCTCTACTTCTGTCTGCTTAATTGCTTAATGAGGACCTTGGTTATGGCAGCCTTGATGCCATAGGAAGCATACGAGGGTTCTCATATAGCTTCCACTCTCGCCGTTCGATGACGTCACGTCACACCAGCGGTAATACAGGACGCATTCTGCCCGCTGCTGATGAACGTGGGTGGCGCTGGTGAACACTCTTGGTTACGTCACATGCAAACGAATTCCCCCGAAAGCAAAATATGTGACAGCCGTCGCCGTAGTTCAGTTGGTAGAGCACCGGATGCGTAACTCGGTGGTCGCGGGTCCGGTTCCCACAGGCGATACATAGTTGTTTTTCTTCTGATTTTCTAATCATTTATCTCTAAGCAGTAAAATATTCACTAATAATCTCCATAGGGGAACACCACAAATTAAAAAAAGGATCTCCCACATGCTCCTTGGTTATTGTGGATGTTCCACAACATTTCGATTATCTTCGTTTATTGCCAACAGTTTCGGACGGAGGACCGTCCTTCATCAGGGTATACAGACGAATGAAGACAGGTTCGCATAGTCAAGGCACCGTACGCAAAGGGAGAGGTGAAATCACTCTCTTTCCCATTACAGGAAGGGGAACCAAAGCCAGTGTAAGACGCGTGAGTGTTCCAGTCCATTTAGAGGAAAGAGGAGGAGAGTTGAGAAGGCCAGGGGGTAAAAAATAAAAACAAACAAACACAAAACACAAGTAGGAAAACAGCGGCAGCAGTGTAAGTAACAGAGCTATAGCGATAGATGGGGAGGGAACGAGTTGCTTCTCAGAAGGCGCCAGCCAGAAATATTGTCGGGAGAAGCTTCCTTCGGTGTGGGTGGCAAACCCTGGAGAAAGAATAAAAACGATCTCCTAACAGGGAAAGTCCGAAGCAAAACAAAAAAAAGCAGTGCACGCATGCATATGTACACTACATCGCAGAACTGACCGCTCCCCAGCGGTGCAGGTGTTCAGGACCGTTCTAACGTGAGTAACGAGTTAGACGAAGCCATTTTGAGCTCCTCAAGACGATCCAGTGTTCGGCACGGCGGAAGCGCGGCGCCGTGGTCGAGGGAGGCCAGACGCCGTGCGGCAACCAGATCCCGCAACCGAGTGCCGCGGCGGCTACTCCTCAGTAGGCCATTCCCTTAGTGCGTTCCGTCGCGAAGGCATACGCAGTACAGAGTGGCCCTTCAAAAGAAGGGGCCAAAAGGAGGGAGTGAAAAAAAAACCTAAAGAATAGATACCTTTAAAAACAGTACAAATAAAAATAAAAAAGGGGACGTATGGCACCCGGAGAGTGCAATCTTCATAGAAAAGGAGGGTTGAAAAAGTTGACAGCGTTCTAGTTACGTAGGCTTTTGAGAAAGGCGAAACTGCCCAAGCTTTCATTAATGTCAAGGGTTAGTGTCCGAAATTTGGGAATGAAAAAGGACTCTTTGTTCTCTTTGGCGACTTGTTTGGAAACCCGACTGGACTGGAGAAGGATGACCGGAACGTTTTCGAATGCATGTTGGCGTAGGCACAGATGCTTCGAAAAGGAAGATTTGGCGGCGCGTGGATGTGGGTCTTGTGGTTGTTAGAACATAACCTGAACGGTGCTTAAGTTTGTCCGATGTACTCTATGCCGACACACCGCAGTGTAACATATATATCACGTTTGCGCTGTCGCAATCTAGGTTGTCCCTAATCCTGAAGGTGAAATCAGAGAATGTACCTTTAGCAATGTTTCTAGTCTGCATATGACTGC
This sequence comes from Amblyomma mixtum, assembly GCF_055824585.1. Classification (NCBI taxonomy): domain Eukaryota; kingdom Metazoa; phylum Arthropoda; class Arachnida; order Ixodida; family Ixodidae; genus Amblyomma; species Amblyomma mixtum. The sequence goes on along the minus strand of NC_143012.1, from coordinate 141,055,003 downwards.
AAACATTGCAGCGTGGTTTACGGCATGGTTGACATCCAGGAATCGGGTTGGCGTTGGGCGTTGTTCTGGACTTAACTAGAATGTCCCTCAGGTTCCGCCTGCGTCGGTATACTTTTATTAGTTGTTCAAAAATAAGGGACAAGTGACTGCTTTGCTGGATAATGTTAGAATGTTTTGAAAGGATGTTTTTCACACGTGGTATGTTAGATGAATGAATGAGAATAAGGTTGCTTGCCCTTTCAGTATCCGGCGAGTTTGGAGAATTCGGTATTTTATTCCTGTCAAAACCACCAGCTTTCGGGGTAGCGTCACCGACGATGGACGCTGGATATTCCTTAAGTAAAAGATTTGTTTTTCGTTGCCCAGCCTGGCGGTCAAAACCATCGAGTCAGAGAAAATCCGTCGGTATCTGTGAGCCTGTGGGTACGGTATGCCAGTCTTGCAGTAGCGTGGGTGGCTGCTCTTAAAATGTAGGTATTCCTGGCGGTAAGTGGGTTTTTTACAGGGTTGTCCTAAGCATGCTTCCTTTTTTCTCTGTTTGAACACCCAAGAAGTTTAGAAGTGTTGTGGAGATGCTGTGGGTGAACGATATGGAAGGATGAAACGCGTTTACCTCGCTATGAATGTCAAAAGGCTGGCTTCATCGTGAGGCCAAATGAAAGAGATATCGTCCAGGAAACATTTATAAAGGAGTGGTTTCAAGGACTTAGTGTCAAGGAATTCTGTTTCCAGTGCCGCCACGAATATGTTTGCGTGGGCCGGGGCCATCTTTGTTCCCATCGCCGCGCCGTTGACCTGAAGATAGTGTCTTCCCTCAAAACAGAAGTAATTGCAGTTCAATACTAAGCCCAAGATAATAGAACAAGTTTACTCATCAAGGTGAACAGGTTGATCAGTCCTCAGGTGCGCATCTATTGACGCGCACAAGCCGTCTGGGGGGGGCGAGTGATTTGTGTGCTGAAGGTAGGCCGGGATAGTTGGTATAATGTGGTACAATGTGCTTCAACATTCAAAATACTATGCTTGATGTGATGTTTCCGCTAATATTTTTTTCCTTGCAGGACATAGAACGCTATTGATAAAACCCTGTAAGTGGTTACGTTCTCAGACTTTAGTAAGGCCGATGATGTTGCGGTCATCGAATATATCGATTGCTACATTAACTAAGTTACCAGTGACGTTAACGGTTGTTGGCTTTGATCTTTCGATACATTAAAGGTCTGTATATATAAATTCGTACTTATGAAGGCCATTAGGCTTAGTTTAAATCCCTGGATGAACCGAGAAATCATACATGATAAGCGTAAGTTGAAAAAACTCAGGAAGCACCTTGCTGCTTTGAAAAGCTGGTTGTCAGTCAAGGTCAAACAAGTCGGTCATAACTTCTTTAGTCACGGGCTCGAAGAGTTCATGAATTCGGATTCACAAGAGTTTTGGCGTCACTTAAACACAGCAAAGCCAAAAATATCGATGATAAAAATAATTATATAAGGATATTAGACACGAGTACGACTGATACAAATATTTAGTTTTAGAGTGTATTCACGAAATTTGATGAATTTGAAGCTCAGACTCGGTCTCTTTACAAGTTAGTGACAACTAGCCGACGTGATGGGGCAGTGCTAACTAACCTGTCCAGTTTTATAATTCTTCCTTCCCTCATTTAATTAGAAGGGTCCTCCTGCTTGAGCTGAGCGACGGCTCGCAGTATGTGCAAAGAAAAAAAAGCAGCACCCAGCCCATCCAAGGAGATTTCCTAAGTTCGTCTCGAGACCTCACTGTTTATTGCTTACGGTTTGTGGGGGTTCGACCTCTCAAAGCGCCTCAGGCTATGAGAGACGCCGTGGTGAAGGGCTCCTTAAATTTCGACCACCTGGGGTTCTTTACCGTGCGCTAACATCGCACAATACACGGGCCTCTATTTTCACCTCCGTCGAAATTCGACAGCCGCGTCAGTGACCTAACCCGCGTCTTTCTGGTGAGCAGCTGAGCGCCATAACCACTGAGCCACCGCGGCGGCTCCGCGCCTCCGCGTGAAGTCCCAAACTATACTTTTGTTGGTATCGACTCCGCTCACTTCACCAACCATTTCGTATGTTTTCTCCGCACCACATGTCTCACCCGTATCCATTTCCACTCGGCTATGGTATCACGGACTTGTACACTAACCCACTCTGGTTCCTTCCTCTCTCAGATCCATGCACTCGAACTCCTTTTCTCAGTTACTTAGTAAGGCAACGCCATCAGGAAATCCTGGGTCGAGGTGTGCTCATTTAACTTACCGGGATCTAGCTCTTCGCAATCAAATCCTTTGTGCAGCTTTTGTGATATCATTCCCGATAGATAGTTTGTTGGGGCATTCCACATCCATTGTGAAGACATGAGCATTTTATCATAATAAATGGCAATGTGCATACCGTATACGGTCCTATTTCAAGCCCTACAGCTTTTGTGATATCATTCCCGAAAGGTAGTCTGTTGCGCCATTCCATATCGCTTCTGAAGGCATGAGCATATAATCATAATAAATAGCAATGGTTGGTTGGTTGGTTTATGGGGTTTAACGTCCCAAAGCGACTCAGGCTATGAGAGACGCCGTAGTGGAGGGCTCCGGAAATTTCGACCACCTGGGGTTCTTTAACGTGCACTGACATCGCACAGTACACGGGCCTCTAGAATTTCTCCTCCAAAGAAATTCCAGCCGCCGCGGCCGGGAATAAATAGCAATGTGCATACCGTATACGGTAGTATTTAGAGCCCTAGGCACTCGCAAATGATAGAAGTGCACTTTACTGGCGCGCCGTTCTAGCGCTCTAGACAGATGTGTCGACGACTGAGCAAGCTTTTTCCCCGGCCTTGGGCTCGGCTTATCTACGGTGAAATTATTTGAAACTACGACTTTGATCACACCTCGCGTAGACTAAACACCTTATGCTCCCGTCGGTGTGTATGGTATGCAGCGGTGGTCTCATTCTGTCGCAGTTACCTTATTGAACGCTGTGTAGAGAGCGGATTCTTCTTGTTATGCAGTGCAATTCTTCAAGTCTTTCACATTACCTTTCCTTTGACACAGCATAAGGTTAGCATTTGTTCATGCTTCCGGTGCGCTCGAGGCCACAAGGTACTGCGTACACGGAGTGGGAAGATCTTCTAGCCCAATGCCTCAACAGCCGAACAAATCTGCGCTGACTCGATCATCACCTGCCGGTTTTCTCCTCTCCGTTTCTCTGCTAGGCTTCCGTAACTCCATATTTTGTTACCGCCGGAATTTTCATTTCCTTGGCGCCACTATTACTGCCATAACATCAAGACTGTGTTGACGGTTGTTACCGCCGGAATTTTCATTTACTTGACGCCACTACAACTGCCGTAATATCAGGACTGTGCGGCGTCCCTCATAGCCTCAGTCGCTTTGAGACTTTAAACCCCAAAAAGAAAAAGAAAAGAAAGAGGACTGTGTTGGCGGCTGTAGATACCCTAATCCATATGCTATGCTAATTTTACCGTTTTTCTCCAACTGTCTTTCTTCCTTCTCTCCTCTAATGAGATTTTTGCAGCTTGTTTCTAGTGACGCATGTGTTGTGTTATTTTCACCCATGCCAAATTTCCTGTCCTGCTTTCAGGCTTATCCCCATTGCGTCTGAAATTATAGTCCCCACAATTCTATGGCATCTTCATTTCCCCGTGCCTAACAAACACCTCAACCTTCTTCACAATGCGAGAATGGACACATATAATGAACTCTATTTTATGCACAGCGCCCCATTCAGTCTCTTCTCGGCACTCATTCTCGTTCTGCGGAGGTGGAATTCGTAACTGTTGAATTATTTCGTTCTGTAATAGTTAATAGTTGTCTCCTGTTATGACTTGTATGCCTATGCCAGCTCGGCTTCCTGCTTCTATTCTACCTTCGCCTCGAAGTAGCTCACGAGTAGTGCACTGCTGCTTTTTTTCTTTCTTAGTTCAACGCCCGAACAATCCCAGGATATATCAGGACGCCTACAAGTGCCTAACGGGTCTCACCTCAGCGCTTTCCACGCAGCGGTGATGGGCAAGAGTGTAGTGGAGAAATACGGCCGCATACTCCCGGTACTCTTTGTTGTCTTCCCATATGTTGGGGGCACAGTTCTTGAGCGAGCGAAGGGCGAGTTTTCCTGGGGCGACCTCGGTCACCTCGGTTGCCACGCAAGAGAGCAGGTCGTTAAGCGTCGGCATATTCCTGGCGAGGTGACACGTCCTGTCTTCACTGGAGGTGCAGCGGGTGGGCAGCGCGAGGCCGCCTCCGCCTGGCTCAGGCGGTCGCTCTGCCAGCAGAGCGGGAACTTTTGGTAGGCCACCGCCAGTGTACCTTCGTACCGCCTTCGGAATGGTGCGCCGGACCATCACGACCTGCGAGCAGTGAGAGCAACGGCACACCAAGGTACTTTGTAACCCGTGCCCAAGGCATCGGTCAGGGTTTCTGCAACCAAAAATGGGGGCATCATTCGGGCAGTTATTTCTGTCTCTTTGCTGTGCTGGACATGAAATGTCGGGTATGTTTCGATTTTTAGAAGTACTCAGAAGTCACATCTCTCCGCACTCCTTCTTGAGGGCTATCATTTTTTTGTTGCAAAGGGGGAACCATAAAATATATATTGCTTGGTCATGGAGCCCAACGAGCGGACGGGACAGGAAATTGCAAACAAGTGCTGCCCGCGCTACCTGTACGCCCGAAATATTACCAAATAGGACGCAACTCAGGGCAGTTAGCCACACAAGGTTAAACCTACCCGCCTATGAGAAGTGAAAAAAAAACTAGAAGAGAAGAGAGAACGAGAGTGGAAAGTTGATTTAGTTTGGTTTATTGAGGTTTAACGTCCCAATGCGACTTGAGGCTATGAGGGACGCCGTAACGAAGGCCTCCGGAAATTTCGAACAGCTAGGGTTCTTTAAAGTGTACTGACATAGCACAGTACACGGGCCTCTAGAATTTCGCCTCCATCGAAATTCGACTGCAGCGGCCGGGATCGAATCCGCGTCCTTCGGGTCAGCAGCCGAGCGCCATAACCACTGAGCCACCGCGGTGGCTGCTTTCAAAAGATTTCGCATAACAACTTGTAAGGGTTATACGCGTATAACTACCATAGGAGGTGGGAGGCGCTCTTTCCTGTCACTTCCTCGTTTCGCCTTCGGGCTTCTTCTTTCGCGCTGTTTTCACCAATGTCGGAGGTGGGTGACTTTCCTCGTTTTATGAATGAAACAATAATGCCTTTTTTTCCAAGCCGGTGGTATTTTCCTCAGTTCCAATATTTTATTAAAAAATTTAAGAGAACTTGCATACAGGGTTCGGATAGATGGGCCAGTATTTCATAATGAATTTCTTCGGGGCCGTATGCAGTTTGTTTACATGTAGACAGTACTCTGAATTTTTTGAAATGCAATCAACCTATTGTATGCCTCGGTCGTGGTGCCTACCGTAGGAAGCCTTTGCTTTTCGGCCGCGTTTTTGTGTATTAGGAATAACTGTGTGTAGTGTGAGGAACTATAAACTGTAGAAATATGTTGGCCCAAATGTCGCCTTGGTCATTAATACTCGTCTGTATACCGGGGTCTGTCAGAAGAGGAAGTGTGAACAGGGAGTAGCTGCCTTTTATTTTTGAAGCGAAAAGCTTGACTACGAGGGTCAGAGCCGAGCTCTGCGTACGCCGTGAAACCGAATGGCGAGTTCTGCGCATGCGCGAAACCGAGTGACATCACGCGCGGCGCAGGTGGCCGCAGCCGTTGCCGCCGCCGACTCCGCCACCTGACCTTTCGGCGCAGCCGCGCGCTACTGCGCATGTGCGCCGCCTCCTCACCGCCGCTACTACTGCGCGCTCGCCTCCTCGCCACTGTTTGACCTTTCGTTGCAGCCGCGTGTTTACCACAGTTACTCCGCACGTGGAAGGAGGGCTATATAACGCGCTTGCCTACACCGTTATTGTGGTGCTCCCAGTGCGTTGTGCGCGAACTGCGACAGCCATGATGTTAAACAAAGCATATCTTCAGCTTTTCGCTTGTATGTCCAGGCTTAACCAGACCTGAGCCACTGCCAGTTTTATGCGAAGCATATTAACGTAGGTTTCGGGCCTTCGCGCGACGCACGGCGGTGGCCACCATTGACCCTGAAGTGGGGTCACGAGACATGACGTCACGTGATGACGTCACACCGGCTGCAGATGGGGCCTCATATCGCGCCGTCGGTCGCCTCCCGGCGGTGGCCACCATTGACCTTCAAGTGAGATCACATGATGTGACGTCACGTGATGACATCACACCGGCTGCAGATGGGGCCTCATATCGCGCCGTCCGACGTCACCCGGCGGAGGCCTCCACGCTTCGGTTCGCGCCGTCGCGCGCGACGCGGCGGCCGCGCCACCATCGCTGCATCACGTGATATGTGACGTCACGCCAGGGATGAAGCGGCGCGCGCCCGCCGTCGCGTCAGTCTCTGTGCCTGCAACCGCGCCAGCGTCTTTGCGCCGGGCGTGTATGCGGTCAAGATGCCTCCAGACGCTAAGGACGTTAATAATAGGAATGCCCCATCCACACTGAGGCAGCTGCTTAACATGCTTCGCATCCACTGGGCTTAACCTTGATAAGCCTCCAATTTTTTTTTCTAGCCTGCTCCCACATTTTTTTTTATTTTACTGTGCTTCTTATTGAAGACACATGACTTTGATAAGATGTTTTTCGCAGCTCCGGCGCATTTCTTTCTTCTTATTTCTTTCGGGCTTTAGCTTTTTCCTTTTGAAAATTCTGAGATTCTCATGAGTTGAATACCTACGAAAAACACCAAACGTTATTGTATTTTTTTAAGCTTCCTTGCATTTTTGCGCCCCGATACCTTGTGGCTCTGGCGCACCATTCCTATGGAATGGGGAATAGCTAGGCGTGCAGCATCGATGATACATTTCGTAAGAATTTCATTGAGTTCATTATGCTAAGTGTTCCAGAGAATCCAGTAATATGCGTTGTGGGGCTAGTTGGTTCATACTCAGATTTCTTTTATGCGCACAGAAAGACGACACAATAAGACAAGGTAGACAGGTCCTGTCTACTTTGTCTTATTGTGTCGTCTTTCGGTGCGCATAAAAGAAATCTGTTCCAGAGAAACTTTCTGAACTCGCTTTTTTTCTCTCAACACAGCCCACTGTTAAATGCAGTTTCCAATGTCGTGGTTTTGTATGCATGACAGAGCTCATTCTCCGCGAGGTTGTGGAGCAGTGTGTAGGTTTACCAAAGTTCAACAAACTGACGTTACTAGACAGAATAAAATCCGTTTTCTAACTGCCTGGAAAACAAGGGTGGGCATAAAATCTACAGATAATAAATAGCTATGGCTCTGGTAACTATTCTAAAAGGTTCCATAACTCATGGAGTGTTACTCTGAGGCGTAGTTCATGATGTACAGAGCAAAGTGTAATCATTTTGTAAGCAACCACTGTGGCGGCTACGGGTTCGAATCTAGTTTTCAGTTTCAGCTTGCGAGCTGCTGCTCCAGGTTTACAGAGATAGCTAAGCATCCTGAGAGTCTGCTCTCGTCCCCTCTCGGTCACTGCGGAAGACAGTACATTTCGTCAGCACATTTTTGTGCCGATGGCATAAGCTGGTTTGCTGGAGACATCATACAAAAGGAAAAAATGAGTTCAAAATAACTTTTATGCTAATTATTTCAGAGACATCTGCAATTCCATTTTATTATGAAAGCCATCTTTATGTTGTGTATCTATACACAGCACTTGGTTTTGGCCCAGTGACTCAACGCCTCTTTTTTTGACCGATCTAAGGAGACCCATCGTCCGTCCGACGTGGACGGCTCAGGGCTGCCTTGGGTCGTCATGTCCACACTCCACACAATGTACACCCTAGCCGCCAGAAAAAATGAAATACGAAGACGAGAGTAGGAGACAGGATAGTTGTGAGAAAGAAAATAGAAAAGCGAAAGATGGAAGGCAGAAGAGTAAAAGAAAAAGCGACTGCCGATTTCCTTAAGTCGGATCAGGCCGGAGGTGCCATCTGCGAAAAGATGGGGCCAAATGTTTTGTTGTCTCCGCTGGGGGGCCTTAAAGGTCCAAACGCTCGACATGGGCTCAACGACCAGGACCCCCTTTTGCACGGACACGGCTGAGCCACGTACGGCTAGGCGCGGGTGCTCGGGTCTGTGGTGGCGTACTGCTCACCAAAATCCCCCGCCGGGCATGTAGTACCTTCGGATGCTAGCGATGCTAGGGAACCCGTGGCGCCGCCACTCACCAACATATTCATGTTGCAGACGCCATTGTGTGGCAAGCTGGAGGATGCGCATGCAATGGGAAGGTCATCACCATATAAAGCATACACAATGGACTGTGTAAATGTTCTGCTATGGAATTCTTTTTCACGACGAACAAGGTAGTACTTAAAATGCACCCCTGCGATACCCAGTTTTCCTGAACGAAGTTCCTCGTAAGAGTTGAAGCCAGGCGTACATGAAATGAACGGTCACCTAAAAGATCTATGAAGTAGTTTTCAGCATCCTACCGCGGATACCTACCTCTGCAAGGTCACGCAGAATGCTGAACCTCTATGCAGTGTCGCAGGCTTTTTCCAAATAAAAAAAGACCACAAGACTGCGTTGTCTGTGTATCAATGTATCTCTCACTTTTTTCACGGCAGACAAGATCTCGGGCAATACGGTGCCGGGGCGTTGGTTAGAAGATAGGAACGCGCCGCAAGTGGGTGTCCTATCCTCAGCATGCACAAAGTTACTTCTTTGAATCTGTCTTCTTTTTCGGTAGTGTAACTTCCTATTCTGGTCTTTATGCCTGTAGTTTTTTCTGTTGCTGTGTTCCATTTCTCTTGCAATTTTGTCGAATCGTGTCGCAGATGATTGGTTTGAGGTTCTGGTATGGTATTTTCTCAATGTCTGCTGTATTCCAGTGAGCGGCTCACACTGCGAGCCGATAAGCTGCCAAATTTCCAGGTATCCTACGGTGTCCTGGCATCCGGCACTATAATTTTAGGCATTTATTTGTGAGCAGTCATGAGGTTTTTGAACAGGGAATTCATCGCTGGGTTCTTACGCTGTTTCTCTGAGCATATGGTAGTTACCACATATAGGGAGTCTACAAATTACGGACGTGCATATTGCCACATTCATCGTGCGAACAGATGCTATGTTCTATGCTAGAAACTACGTATACGACAGTGTCCTAAAAAAGCTTCAGGCTGTGTGATTTTGTTATCGTTGACGCAAGCTGAAAAACGCTGCACCGTGGCAAAACCTTTTGACCAGTTTTGAGATCCAGCCGGTTTAGTGCCGGAAGCAAACTGTTGTGTTTTGGGATAACGAGTTGTTGTGTTTTTGGGATAACGTAACAGCAATCTTTATTCACATGGGTTACACGTTACTCATGGCCGGCGTCTGGCCGTACACACACAGCACTTGCTGGGGCACTCGGAGCGCTGGCGCCGTCTCGTGCCATGCACTCAATACACGCACACACTGGCGCTGGAATGGTGGCGCCATCTCTTGCCACACACTCAATACACATACACAGCACTCCTCCTTCCTTAAGAAGGTTATCGGTAACGTAGGGGCTTGCGAACAGTTCTAGTTGAACGTCTCGCAGATGGCATCGCCGCAGCCTCCAAGGTGCTTGCGGTGCTGGCTACGTCTTCCTCGGTGCTTGTAGGTGTACCCGCTGCACTTGATGCTGGAGTGGCCAAGTGCTTTTTCACTTGGTTGTTGTGACGGCGAACTTTCCCTTGAGGGGTTGAAACCGTTACCATCGAAGTTCCGTTCGTTTCATCAACTTCGCCCAACCACCATTTAGCTCCTCTGCCGAAATTGCGAACTGCAACCTTGTCACCTTTCTTGTATTTGGGTCCCTTTTTCGTCTCTTCGCAATGCCTCTTGGATCCTGTCAGCAACTGCTCGGGTGCCCTCTCTTCCTCCCTTCTAGGAATGCAAAGATCCAGCTTCGCTTTCATTGGGTATGCCAACATCAGCTCAGATGGTGACGTTCCATTTGGGCGGGGTGCTCTACGGTACATAAGCAGCCATCTCGCTAGCCGGAGCTTGAGATCTCCACCCGTGGTTTTCTTGAGGCCGTCCTTTACAGTTCGAACTGCTCGCTCAGCCAAACCATTTGATGCCGGATGGAAAGGAGCTGTCCGTAGGTGCTTAATGCCATTTTCCGAAAGGAATGCCTGGAAAGCTTGGCCAGTAAATGGGGTTCCATTGTCTGTTACAATGCACCTTGGCAGCCCAAACCGTGCAAAAATATCCCTCAAATGCTCTACAGTGTTTTCCGCTGTTGCACTTGGCACGATGATAACTTCAAGCCACTTTGACTTGGCGTCTACAAGTACAAGGAGCATTTTACCTTCAAATGGTCCGGCATAGTCCAGGTGCACACGTTCCCAGCATTCATTTGGCTCAGGCCATGACACTGGTTCAGTTTTTGCTGGCATTGGAGAATTCTGCAGACACTGTGTACACTGTCGAGCACACTTTTCGATTTCAGCATCCATACCAGGCCACCAAAACAAAGACCTTGCCATGCCTTTCATGACAACCATTCCCTGGTGTGTTTCGTGTAGCAGTTCCAAGATATGCTTCTGGGCAGGAGTAGGCACCACGATTCGGTTACCCCAGTACAAGAGATTTCTGTACGTGTTCAGCTCATCACGTCTTTGCCAGAATGGCTGTAGGGCTTTGTCCGGGGTGCTTTGTGGCCATCCGTCCTTGACCCACAGCAGCACTTGGCTTAGGGCTTGATCACAACTCGTGTAGTGCTGAAGCTGCTTCACTGACACTGTCAGCTTTTCCATGCTTGAGACTGAATTCACCAGCTCTGGTGGTTCAGGTGGATCAGCAAAGAGCACTGCCAGTGGTAGCCTGCTCATGGCATCTGCATTTCCATTGAGACGTCCAGGTCGGTGCTCAATAGTATACGTGTAGGCACCAAGTGTGAGTGCCCAACGCTGGATACGTGAAGCAGTCATGGCTGGAATTGCTTTATCTTCACGGAAGATGCCGACCAGTGGCTTGTGATCAGTGATGAGGATAAAGCTGCGACATAGCAAGTAGTCTCTGAAGCGTGTGACACCAAATATAATGGCTAGTGCCTCCTTTTCCAGATGTGAGTAGTTTCGCTCCGCAGGTGTGAGAGTTCGAGATGCGAATGCTAGTGGGAATTCAACCCCTTTATCACGATGTGAAAGCACCGCACCTACACCATACGGCGAAGCGTCACAGGCTAGCACGAGTTCCTTAGATGGGTCATAGTGTGCCAACACTTTTGCCTCCATGATGGCTTCCTTGCTTTTGACAAAAGCTTTTCGTTCTTCATCTGTCCACCTCCATTGACTGTTCTTGTGAAGCAGTGCATACAACGGTGCTAGTAGTGTGGACAGGTTCGGCAGAAACTTTCCATAGTATGACAGGAGTCCAATGAAGGATCTCAGCTCACCAACGTCCTTGGGCTCGGGCGCTTCAATGATGGCTTCTGTGTTTTTCTTTGATGGTTGGAGACCAGTGGCATTGATCTCGTGGCCCAAGTAAATGAGAGATGGTTTGAAAAACTCACACTTTTCCTGTTTGAGCTTCAACCCTGACTCTTTGACTCGTTGCAGAACTTTGCGCAGATTCTGAAGGTGCTCTGCGTCAGTTTTTCCCGTCACCAAAACATCGTCTAAGTAGACTGATGTGCCTGGGATGTCTCGAAGGGTTTCTTCCATTCTTCTCTGGAAGAGGGCAGGTGCTGATGAAACACCAAATGCCAGACGGTTGTAAGCAAAGAGACCCTTGTGTGTGTTGATGACCAGTAGCTTACTGGTTTCTTCATCAACAGGCACCTGATTGTAAGCTTCGCGGAAATCCAACGTGGAAAACTTGACCCCGCCTTGCAAGGATGCGAATATGTCTTCAACTTTTGGCAAAGGGTACTGTGTCGTTACCACTGCTGGATTCACCCCGATCTTATAGTCTCCACAAATCCTGACACTTTGGCCATCTGCTTTGAGTACTGGTACAATCGGCGAAGCCCACTCAGAATGGTCCACTGGTGTGATGATGTTTTCACTTTGTAGACGCTGAAGTTCATTTTCAACCTTGGCCCGAAGTGCGTAGGGTACCGTGCGAGGTCTGAAGTATCGTGGCTGTGCATCGGGTCGAACGTTGATATGAACCGGTGGTCCTTTCAGTGTCCCGCAGCCTGGTCTAAAGATCTCTTCAAATTCCTGCAGCATTTCTTTCACTTTCCCTTCAGTGGTGCTTTCGAGCTGTGTCGCATTTACTTGGCGTGGTAGCAGGTCAAATGCTGTAAGCCAATCCCTGCCGCACAGGTTAGGGCTCTTGCAGGCTACTACAAGCAGTGTCTGCTGACATGTAGTCTTGCCAAGACATACGTCAACCGCCAGCGTTCCCTGCACCGGTATTGTTCCACGTATGCAGTTCAGCTTGATGTCTGTCCGTGAAAGCTGTGGCAAAACACCTTGGTGCTGCCGGTAAGTATCTTTTGAGATTAACGAAACGGGAGAACCTGAATCCAACTCCATTTCCAGTGGCACTCCATTGACTATGAATGTCACTGTGATTGGCTTCAGGGGTGACTGTGCACGCAAAGAATGCAGGTAGTACTCGGGTGGCTTCTCGGTCGACTGTACTGCATTCACTGCCGTTGCGCTCAGCTTCTTCCCTTTCTCAGCACCAGACAAACAGCAGCTCGCCAGGTGACCTACTTTGTCGCACTTGTAACACCTTGTGTTGATGTGCTTGCATTCCGGGGGCCTGTGATCACGGGATCCACAGCGTACACACGGCCTGGACTTCTCTTGGCGTCCGGTTTTGATTTTGCCTTTAGGCTTCGGGTCTTGCCCTTTTTGGCCACCGAGCCCTTGCAGGTACTTTTTCTTGTGCTTGACATAATTCGCTGAGCCTTCTTGAACCGGGGAAGTCGGTATGTCCGCGTGGCCCTTTCGCAGCTCGTTTGCGTTGAGTTCCGCCGCCTCTGCCGTTCTAGCAATCTCAAGCGCTTTATCTAGGGTGAGGCGCTTCTCAACTAACAACCGTTGCTGCACGGCTCTGTCACGAATTCCACACACAAGTCTGTCTCTCAGCATGCGGTTCAGCGCCGTACCGAAGTTGCAGTGTTCCGCCATTTGCCGGAGCTCGGCGACAAACACCGCGACGCTTTCATTCTCGAGCTGTACTCTGGTGTGGAAGCGATAACTTTCGGCTATCTCCGATGGAGCGGGGCTGAAGTGGCTGTTGAGAGTAGCCATGAGTTCAGTAAACTTCTTTTCTTTAGGCTTTTCGGGCGCTAGCAAACTACGGAGCGTCGCGTACGTGCTTGTGCCGACCGTCGACAAAAATACCCACTTTTTCTTATCGTCGTCTTCGATGCCATTTGCATTGAAGAACGCATCTAGCCGTTCCGTGTATGACGACCACGGCTCTTTGTTGTCGTATTCTTCGACTCGACCAAACGTCGCCATGTTTGCGCGGGAACGAAGCGTGCTTCACTTCACTGGCTACTGGCGCAAGTTCACTTGCCTGCGTGCATCACAATGCGATGTCTTCGCGCGACCTGCGTGCATCCGATGCGATGTCTTCGCTTGCGTCCGGGTCCCCGCTATCCCATGCTCGTCGCCAGTTGTTGTGTTTTTGGGATAACGTAACAGCAATCTTTATTCACATGGGTTACACGTTACTCATGGCCGGCGTCTGGCCGCACACACACAGCACTTGCTGGGGCACTCGGAGCGCTGGCGCCGTCTCGTGCCATGCACTCAATACACGCACACACTGGCGCTGGAATGGTGGCGCCATCTCTTGCCACACACTCAATACACATACACAGCACAAACAAACATGGTAATTCACACCTGCACACACGTCTTGAACAGCACATCGAGTCCGGGTTGCTGCAGGCTTTTTCTCTAATCAAGCGCGCTCTTCATAGCAGCAGGAAGGATCAGCGCTACCGACAATGCTGTTATATAAGCAGCTTCAGAGGTCCGAAATTCCTCTTTACAGGACTTTTTTCCTGGCGTTCCTCGTAACATCTTGTTGCGAAATAAAGCTGCAATTATGGTTTATGGGTATTTAACGTCAAAACGTGACTGCGGCTATGACGAACGCCGTAGTGAAGGGTTATGGAAACCTGCACTGACATCACTTTGTACACATGCCTATATAACTCGCCTGCATCGAAATCCGACCGCTGTGGCAGAGATCGAATCTGCATCTTTCGGGTCAGTAGCCGTGCACTGTAAACACTGAGCCACCGCGGCGGCAAAAGATGCATCTGCTTTATGGTTTATGGAGCTGTAACGTCCCAAAGCTACTCATGCTTGAGGGACGTTGTAGTAGTGAAGGGCTCCGGAAAGTTCGACCACCTGGGGTTCTTTAGCGTGCACGGACATCGCACAGTACATGGGACTTTGGATTTTCGCCTCCATCGAAATTCGACCGCCGCGTCCAGGATCGAACCCGCGTCTTTCGGGTCAGCAGCCAAGTACCATAACCTCTAAGTCACGCGGCGGGAAGATACGAGGGGGTACCCAAAAGAAACCGGACTAAATTTTTTGGTCGGCAAAGCTTCTGTGGTACCGCGTTTTGCCACTAGGAGCGCATAGGACGAGCATTCCAGAGTCAGTGAGCAGAGTGCCATCGTTGAAAGAGGTCAAGACTAGTTTAGGAAGAGTTTTAGAGTGACGACTGTTTTGTGTGAAAGCCGTTTTTGCAATGGCTGATTTTCGTGAACAGCGTGCGCCGGTGAAATTCTGATTTTTGCTCGGGAAAAGTTGAATGGAAACTCTTGAAATATTAAGAAAGACGTACAAGGACGAGGCTATGGGGACAACTCAAGTGTTCCTGAATCAAAGCAACAATCATGCCAATGGAAAACTTCAAATTCACCTCGCCTCAAGAAAGCTCGTCAGGTGAAACCAAACCTCAAAATAATGCTGATTTGTTTTTTCGACGTGAGAGGAGTCGTCCATTGAGAATTTGATCCGCAGGGTCAGACAGTTAGCCAGGCTTTCTACTTGGATGTTTTGAAAAGATTATACAACAATGTGCGGTGGAAGCGGCCAGATTTGTGGCGGTCGGGTGACTGGTTTTTCCATCATGGCAATGCCCCTGCTCACAAAGCCCTGTCTCTACGACAATTTTGGACCAAAAATGGCATGACCCCTATTCCTCAACCCTCATACTCTCCCGACCTTGCCCCACGCTACTTTTTTTTGTTTCCTAGAATGAAAAAATAGGTGAATGGAAAGCGTTTCGCTGATGTTGCTGAGGTGAAGAAAAAAACGACGGAGACACTGTCAAGCATCACAAAAGATGAATTTAAACAATGTTCGTCTGTTTAAATCTATACGTACAGCTGCAGTCAAAAGTAAATGGAAGGCGCGACAGTGTGGCAAACCATGTCGCAGCGTTTCTAACGCCGGCGCCGGTAACTGATTAGCTCGGTCGCCAGGAAGCCGCGCGAGCTATCAGCAGACCCTTGTCTCGAGCGTACGGCCATCACTTTCGGCGGCTCGAACGGATGCTTGTTGCTTTTCAAATGTGACGCCACGGATTTTGCGGGCGCTGCGTGCCGCTAAATGCGTCATCATCACCAAGCAATCAAAACACGCCGATGATAGCGGCGTCCGCTCGCCGCCACAAGGAGCACGGGCAAGCTGCTGACAATTTTCAAACGGCGCAAATCGCTCTTCGAACTAATCGCAGGCAGCGCCAGTGAAATCCCTGGTGTCACATTTGAAAAGCAACAAGCATCCGTTCGAGCCGCCGAAAGTGATGGCCGTACGCTCGATACAAGGGTCCGCTGATAGCGCGCGCGGCTTCCTGGCGACCGAGCTAATCAGTTACCAGAGCCGGCGTTAGAAAGCGCTGCGACATGGTTTGCCACGCTGTCGCGCCTTCCATTTACTTTTGACTGCACCTGTACATTGCATGCAATCAGAACGAGTGTTGCGCCCAGCACATTCGCCGCCACCAAGTTTCGCAGCCTTCGGTACATTACTCCATCAAACTCGAGGAACTAAAAGAATTGTAAAAGTTATCCCCGTAGTGAGTGCCACGCTCTCCTGGTTAAGAAGAATGGCGAGCTGGCCTAGTCGGCATGGATGGATATTGCAGGCGAACCAGAGCACAAGACGGGACAAAGAAAAGGACCGACGCACACAGCGCTGACAGCGTTGCGTGTCGCTCTTTTCCTTCGTCCCATCTTGTGCACTGGTTTTTATTCTCTACGGGTTAAGTCTTTTTTCTTCATGTCACTACCCAGGAGTACAGACGTAAGACGAGTTTGAACTTGCACCGCCGTAACCAGGGTCTACAGAAAAGAAGCAAACGACGAGAGCAGTAGTATTTTCATTGTAGTGTCAGCCTCAGCCATATGCGGCACTCTGTTCAAGATGGTGCTTGCCGCAGTAGCATTGCTTCGACCACTCTTGTTCGCAAGACAGGAAAGCTAGAAGGTGTATGCAAAACCGCTAGCCAAATATAAATGTTGCCGCCACAGCCGTGAGCGAAGAAAAGCAGTCTTACCTTTCAAGTAGATTCTGCCAAGGGTTGGAATTCCAAACCACACCATGCGCTGCGCTGTACGGCACGGAATTGTTCGAGCGAAGCCCGTCGCTGAAAATACGGCGGTGTGGCACAGCGCAAGATAAGCGGACGACTAAGCAGGCTTGGCTAGCCTTGGCTTTGAGACTGCGCACAAGGTTTGCTTCCGGTTGTGGTTCCTGTCTTCATGTTATTTCAGGAAACCTTCAAGATAAAAGTCGCAGGTCTCTGGAAAAGCAAAGCTACGCTGTCCGCCGCTACCGCATTATTTGACAAGTCCGAATAATAAGTCTCACACTGGAATATGAATGCTAAGTGCGTCGGTCTCAAATACCGACGTAGGACGCGACGTATCGGCTCAAATGAAATAGCAGCAGGTATACTCTGATGCAATGCCGCGCGGGCTTACTTATGTAAAAAAATTACAATATATACAGTTTTAATGCATTTACGAGCCGTCGTTAGGGGAAGTGACAACGACCGCTTGTGGCCTCAAAACGGGCATCAAGTCATCAATAGGCTGCAGCACACACGTATACAGTTTTTAAGCATGAAATGCTTTTAGCTCCCGTTGTCGGCAGTGTGGTGACGTCAAGCCGAGACCGAGAGCCAACATCCGGGCACTGAATTCCACTCATCCGGGCACTGAAACGAGAGCATCCGGGCACCGTACAAGATTTAACGAGACTCATTCGTAATCTGTTAGGGGCTTTCAGAGAGGGCCGCCTGGAGGAAGACCGGATCTCCAGGGCGAGAAGGGCTTTGGGCGGAAAAACTGCTTCGGCGCCGTCCCCAAGGATGGCGCCGCGGTCCCACGCTCACGCATGTAAAAGACCGGCCGCTGGGCCTTCAACTCATGACGTTTCTCCCTTTGGCAGGCAGATGTATACACGCTCGCGGAGTATTCGAACGCGCTGAATATACATCCTTGTCAGGCCGCGTCTCGTCGTGTCCGCGTACGCTGCTGTATCGTCCTGCATTTCAATGCCGCCACCGTCACAGCTGCTTAAGCCGAGCAATGGAGCCTGATGAAAGGAGAGGTAGGAAGCGTCTTGCGGGAAGCGGTCGCTTTGCGAGTGATACGCCACAGCAAAAGACTGCTCGCCCCTGCCGACAACGCCATGACTATGCGGCCGCTCCTGAAGGCGACAAGGCCGCCACGGTTAGCGGCTACCTACCTAACGCACTATTGCAAGCAATTGTTTCGACGCAACAGGAAGAGTGTGGTGTGGTGTGTTGAACACTAGACCCATTTCAAGATTTTGACTAGTACCACCTACAGCCAATGTGTTATGCCAGTAAACATTTCATGCTTACTGTACTTTCTGTTACGGGAGAGGCAGAGATTTTTTTATTGAGGCGTGCCCGAGAGGACGATCATTTTTTGCCTGCCTACGTACTGCGTACAGCATGCACCCTGCCCGCTTTGGATCACTAAATCCTAAACTCAGAGCTCCATCGCATTGGATGTTCTGGTAAAGGTCATTTTAAGGCATCGAAGGGCTCAAGCATGGATGCCAGCTCAAACAGACGTAAACGGGTTTTCAATGCCGAAATATTAACAGTCCCATCCATAACGACAAAACTTAGCCGCCGCGGTGGCTCAGTGGTTATCGTGCTCGGCTGCTGACCCGAAAGACGCGAGTTCGATCGCCCGTCGAATTTCGATGAAGGCGAAATTCTAGAGGTCCGCTTACTGCGCGATGTCGGTGCACGTTAAAGGACCCCAGGTGGTCGAAAATTCCGCAGCCCTTCACTACAGCGTCTCTTATTTCCTGAGTCGTCTTGGGATGTTAAACCATTATAAACCAAACCTAAAGAAAAGCATCACGAGAAAAGCCGGCGCCGTTTGTCTGTGTGAGAATGCGCGAGAGTGCGTGTGTGTGCATCAACTCGCAGACGGTATCCCAGCGATGGATAGAAGAAAACGGTGACGCCATCAAAAGGCAGTATGGCGTACACAGCAAGCTGAACACCACCACTCCAGACAATCTTATACACCCAGTTTGTCTATATACAGGGCGTTTCACCTAAGAGTTTACCTAATTTTTAAAAATATGCTTTTTAGTTACGCATTTTTCTCCAGAGCATTGTCAGCGGTATAGCATATCAGGATACAGCTAAGACGTCCTATCTAGCACGCTGGTTAATTGATATTGAGTCGATAACTTACTTTACTGTTAGGCTCCTTCATTATTGAGAGGCGTCTAGCCCACGGTAAATTTATTTATTTATTTATTTACATACGTACAGCGCCCTTGCCGGCATTAGTGTAGGGGGAAAGAAAAAAAACAATATGAGTACACAGACGATATCATACAAATTCAGCAGCAAATTGAAAAGC
Source organism: Amblyomma mixtum (assembly GCF_055824585.1). Lineage (NCBI taxonomy): Eukaryota > Metazoa > Arthropoda > Arachnida > Ixodida > Ixodidae > Amblyomma > Amblyomma mixtum. The sequence continues at coordinate 141,036,074 of NC_143012.1, read as the reverse complement.
ATGAAACAAGCAGTGAAAAATAAAACGATACGTATACACATAGTTGTCTTTATATTTGCATCACTTAAACACAATGTATCATGGTAAGTGGAAACACAGGTATGAGAAGTTAAATGTCCACATAAGTTTTTAGAATTTCGAAAACGAGGTTTCCCTCGGCGCTGTGACCCAACGGAGGCGGCAGTAGCTCTCAGAAGGATGTACTGACCGCATAAAAGGAAGTTACGCAAGCCTACCGTCTGGCCCGCAAACAATATCCTGTCAGCCACAAAACCCTAGCTAAAACCCAAGAAAACACCTGGCGCCGCTTAAAGACAAATACGTACCTTCATACCACAATTTCCTCGCACATTTACCCAGGCAAGTACACGGGTACATGTAAATTCTGCCCTCAGCCAGCCAACCTCACGCATATGATGTGGGGTTGCTCAAATCTTCTCAAACGACAGAGCAACATTGAAAATATGGAGCAGTGGGAGGCACTGATGCGCAGCTCAGATCCAGCCGTCCAAGTGGCGCCATGCAAGTGGGCTGCGGAGGCCGCCGGGGCTCAGGGGCTCCCGTCTGCCTGATCCCATCACCCTTCCCTTTTAAATTTGCGCACAAATAAAGTCTTAAACCACAACAACAACAGATTTTGCCTTTTTTCGGCGAATTACGTGCTCTTTAGGAGTTTCTTTGCATGCAGGCTTCTCGAAAGAGCAAATAATTTGGCTCGATGTAGCCAAAATTTGATGGTCCACAGCGACGAGGGCAACCACCTTTTTGAGGTTCTAAAAATTGATAAGGATATTACTTACGGTGGCTGCACACCTGTTAATAATTTATGATCCTAACAGCAATAGTTCAAAATTGGATGTGGCTTAGCTCAGCTAGGCCAGGATATACGTACTGAAAGCAGTTTCGTCTGCTGACATTTCGGCAGCGACTCGCCGTCGTTGGCGGCGTCCCTTCGCGAGACGTTCCTGTCGTTCTTCGGGCGTCTCGGTGCCAGCTTTCTCGCCACGTTATCACGCGGCGCATAAGCTGTGCGCGGTCCGCTACCTGCGCCATCTGCTGGGCCAGCGCCGCACATTGCGAAAGGGATTTTCAGTGGGTGCCGCATGAAGGCGCTTCTACAACAGGCCAAGTAGGGTGCCTCAATGGCCTGTGCCGCCTTCAGGGCGAGGACACCGCTCTCAACGGAGACATGCTGGGTCCCAATCACTCGTTGGGCTACGCTGGGAGCAATGCGGCGGCGGGCTGTTTCGAACGGAAAACTGCCTCTACCGCGTGAAATTCCACAAATTTGGTGTCATCCCACGACAGAGTGGTGCGATAGATTATTTAACAAGCGAATCAACTTTAGTTACGGAAAAATATATCTTCTTTCGCAGCTAATCTGCCTGGAAACTCGGCGCCTTTTGACAAGTTCATTACATTCTTACAACGGGCGCTGCATACTCCAATGGAATCTGTTTATCCGGATGCATTACATTTCATTACTTTGCAAACAAACAGGCTTACTTATTTCGAGCTATATTTTCATATTCGCTATAGACTGCCATTCAAACAGCTTCCTGGTCGACGCGAAGTGAAGTGAGAGAAGTTTAAGAGGGTGAAATGTAATGTTGCGCATTAATTATAACTCCACCCCAAGCAAACATTGCTCTGGACTGGAAACATTTAACATGCCTTGCCTCGCATACTTTGGAGTTCTGTGGGTTGAGAGCCATCTCACCTGACCAGTGATTCCCAATTCTCCGCCCTCTTCCCCGAGCAAAGTGAAATGGCCCCTGCCCTTATCTAGAGTGAGCAGAACACCCGGAAACACAAAATTCCCTCACAGCTTCATTGTGCGGCAGCCTCATGTGCACATCGAAGCTTCTGCACCATGTTGTGAGACGTCGCGTGTTTTGTAGAGACTAGCACGTGCGCCGATGATGTAGGCCGGAAAGCTGTAATCGTCCAGCAGTTAATTGCGCCAAGGGCAGGGGAGGATTAAAACTGGCCAGGCCATATCCAAATTTGCCGAGCGCTTCCTGAAGAATCTGACAGCAAAGGCGTTTCCCAGTAAGGCACCCATATTATTTAGGCGCGCTCTCGCTGGTAAGCGAGTATGTGAGCTGTCTGCAAGCATTTTGGTCAATTTCTTTTCTTTATGTCACAATGGCATTATAACCCCCCTCCCCCCATCCCTCTGCCTCTTTTCGCCAGCTCACTGCGAAATCCTAGCGGCGTAACTACATCCTATGCGCCAGTAAGCAAAGAAATCGCGACTGCATCCGTGACGCCAACGAAAGGAGCCTTTTTTTCTCCACTTCAAAGCAAAAAGGCCCATTTCGTTGGCGTCACGCAGCTGCATCACTAAAATTCGTCGCGCGTGTTTCTGGGCATGCATTTCATATAGTTTAGGTTCCCCCCTCTTGATGACAGCTGTGGAGATGAGAGCTTGTCTTTCCTGTTGACTCGTCCGTGTCTTTCTGTGCGCTTTACGTCAAACGCGGTTTTTCAACTAGCCCACACCCATACCTTAAAGAGAGATCTATTGCCTTGTCAGACTATACTACTGAGTGAGGCGACAAGCCAGCCTATAGACCTTTTTCAGGTGCGCGCGGCCATCTTTCAACAGCAGCGCCATCTTGCGTGTCCGATTTCTCCGCCATGTTACCTTGGGTGGCCGCCGCTGATATACAGGCAGCGAGTACTCGCCGCGCTGTCCAGCCTAATCCGAGTGTTGATTTTTGCTGATTTTGACCTGCAAAGTGTTGCACTGTATGCACTGAGCAACTGCGAACAAACTGACCCGTGCTTCGGCAAGCGGCGACGCGGACGTTTCCCTGTAAGTTGTGCCGAAAATCGACATTGAAGGTGTGCTTCTAAGCAAGTGTGCGCAATTCATTTAACGACTTTCTGGTATCTATAATGGAGACATTTATTAATGCGAGCACGAAACTTGCTGAGCGCTTCTATGTTGTAGTTATAATTATAAAAGAAAAACCACCCATTTCCGAGCTAACAGCAGTGTTGCCGTCAAGCGCTAAAGTGGTCTGCTCTGCGTTGCGCCGGTGACACGAACAGATTGAAACTGCGTTCGACCGCGTCTTTCACTGCATTTTCCCCCTGCACTGTCCTAAAAAACGGTAATTTCTGTAGTGCTTACATGGAGAAGGCACCGCTGGAGCGCATAAGCGCACAGAATTCTGTTGCGGCTTTTGGCTTTGCATAAATTTATTACTTTGTGCTAACGATAAAATAACTGGTGAAGTGTGCAAATGTATGGTGGTCCACTCTTAGCGTGAACATGCGAGTGTGTGGCAGAGCTCTTCGGAGCGCCAGTGCAAATATCGGCGCCGCGCGTCGAAGCAAAGTGTCGCAGGAACAGAGGAAACTAGATTTGGAGCTTCGCGTCGTCCGCCATTTCACTAAACTCGGAAAAAGATGTAGTAGAGAGGCATCTGGCCTTCCAACGCGATGTAATTTATACACTCGAAACCGGTGCACCTGCTGTGACAGTCCCTGAGGGGCATATCTGCTTGGTCCGTCTCGGATGCGGTCGCTGATTAATGCCGAAAGAGCGAGAAAGCGCGTGCGTGTGGTCGGGTGGGCACTGCGTGCCTGCGGATTGCACGTCCCTAATAGGCACATTTTTTTTTAAACAATTGGCACTTTGCATTATGGCGTCAGTTGAAAACAGTATTTGGTCGAAGCATGTGGTGTAGCGACGTAAGGTGGACACGTCAAAGCTGCGGCCTTCAGTTTTTTAAGTCCTGTTGGTTTATCGGATATTTACTGCAAGCAAACAGCTGTGGCATTTGTGCAATGCATCATGGCTTTCAAGCACTGTCAAATAGCTATGTTTACAGTACCGTTCTCGTTAATAATCAGTCGCCAGTGTCGGCAGTTAGAACAGAAATTTTTCACGTAACCCGCAGCGCTGCTGCATCATTTACCCAAATTATTACTTATGTTTTGATTTTGCAAGGGTAACAGACGACACATATCTTAGCGACATCAGCAGTAGGTGCTCGCGCGTAAGGTATGTGTAGCTGAAACAGCCCGCAACCGCACTGCTGTCGTGGCTCTCTGTGTTCCTCACACTGGTCCGCTTCAAGTCGCCTTCGCTTCCTGTAGTTGTTTCAACAGCAGACGACTGCGCACTGGTTTCCCAAAGACCTCGTTTCAGCTAATCGCACATACACCCAAATCGGGCTACTACAGCTAAGCAACCGCATACAGTAAACACAGAGAACCGCAGAGAACGCTCGGGACGCACGGACACCGCCTTTCCGAACCAGCCAGAGGAGGAAAGCAGCATGGCGGTGTTCGGCGCGCTGGGAGCGAGGCTGAAACTGAAAAAGCGCACCTGAAGTTTGCTCCCACTGCACCAGCGCCGCTTCTCCCCTGCCGGTCATTTTGGCGTTTCTATCCGGGCACGTCGCCGGCGGAGCGCAGTCAGCAGCGTCTCGACTTGTACGCGCGTGCTGCTCGCGCCGCTGGCACTCTCTCTTTCATTGTGTGCACGTGCCGTACTGCCACGGCCGCTTGATGCAAAGCGCGCTTTGCAACAAGCGGCCGTGCTACTGCTCGCCGGTGCCCAAAAGGTATTGCCTCTCGCCGGGAGTCATGGCTGGAGTTCCGCGACGTTCAAATAGTGGAGAAACTAACTGTTGTGTCGTGGGCTGTCACAATAGTTCTCTGAACACCAAGGGCCGAGAGCCACCCGTTAAATTGTACCGATTTCCTGGAAAATGGTACGAGACCGAGAGACGCCAAGCACGGATATCTGTTGTGCGCAGGGTCAAGTAATATCTCTTTTTCTTGCTAAACATGTTTGGTATTCTAGACGTGTAATATTATTTCTGATCAGTTTTCGTTGTAATTCACTAAGCAGGGTTTAGTAGTAGAGCTCGCTCTAACGAATCTCTTTTTTCGTGACTGTTCCTCATGGTTATTTATAAATAACCACACAGCAGCAGCATGCTTGCAGTGTCCTTGAATACATACTGCATGAGGTAATACATGCTGTGTACAAATACAGGATATACTTAACAAGAAGCCTCTCGCGCTTCGCGTTATCTATCTTCATAAATAATCCGTCTGTTTTGCAGCGGAGTGTTTGGGAAGCCCGCTAAGTGAAAATGTGGTTTTAAGCAGAGAAAATGACGAGTACCTGTTTCTTCTCAGTATACGCTTCAAACGAGCCTTCAGGGAAGGGACGAAGGAGAGAGGGGGTACAGAAAGTGCGAAATAAGTGGTAGGGTTTTAACGTAGTTAAACCGAGTAGACATGCGAAAGCAGGTGTTTATTGGCTCATGGTTTTGCTTCCCTGGGTTGTCGGCACGTCTGACGATGATATGACTCATATCAAGCTCCGAATGACGTTAAGCTGATCTGATCTCCGCGCCGCAGATGGAAGTTGATGTAGACGATGATGTGCACTGCACAACCCTAGAATATTGCCGCGTATCATTGTAGCGTCCGTTAGTTCGCGCAAAGCTGCAGAAAAGGGGCGTTATCATTTTTGTTCGTGCCGCGAGAAGCGACCGGTCTAATCTCGATTGTTCACAGCCATGAACAGCTACATCTACGTGTTTCCAGATTACTCTAGATGATCTCGACCTGTTATCTCGAAGTTTTCTTGCCGGCCTTAAATTTAACGATGCCGCTAGCAGCGGGCATTCGTAGTTTGACGATTGACGAGCACGCTTTGTGCTTACGTGCCTGACCGCTCTGTGTTTGATGCACTGACACTCACAAGAGACCTGTTCACATTTGCCAGCAGGACGGGCTTCAGCGGGTGCTTTGTTTCGCTTGATCAGGCGAAAGCATTCGATTGGGTGGAACACTCGTATTTGTTCGGAGTCCTCGAAGCCTTCGGATTCCCGCCGCAAATTGTTAGCAGGCTGTGCCTACTTCACTCAGACCTGAATGCTCGTCTCTCCGTAAACGGCCACCAGAGCGCTCCCTTCTCAGTCACCCGGGGCATAAGGCAAGGATGCCCTCTCTCCCCAACATTATTCGTGTTATGCCTGGATCCACTCATCCGGCGCATTAACGACAGCCCTTCCATACGCGGCTTCCCTCTGCCTGGCCAGGGTCAAATCAAGGTTTCAGCCTACGCCGACGACGTGTCGCTTTTCCTCAAGGACGAGTATAGCTACGCCGCTTTTGCGCGGCTGTTTCTCGAGTACAGCGAGATATCAGGGGCCCTATTGAACAGGGAAAAAAGCAAGGCACTAAGGTTTGGCACCTTCACACCGAACCTTGCGGGCGAGGTGGAGTGGGTGCAGGGAGTGAAAGTCCTGGGAGTAGTATTCCTCGCCAGCGGAGAAGTAGCCCGCGAAACCTGGACTAACCTCCGCACGAACGCTGAGAAACGCCTCTCGGTGGCGTCAACTTTCCGCCTTTCAATGGCAGAGCGCTGCTATTTAGTTAAGTCCACAATCCTAGCCGCATGTTTTTTTGTCGCCCGCGTCGCAAACCCACCGCGCACGTTCGCTCGCAGGCTAACCTCGGCCTGTGGCTCTTTCGTTTGGGCGGGCAAAGCCGAACTTGTGTCACGAATGTTCATGCGCCTTCCATCGTACATGGGTGGGTTTGGTATACCTTGCATCCGCAACATGTGTGCTCGCCTTGCGAGGAGTACGCGATCTTGTGCGCAACCCAGACTATCCCGGGAGAACACTCATCGCATAGTTTCTGGGTACAGCGCGTAATGTGTTTTTTACACAACACGTGGTTGGCCCTACAGCCGAGCAGCCACCGGCATTTTTCGTTAATGTGCTTCGCACACAGGCGTCGTTGTCTGCCAGCGTGCCCGATCTGGATGTTGATGAAACCCCGCCCTCCAGGATGTGTGAAGCACTAACGGTCGCTGAGCTGACCCGCGAACAACTCCAGAAAACGAGACGGGCACGCTGGCGCCAACTGACCTCAGCTGCGCTTCCTGCAGATGTCAGGGACTTCGGCTGGCTGCGAGGCTGGCGAGTCCTGCCCACAAGAGACCGCCTTGCGGCGTGGGGCGTGGCGCCCTCCGCCCGATGCCCGCAATGCGGTCTTTTAGAAACGTTGCGGCACGCTGTGTTCGACTGTGTAGTGGCGCGCACCTTTTGGGTACTAGTGTCACGGATGTTTTTAACCTGCCTCGAAGCGCGCACTAGTTCACGCGAACTGTTCACAAATATGCTCTTGTGTGTCGGCATGTTCGCTTTGTGGCGGCAGCGTGGAGCGGCTTCCTTAAATGGGCGTCCGCAAAGAGCAATGTTTCCAATGTTGCAGCGCCTCCGCACGCGCCTGTTTGAGCAAGCATGCGTGGACGCACTGTCAATGAGTGAGGCTGAGTTCTTGCGCAAATGGTCGACATATTTCATCGTCCTGCGCGGCGGTCGAGTGTCGGCTTTCTTACTGCCTTATTGACGTGCTCAGTGCTGCGTCACTGCGCATGTGCTTGACTGATCAGAGCATTGAGTTCAGCAGTTTTGCTTTGTATTTTTGTGACATTAGAAAAAAATAAACTTCTCTTTCTACGCCACCACCGTTTCGTTTGGGCGGGCAAAACCAAACTTGTGTCACGAATGTTCATGCGCCTTCCATCGTACATGGGTGGGTTCGTATACTTTGTATCCGCACCATGTGCAATGTGCTCGCCTTGCGAGGAGTACCAGATCTTGTACGCAACCCAGACTATCCCGGGAGAACACTCCTCACATATTTTCTGGGTACAGCGTGTAACGTGTTTTTTACACAACACGTGGTTGGCCCTACAGCCGAGCAGCCGCCGGAATTTTTCGTTAACGTGCGTCGCACACTCGCGTCGTTGACTGCCAGCGTGCCCGATCTGGATGTTGATGAAACCCCGCCCTTCAGGATGTGTGAAGCACTAACGGTCGCTGCGCTGACCCGCGAACAACTCCACAAGACGAGACGGGCACGCTGGCGCCAACTGACCTCAGCTGCGCTTCCTGCAGATGTCAGGGACTTCGGCTGGCTGCGAGGCTGGCGGGTCCTGCCCACAAGAGACCGCCTTGCGGCGTGGGGCGTAGCGCCCTCCGCCCGATGCCCGCAGTGCGGTCTCCTTGAAACTTTGCAGCACGCAATGTTTGAGTGTGTAGTTGCTCGCACCTTTTGGATATTAGTGTCACGCATGTTTTTAACCCGCCTGGAAGCGCGCACTAGTTCTCCCGAAGTGTTTCAAAATATTGCCACGTATCATTGTAGTGTTTGTTCGTTCGCGCTCAAGGCAGGAAAGGGTTGTTATCACTTTTGTTCGTGACGCGAGAAGCGACCAGACTAATCTCGATTGATCGCAGCCATGAAAGGCTGCATCTAGGTTTTTCCAGATAACAGGACAAGATCATCTACAGTAATCTAGAAAAACCTAGATGCAGCCTTTCATGGCTGCGATCAATCGAGATTAGTCTGGTCGCTTCTCGCGTCACGAACAAAAGTGATAACAACCCTTTCCTGCCTTGAGCGCGAACGAACAAACACTACAATGATACGTGGCAATATTTTGAAAAACTTCGGGAGAACTAGTGCGCGCTTCCAGGCGGGTTAAAAACATGCGTGACACTAATATCCAAAAGGTGCGCGCAACTACACACTCAAACATTGCGTGCTGCAAAGTTTCAAGGAGACCGCACTGCGGGCATCGGGCGGAGGGCGCTACGCCCCACGCCGCAAGGCGGTCTCTTGTGGGCAGGACCGGCCAGCCTCGCAGCCAGCCGAAGTCCCTGACATCTGCAGGAAGAGCAGCTGAGGTCAGTTGGCGCCAGCGTGCCCGTCTCGTTTTCTGGAGTTGTTCGCGGGTCAGCGCAGCGACCGTTGCAAATTGAAGTCGACGAAAGAGATCGCGAGAAGACTGCGTTCATCACGCCAGACAGACTCTTCGAGTTCAAGGTGATGCCATTCGGCCTCTGCTCTGCCCCAGCGACGTTCCAGCGAGTAATGGATACGGTGCTCGCAGAATTGAAGTGGCAGATTTGCCTAGTCTACTTAGATGACGTTGTTGTCTTCTCCTCAAGCTTTGAAGACCACCTCAGAAGGCTTCGGATAGTGCTCGAAACGATCAAGTCTTCAGGCCTGACACTGAAACCAGAGAAGTGCCACTTCGCCTACGAGGCGCTGCTCTTCCTTGGTCACGTCGTAAGCAAGGATGGAGTTCGCCCAGACCCCCAGAAGACGGCTGCGATCGCAGAGTTTCCACAGCCTAATGACGAGAAGTCTATACGCAGATTCCTTGGATTGTGCGCTTATTACCGGCGATTCGTCAAGAACTTTTCCCGCATCGCTGAACCTTTGACCCAACTTACCTAGGCTGACGTGCCTTTTAAATGGAAAAGGCCACAAGAGGAAGCTTTCAACGAGCTGAAGCGCCGCTTACAGTCCCCTCCTGTGCTCGGGCACTTTGATGAAAACGCCGAAACCGAAGTTCATACCGATGCAAGCGGGGTGGGCTTAGGAGCAGTCCTCGTTCAGAAAAATGGCAGACAGGAGAAAGTTATCGCGTACGCTAGCCGTTCACTGTCGAGAGCCGAAGCCAACTATTCGACGACAGAGAAAGAATGTCTCGCCATTATTTGGGCCACGTCCAAATTTCGCCCCTACCTATACGGACGACCATTCAAGGTTGTGAGCGATCACCATGCTCTGTGCTGGCTGGCCAATTTGAAAGATCCCTCCGGCCGCCTTGCTCGTTGGAGCCTGCGTCTTCAAGAATTCGACATAACTGTAGTCTACAAATCTGGCCGCAAACATTCCGATGCAGACTGCCTATCGCGAGCCCCCGTAGACGCAGCACCGGAAGAAGAAGACGACGAGGCTTTCCTAGGACCGGTAAGCGCCAGCAGTTTCGCGCAGCAGCAGCGCTCGGATCCTGAGTTGCAAAGCCTAGTTGATTATTTGAAAGGCAAGACCGCATCGCCTCCCCGGGGGTTCAAGCGCCAACTGTCGTCCTTCGTCCTTCACAATAATGTCCTCCTGACGAAGAACTTCGCGCCCAACAGGACAGTACATCTTCTTGTCGTGCCCAAGAATCTTAGGCAAGAAATTATGCAGGCATGTCATGATGAGCCGACTGCAGGACATCTCGGGATTGCTCGCACGTTGCACCGCATCCAGGAGAAGTACTATTGGCCACGGCTAGCTACCGACGTTTCCCATTACGTGAAAACGTGCCGTGAGTGTCAGCGACGCAAAACGCCTCCGACTAGACCATCCGGACTCCTGAACCCCATACCACCGCCAACTAAGCCCTTTCAGCAATTAGGGATGGACCTCCTCGGCCCCTTTCCGACCTCTTCATCAGGAAACAAGTGGATCATTGTGGCCACCGACTACATGACCCGATACGCCGAAGCAAAAGCGTTGCCTAGTGGTACCGCAACAGAAGTCGCAAAATTTTTTGTCGAACAAATTCTCTTGCGACACGGCGCCCCGGAAGTGCTCATCACAGACAGAGGAACGGCGTTTACAGCGGAGCTGACGCAAGCCATTTTAAACTACAGCCAGACAAGCCATCGGAGGACCACTGCCTATCATCCACAAACCAACGGACTCACAGAGCGTCTGAACAAGACCATCGCAGACATGCTCTCCATGTACATCGACGCCGAACACAAGACGTGGGACTCCATTCTGCCCTACGTGATCTTCGCTTATAATACTGCCGTCCAGGAGACAACCAGGTTTACCCCATTCCAGCTGATATACGGCAGGAAGCCCACGACAACACTCGACGCAATGCTCCCGCACGTTTCCGACGAAGACAACCTCGACGTCGCCGCCTACCTTCATCGCGCCGAGGAAGCCCGAAGACATGCGCGGCTTCGCATTCAAGACCAGCAGCACACCGACGTCCGACGCTACAATCTGCGCCGACGAGACACGCATTACAAGCCAGGTGATCGTGTTTGGATATGGACGCCAGTTCGCCGCCGTGGATTGAGTGAAAAGTTGCTGCGACGCTACTTTGGCCCGTACAGGGTTGTCCGTCGCATCGGTGCACCCCCGACGGCACGACAGCATCTCAGCGACGCCGCACACGCCCGGAAGGCGTACATGTCGTACGCTTGAAGCCATATTATGAACTCTGAAGGACTCGGAAGTTTTCATTATCCGTGTTTATTTTCATTTTAAAGCATCGAGACGATGCTTCTTTGGAAGGGGGGTAATGCCACGTATCATTGTAGTGTTTGTTCGTTCGCGTTCAAGGCAGGAAAGGGTTGTTATCACTTTTGTTCGTGACGCGAGAAGCAACCAGACTAATCTCGATTGATCCCAGCCATGAAAGGCTGCATCTAGGTTTTTCTATATTGAAATATACCTGCGCTTAAAAGACACGGACAGAAAGAAAGAGACACACACACAAAGCGCTGGACTTACAACTGAATTTTTATTCGGGAAACACTGCTCTTTATGCACACCAGCAGCTGATAAAAATGGAAGATGGTAACACCCGGATGATAAAAATTGACAACTGTCTCGTCACATGTCCAGTCCTACCTTCCCTTTTGTAAAAATTCCCTTTCCTTTGATAGTAGTGAAAGGGACGTGCTACTCACACATGCAACCCCACTGTCCGCTATGCTCATGGCTTCAATTATTTCACGCGCCGTTTGGTCACGGTTCCTGCTTACTATCTTCGTCTCGTTATAGGAAGGTACACATTTACACTCTTGACAATGAACAACCAAATTCCCATCGCCCTTCCGTTCCATGTTCTTCCGATGTTCACGGAGCCGCTCGTTCAAACATCGCCCCGTTTGGCCTACATATGCTTTGCCACATGTAAGCGGCAACCTGTACACCACACCTTCTGCGCATGCGACCATGGGGAATTGGTGTTTCTTTTTACACCCCTTAGCTTTTCTTTCTGGGTACGTTACTATTTTGCATAAGTTTTCCAATTTGTCCGGGGCTGAAAAAACGACCCTAGTTTTTACCTTCGAAGCAATTCTTTTAAGATTATGGGACACCCCATGAATGTACGGAATCACCACCGTTTTCTCCTTTTGTTTTGCTCCCTCCTTGCTAGGCACCGTACCCTTTTTGCCAAATTTCTTGAGCATGCTTTTTGCCATCGACACCAAAACCTGATCCGGATAACCTGCTTCCTTTAGCTTCCTTTAGGTTTTTCTAGATTACTGTAGATGATCTTGTCCTGTTATCTGGAAGTTTCCTTGCCGCCTTTAAATTGAGCGATGCCGCGAGCAGCGGGCATTCGTAGTTCGACGACCGACGAGCACGCTTGTTGCTTACGCCGCCGCCGAGTGATTCAGTTCTTTTGCGGGCGCAAGTCAGCCCAAATAAAGAGCTTCGTTTCCAAGACTCGTTGGTGTCTTCCTGACTGCTGGACTGCCGTCACTAGAACGTGACAATATGCTCCTGTGTGTCGGCATGTTCGTTTTGTAGCGTCAGCGTGGAGCGGCTTCCTTAAATGGGCGTCCGCAAAGAACTATGTTTCCAATGCTGCAGCGCCTCCGCACGCGCCTCTTTGAACAAGCATGCGTGGACGCTCTGTCAATGAGCGAGGCTGAGTTCTTGCGCAAATGGTCGACATATTTTATCGTCCTGCGCGGCGGTCCAGTGTCGGCTTTCTTACTGCCATACTGACATGCTCAGTGCTGCGTCACTGCGCATGTGCTTGAAAGATCAGACTTCAGTTCAACTGTTTTGCTTCGTATTTTTGTTCCTTTAGAAAAAAATAAACTTCTCTTTCCACGCCACCACCGAGTGATTCACTTCTTTTGCGGGCGCAAGTCAGCCCAAATAAAGAGCTTCGTTTGCAAGTCTTTCTGCTGTCTTCCTGACCGCTGGACGGCCCTCACTACAACGTGACATCTGGTGGAGGTGCTGGGTGGCCTTCCATGTACCGGACACCCCCTACAGGCCGTGACGCCAGCCCTCTGAGTCATTTACCATTGGACCTTAGTCCAGTCCACCGCGCAAGCCGACGTCTGCAAGGCGACGCACCTCAATTCGGGATTCTGCCGGACCCTACCCGGAAGCGAAAGCCAGTATCAACGTCCACCATGAGCTTGCCCCAGACGACGACTCCAATCATTTTTCACCAGCCCCTGGTGCCACCAACCTTCGACGCTTCGCCTGCGCCGACCCCGAAGAATGGCTGGAGCAGTTCGACCGTGTGGCTCTCTTTAACAACTGGGACGACGCCAAGAAAATTAGGTACGTCTTCTTCGCCTTGGAGGGACCAGCAAGAATCTGGTTTGAGAATGAGGAAGCTAGCCTTACGGATTGGGAAACCTTCAAGGAGCAGCTTCTAAAGACTTTCACAAACGTCGTGAGAAAGGAGAGAGCCCAGCAGTTGCAACAGTCTCGCAAACAACCACCAAACGAGACCGTTGCAGTATACACTGAGGAGATGAAGCGTCTCTTCCGGCGTGCCGACTCGAGCATGAAGGAAGACGAAAAGGTCAAGCTGCTTATGCGAGGAGTTAAAGAGCAACTCTTTGCGGGCCTCGTACGGAACCCACCGAAAACCGTCGCGGAATTTGTAGAAGAGGCATCCACTATAGAAAAAGCTCTTGATGCCCGAGCCCGCCAGTATAACCGCCAGCAGTGCATTTTCTCACCAAACTGCCTGGACACCACTAACAACGATAACCTGAGGGAGGTTATCCGTCAAGTTGTTCGAGAGGAGCTCCGACGATTGCTGCCAACGGGAACGCAGCCGCAGCTTTCATCGCTCACAGACGTCATCCGGGATCAAGTTCAACAGGCCTTGGGTGCGACGCCGACCACCACGAAGCCTATGGAGCCCCCAGCCATGACTTACGCCGCAGCTGTGCGCCGTCCTGCACCTCGACGACGGGACCCAAGCCCCTATCGCCCTCAGCCACCTGCGTTTGACCGCCGCCCTCTCACTCCAACCCACCCGTCCTACGACCGTCGCACACAGCCGAGGAAATGCGACGAGTGGAGAACTCCTGACCGGCGCCGCCCACTATGCTTCCACGGCGGCGAAGCCGGTCACGTCCTCCGGCAATGCCCATACAGAAGACAGGGCATCCGAGGGTTCTCTTACGACGCCCCACGACCCCGACCCGGCCAGCGACCAGCCGAAATCGAAGAGTTTTTGCGTCGGGAAGAATACTCATCGCCGAGCCACCTATCAGGTTCCCCGTCGCCATCGTCCCCGCGCTTTGTATCTCCTAGCCGAGGTTACGCCGTGCGTGGACGCTCCCCCAGCCCCCGAAGGTTAAACTGAATAAAGCAGCCTCTGGAGGTGAGGTTGCTTCTAAGCGCAATGACAAAGATCCTCCACCGACGAAAACGCAAGACCATGCCTCAACTACGACGACAACACCGACGACGACGACGACGCGGCCAGACTTGAAGCTTTTACCGCTGCCCAGTGAAGTAACATCAGAGTACGCCCACCGCAGCCCCACTACTCGACGAAGCCGAGATCGGACACCGAAGACAACGTGCAATACGAGAACGCGAACAAGTGACCTTGAAGTTACGGTCGATGGTCAGGCGGTTACTGCCTTGTTCGACACGGGAGCTGACTACTCTGTCATGGGCGGCCCACTCGCTGTCCGACTCAGGAAGGTAACAACAACTTGGGATGGCCCGCTGATCCGCACCGCAGGTGGCAACCTGATACGCCGTTAGGACGCTGCACCGCGAGAGTTACTGTAAACGGAAAAACCTATGCGACAACCTTCCTGATCTTACAGCAATGCTCGCGAGACGTGATTTTGAGAATGGACTTATTGAATGAACATCGACCGATCATCGACCTTCGATCTAAGTCGATCAAGCTTTCCACGGACAAAGCCATATCTGCAGCGACGACAGCGACTCATCACGCTGCCTTAAACGTCCTCGACGAAGCATTGAGCGTGCCGCCCCGATCAAGTGTCGTCGCCTGCATAGGTACTGGAGACATCGAAACTGCCGAAGGCGTCATCGAGGGGAACACCCAGCTACTCCTGGATCGAGGACTGGCCGTCGCAAGCGGAGTCGCCCAAGTCCGAAATGGCCAAGCCCAGGGGTTGCTAACCAACTTCACCGAAGAATATCGGCATCTAAACAAAGGTACGACGATCGCTTTCCTCGACGAGCTGGCAGACATCAGAGACATATTTGCCCTACCCGACCAACCCGTAGAACCATCTGACCAACGCCATCAACCAACGTTTGATATCAACCCAGCATTACCACGGAGCAGAAGAGACTAAATACACAGTCTTCTTCAAAAGTACAGCGACTGCTTCTCATCAGCATCGAATATGCGACGAACCAGGCTTGGCAAGCACCGCATTGTCACAAACGAACACGCCCGACCACTGCGACAGAGCCCCTACCACGTATCGCCGCTAGAACACCAAGCTATCCGCAAGCAAGTTGAGGAAATGCTTCCTGACGACGTTATCCAGCCATCAAGGTGCCCCTGGGCAGCACCAGTCGTCCTAGTGAAAATAAAGACGGCACCCTTCGCTTTTGCGTCGATTACCGCCGCTTGAACAGCATTATGAAGAAGGATGTCTACCCCCTCCCCCGCATCGACGATACATTGGACCGGCTGTGCAACGATAAGTACTTCTCATCGATGGACCTGAAGAGCGGCTACTGGCAAATTGAAGTCGACGAAAGAGATCGCGAAAAGACTGCGTTCATCACGCCAGACGGACTCTTCGAGTTCAAGGTGATGCCATTTTGTCTCCGTTCCGCACCAGCCACATTTCAGCGAGTAATGGATACAGTGCTGGCTGGCCTAAAGTGGCAGATTTGTTTGGTATATTTAGATTACGTCGTTGTCTTCGCCTGGAACTTTGAGGAACACCTAAAAAGGCTTCTAACAGTACTAGACGCAATAAAATCATCCGGTCTAACTTTGAAAGCAGAGAAGTGCCACTTTGCCTATGAAGACCTGCTGTTTCTAGGCCACATTGTTAGCAAGGAGGGAGTACGCCCAGACCCGCAGAAAACAGCTGCTATCGCAATGTTTCCGCCACCGGCCGATAAGAAAGCTGTGCGCAGATTCCTCGGACGGTGCGCGTATTACCGTCGTTTCGTCAAAAACTTTTCGCGCATCGCCGAGCCACTGATCCACCTGACAAAGGCAGATGTGCCATTTAAATGGGAAGCGCCGCAAATAGAAGCCTTCAGGAACTTCGGCGCCGTTTACAGACCCCACCAATCCTTACGCACTTTGATGAAAACGCCGAGACTGAAATTCATACCGACGCAAGTAGTGTGGGCCTAGGCGCTGTCCTCGTTCAGAAAATTGACGAAGTGGAGAAGGTCATCGCGTACGCTAGCCGTTCCCTGTCCAAAGCCGAAGCTAATTATTCGACAACTGAGAAGGAGTGCCTTGCCATCCTCTGGGCTACGTCGAAATTCCTCCCCTACCTGTACGGACGACCGTTCAAGGTGGTCAGCGATCACCACGCACTGTGCTGGCTCGCCAGTTTGAAGGACCCCTGCGGCCGCCTTGCTCAATCGAGCCTGCGGCTCCAGGAGTTTGATGTAACCGTCGTTTACAAGCCCGGACGCAAGCACTCTGACGCCGACTGCCTGTCACGAGCCCCTGTAGATGCTCCGCCGCCGGACGACGATGAGGACGCCTTCCTGGGACCCATCAGCTCCAGCTCTTTTGTACAACAGCAAAGCGCGGACCCCGACATAAAATGCCTCATCGAATACTTGGAAGGCAAGGTTTCTTTTTACCCCCCGCCTGGTTCAAGCGAGGATTGTCTTCGTTATGTTTACAGAACGAGGTCGTCGTGAAGAAGAACTTTGCAGCGAACAAGACAGCCTACCTCCTTGTTGTACCTGTAAGTCAGCGCGCAGAAGTTCTTCAGGCCTCACACGACGAGCCGACAGCTGGACATCTCGGGTTTTCTCGCATCCTCCGCCGCAGACCAACGGACTGACCGAGTGCCTCAACAAAACCATCGCCGATATGCTTGCCATGTATGTCGATGCCGAACACAAGACCTGGGACGTCATCTTGCCTTACGTAGTCTTCGCCTACAACACTGCAGTGCAGGAGACCACCCAGATGACGCCTTTTAGGCTCGTCCATGGCAGAGAGGCCACGACCACGCTGGACGCCATGCTGCCGAACGTTACCGAGTAAGATAACGTCGACGTCGCCGCCTACCTACAACGCGCAGAAGAAGCCCGAAGACTTGCCCGATTAAGGATCAAAGACCAACAGCGGACCGACGCCACACGCTACAACCTACGAAGACGCGACGCGGAATACAAGCCAGGAGACCGAGTCTGGGTTTGGACGCCCATTCGCCGCCGAGGATTGAGCGAAAAGCTTTTGCGACGCTATTTCAGCCCGTACAAGGTTCTTCGTCGGCTAGGTGAATTGGAATATGAAGTCGTCCCTGACCAAATGACTGCATCCCAGCGACGCCGCGTACGACCCGAACTAGTCCATGTCGTACGCCTAAAGCACGCAAAAGGACGCAGTGTTTCCACATTCGGTGTTTATTTTTGCACAATCCGTTTTTGATTGTTGATAGCCGCATTATTTTCTAATGCATAGAGGCGATGATTCTTTGATAGGGGAGTAATGCCGCGAGTCTTTGTGGCGTTTGTTTGTTTTGTTTATTTGTTCATGCTTCAAGGCTGCCGGCACGCCGCTTTATCGCTTCGTTTGTGACGCAAGACGCGCCTAGAATTATCTCGATGGATCGCATCAGGCTGGAGCCGGCTCTAGTTTGTGCCAGAATGTTCTAGTAACTTCTAAAGGTTTATCTCGAAGATTCGTTATCGGCTTTAAAAAGCACGGCCGACAGCGGTGGGCATTCTGTTCGACGACCGCCGAGCACGCTAGTTGCTACGCCGCCGCCGAGTGTTTCAGTTCTTTGCAGGCGCAAGTCAGCCCAACCAAAGAGTTTCGTTTCGAAGACGTTCTCGCTGGTTTCCTGTTCGCCGTACTGCAGTCACCACTACGTGACAATATTGTGAAACAGAGCGCAAGCACGTATTGCAGCAGAGATAGCACCATGTCACCTCCCGCCTGTCCTGTATAGCTTTTCTCGGGTCTATTTCAAAATGTGTTTTTCTTTTAAATCAGAACACTGGAGCAAGTTTTGTTTCAATTGTGTATAAAAGCCTTCCATACCTGCGCAGTGCAGTCATCCTCAGACTTTGAACAAACTGGCTGAGAGGACGTGGCTGAGAGGACTCGAGCATCGTTCGCAATGGATTGAAAGGTGTAATGAGAGTGTGCTTGTGAAAAGTAACCAGTCTCGTGCACGCAGTCATTTCGCCATAATCTTGTCTCACCCAAAGAGGAGTGCCTACACATGAAATAAATGTTGCTCTAATTTCAGTTTCATTTGGGGAATAAAGTTGCATACATGGATAGCTTACCTCCTATGGCTTGGCCACCCTGTATATCAGCACAACTTTTGTTATAGACGGAAGCAGCACCTCAAGACTGTTCGGACTTAATTTTCACTGGCAGAATGCTGGCCTGGTGTTGGAATGCTTAGTGTCTCCAGCAGTGAACAGTAATAGCCAAAGTCTTCAGTGCGGCTGCCCTATAGCTCTATGCGCGCCGAATCACACTATATATGCTTGCTAAAGTGCACGGCTGATTTCACTGCCTCCTTTTTCTAGATCCTCATTAAAAAAACAACGCATCACAAAAATAAACCCACAAAGGAGTTCAGCGTTGAACGTGGACTGCAAGAACACATCACGAGCTAGTTCGTTTTGGTTTGGTTTGGTTTATGGGGTTTAACGTCCCAAAGCGACTGAGGCTATGAGAGACGCCGTAGTGAAGGGCTCCGTAAATTTCGACCACCTGGGGTTCTTTAACGTGCACTGACATCGCACAGTACACGGGCCTCTAGAATTTCTCCTCCAAAGAAATTCCAGCCGCCGCGGCCGGGATCGAACCCGCGTCTTTTGGGACAGCAGCCGAGCACCATAGCCACTGAGCCACCGCGGCGGCTCAAGATACTAGAAGACATACCGAATACCTGCCAATTCATCAGTACTACAACGCTCCCAGTGGAACTTTCGACTTGGCAGTGGCTGCATCGTGGCGCGTGTCGACCCCACCGGACTAAACGAAATTAATTTCATTGAAGTGCACTAGATGTTACGCCCGCGCATTTTGAAATGTCTACAGTATATCGACACTGTTGCTGTTAGCATACAACCAACTAGAATTCAAAAGAGCGGAGTATGCATCGGCTCATGCATTGCTCCAATATTAAGCGATATCTACCTCGCCCATCATGACCGACTGATAAAAGAGCAGCTCTGTTCGTCAGCAGCCGTGAAGGTTTTCAGGTTCGTGGACGATTACCTACTCCTTTTGGCCAGTAATGAACGTACTTTTCTTAGCTCAGTTTCAGAAGTGCTCCTGTGTTTCAACGGTACCTCTCGCCCCTCGTTTTGACCCATGAGGTACCCGTGAATGGGTCTTTACGCTTTCTCGACTTGAGGCTATCGACGGCACAATATCACCTGTGTTGGTTGCATGAGCCAAGAGGGGGAAAGTCCTTGTTGCCTTACAGATCAGCTCACTCCAAGATCGTTAAGAGGGGCATTGTGAACCTCTGTTTCACAAATGCCTTAATGAAGTCCTGTGTCCACTCGATGGACCATTGTCTGAAAGAGCAGAATCGGAGGCTGATAAAAGCTGGCTACCCCGAGCACCTTCTGATCTCAGTAGCCTGCTCCGTCTTGAGGAAACTCAAAGGAAACCAAGTGAGTGCTGCCCCAGACCACCAACACAAAGTCGCTGTGGTGCCGTACCTGTATGGTCTTTCTCACAGGCTCAAAAGAATTGGACAGAAGGCAGGTGTCCGAGTAGTGTTCTCGGCGCCCGACAAGCTATCCAAGCTTTGTCGCAGAGTAAATGCCCCGGCTGTGAGAGTGCCAACCTGCCTTGTTAGGCACCGTGCACCCTTCGTTCCTTGCGAGGTTGGTGTAGTTTACAAGATAGCCTTGAGCAGCGGCAAGGCCTACGTGGGGCAAACCGGACGTTGCCTCAATGAGCGTCTTATGGAGCACTCAAATAATGTTTCTAACACCGTCAAGAAAAACCTAGGTGTTCACTGTTTAAAGTGTCCCTCCGGTTCCTCGCGAGAAACGCGCATCAATAAACACGCGAAATTATAGAAGCCGCCCTCATTCTAAAGCTAGGTGAAGATTGTGTTAGCACACCCTCTATAGCGCTAACGAAACGTGAGTTAGATTATTTGAGCCAGGCATACAGCAATTTTAATGTGTAGGATTCCGAAATTCGTCTTTTAGCCTTTTCTACCTTTTGGACAAGGTTGTTTTCTGTCTTCTGCTTTTAACGTCCCTTTTGGTTCTTTTACCGGTTTTAAAAATTTTTTAATGGTCTTTTTGGCCTTTTAGTGCATTTTGTTCACTTGTCATCTCCTAGTGCTTTTTGTCTAGTAGTAGTAGTAGAAGACGTTTATTCGGCCAAAATTTACAGGCCGAGCATATCGACCGCCTGGGCGACCAGAAGTCGCTGTTCTTCCTCCCCTTCAGCGCCAAGCCAGTCGAGCCAGGTGGTGATGGATAAAGAAGGTGGGGGGGTAGGAACCCGACTGCTGAGCAGCCGGGCAATAGAAGAGGCAATGGGCAAGGTCCGCATAGATACAGGGGCAGTTGGGACAGGAAGGGTCCGATCGATAGCGATAGAGAAAGAGGCGAGACGGGGTGATGATTGCATTCATTTGAACGTGCCGAAGAAGGCGAGCCTCCGGCACTGTGAGTGATGGATGAGGGGGAGGGTAAAGGCTATACACCACATACAGAAACGCACCCTAATCCCTTTTTGTCTATTGTACTGCCTGCTTACGTCATCCTTTTAAGCGTCATCCTTTTAAGCGTGATCCGTTTAATCGCCCCTCCACTTGTCTCTTTATCTTGTCTAGTTTTCATTTTTTGTTCCCTCCAAGGGTCACCCTTGCCCTCATGTTATTTTCAATTGCACTTTGTTATCTTTCGGCCGCGTGCAAGCACAGCAGACGATACTCACGTCTTCCCGCCCACTTTTTGAACCTCTATATATGTTGCTCCAAGATAAAATAATCAGTTGAAGTCAGCGCTGTATCGTCTTGCCTTTCTTTGTCCGTGTCTAAGGAGTGCGCTGTGTTTTTCCTCAAGATGAACTACCAACTAGCCCGCTCTTCCACCCTTGCTAGAATTCTTCGAACGTTCTAGCGAACTAGTTGATTCATTTCAATAACAGATAGGGCTGTGCAAATAAATCAGGACAAGTGACATAGAAACGAAAAGTAGACCTCGGTTGCAGACTTCAAACTGTTTATTCATGAATGAAACCGCAGGTTATGCAAGTGCGCAATCGAAGCATGAAAAAACCTTTGTAATTCGCACAGATTTTGATATAAGGTAACACAGTGGTCATATTTTTCTTTTCATGGGTAAACGAAAGCATCACAGCTTGCCTTGTCATGAATGCGCGACTCAGACTATGCGACGGACTCAGCCTACGCGAGGCGTGCTTGTGCTAGCGAAGAGGTTATCGCCCATCCTGCTCAGAGGTCGGTGGGTGAAGTATATCACCAAGGCGGCGAAGAGTGCATGTGTACAGAGCAGGTGTCCAATTATCGTCGCATCGCTCACACTATCGAAAAAAAGCACCGGTTTTAATGCGGCAGCATTGGGAGGGCCATCGCGGCGTAAACTGTCATGACTCCGTCGTCTATGTGAAGCCTCCGTTTGTCAACCGTAGTAGGTGGCGAGTTCGCTGCTGAAGCGTCGGCGATCGAAACGACCTTCGACAGAAGTTCGACGGCAAACCCTAGCCTCTACCGCAAACCTTGTATATACAGTATCCGTGGTACAGTATCCGCGTGCCTGTCGAGACTATAGCGGCTGCCGACCATATTTGAAGGGCTCGCGGATACTGTACTCTAACCGAAACCAAGTGTCAGGTGAATTGGTGGAAGCTTTTCCTATTCTAGATAAAGGGGAAATTTGTGTAGCGAAACCCTCAGTGAGCTTGCACAAAAATGTGGAGCGTTTCTGCGATATATGCTCGCAAGGCATTACTGAATGTTTTTTGCATACGTTGTGGTGATGTACTTCTACTTGCGTTTTCGCTGCTGTGTTAGGGAAGAGGGCACGTGTGTTTGGCAAGGTTCTATTCGTTAACCTTTTTATTTTTACCTTCCAGGACTTGCTGCGCATGTACGGTTTTATCTTGCTTATAAATATATTGCCTTCTGAAGGAAGAGATCACTGCTTAGTCAGTGCTGTGCTTGTCTCGTATCTTCTCGTTCGTCCTCCATCACGCCGTTTTTCAATATGGCAATTCCGTCTCCAGCCCACCTTTACACTGCTGTATTAACGAACAACGTCCGCGAGGAAGAGCAACAAACGCTTGGCGCCCCGCAAAAGACGATACGCACAGCGGAGCCCGCTGCCATGAAGCACGCCGCCGCAGTGCGCGGTCAGCAGTGCCCCGTCAACCTGCCCCAGACGCGTTATGTAGCATCCCATCGAACGCAACCACACGCGCGACCAATCTTGGACCGATGAGCCACGCGACGGAAAACACAAATCTGGAGAACATGCAATGACGCCGCCGCTGTGCCGCATTCCTCGGCACTGCCTCTACTGAGGAATGGACGCCCGCAGCTTCTCATTTGATGCCCCACTGCCCCACCCCCGCCAACGACCACGCGAGATCGACGACTACATACGCGGATCATGCCATCCAGTGGTCTGCCCGAAATTCATCGCCGCCCACACCACGCTTTTTCGTTGCAGGAAGGAGTTACGAAGGGTATATTGGAAGAAAGTCGGGCCGCGCCCCGGAGGGGAAACTAAAGAAAGCAACCTCCGGAGGTGAGGTTGCTTGCCGACCAATATTCTCCAGTGCCGACGACCAAATGCATCGCCCCATCCACTACGACGACTACGCGAACGAAGTGCAGCCCGAAAGTCGCCGGACGCAGCTTCGAGATGACAATGCTGGCATGCAAACCGACATCGACGTGCCCGACCGGCCGAAGCCGTTATCTCCCCACAGACCTACATGTAGTTTGAAGGAATGATCTTCCGACCTGGCAGTTCCTACTGACGGCTCAAAGTTACTGCTGTGGTTGACATGGGAGCACACTATTTCGTAATGAAGGGAACATTCGCTGCGTAGCTCAGGAAAGACACGCGCGCTTTGGGCGGCCCACGAATCCGCACAGCAGAAAACCGCTCTATTACACCATCGGAACGAAGCACGGCGCGAGTGACCGTCAACGGACACACCTATCTTGCCACCTTCGTAGAGCTATAGCGATGTTCCCACGGCGTCATACTGGGCATGGATTTCTTTAGTGAGCAAAAGAAGATAATTGACAATCAATCCAACCTCCTCAGGCTTTCGACGAACGAAGCCATTCTTCTGTGATGATCCTGGAACGCTACGTTCCGCTGAGTGCCCTGATGAACAAGTAAGCAACCGACCCAGCTCAAGCTTCATGGTCACCGTAGGTGCAAGGAAAGCCAGGAAAATTGACGCCATATTCGAAGGCAACTGGAGTTGCTTCTCGACCGAGGAATCGGCATCCCAAGGGGTTACTAATTTCCGCAATGGCAAGCAATGACGGCAATGACAAATTCAGCTACTAATACCGGCCCGTCAACAGAGCAACCAAGACTGCATTCTTAGACGATCTATTCGATCTTCGAGACGACTTGGTCCTCTCCATTGGAATCTCTGAAGATTCACCTAAAGAAGATCGCACGCGATACTCCGGCATCAACCAAGCGGTGCCCGGTGATAGACAAGACCAGATCTGCAGTCTCCTTCAGAGCTAAAGTTTTTTTTGCTTATTCAAAGGAGTGACGAATATCTGTTGCAAAGCATCGCATTATAACCGGTGAAGACACCCACTTCCTGCCCCATAGCCCCTACCGTGTCTCCACGTGCAAAAGTCAAGTCATCCGGGACAGAGTGGAAGAAATTCTTCGCGCCGACGTCATCCATCTATCGGGCGTCCCTGGGCAGCCCACGTAGTTCATGTGAAGATGGACGGTAATCTCCAGTTTTGCGTGAACAGTGTACAGAAGAAAGATGTCTACCTTCTAATGCACATCGATGATGCCTTAGAGCGCCTCGGCGCCAAATACTTCTTGTGCACAGACCTAAACAGCGGGTAATGGCAGTTAGAGGTCGATAAAAGGAACCAAGAGAACACTGCCTTCATCGCGTCTAACGGCCTCTGGAAATTCAGGGTAATGTCATTTGTACTTTGATCAGCTCCAGCAATGTTCCGTTGTGTAATGGACACAGTACTAGCAAGCATGAAGTGGCCAACTTGTCTCGTACACTTACATTACGTTGTTTTCCCCCTCGACCTTTCACGGTAATCTGAAAAGGCTTCAAACCGTGCTCGAGGCAATCAAGTCATCAGGGCTCACCCTGAAACCAAAGAATTGCCACTTCGGCCGTTATGGGCCACATCTCAAGCAGCCGTAAAATACACCAGGACCCGAGGAATACCGCTGTTGTCACAGTTTACACAGTCGACTGACAGGGAAGCTATGCGAAGATTCCTGGAGCTGTGCGCGTATTACATAAATTTATAAAGGGCTTCGCGCATCACAGGGCCCTTGAGTGCCATTGAAGTGGGAAGTTTCCGCAGCCTGAAGCATTCCAGGAACTTATGCGTTATAAATAAGGAAGTACTTAATCATCCACATCCTTTCCGAGAGCAGCCTTACGGCTACAAAGGAAAGCTATACAGCTTTCTCGGAAACTTCGTAGTTAGAGAAAAATTCGTCCTGGTCCAGGGTTCAAATTCGGAACTCTAGTCCTCAATGTGTCTTCATGACTTCTTGGCCAATCAACGGCGACGGCTCGCTCCACGGCGTGTCCTTAGGCGCAGGACGGTTATTTCTACTAAATAAGGCAATTCGCGCTTGTTTTTGGTTTATTTGCGTTTGATATTCGAATATACAGCATGAAAAACTATAGGATGCCGTTGCCAGCCCGATTTTCAAAATAAGTGCTTCAGTGTCTGTTTAAGAGGGCGGTAATGTCGAGAAGATAATTTAACAAAACTTCTGTTTGGGCTAGATGGTGCATAGCTTATTTTGAAATGAATTCAAACGCACAGCAATACGCACATAAGAGAGGAAAGACACAGGACAGGCGCTATCCTGTCCTGTCCTGTGCCTGTCCTGTGTCTTTCCTCTCTTGCGTGCGTGTTGTTGTGCGTTAGAATTCATTTAAAAATGTCGAGAAGCATTGTTTTTTGTTCACGCTCAAGGCCCCCGACACGCGCCTTAATAACTTCGTTTGTGACGCGAGATACGACTGGATTTATCTCCAATTCGCAACCGCTGCACGACTTCGCTAGGATTGATGTCAGGACACCCATCTATCTACTCTTGTAAAGCAGAAAGTGCCCAAGAGCTAGCCTTCTGGCGGAACTTAAGTATGCCTTCAAATTTTTCATTATCTTCTTTTACAACATTTTCTAGTATGGGCTATTGTCAGTACTTTAAAATGAGCAAAGCGTAGCCGCAAATTTCAATTTATTTGAGTGGGACACTGTCAGTAAGTAAAAGCGGTGAAATTTAGTAGCACACTGCTGCTGATTTTGGACAAAGAGAAATTCTTGTTTGCGGAGAGATCAGAACCCGTATTGTTCATCTGCAAGCATTCTCACCTCCCCCCACCCCTTTCCTTTTGCGTCCCGACCCCGGATCTCTCAGTTCTTGACCTAGCGCCTGCACCTCCGGACAGGAGCGGCCCTCCTGATGGCAACGCCGTCGCGTGGCCTTACTTCCGCCTCCTCGTCCAAGATGTCGCCGACCTTCAGATAGGGGCGGATGTGCTCCAGCACGTAATAGCCCAGTCTGTCGAGCTGACGCCTTTCCGCGGCGCCCTCTTCTAGGCCTTGGGGACTGTTGCACACCAGTTCCTCTTTCACGATGCCGGCCAGCTGCCAGAACTGCGCCGAAGGGAGAAACGCGCATGGCTATCAGGTGCACGACGTTTTTAGTGGTTGGGCGCACTACGCTGGAGTTAATGTACATAATCTTCGTCATCATCATTCGGACGACGATCATTGCAGATATAGGCATGTCCCATATCTCTGCAGTAACCCTGTCCTGTGCCAGATGTAGGCATCTTAAACCCGTTGAATTACAGGTCTGGCCGCCAGCTTAGTCAGTTGATCCGCTGCCGCTGTGTACTGAGGACCGATGGTTAATTGGTGCATTCGTATAGGAGGTTGTGTCCAAGTATTGCACCATGGTGGCCACACCTTGTTCTGGTGAGGGAGTGCCTTTTGGGCTCTGGTCACAAAGATCAGGCGGCGCCCCTGGACTGGTTATGCAATTCGGTCAGCAGGCGGATTTTTATTTTATCCGGTGAAGAATTGCGCGGCGCCCTGATTCGAACGCCGGTCCTCCTGCACGCGATGCGAATATTATACCTTTACGCCATAGAACTGCTAAGCAAGCTAGCTGTAACAAATATATTTCCTAACTGTGGCCTGACAGAGAGGTAACTGAAAGATGCAAATGGGCGTCGAATATCGACCAAAATATCACTGCGAGTAACGCATTTCGTACATATTGAGCTAATCGAATTCGTACTCTGGACTCAGCCATGTTCCTACGGTCGTGCAGCTGCAGCGTTTAATTTAGCGGGTTTCACAGGAGTATCTTAGTGCGCAAGTTAAAGCGCATGTGCGCCGTATGAACCTTGAAACAAAAACTTATTGAGCGCCTAATTTAACCTTAGGAGAGTACAGCAGCAGTGTTAGAGAGTCCTTCAGCTTACTTTGCATTTCATTCCATCCCTTTTGAATTCGCTCTCGTTACCTCGCTCAACTGGTCGAGAGGGAGCTCCTCCGCGGCGCAGGGGTAGCGCCCTCGGCTCCCGACCCCGGGTAGGAAGTTTGTATTTCACGTTTCGACGACTGAATTTCTTTAATACGCAAGTAATTTGCTATAATGTGAAAAAGCGTTTGGTAACTAATATTTGTAATGAGTACCGTTATAACATATTACTACCTCATAGACGCAAGCAAACCTACAAATACCATGTCTGACTTCACACCTGTGAACTGCAGACAAAAATAAGGCACCTGAAGCACCCTGATAGTACCAATCTGAAGCGATAGCTTCACTCTGCTAGGCAAAGCCGGGTATCGCCGTGTGTGCGCATGTGGGCATGGCTCTGGCAGGTGGTACCCAGAGAGCAACCTGGGAGGCAGGTGGGCCACCTTGGTCACGTGACCTTGCGGCGTCATCACAAACTGCCCTCCGCGGCAGGTGGCAGTTAAATTAATGACTGGTTGCTCGGGGAGATCAACCTAGGCCTCACAAGGCGCACCGCTGGGAGCTCCTGCCATCGAAGGAGGAGTGGCGCATCGCTTAACCGCTGCACTATACTGTGCCGTGAGTGGTACGAAGACTCCAAGGAATTCATGAATGTAAAGTGGAGAATGATATATTGCATATACGGGAATTAACCCACCGCGCTATCACGCCATGCCCTTAAGGCTGAGCTTAAGTGTCTCCTCCTTATTTGATGTGCTTTGTAATTTCCTTTATCTTTAAGAGTTCATATAAAATAAACTTCTCGGGCAACATAATTAGTTGATAGTTTGCGCCGTGTGTGTGGTTGGGCTTTTTACTTTCGGTATTGTTCGTACCCATGAGTAGCGCATTAAGAAGTCAATCGTTATCGCAATTTATCCAAATTTTAACTCCTTTGAAACGCCCCAAGCTTTCCATGTGTATGACGTCACTCACCGCGTAACACCTAGACGCCACCCCACTAGACAAATGACGTATGTGTGACTTATGACGCATGACTTTTTTGCTAATCCGAATTATCGTCACACCACTGGATCCCCTGCTTTCTCCGCAGTTGGAACTTAGGTTAAATGTTTAGGGGAATCTCCCAAGTCGGAGTGGACTTCTAATAAGGGAGTAATTACTCACTGTCACGCACGTAAGCGAAGCCTTGCGACTACAAAGGAAATCTATACAGCTTCCACAGCTTCCATTTCGTGTTGGATTCGTCTATGACTTTTTCTTTAACTACGAAGTTTCTATGAAAGCTTTACAACTTTCCTTTGTAGCCGTAAGGATGCGCTCAGCAATCCACGTCAAATGCAGCCGTTGTGAAGCCGAGCGTGGTGGCAGCTGCCGTCGCTGATTGGTGGGTCCAGAGTGTGATGTCACGCATTATGTGATCCGGTGCAAGCGTCAGTCGTCAACTGAGCTTGGATACGCACGGCGACGAGGCCATATGTGCTATGGCTTTGACGCATTTAATTTAATTAAGTATCCCCCCTCCACCCTCCTAAATTTGACGAAACCAATGTCAGAATCCTAACACAAATGCCTAAAATTTTTCCGGGAGGCAAAAAAATGATCTATCCGAAGCCTTCGTGCTCTTTTTCAGTCGAGATAAACGAGACCCACTATCAGCAGAATGAAAAAAAAAAATAATTCGGCAGAGTGACTGAAGCTACGAGAGGTTTTGCTGTCGATAGTACATGTAGGGGAACGCTCTCGGTTTTTCATGCCTATCGATGTTCTCGACATCAGTTGCTATGCCGGCGAGTAGATGTATTTGAGCTTTTTTTGAAACGTGAGAAATGAGCAGTGAGGGTAGCACAGTCTATTTAGGATAAGCACCTCGTTTGAGAAGCTGCCTCCGATCACGTCGCCGCAAGGTTGCGACGATACCATTTGTGAGCACTAGCCAACTATACTGTGTTTGATCGCGATTTAGTAACAAATTAACAGGCCAGGAGAAATAAAGCCAGCTGAAAGGAGAATAACTACAATCAAGGCATGCCTCAAGCAACTGCAGTTCGTCACTCTATGGCGTTTCAGAGGTATATTTTTAGCAGTTGCTGATTTCGCTTAATGTGTTAACATTACCACGAGAATCGTTGATGTCCAAAGGACAAACGAAGATCAGGCTGCTCTCGCTCCACCTAAACAGTTTTATTGCGAAAGCATTTATTAGTCCCATTACTATAAAAGCCGTCGGCGCCTACGTGTGTGAATGCATGTGGCACATACCAGCAAATGTTACAGAATTTCCCAGCGATAGCAAGAAAAATAGGCAGACGAAATCAAGCGGCCCTTTGACGCACACATCAGGCCAGGCACCACCCCTTCAAGCAGTTCTATACATGTCGCTCTTCCCCATACACTCGCCACTGCCCAACCTCCATGTGGCGCCAGCTTTCCCGACATCCGCAGTGCGAAATTGCAAAGGAATCATTTGTCGTACAGCGCTCCGGGTAGTGTCATACTGACTGCTTCATTCCAAGCAATTTAAAAGTTGCCATAGTTAAACCACTACAAAAAAGTGGTTTATAGGCCTACAATTATAGGCCTATTTGAATTCTACCTGCGATTGCGCAGATTCTCGAAAAGCACCTATTCCGAGTTATGTGCAGTTTTGTTCTCATGAATAACATCCTATCAGACGCACAGCTTGGTTTCATTGAAGGTAAAGGAACGTTTTGGTTATTAGAACGTTTTACTGATATCATTTACTCATAGTTCGATAATGATGTATTCGCATATGGTCTGTTTTTGAACGCATATGGTCTTCGCATATGGTCTGTTTTTGATGTGTCCGTCATGAACTACTGCTAAAAGAACTTGATGTCATGGGTTTTAGGGGTCCGTTCAATGATCTCCTGAAAGATTTTTGCTAATCGGGCCCAAGTTGACGAAATAGGCGGGCATCGAAGTACAGAGTCACTTTTGTCGGCGGGTGTTTCACAGAGCTCTGATTTCTCACCTTTGCTTTTCAATTTAGTTATGAATGATATATCAAATGCTGTAGCAGAATGATACCCTTTATAATACGCCGATGACACGCTTTTGTTGTCAACAAATGTTTCGGTGGGCCATGGATGCTCTTAGAACAGATGTGGTGCATGTTATGGGATGGTTTTTAAACAATTCTATTTTAATTAATAAACAAAAATCTAAGCTCGTCTCTTTCACAATCCCCTTGTTGAACCTGTGTTTTATATTTTTCACACTGTCTTAATTGTTGTTGCATTCCTATTAATTTCGCAAATAGTGTCAAATATCTTGGAATGCTTTTTGACAAAGATATGTCTTGGAATAGTCATCTTATCTTAGTATGTAACAAGCTTCATGCACCGATATTTATTACCTTTCCAGATTCGCAAACGTATTGCACACTCCCTCATTTATGGTATCCTCATATATGGAGTCTGCGTTTTATCACTGCTCAAAAACTCGGCGAATGAAATAAAATGCCATACTAAGTAACATCCTTCGATCCGTGGCATAAAACATGGACGGCTCACCTGACTGTAATTTATTTTAGTTTTTACAAGTGCCCTCTTTGATGCCCTCTTTTATCATGTAGTTATTCATTCTCGCTTTTAGGAAAGTGAATATTTGGTTCATTTCATTCCTGTTCGATCTTTTCGACATCATCCTCGTTTTACGGTACCCCGCTGCTACACTCATCATGGGCGCTTCAATCCTGATTATACACCCAAAATTTTTAATTCTCTGTCTGATTAAAATCTTTTCAGTTTCTTCGCTGTCACAATTAAAACATTTCTTAAAAACTCTTGTGCCGGTAACTTAAACTGTTTCTTTGTTGGTGTTTTATTATTAAGGCTACTTTTGTTTGCTTGTTTTCCCACGAATGTATTGCAGAATCTTTGTAATTCGCCGACTGGTGGGTGCTGCCCCAGAAACCTTTAGGGCTTGGGCAGACGTGTCTTAAATATGTAAAGATGTTTTTTTTGAAAAATAAAGGTGTATATTATTATTATTACTGTTATTGTTATTATTATTATACAAATTCTTCTTGCATGTAGCTTACATCTGCTAGTCAAGTTGGAGGTCAGCTTGCTACAGGGATTCGAGCCGACGACATAGGAACCTCCTACTTTATGCCTTTCCAGAGTTTCGTGTAAAAATTGTGATGCAACCTTTCGTCGTATGCCGTTTCAAGTAGTGTCATACGCGCTTCCTTTCGCATTCCCGCACGCAAGCAGTATCCAACTAACTGCACGCTATTGTCGATTTTCGCCAACTAGAGGGGACGGTTCAATCGGTACAGTATGGCTACCCTGTGTAGAATCGTCTCGTGTCAGCATAGGTGGAATCGCTCTGTCATGGCAACGTACCTCTTTTGTCGATAAAGCTACCCTAGGCCAGAAGAAGCGCATTTCGCGGTGCATGCCAAAGGCCACAACTGCGCATGCGCCGTTACCAAGGCAACCAGTTGCTCTGGAGCCATAAGTGTGCGTCGCGCGCCGTCGCTCCGCTGAGTTCCGATCACTTCGCTATGCGACTCACTACGCATGCAGAGAGCCACGCCGCGTAGCTGGGATATAAGCCGGAAATGATGCGCTCGCTCCTCAGACGCGCACCATGGAAGAAGGAGAGCGGCCGTGCTCCTCACGGCAGCAGTACAGGCTGCGTGAAATTGAGTCTTCCGATCCAGAAGTCGTCGCATGGTACAAGGCCGGCCGACAGCGTGAAAAGAGGCGAGAAAGGCTAAGCGGGCGGCCGAGACGCGTGAAGAACGAGAGGAAGGTCTCGCGAAGAGACGCCGCCAAGCTGCTGAACGACAGCGACGGCGTGTAGCAACCGAAATGTCGGTAGACGAAACTGCTTTCGCTACGTATATCCTGGCCTAGGTGGGAGAAGCGTGCCAATTTTTTCGACGGTGGTGGTAGCCCTGTGTGATACAAACGGTCTTGTTTGTCAGTGGCGCAAAAGAATAAACGAGGGACAAGAAAATAATTGCTGTCTGTCTTTCAAAAACAGCCATCGTGGAGGCGGAGCGGTAGACGGTGGACACGTGCTTTGGAATCAACTTAAAACCAATGTGTGCGTTGTATTGTGCTTCATGGCAGGCAAGCACTTAAGGTCATCATCATGCGCCGAACAAAAAGTTCAAGTTTCCGCAAAATGATTTATCACCTGAAAACGTGTTCAGAAGGTTTCATCATCACCATCAGCCTCACTACGCCCACTGCAGGGCAAAGGCCTCTCCCATGTCTCTCCAATTAACCCTGTCCTTTGCCAGTTGCAGCCTCTGTATCCCCGCAAACTTCTTTATCTCATCCGCCCACCTAACTTTCTGCCGTCCTCTGCTACGTTTGCCTTCTCTTGGAATCCCCTCCGTTACCCTTGAGGACGAGCGGTTATCTTGCCTTCGCATTACATGCCCTGCCCAAGCCCATTTCTTCCTCTTGATTTCAACTAGGATATCATTAATCCCCGTTTGTTCCCTCAACCACTCCACCCTCTTCCGATCTCTTAACGTTACACCAGTCATTTTTCTTTCTATAGCTCGCTGCGTTGTCCTTAACTTAAGCTGAACCCTCTTTGTTAGCCTCCACGTTTCTGCCCCGTAGGTGAGTACCGGCAAGATACAGCTGCTGTATACTTTTCTCTCGAGGGATATTGCTACAGAAGGTTTAGTGCCTTCAAAACCATAAAAACAGATAAAGTACAACTGCTTTATCTCGAATGAAAGGGTTTAATGGGAGGTGTTCATAAAATTGTGGGAAATCTTTTTCATTTGTCTCTCTAGGTTTCTGCATGAAAATAAAATGTGGTTTGCGTTCACCACATATCTACATAATGCACATGTGGGTTTACATTTGTCTGTAAAGCTAAAGCCGGGTGTAAAATATGTGTGCCCACTGCGTATACGACCTAATATCGCTACATACATTCTTTATAATGCATGCTTATTTTCATGATTTCATTGTTGCGAGCTAGTGCAGAGCTTATGTCCGCTATTTCAATGCCATCAATTACTACACGGCTCGCAATATTTTTCGTTATGATGTTGCGTTGCGAACCTTGTTATATTCTTTATCATATATCACAAACTAAGGGTTTGATTGCATTGCTGGAGTGTAATGCTCTTAGTAGGCTGAAAAAACCAGGTCAGATAATGTTCTTGGTGCTTTCGTTCCGTATTTCCTAACAGCCGAAAATAGAACAAGATATTCGGCTGTAAATATCACTGCACAATGCGCAACTTTCGATACACGCGTTTTAAACTCAGTGTAGCTGCAATATTGTTCTTTTAGTACGAGATTTTTAACATCATGTGTTCTGTCGGCGTTTTTTCTTGGTGAAAGGCGTAAACCTGAGACAACAGACATTGGGAGAACTATATAATGGGTGGTCGTGCTCTGCGTAATACCAGGTAATGCGTCCAATATGCCCAGGCTGCGGCACATCTCATCAAACCACGAAAGTGGTGGCCTCCTTGCTTGGATTATATTTGTGGATGTCATTCGAAGAGAACAAAAATAGTCATTGGATAATAAAGGTATTTTTCTCGTGTTGTTATGCTGAGAACGTAGGGAGAAATGAGTGCAGTTCGCATATTTTCTAGTAAAGGCTTATTTCCAATAAAGAAGTGAAAAATATAAGAATGAAACTGAATCGAAATGAAAGTATTCTATCACCTCCGCTCTCCGCGGATAAGAAAGCGAGATAACACCATACATGCATCCCGTAATATGGCCTGCCACTATACAGCGTGACGACACTTTTAGAGCTTGAAATGTGCCCTTTAGTCTTATGTTCTCATGAATGTTTGTCGACAAATAGCGCCTTGTGTTTACATAGGCCCTTCGTTTCAGGGAACAAAACCTTTTCTGGGATTATAGGCTCGCGCCCTCGTAACAAATGCACTCATGATATTGCACGCGTTCTACTAAACCCTCTGCTCCAATTTTCACCGTCTGTTTCTGGCACCACCAAACTCATGCAATGACACTTTGCTGCTTTTCACTACCGTTATCGCGCAAGCATCTGTTTAAGGCACTCTTAACGTATATTTCAACAACAAATCTCCGGCAGCTGTATGTGCAAGGGCCAGCGAACTACATAACAAACGGAGCAAACTACGTTCTTCCGCGCTGCCGATGTTTCGTCTACGAGCTGGCGGCGCTGTAGCAGTGTGGCGTTGATTTTGTGAAAATATCCCATACTTCGTAAGCTAATCGAAATCGAATGTCGAAAGCGGACGTCATTGCTCGCAAATCTCAAAATCTTTCGGCATAGTCGAAACAAAGCTGCAGACTGCAGCATCAAGGGCCTTATTTTTAGTTTTGCTTGAATTTATGGGGTTTGATGTGCAAAAACGAGTCAGACAATGAGGAACGCCGTAGTGCAGGACTCCAGATAATTTCAGCCACCTGCAGGGATCTTTAACGTGCACTGACATCGCACAGTACACGCGCCTCTAGCATTTCGCCTCCATCTAAGTGCGACCGCCGGAGCACGATGTATACACACCGAATGTGACCGACGCGACCTCTTTGTCGAGGGTCCGCAAGATCGGCATTCTGCACGGGCTTACCTCGTTCTGGAGCCGCCTGGTCCCCTCTCGGATGCTCAGCGCGGCATCTGCCTCGCTCAGGGACCCAATGCGCTGGACAGCCGTGGAGAGGCGCGGATGCCACGAGACCACCTCGAAGGCCACCGCAGCGCGCTTCATAGAAGAGCCGAGGACAAAAGCAGCCGCGCACTCGAAGAGTGCGTAGTTGCGCCGAACCTGCGAGGGTACAAAGGCGTTGGCACTCATTCTCACACGCACGATTTGATAGACAATCGGTGCAGGCAAATTGCAGGCTATGCCCGAAAGCGGATGATGGTCACTGTTGTGTTGTGTTTAGTGGCACATAAGCATCCAAGACTGATGATCACTTGGTCAGGGATGCAAAGCGGTGGAAACAGCGTCCCTACGGCGTAGCACGGCGTAGCCGCCAATTCATGTGGCTGCCTGTCGGCGAGCGGGAACGGTAACCGGAAGGCGTATTGCCAAACCATACCCGGTAGGCGCACTCGAGCAAACGACGCCCAGAAGCGCGATAATGTTTCGTGACGTCACTTATTTCGAAAGCAAAAATGGCTGCTTTATGTGCGTCCGCGGTATTTTCACGCAGTTCCAGACATGTGATCCGAAGGCTCTATGCAAGCCGCGGCAACTGCTCGTTTTGTCCTGCGTATTTGCCTCTGAATGCGCAAAGTGCTTCGACTCCAAGCGATATGCGCCGCTGGAGGAAGCATGCTCGCCCCTCGGATCGAGTCTTCAAACTGACGCGAGACCTACCCAGTGGCGATGCCATGGAGCGTTTATATGTAGCAGTTTGTGGTTATTGCAAGCGTTCCTGATTCCTGCGAGGATCATCGCGCACAGCGGCGAGTAGGAGCTGCTCAGGATGAATTTCCTGTGCGCGCAAGAGCTGCATAGCACAGTTACAAGTGTCCGCTGTTGCGACCCGGGTAGCATGGCCGGACCGGTGATGGGACGAGGAGGATGGGAGACTGGGTTAAGATGAAGGCAACGAAAACTTTATGCAGTTATTTACATTATTTACAAAGAGCGACTGAGAATGACTCTCATTGGAAGGGAACTTCTTCGTCAACCGGAGTCGGCGGGAGCTAGCAGGCTTCTCTTGGCCGCACTCCCAGCCGAGTTAAATAGGGTTCGGATTCCCCAGATCCCTGACTGGGGAGTCAAGTTCGAAGAACACTGTCCAATTGGATGGACCGAAGTGGACGCTGGTGTTACCACCCACGGCAGGGGCGGTGCTGGCTGTTCCGCTCTATCGCAGCTCGGTCGATGGGAAGGGGTAGATGCTGACTAATCCAACACGGCTGGAAATGGATCTCCCGCTGTCTACCAGCAGGTGAACGAACGTGCTTCCCCGCCGGATGTCCAGAACACGAGACATCTGTCGAGGACACAGCCGTCTTCAATTAACAGCCAGCTTGACTGTGCGTAGCACCCCTCCGTCCTTCGGCGACCCGAGGATATACAGTCGGCCTGACTGGCGCCGCCACGTCGCCGCAGCTTCCGTTGCGGTTGGCCGCTGTCTGTGGCCCCGTAAGCCCCCTTCGCATCTTCGGCCTTCGCCGCTGCTGCCGTGGTCACCTCCGCTCAAGGAAGTCCGCTGCCCTAATTCACATAGGCTAGGAGGGGGGGTATCACAAGCACTACAAGTGTCTGCCGCCTTCGCTGCTGCTCGTTGCTGCCTGCTCGGGCCCACGTGGCCAGAAGTACGATCATGACACCGCGTAGTGAAAGTGATTGCGATCGCAGCGCATGCTTTTCCGTCAAGGCAGCGAAATGTGCTCCTGAGAAAACCCACTACGCACGCCGTATTTTCTGAACGCTGAAATTAATTTGGCTTTCCGCGCTAGTTGCATTCGTTGCAGTAACCGCGACCGAAGCGAGCACAAGACGTTGTTTCCGCAACGTATCCAGCGCCGATTTTGATCAGGATTCGTTTAACTACTGTATTTAAAAACTGCCGTGTGTGCGACGTGACCCGATCTTTGCTTCACCGCTGTCGGACCTGTTTTCAGCCGCGACAAAAGCAGCATCGCCGTCTCTGTGCGGCTTGGGGCTCCATACAGCACATTTTGTGATGATGGGTGCTTGGGTCACGACTGGCCGGCGCCAGTGTGCAACGAGCAAAAATGTCGGTGTGCAATGCAGATGTCTCCTCCGGAGCATCGTCATTTTTTTTCTTACTTCCTGCAGGCTATGCAGAGCTATGTATGCAATAAGTATTTTCGTGAAGAACTGCTGACTAAAAGCAACTTCCTCTGCATGATGATGGGCTGAGCCAGAGTAGTAGTTTTCGGTTCAGGTTGTGACAACATGGGACCGCCAGATGAGGAACTCGCAGTATAAACAAATATCGCCGCAAGTAAACCGCGCCTGCTTCGCAGTCTACAAATCCCTAATACGTATTAACGGTGTAACTTTTACATGAGATTTCGACTTGATTTTATTGGTTATGGTATATTGGGGGTTTAACGTCCTGAAGAGACTCAGGCTATTAGGGACGCCGTAGTGAAGATCTCCAGAAATTTCGATCACCTGCGGTTCTCTAACGTGCCTCTAGAATTTTTCCTTTATCCAAATTCGACCGCTGCGGCCAGGATCGAACCTGCGTCTTTAGGGTCAGCAGCCGAGTGCCATAAATCACTGGGCCACCGTGGCGGCTGACTTGACTTTATGCCAAAAAAAAAAAAATATGGCAGCAGCTTAGGTTTCTAAAGTTATCAAGGCAAGCACCTTATATATCTGTACAGTCGTGCCACTCTAATACTGACACCTTTGTTCCTAATAAAAACTGTCCGCAGAGCAAGTTGTGCATAACAAGTCGTGGTGAAAAACAACAAAAATTGTTAAGGAAATCTCTGTGATTCCTTTTTCGCTTTTTTCTGCAAACGGAGTTAAGTCGATAATGGAGAAATGCTTTGAAATATGAAGTTGAAGTGACATCTTGTTTTCCATTGTAATCAGAAAAGTGGAGTGATCTTGACTCGCCTCGTGGGCCATGGCATCCCTTGTGCCGATCTACCCATGGCCATGAAACTGCATCTACTTAATGATCCCTCGTTTGTTTTTGATCATGATAAAGTGTTTGTCCACAGTGCAACTGCTTGACACTCCAATGTATCGCCAGCAGTGCTAACAAGAGGAATTAGAGGCGAGCTCTGCCCTGTGAGTGCTTTTAGTCTACTGTACACTTTGTACATATGTGCAAGAATTTTGCAGAGGAGAAAACGACTGCCAACTTTCCCGTTTGGATACACATCGAGTACGCCTGCCATTTGCTTTAGCGCGCTTGAAACTTAATAAGTCGCCAACTGTAGGTTAACGGCGGCATTTTGATCATGCATTATTTTGCTTCTGACGAGCTTTTTTGCACTATGTGTTCCGCCATGGTTTTCGTTTCTTCTGTATTTTACCTGATGTCTGTGGAATAACTTTCTGTGCAGTGTCTACAATATCCAGTGTAATCAAGGGTTAATATTCACCTATACCAGAGTCTGTATTTGATGCACAAGGCAATGCTCAGAGTTCCCATAACTTCCAGTCAGCAATCTGTTCTTTGAACTTCCTAGGATTATTTATCCTCGTGGAATGAAGAAGAAGATCCAGCACCGCCACCAACGACGACGAAGCGCTAGCGCCGCCCGTAGGAGGCTCGTGCTGGAGAACTGCCGCTTGTGTGCCGGTCCCTCGCCTCGCTCGTTCCTAGACTTCTTGCGCCAGGGTCTTCGTCGCCAGCGCTTGAAGGTGCCAATAAACCGCTCTACATTTGGTGGAGGTTGCTGCGGTCACCACCGTTCCCCCTCACCTTGGAACTTCGCAGTCGCACCATCCCGATGTCCAAGGCCGGTCAGCAGCCCCCCAGTCAACAGCCATCCCCCACGCCGGAGCCAGTCATCTGCTCCGGTGCCGTCCGGCAGCGGGACCCCGCTGTTTTCAGCGGCCACAGCGATCAAGATGTGGAAGATTGGCTGGAGTCGTATGAACGGGTGAGCCGCCATAACAACTGGGACGACCGCGTCAAGCTCACAAATGTGATATTCTACCTGAGCGACGTCGCTAACCTATGGTTCCGAAACCACGGGGCCGACATTCCCACCTGGGCCGTTCTAAAGACCACCCTCGCGGAGGTTTTCGGTCGTCCCGCCGTGCGGAAGCTGCGCGCTGAGCAAAGCCTGCGTGTCCGAGCTCAGCACACCAATGAGACTTTCACGAGCTACATTGAGGATGTAGTAGACCTTTGCAAGCGTGTTGACCCGTCTATGACCGAGGCTGAGAAGATCAAGCACATCCTGAAAGGCATCGACGACGACGCCTTTCAGATGTTGTTGGCGAAGAGCCCCACCACCGTTGCCTCGGTGTACACCCTGTGCCAAGGTTTCGATGAGTTGCGCAAACAACGCCTTTGCGCTCGTCGCTCTCCCCCACCTGCCGACTCCATCTCCGGCCTGGGCATCAACAATGAATTACTCGCTACCATCAAAGACTTCGTGCGGGACGAGGTAGCCAGGCAACTCTCGCTCCTATCGCATCAACACCCGTCACCGCCCGTCATCAGTCCTGAGATCCGGCACGCCATCACGCGGGAGGTCGCCGATGCACTTCCTAGTCTTCGGCAACCGGCACCCTTGACTCCCCAGGCCGGTCTTTTCCCAATCCAGCCCACTCCTGTTGCCGCCCCGTTGAGCTACGATCCTGCAGTAACAGTGCCGCCCGCACCCGTGCCTCTCACATATGCCGACGTTGTCAGAAGGCCACCGCCGCCGCAGGCCTATGCATACGCTCCTCCTGCGGTGTCTGCGCCTGCTGCTCCCCGGCACCGTTTCGCGCCCGTTCCCTACAATCCTTGGCGCACACCTGACAACAAACCTATCTGCTACGCCTGCGGTCGTCCCGGCCACGTCGCGCGCCTCTGTCGACGTACTCTGCCTGCACCCCTACACCCCATGCCGGATTACCCCGCTACGGATCGCACCTTTCGCCCATCTTTCGAACCACCCCATCGGGGCACCTCACCTGATCGCGCTCATGGTCGTCAGCCCTACGTTTCCCACCGATCGCCGTCCCCTCGCCGCCGCTCCTTGTCGCCCATGAGGCGTCGCACCGTCACCGCCGAT
The DNA here is from genome assembly GCF_055824585.1 of Amblyomma mixtum. Classification (NCBI taxonomy): domain Eukaryota; kingdom Metazoa; phylum Arthropoda; class Arachnida; order Ixodida; family Ixodidae; genus Amblyomma; species Amblyomma mixtum. The sequence goes on along the minus strand of NC_143012.1, from coordinate 140,996,615 downwards.
TCGGAAAACTAGCAGCCGCAGTTCCTGGCGCACGAACTGCGCTATCATCGCCCTGTTCAAGTCCTCGCCTTTCACCGCCAAATCTTCTTGACGTGTTTGTGGACGGCGTACCGACACTTGCGCTTGTGGACACTGGGGCCACCGTTTCTGTGATTAACGAAAATTTCTGCCGTTCGCTTCGAAAAGTTACGACCCCATCTTCTGGACTCTCCCTCCGTACAGCTAGCGCCGAGCCCGTTCATCCTTCTGCCGCTTGCACAGCCCGCGTCGTCATCGCCGATGTTTTATACGTTGTCGAATTTTTAGTCCTCCGTGCAAGCTCCCATGACGTAATCCTTGGCTGGGACTTTCTATCCCGCCATAGCGCCGTCATTGACTGTGCCCGTGCGCACGTTGTCTTTTCTCCGCTCTGTGATACACTTTTCGACGCACCTCCGATTCGCTGTGATGATAAGCTTGTTGTTGCCGAGGACACCGATATTCCCCCTGAGAGTGCTGTGTTCGTCCCTGTGTGCACCGCCTCTGTTTCTGACGCCACCGTTCTCTTCAAGCCTTCCACCCTCCTTGCCTCTCGCCGACGTCTCTCTTCCCTTCGCCGTCATCGACATTCACCACGGTGCTGCCGCAATCCTTGTCTCCAACACCTCATTCTCTGCGTTTCCCCTGCTTCGTGGCGAGTGCCTTGGTCATTTTGAAACCGCTGACTTCATCTCTTCCTTGGATACCGATGCGCCCTCCTCCAGTCTCGACCTCGCTGCCCTCACCCCACGTGGCGCTCCTCGCGATCACCCACTGCCTTCGGACATTTTCGACCGCTCTATTGATCCCGCCCTCGACACAGCTCAACACGCGCAGCTTCTTGCCCTGCTCAACCAGTTTCGCTCCTCGTTTGACCACCAGTCCTCTTCTTTGGGCCGTGCGACCAGTGTCGAGCACCACATTGAAACCGGTACCCATACTCCTCTCCGCCAGCGCCCCTACCGTGTGTCACTTCCCGAGCGCCGCCTCATCGCTGAGCAAGTGGACGACATGCTACAACGCGGCATTATTCAGCCATCTGCCAGTCCTTGGTCATCCCCAGTGGTGCTGGTGAAGAAGAAGGATGGCTCGATACGATTTTGCGTGGACTATCGCCGGCTCAACAAAATTACGCGCAAAGACGTCTACCCGCTACCCCGTATTGACGACGCCCTAGACTGCTTGCAAGGCGCCGAATTCTTCTCCTCTCTGGATCTCCGTTCCGGCTATTGGCAAGTGCCGATGTCTGAGTCCGACCGTCCTAAAACGGCATTCGTTACCCCTGACGGCCTATATGAATTCACCGTAATGCCATTCGGTCTGTGTAACGCTCCCGCCGCGTTCGAACGAATGATGGACAATGTATTGCGCGGGCTCAAGTGGAACATTTGTCTCTGCTACTTGGATGATGTTGTTGTGTTTTCGCCCGATTTTCCGACGCACCTCCAGCGCTTGCGCCAGATATTGAGCTGCCTCACCCGTGCTGGCCTTCAGCTTAACCTCAAGAAATGTCACTTTGGTGCCCGGCAACTGACAATACTCGGCCACCTCATATCCAAAGATGGCGTCCTACCTGATCCTGACAAACTCCGGGCTGTGGCTGAATTCCCTAAACCGACCTCTACGAAACAGGTGCACCGATTTGTGGGCCTCTGCTCCTATTTTCGGCGCTTTGTCCCTAATTTCGCCTCTATCGTCGCGCCCCTTACGAAACTCCTCACTGGTCCCGCCGACCTGTCTACGTGGGACTCTGCCTGCGATGAAGCTTTTGCTGCGCTCCGTCGTCGTCTTACTTCACCCCCTATTCTTCGGCACTATGACCCCAGTGCTCCTACTGAGGTGCACACCGACGCAAGCGGAATTGGCCTCGGTGCTGTCCTGGCCCAGCGCAAGCCCGAATTTTCTGAATACGTTGTTGCGTACGCCAGCCGTGCTCTCACCAAAGCAGAGTCGAACTACAGCGCGACTGAAAAGGAGTGTCTGGCCGTAGTGTGGGCTCTCACAAAATTCCGCCCTTACTTATATGGCCGCCCGTTCACCGTCGTTACTGATCACCACGCCTTGTGTTGGTTGGCCTCCCTCAAAGATCCCTCAGGACGCCTTGGCCGCTGGGCACTCCGTCTTCAGGAATTCGATGTTACCGTTGTCTACCGGTCGGGCCGCAAGCACTCCGACGCCGACGCCTTGTCACGCTCGCCACTGCCCTCTCCTGCGCCCTCTTCCCTCGTATCTGATTCCCCACTCGCAGCGCTCACTGCTATCGACATGCCCAATCAACAACGCCAGGATCCATGGATTTCTTCCTTGCTGGATGCCCTTCGTGCGCACTCTACGTCCTCCTTCCCTCGGGCCCTTCGTCGCCAAGCTTCCCATTTCGCCATCCGCGACGATCTCCTATACCGCCGCAACTATCGTCCGGACGGCCGAAAGTGGCTCCTCGTGATTCCCCGCCATCTTCGGTCTGAGATCTGTGCGCACTACCACGCCGACCCTCAAAGCGCTCACGCTGGATCGCTAAAAACCTACGAGCGGCTACGCCAGAGGTACTACTGGCGGGGCATGTACAACTTTGTTCGTCGATTCGTTCGCTCCTGCACAGCCTGTCAGCAGCGGAAGTCGTCACCTCGACCCTCGACTGCCCCGTTACAGCCATTACCGTGCCCGGCTCGCCCTTTCGATCGTGTGGGCATCGACCTATATGGGCCGCTCCCCTTCACGACCGCCGGGAATCGATGGATTATAGTCGCCGTGGACCACCTCACTCGGTATGCTGAGACCGCTGCCCTACCTGCGGCTACTGCTCGCGACGTCGCCTTCTTCCTTCTTCATCACTTCGTCCTGCGTCACGGCGCTCCGCGAGAACTTCTCAGTGACCGCGGCCGTGTTTTCTTGTCTGAAGTTGTTCGCGAGCTTCTCGATGCGTGCCACTCAGTCCACCGTACCACTACCGCTTACCACCCCCAAACCAACGGCCTCACCGAACGATTCAACCGTACTCTTGGGGACATGATCGCCATGTACATTAGCTCCGACAGCTCTAATTGGGATCAAGTCCTTCCGTTCGTGACCTATGCATATAACACCGCATCCCAGGCAACCACCGGCTTTTCCCCATTCTTTCTTTTATTTGGGCGCGAGCCTTCCTGTCTGCTGGACACAATCCTTCCCTACAACCCCGACAGCTCAGAATATACTTCCATTTCTGACATTACCCGCCATGCTGAGCAGTGCCGCCAGTTGGCTCGCTCCTTCACCGCCGAACGTCAAGGGCTCCGGACACATGAGTCGGACCAAGACACGCCCGCTACACACTTCTCCACTGGATCATTGGTCTGGCTCTCTGTTCCGGCTGCGTCCAAATTTTCGGCCAAGCACATTGGTCCTTACCGCATCTTAGAGCGTACGTCACCAGTGAACTATATCATCGAACCGGTGACACCTTCTTTGGACCATCGCCGCCGTGGTCGCGACGTCGTTCATGTCAGCCGCTTGAAGCCTTATTACAGCCCTCTCGTCGTCTCCTCGCCTTGAGTCGCCCGGATGGCTCCCTCTTTCCGCCGGGGCAGTTGGAATGAAGAAGAAGATCCAGCACCGCCACCAACGACGACGAAGCGCTAGCGCCGCCCGTTAGGAGGCTCGTGCTGGAGAACTGCCGCTTGTGTGCCGGTCCCTCGCCTCGCTCGTTCCTAGACTTCTTGCGCCAGGGTCTTCGTCGCCAGCGCTTGAAGGTGCCAATAAACCGCTCTACACTCGATTTATAATTTCTGTGTATTTTAAACAAATGGGAAGGTGGTACCTTTCACAGAGGTTATCAATAACAGCCCCTCCGAAGCTGCCAAGAGCAATGGAGAGCAAGTAGCAAGGTCTATTCCTGTGTACAGTTCTGTGTAGTATTAAGATATGTTGGTTCTTTTCTATTTAATATGCATGAGCCAGACGACAGTAGTAATTCTTTGGTTAGCGCACCTCGCGAATCGATTCTATCACCTCCGCATAATGGGTGGTGTGCGTTAAAATCGCCAACCAACAGGAACGGCTCCGGAAGCTGGTCAATAAGTTTTTCAAGTTCGTAAACCGACAGGAAATGGTCTGGTAGGATATACGAGGAACATGCGGTTATTAATCTGCAGAAAGTTAGGGGTCGTATGCCACTCCATCTAAATCAGTAGGCAGGGAAGGATATCAGAAGGGAATTGAATTCTGAGCCACAAGAGCAACCCCATCCGCTGAGTGGCCACTGCATAGCCTGTCCTTCCGGTGTGTGTGTATGTATATATATATATATATATATATATAGTTGCAGGAGGTCTTGTCGTTCAATGGGCCAGGAAGACTTGTAGAAGAAGGGGTCACAACCTTGCAATTATCTTAATACCGACAGTTTCGGACGGAGGACCGTCCTTCCTCAGGGTATACACAAGAATCACCCTGAGGAAGGACGGTCCTCCGTCCGAAACTGTCGGTATTAAGATAATTGCAAGGTTGTGACCCCTTCTTCTCCATATATATATATATATATATATATATATATATATACACACATATATATATGTATATATATATATAGTGCGTTTCCTGTAGGCAACGCATGTTTGGTCGATAGTGCGCGAGTATTTGGTGCATGCCATCCAGGTTCTTAAGTAGCCCTCGGCAGATCCAGTGGATAATGTTCTCGACAGCCATAGTTCTTAAGAGAGGATTCGAAGACTAGTGGGAGTTATTCAGGTCTCGCCGCCTTTACCAGGCGGCTTGACTGGCAGATGTCTTCTTGGTTTAAGGCGGTCTAAGAAACTCTTCCTCTCTCCGGGGGACTCCCTCAGCGTCTCAGACGCTGAGAAACCTGGTGTCACCTCTTTTGCCTCCGGTGTAGACGCGAAAGCGGATGTGGGTTTGTCAAAAGGCAGAGACTCGCTCTCATTTGTCTGTGAAAAGTTGACCTCCGGGACATGGAAAGTGGGTGCAGCAGAAGGCTGCTTGGAAAAGGGCCGAGACGGGAGCGCATCAGCGACGCTGTATTGCGTGCCCACCGAGACGAGAGGCCGCCCGGCCTCCCGGCGCGCTGCGTCAGCGTAGGATGCTACGCAGATTAGCGAGAGCTCCTTCCGCGCTTCTGACAATGATATGTTTTCTCTAGATGCAGCGATGGCGTAGAGGTAGAGCAACCGCCTCGCGTGCTAGAGGACCAGGGTTCGAATCCCGGTGCCACGCAATTCTCCACCGGATTAAAAAAAAAAACTCCGCGTATCGATGGAATTGCATAACCAGGCTTGGAGTGCACCCTGATATCGGTGACCAGAACCGACAACGCACTTTCTCACCAGAACAGGATTTGGCCACCCTGGTGTAGTACTTGGCCACAACCTTCTATGAACAAACCAATTAACCCTCGGCCCTCAGTCCCCAGCGGCTGCGGAGCAACTGACCAAGGCGGCGGTCAGATCTTTGACGCAGCGAAGGTTGCTAAGAATCTCTGGCTCCGGACAGGCCGCCATTGGAAACTGAACCTGGCAATGTTTAACGCAACAACCTTATCAAGTGAGGCTAGCTTAGCAATGCTATTGGAGGAATTAGCCGGTATTAAATGGGATGTCATAGGGCTTAGTGAGCTTAGGAGGACAGATGAGGCGTATACAGTACTAAAGGGCGGGCATGCACTGTGCTATCGTGGATTAGCAGATAGGCGAGAACTAGGTGTGGGATTCCTCATTAATCAGGATATAGCTGGCAACATCGAGGAGTTTTACAGTGTTAACGAGAGAGTGGCAGCTATCGTAATCAGACTTAATAAGAGGTACAAGCTGAAGGTGGTGCAGGCCTATGCGCCTACTCAAGCCAAGATGACCAGATAGTTGAAAGCTTCTATGAGGATGTGGAATCGGCAATGACCAAAGTGAAATCACAGTACACTGTACTGATGGGCGACATTAATGCAAAGGTAGATAAAAAGCAGGCTGGGGACATGGCGGAAGGTGACTATGGCATAGGTTCTAGGAACAGTAGGGGAGAATTATTAGTAGAGTTCGCAGATAAAAATAATTTGCGGATTATGAATACCTTCTTCCGCAAACGAGCAAACAGGAAGTGGACGTCGAAGAGCCCCAATGGTGAGACTAAAAATGAAATAGACTTCATACTGTGTTCAAACCCTGGCATCGTAGAGGATGTGGAGGTCCTCGGCAAGGTGCGCTGTAGCGACCACAGAATGGTAAGATCTCGTGTTAGCTTAGATTTGAAGAGGGAACAGAGGAAACTGGTGAAGCGAAAGGCTATTAACGCTATTAACGAAAGGCTATTAAAGGCTATTAGCATTTAGAGTGAAGGTAGAGGAATTCAGAATATCGCTGCAAAACAGATTTTCCGCTTTAACTGAAGAAGACGACCGTAGTGTTGAAACAATGAAGGATAATCTTACAGCTATCGTTACAGAGTGCGCCGCAGAAGTACGTGGTAGGATGGTTCGACAGGATACCAGCAAGCTATCTCAGGAGACTAAATATCTCATTAAGAAACGCCAAAGCATGAGGACGTCTAACTCAACAGACAGGAAAGAACTAGCAGAACTATCGAAGTTAATAAATAAGCGCAAGGTAGCCGACATAAGAAAGTTTAACATGGAGAAAATCGAGCATGCTCTAAGGAACGGAGGTAGCCTAAAATCAGTGAGCAGGAAACTGAGCATAGGTAAAAACCAGATAGATGTATGCGCTAAAAGGCAAAGAGGGCAATGGCTTCAGGAATATGGATAAGATAGTTGAATTAGCCGAAGAGTTCTACACAAATCTATACAGTAGCGAATGTAATCATCAAGTTACTCTGGGAGGCAGTCGAGCACAGTAATGGGACATCCTGCCAGTAACGAAAGAGGAAATAAAGAAAGCCTTAGGAGCAATGCAAAGAGGGAAAGCAGCTGGTGAGGATCAGGTAACAGCAGATTTGTTGAAGGACGGAGGAGAGATTTTGCTACAAAAACTAGCCACCCTGTATACGCAATGCCTTGTGACCTCGACAGTACGAGAAGCTTGGAAGAACGCTAATATTATCTTAATTCATAAGAAAGGAGAGGTCAAGGACTTGAAGAATTACAGACCAATCAGCTTATTGTCCGTTGCCTACAAGGTATTTACTAAGGTAATCGCTAATAGAATCAGGACAACCTTGGACTTTAGTCAACCAAATGATCAGGCAGGCTTTCGTAAAGGATACTCAACAATAGACCACATTCACACTACCAATCAGGTGATAGATAAATGCGCAGAATATAACCAACCCCTATATATAGCCTTCATTGATTACGAGAAAGCATTTGACAAAGTGGAAACCTCAGCTGTCATGCAGGCATTGCGGAATAAGGGTGTAAATGAGTGTTATGTGAAAATATTGGAAGATATCTATAACAACTGCACCGCTACTATAGTTCTCCATAAAGTCAGCAATAAAATTCCAATACGGAAAGGTATCAGGCAGGGAGACACGATCTCGCCAATGCTCTTCACTGCCTGCTTACAGGAGGTATTCCGGGGACTGGAATGGGAACAGTTGGGGATAGAGTTAATGGAGAATACCTGAGTAATTTGCGATTCGCTGATGACATTGCCTTGCTAAGCAACTCAGGACAAGAACTGCAAAGCATGATCAATCAGTTAAACAGGCAGAGCAGAACGGTGGGGCTAATAATTAACATGCAGAAAACCAAAGTAATGTTCAACAGCCTAGCAAGGCAACAGCAGTTCGCAATTAGTAGCGAGGTGCTGGAAGTAGTAATAGAATATGTCTACTTAGGGCAGGTAGTGACCGCAGATCCGGATCATGAGAGGGAAATAACTAGAAGAATAAGAATGGGGTGGAGCGCATATGGCAGGTTCTCTCAGATCATGAATGGTAGCTTACCAATATCCCTGAAGAGAAAAGTATACAACAGCTGTATCCTACTGGTAGTCACCTATGGGGCAGAAACGTGGAGGCTAACAAAGAGGGTTCAGCTTAAGTTAAGAGCAACGCAGCGAGCTATGGAAAGGAAAATGATAAGTGTAACGTTAAGAGATCGGAAGAGGGCGGAATGGGTGAGGGAACAAACGCGGGTTAATGACATCCTAGTTGAAATCAAGAGTGCGCTTGGGCAGGGCATGTAATGCGAAGGCAAGATAACCGCTTGTCCTTAAGGGTAACGGAGTGGATTCCAAGAGAAAGCAAACGTAGCAGGGGACGGCAGAAAGTTAGGTGGGCGGATGAGATTAAGAAGTTTGCGGGGATACAGTGGCGGCAAATGACAAAGGACAGGGTTAATTAGAGAGACATGGGAGAGGCCTTTGCCCTGCAGTGGGTGTAGTCAGGCTGATGATGAAGATGATGATATTTTCTCTTACTTTGATCTGTATTCCTTTTTTCTCATTTTGTAATGCCTGACATGTCAGTGAGTACGCGGCGTGTGCCCCTTGACAGCTGAGACATTCTGCTCGAGCGGCACTGTAGTTATCAGTTGGGTGCCCATGAGCACTGCACTTCGCAAGGGTCAGTTTTCAGCGGCATGTTTTAGATCCGTTGTTGAAGCATCTGAAGGTTTTGTGCACAGGGACGGATTTTACAGTGAATGAATTCTGCTTTCACAGCGTCTGGTAGACGGGAACTCAAAAATGTCAGGATGATATTGGTGTCATCATCTCTTCACTGTTTCGCCTTATCGTGATGCGGTGAAAGGTAATGGCATCTTTATCCCGGAAGCCTTCAAGCAGGTCTGAATCTGTTTCGCGGATGAGATCGCGTTCGGATATGGCACCTTGTACAGTGTTCTGGCTGCGGGGGAAAGGGGGGGTGGGGGCGGTGATGGACACCAGGGGATGAGCGAACTGTTTTTGCTTGAATAAGATGTCTGAGCATACTTTGTGACACTTAGATAAGAAGGACACCGGATGCGAGTTTTCTTGCAGTATAGTTTTTGCCTATCATTTTATCGAGGGTCCTAGGAGTAACAAACACAGACATTCCGACCACCGGGTGAATATCTGCAAGGGAGTGGATGATCAGTAAACGAGGAAAATGTTGACAGTCAGGTCGGGTTCTTGCAAAACTCATCAGTGCAGTTCCTTTTCAGGGACCAATCAGGTTTTTTTTCGAAGAAGAATTGCTGATGCAATATGGGCATACTGATGGTTCGTAAAATATCGCTTGTGTGTCGCCGTATTATTCACAGGAAGGTCTCGGAGCCCCCCGACTGGCCTGAGCTTGACCATAGCCCCGACCACCGCCGTTCCTAGTTTCTACCCTTCACCTTAAAATCTTTCACCACGGTGAGGATTACAGCTTCGGTATAGGGGCTAAGGGTCAGTGGTGACGCCAAGCAGCAAACTAGCTAGCCTTGTTATAAGGCCTTACCGGGAAAGGTATATTCGCTGCATACTGGTTCAAATACTCAGCCATTAATATGGCTTACAGTGAAGCATGGTTTCACCTTTTAATCCTTATACACCCACCCACAACCAAGCATATTTAGAACAGAACATCTCCTTAGCGTTACCGTCTTCTATGTTACTTGTTTTCAAATCCCTTTTGCAGTATTAGCTGGTCATTCTAACGCCACATGACACAAGCCTAACTTCGCTAAGATCCTCGGATAAGTCCAGACCTGAGCTGTTCTTTTATGCGTAGCATACTACTTTAGCTACCACTTCAGCCCTTCACCGCGGTTATGCGCCTCCAAATCACGTGATACATGACGTCACACCACGTGACACGATGACGTCACGACAGTGGAGAAACGGGGGCCCACCTCGCACCGTCCCTGTGGTTGTGCGCCTCCAAATTACGCGACACGATGAAGCCACACCACGTGACACGATGACGTCACGACAGTGGAGAAACGGGGGCCCACCTCGCGCCGTCGCTGTGGTTGTGCGCCTCCAAATTACGCGACACGATGATGCCACACCACGTGACACGATGACGTCACGACAGATCGCCGTCACGCGCTGGGAGAGGGAGAACGATGCCATCGCACAGACGCCGGAATGTCCTCGAGCGGCATTCCCGCGCATTTCGAACGCGCGTTCACACTCGGTGCAGGTGAAACGCTCGCTCCACCGGGCAGGCGGACGCGGCTTCCGTGGCAATCCAGGCGCTCACCCAACGCGCGTCTCGGGGTTAGTCGGCGTTCCGCTGTAGCCATGCCGTTGTCTTCCCCCCCGACGAAGGCTTCTAGTGGTTGTATTAAAATGACCAAGTATTCAACCAAGGAAAGCCATGTATTACCAAGCATAGCCATCAATATGCTTCGCATCTGACTAGGCTTAACCTTAGCTAAGCCTCAGCCATTTTTTATTCTCTCAAACTATTTTTGAAGCTCCAGTGTCACCGCACTAAAGGTGAATCTTTAAATTCCTTTGTCTCGTGCACAAACTGCAGCTTTTTTTACTCTTTACCGTGACATAACCAACTTGTCTGTTCTAACTCGTGGTTCTTTCTACACAACCCGCACAAGCACCGTTGTGCCTCAGTCAGATTATGCCACTGCATTTCAAGATTCCCTTTAGTTTTTTGCCTCGAAAGGCTGGAATGGTCCTCCACCTCACAAGGCCATGCTCAAAAACCTGTTTTTTTGAACTCATCACTGCAGAAATTAATGCCGTAAATGATAATGCTTGAAGCTGCACTCTGGCTTGTGCAACTGCAATGTGCGCTCAAGAAAAAAACTGCTAAAAGACAATTGTGTCCCGCTTTCACTGTGCTAAACAAAGCCGTGCAATTTATCCGAGTGATGGATGAATTAGCTTCTTTGCAGTTACACAGTGTTATTCCTATCCTGGCTTTTATAATGAGCTGAAAGACAACAAAAATAAATCAGTATTGTTGCATTGTCGCGGTTCTGTGCAATGCAGAACTGCTATAGTTACCACTGATTTTACGTGGTCCAAATGGCTGAAAACGTTAATTTTTTATGTGCATTTTCAATCATCTTTGAGAGCAGTGTACTGAAATGTGGATTTTTAATGCATGCACAAATCACATGCATACATCTCTCTCTCTTACACACACACGCAGACGCACTCACACACACGCACGCACGCACACACGCACACACACGCGCGCACACACGCGCGCACACACGCGCACACACGCGCGCAACGCACACGCGCACGCACGCACACACACGCACGCGCGCGCACGCGCGCACGCGCGCACACACACACACGCGCGCGCACACGCGCACGCACGCACGAGCACACACGCGCACACACACGAACACATTGAATAGAAAAACATGTTTTTTGCAATAACTGCACTAACGGAGCGAGGAAACAAGCCTGTTTACGTGCACAGTGACAACTACTGGGCCCGGCTCTGGAAACAGTGCATGTGCATTTATCCTTTTCTCTCTCAGCGAAGCAAGCAACAACAGATAACACTCTCAATGGCAGCGACACTAATCTACCGCCTACGTACAAAAGATGCCTGGTAAATTACTGCGGCGCACTTAAGCATCAGAATTTTCGTCTAGTGAACAAGGCTTCGGTTGGCAAGCAAGGTCGGAAAAAATCTTTTATTGGCGTTTGGTTGGCGGTTGGCGTGTCGACCGTGTAAAATCACTCCAATGTGCTATTTTGAATAACTGACTAATAATTTAAAGCCTGCAATCTTAGCTATTTTAAAAATGGGATTATCCCAGTTTTAATGAAGGACAGCTGTTAGTAGAGCAGTGCGGTGAGGGGCTACTTGGTACGACATTATAAAAACGATAACTGCGCAAAAAGTACGCGACAAGAGTTTGCGCTTATCCCGTGATCATGTCCTCTCTTTTCCCGTACCTTTTTGAGTTGTTCCTGTTTTTACAAGGTTTTTACAAGCCTGCACTGCAGCCTTGCTTGTTCATGTCATTGTGATTGTCCTGATAGAGAATTCGCAACAAGAATCGCGTCGTCGTCCTGAAATCGCTATTGTAGGTTTGGGGGACACATAACTTTTCAGTGTAAAGACGAAGACGAACATTCTGTGCAGTGGCGGCAGTGCCATCGCTGCGCGTGCTTTGGGCTCGCTTTGGCTGACCGCAGACTGTTGCCGCCCTGCTCCTTCAATAAGGTGCCAGTGCTTTAATAAAGACGGGGGTTTATTAAAGGCACTGGGACCTTATTGAAGGAGCAGGGCGGCAACAGTCTGCGGTCAGCCAAAGCGAGCCCAAAGCACGCGCAGCGATGGCACTGCCGCCGCTGCACAGAATGTTCGTCTTCGTCTTTACATCAGTAAGTTTTAAAGCACAGTACCCTTAGGAACCGCGATCAAAATCCCTGAAGGATACGTAGCAGAAAGAACGTCGTGTGCTCGCTTTGGTTGCAATCACTACAACGAATGCGACTAGCTGCACAAAGCTAAATTCATTTCAGCTTCGAGAAAACACCGCGTGCGTACTGAGCTTTCACAGATGCACTTCCGCTGCCCTGACGGAAACAATTTCACTACGCGGACAATTGTCACTGTGCTGTTCCCCTTATGCACGTAAATTCACCGTGAGCAGTTGTTACTCGCCGTTGCTCATGGTGATTAAAACTCATTGAAATTGTAGCAAGTCGGAATCTTTTAAAGTGCGCAAGGAGGGGCGAGCTTTCGAGCACCTCTCCCCTGAGGTCATGTGACCAAAGTAGGTCTGGGTGGTGAAGGCAGTGCAGAGGCTGCTGGAACAAACTCCCTCGGTCTTGTCCAGGGGGCAGGTACTCGTGACCGAGTTAGGCCTGGCCATATGCGGAGTTAGCGTGGCCGTTCTATGGCGGGGTAAGGAGGCGAACGAGGGGGGGGGGGGGGGGGGTGATCCAGGTATTACCTGTAAGCAGCGGACCAGGGGTTGTCATCTGAATTTTGACACTTTGGAGATCTGCTCTAGTCTCTTACAACTCATCCCATTAGCAGCCCATAAGGTTGTTCTGCTGTGACATCACGACTGATGAAGATGGTTTGGTTTGGTTTGGTTTATGGGGTTTAACGTCCCAAAGCGACTAAGGCTATGAGAGACGCCGTAGAGGAGGGCTCCGGAAATTTCGACCACCTGGGGTTCTTTAACGTGCACTGACATCGCACAGTACACGGGCCTCTAGAATTTCTCCTCCAAAGAAATTCAACCGCCGCGGACGGTATCGAACCCGCGTCTTTCGGGTCAGCAGCCGAGCACCATAACCACTCAGCCCCCGCGGCGGCCACGACTGACGAAGAGTGCACAGCAGTTAACAAGGACCGGTTACAGCGGAGATGGAAAGAAAAAAGAACAATAAGACGCCTAAGCGGTGCGCTGTTCGAATTTCTTTTCATCATGTTTTTACTTAGGTAATAGTAGCGTAAGCACTTTCCCGTCTTCCATGATACATTCTAAGGTGGCTCTATCGTCTTTTTCTTGCCATCCAGGTAAAAACGCGATGAAAAAAATCGAGCAGCGAAGCGCGTAGCTGCCGAGTTCGATTCGCTTTTCATCGCGATTGTGGATCATGCAAAAGCTTATAAATAAGTGCTTCCCATGAAAGGCAATAAAAAGGTGACATCGGTACGCCTGAAGTGAAGGGACACATGCCTTAAGCGAACGCACACAAAAGGCACATCGGCGGCTGTCGATTGTTTACTCGGCGAGTTTGCTGCAATGTGAGCAGCCATGCTAAACAAATGTGATGGCCACATCAAGCCGAAAGTGCATTGAAGAAATATTTGATAGCCACCTGCACGTCAAACATAAGCCGCCTACCAGAGTCATGGCGTTCAGTCCAACTTCATCACTAGGCCACTGTGTCACATCGATGGACGTAAGCGTGTAGCTGCTCTGCAGAAGCGTGGCCAACTTTTGCAAAAGCAGTGTGTCTCCTTCGTCGGCCAGGGCCAGCTTGAGGGTATGCAGACGCTGACTGTGCGCAACCCAGTTGCAAAGCACTTGCGCGTCTTCCTCGCTCACAGAGAACCCTGCGAGGACGCGGAAGAACTTGATGGTCAATTTTTGAAAGAGCACCAAAAAAAATTTAACCACAGTTAGCCTGCCACTCAGTTAAACGCTTAGCGGTACTATAAATTAACTGAAAAAAGGCGCAAACCTCAAAACAAATGCACTAATAAACGAAGATAGAAGGAAGAGAGAAAGGAAAATCAAACTCACGCAGTGCACATTTTTTAGTGGGAAATGGTGCGCCGTTTTCTCAGGTATTAATGGGCAATTTTCGTCGCATTAATAGGGGCAAGAACTGCGATTAAGATATGCGTTCATGCTCCCTGCCTTGAAGACGGAGCCAGCGTTGCAAGAAACTTGAGGGGACACTTAAGCTCTCCTCGAAGGGTATTCCGCGATAGCGTTTATAGGTTCCTTCACTTACCTGCGGTCCTCTTTCCTCATCGCTTCTCAGGCAGGGCAGTTCTCTACTTAACGTGCATAGATCGCGGAAGGCCGTAACTGGCACAGTGGTGCAATTGCTAAGCTATGTACTACCGCGCTCACTATAACTTGCAACCCGCGAGCGTGTGGCTGCAGCGTTTTCGGAAGCATGGTGGGGCCGACAAGCGGCGCGCCTGAAAGCTAAGTGGAAAGGATTCTGCTGTTAAATCAGCCAGGAGCATACCCCGCGTCCTCTCTTTGATTCTCACAGGCGCCGGCGCGTCTAGCCTTGAACAGGTGTGGTTTTATGGTGGGGCCGACGTCTTTATGCCATGGCCGGTGGCGTAATTATGAGCTGAAGCAGTGAGCTACGAGAGCGAGCAGTCGCAGGAAGACCTGTAATTAATTCAGCGACATAAAACACCCCTGTACGAACAGTTCTATTTGTCAGAACGAAGAGTAAACAAATCAGGCGAAACGATGACCATCGTTCGAAGAAAAGAAATAAAAACAGACTGAAGACGCCTAATAGCGGGTCATCCTTCCATGAGCGCTGATCATTTCACGCATCCTCGACGGAAGGGACGCAGAGGGCATCAACGTAGCTCGTGTCCGCTCGGACAGCATGCCACGCTTTTCGGATGGCGATCCACAAGTCGTCGTGAGATGCGCTGTGGAGGCCTTGCTTGCATAATGTGCTCTTCATTCGACACCTGCAATGTTCAATAATATTAACGTTCGCACCCTTAGGGATTCATGAAGCTCGGGTACACCACGTTCCTGTAGCAATGTCTTGACCCGCCTTGCTGTGTGGATGGGAGATAGATCTTGCTAACAAAAAGAAGTTTTCGTCGGGAAACGGGCCATCCAGGACATAAGGAATCGCTGTGCAGTTCAAGATCTCACAGTATTTTTCGCAGGTCAGGGAGTCTTCAGTTCGGACCAATGGACCCAGTCCTTCCCCCGACATGAATCCCCATACGTTTACAGCCGTCCTGCCGCTTGCAGCTACATCCTGAATATATTCTTGATCATAGCGAGCGGTGTCAGGCCGCGCGGTGTCTGGTCCCAGATGGTGGTGAAGGTCGACTCATCTGAAAAGACGAACGTTTCCCACTGGTCAACACTCCAGCCACTGTGCTCACTGGCGAAATGGAGGCGGGCCGCTTTGTTCTGCTGCGTCAGTCGTGGCTTCTGCACAGCCAGCCAGTTCTTTAGATAGCCTTCGGCCAGCTGTCTCCTCACTGTGGAAATGGGAGCCGAAACCCTTGCAGCATCGGAGAAATCTTGCGCGGTGCCAAACGAGATAGCGTAAGCAGCCCCGATCAAAACTTCATCTTCTGTCGCTGTAGTTGCCCGCGGGCGTCGGTTATGTGGAGCATCTGAAATGCGGCATCCCTTTAAATATGCTTGCACGGTACGGTTGACTGTGTGTGCTGACCACAACGTCATATCTGCCATTCTGCGCTGAGTGTAGGACCTCAGGGAAAGTTCCGAGATCCGTATACTTTCGCTTTCCGGAACTCGAGCCGTATTTGCAACAGCAATGTGCACCGCTCCTCCAAAACCGGCTCAAACCGTCAAAACTGCTTCAGTAATACTGTGATTGAAGCGTGATTCGGGCCACGGTTTTATCGGGCATCACAGGTGAAAGTAAAAGGTGCGAAACAAAATCAACTGCGACATGCACCTTGCATTCGTCACGCAAGCGCCGGCGCTGCGATAACGCCATGGTACAGCAAAGACCAGACGGCACAGGGGAGAAGACTGAGTGGTGGAAGGGCAAAATTCTTTCCTTTTTGTTTTCAAGTGCGTCGCTTGTCGGCTCCACCATGCTTCTGGAGAGCGATCCGGCCACGCTGCTTCAGGTTGCAAGTCACATTGAGCGCGATAGTACCACTGCCCATTCAGGTGACTTTCAAGGAGGCCACCAGTGGGGCTTGTCAGACCCAGGTTGCTGTGCCCTAGCAACCTCTCGAGACCAGTCGTCATTTCTCACGGTGAGCAGAAGGCACGACCCGGATTTTTCGCTCACATCTCCGACAACGTCGACATGGACAGTGCTGGTTTTGCTGCAGAACGGCAGACTAATCGCTGTCGCGTTATTACACTCATGCTCTAACAATGGCCAAGAGATGCCTGGGTATGGTCGAGTTCGGTAAGCAGTAGATATGCGAATGAAGCACAAAACAAGGATATCTAAAGTGTACGACACTAAGCCTTCAGTTCAGCGGCGCCAATAAATTAGTGCTGGCTCACAATCGTGGCCGAGGCTAGCGTCATAGTCATTAAAACTTCCTGTTGGGCGAGTTGGTAGTTCATCTTGAAGTAGAAATGTTATAGCGCAAACAAAGACACGGACAAGAGAGACGAAACACACACACACCCGCTAGGGTCTTAGACCAAAAAGTTGCCTTGACGGATCAGAGATAAGTTCCGCCGCCAAGCAACCCTAAATCCGCCTCGTGCGGTAGAAGCCCAACATGTGGCCTTTTTCTTTCGCTTTGTCCCTGTGACTCTTGTCCATGCGACTCTTTGCCCACAGTGACGGGATTTGAAGGCGCAGGCTAGTTTCCCAAGCCATGCAACCCTAGGAAGCAGAGCACCAGACCGGGGCATAGCTTGAACCCATTTTGAGAAAACCGGTGGGTACCCGGCCGGCGCCGGGAGTCGAATCCGCCACCTCCCGAAGCTACGGCGGGTGCTCTACCACGAGGCCACAGATAGCGCGTGTGTGTGTGTTTCGTCTCTCTTGTCCGTGTCTTTGTTTGCGCTATAACATTTCTAGCGTCATACTGTGGTCGCTGATGGCGGAGTCTCTGGCTTGGCATGTGTCTCGTGACTACTTTTGTCCATTTTCTCCCTGCTCCATGCACTTTTCGTGAGTTAGTAAATGGCTGAGTGAGTGAGCGACTAAGTGAGGGAATGAGTGGCCAAGTGAGGGAATGAGTGGCCAAGTGAGGGAATGAGTGGCCAAGTGAGGGAATGAGTGGCCAAGTGAGGGAATGAGTGGCCAAGTGAGGGAATGAGTGGCCAAGTGAGGGAGTGAGTGGCTGAGTGAATGGCAGCGAGTGAGTGAATGACTGAGCGAGTGAGTGAATGACTGAGCGAGTGATTAAATGACTGAGCCAGTGATTAAATGACTGAGCGAGTGATTAAATGACTGAGCGAGTGATTAAATGACTGAGCTAGTGATTAAATGACTGAGCGAGCGAGTGAATGACTGAGCGAGCGAGTGAATGACTGAGCGAGCGAGTGAATGTCTGAGCGAGCGAGTGAATGACTGAGCGAGCGAGTGAATGACTGAGCGAGCGAGTGAATGACTGAGCGAGCGAGTGAATGACTGAGCGAGCGAGTGAATGACTGAGCGAGCGAGTGCATGACTGAGCGAGTGAGTGAATGACTGAGCGAGTGAGTGAGTGACTGAGCGAGTGAGTGAATGACTGAGCGAGTGAGTTTATGACTGAGCGAGTGAGTTTATGACTGAGCGAGTGAGTGAATGACTAGGCAAGTGAATGGATGACTGAGCAAGTGAATGGATGACTGAGCAAGTGAATGGATGACTGAGTGAGTGACAGTGACTTACCGACTGAATGAGTGACTGAGTAAATGAGAGTGAGTGTCTGAGTGAGTAAATGAGAGAGTGAGTGCCTGAGTGAGTAAATGAGCGAGTGAGAGACTGAGTGCCTGAGCGAGATACTCAGTGAGTGAATCAGTGAGTGCCTGAGTGAATCCTGGAACCTTACCTTTCTGCAGTCGCTACAATGGACCTTTCCGATGCATTGCAGGGCTACAACGGACCTACAAAGGTCGGAAAGGTTCGTTGTAGCGGCCACAGAATGGCAAGTTCTCGTAGTAGCTTAGATTTCAAGAGGAAACGGAGGAAACTAGTGTAGCGAAAGGCTATTAACGAGTTAGCATTAAGAGGGAAAGTATATGAATTCAGGATTTCGCTGCAGAGTAGATTTTCCGCTTTAATTGAAGACGACGACTGTAATTTTGAAACAATGAACGATAACCTCACAGCTGTCGTTACGGAGTGTGCCGCAAAAGTAGATGGTAGGATGGTTCGACAGGATACCGGCAAGCTATGTCAGGAGGCTAAAGATGCGAATAAGAAACGCAAAACCTCAGGACGTCTAACTTCGAAGACAGAATAGAACTAGCAGAGCTATCGAAGTTGATAAATAAGATCAATGTAGCCGACTTAAGGAAGTTTAACATGGAGAAAATTGACCATGCTGTAATGAACGGAGGTAGCCTAAAAGCAGTGCGGAGAAAACTGGGTATAGCTAAAATCCAGATGAATGCCCTAAGAGAAAAAAGAGGGCAATACCATTAGCAATATGGATATGATAGTTAAAGGTTTTACACAAATATATACAGTAGCGAATGTAATCAGAACGTTACTGAGAAAGGCAGCCGAGCAAAGAAATGGGACATCCCGCCTGTAACGAAGGAGGTAATAAAGAAAGCCTTACGAGCAATGCAAAGCAGAAACGCAGCTGGTGAGGATCAGATAACAGCAGATGTGTTGAAGGACGGATGCGAGATTGCGCTAGAAAAAATTGCCACCTTGTATACGCAATGCCTTGTGACCTCGAGCGTGCCAGGAGCTTGGAAGAACGCTAACAGTATCTTAATTCATAAGAAAGGAGACGTCAAGGCTTGAAGAATTACAGAATATAGAGTGAGGTTGTAAAGGACAACCTCAAAAAGACTACCGCATGATAACATGCGGCTTGAAGAATTAGACCGATTAGCTTACTGTCAATTGCCTACAAGGTATTTACTAAGGTAATCGCTATTAGAGTCACGAAAACCCTAGACTTCAATCAGCCAAATGATCAGGCAGGTTTTCGTAAAGGATACTCGACAGTACGTCATATTCACGCTATCAATCGGATCATAGAGAAATGCGCAGAATATAACCAACCCCTATACATAGCCTCCATTGATTACGAGAAAGCATTTGACTCAGTGAAGGCCTCAGCTGTCATGCAGGCATTGCGGAATCTGGGTGTAGAAGATTGTTATATGAAAATATTGGAAGATATTTATAACAATTGCACAGCTACTACGGTTCTCCATAAAGTCAGCAATAAAGTTCCAATAAGGAAACGTGTCACGCAGGGAGATACGATCTCGCCAATGCTATTCACTGCCTGCTTACAGGAGGTATTCCGGGGCCTGAAATGGGAAAAGTTGGGGATAAGAGCTAATGAAGAATACCTGAGTAATTAGCGATTCGCTGTTGACATTGCCTTGCTGAGTCACACAGGACATGAACTGCAAAAAAACAGGCAGAGCAGAACGGTGGGGTTAGATATTAACATGCAGAAAACCAAAGTCATATTCAACAGTCTAGCAAGGGAACAGAAGCACGCAATTGGTAGCGAGGTGCTGGAAGTAGTAAGGGAATATGTCTACTTAGGGCAGGTAGAGACCGCTGATCCGGATCATTGGATGGAAATAACTAGAAGAATAAGAATGGGGTGGAGCGCATATGGCAGGTTCTCTCATATCATGAATGGAAGTTTACTAATATAACTCAAGAGAAAGCTATACAACAGCTGTATCTTGCCGGTACTCACCTATGGGGCAGAAATGTGGAGACTAACAAAGAGGGTTCAGCTTATGTTAAGGACAACGCAGCGAGATATTGAAAGAAAAATGATAGGCGTAACGTTAAGAGATCTGAAGCGGGCGGAGTGGGAGAGGGAACAAACGCGGGTTAATGACCTCCTAGTAGAAATGAACAGGAAAGAGTGGAATTGGGCAGAGGATGTAATGCGAAGCCAAGATGACCGGTGGTCCTCAAGGGTAACTGAGTGGATTTCAAGACAAGGCAAACGTAGCAGGGGGCGAAATAAAGTTAGGTTGGGAGATGAGATTAAGAAATTTGCGGGGATGCGATGGCTGCAACTGGCAAAGGTCAGGGTTAATTAGAAATAGATGGGAGAGGCTTTTGCCATGCAGTGGGAGTATTCAGATGATGATGATGAGTGAATCAGTGAGTGCCTGAGTGAATCAGTGAGTGCATCAGTGGGTGACTGAATGCATCAGTGAGTGACGGAATGCATCAGTGAGTGACGGAATGCATCAGTGAGTGACGGAATGCATCAGTGAGTGACGCAATGCATCAGTGAGTGACGCAATGCATCAGTGAGTGACGCAATGCATCAGTGAGTGACTGAATGGATCAGTGAGTGACTGAATGGATCAGTGAGTGACTGAATGGATCAGTGAGTGACTGAATAAATCAGTGAGTGATTGAATAAATCAGTGAATGACTGAATGAGTGAAGGATTGAGAGACTGACTGTCCTAATGAGTGAAAAATTGACTGACTGATGGAGTGAGTGAAAGAATGAGTGAAAGTGTAAGTGACTGACTGACAGAAAGAGTGAGTGATTGAGAGAGTGGGCGAGTGACTGCATGAGGCAGTGGAAGAGTGAGTGAGTGACTCCGTGAGTGAGTGACTGACTGAGAGACTGAGTAAGTGAGAGACTGACTGAGAAATGGACAGAGTGAGTGAGAGACTGACAGAGTGAGTGAGAGATTGACCTAGTGAGCAAGAGATTGACCGAGTGAGCAAGAGACTGACCGAGTGAGCAAGAGACTGACAGAGTGAGCGAGAGACTGACAGAGTGAGCGAGAGACTGGCAGAGTGAGTGAGAGACTGGCAGAGTGAGTGAGAGACTGACAGAGTGAGTGAGAGACTGACAGAGTGAGTGAGAGACTGCCAGAGTGAGTGAGAGCCTCATTCACTGACAAAGATAGACTGACTGCGAGTGTGAGAGACTGACCGACGGACAGAATGTGAGAGACTGATTGACTGACAGAATGTGAGAGACAGACTGACTGACACAGTGTGGGATATGTTGTGTCTTGCGCGTAGACGCGTAGACGGGGGACAAACGAACCGCTCAGCCAGTGCGCGATTCCCGCCGAGGTGTTGTGTTCGGGTTGCGCGTGTGAACGAAGGGCCGACGAACCTCTCGACGTTCCCTTCCTCTTTCCCCCCAGCCCTCTCCTGTCTGCACCAGCCTGCCGTGCCTAGACAGGAGAGATGACTTCGGATCGCGCCGATGAGCGGCTGCCAGCGCGCACCGCTTGAGTCGAGCGATAATAAATAGTTTTGTGTTCGCAAACGCCTTGTATCTTCGGGGCAACCGTGGACATAACAGGATACTGACTGACTGATAGTGTGAGACTGATTGACAGTGTGGTACTGACTGATTTACAGAGAGAGAGAGACTGACTAAATGACCGTATTTGAGAGACTGACTGACAGACAGAGAGATTGAGTGAGTGAGTGAGTGAGTGAGTGAGTGAGTGAGTGAGTGAGTGAGTGAGTGAGTGAGTGAGTGAGTGAGTGAGTGAGTGAGTGAGTGAGTGAGTGAGTGAGTGAGTGAGTGAGTGAGTGAGTGAGTGAGTGAGACACTGACTGAGTGACTGACCTAGTGTCTAACTGGGTGACTGATCGAGTGACTGACTGACTGAGCTAACTGAGTGACTCATTGAATGGCTGAGTGATTGAGTGAAGGACTGAATTAGTGAATGACTGAGTGAATGAATGACTCGCTGAATGACTGACTGGCTCACTGGCTGAGTGAATCAGTGAGAGTGAAAAACTGAAACATTGTTGCCATCTCATTTCTGCGCCCAATGGCTTGTGCTGTCCACTCTGCCCTGTCAATCAGCCGGAGCGGGTATTCGAGGTTCATGCCAGACAGAGCTGCCTCTTGGTGCTCAAGAGTTGAGTTGCGATTCATCGGGGTAGCTCACGTTTTAAGGAATGACCTTGATATGCGGTATAACCAGGAGCCACCCGCAGTGAGCTTTATTACTGTATACAGTTGCGTTGATTTCATTTAGAAGGCTGTGGCAGGGATTGGCATTAGTCTGCAACTGTCTCCACGTTACCGATCATTCCTGGTAACGTCTTGCTTGGTGGTTTAGTGGTGGTAGTTCTTTTTAGACTCTCCGTTCGCATATACGCTATAAGCACGTCTTTACTGAATACGAAAACAAAGGAATATTTAAGTTCTGCTTAAAGAGGGAAGGGTGGTGGTACCGGGACAAAACTAGGTGTTTATTCTCAGCGCAGCCACACATGAAGCTACACATGGTCAACATGCACGACAAATTGCGGCTAGCTTGACTAACATGCCAACAATTCATGGTGGTACTGGAGAGCGAAATATACTCGCTTGTTATGGTTATGCTTTGTAAGAGCGGATTCATCGGAAGTTGCCAGGCATCTCTGCCAGTACCCTCAATATAGTCTAGGTGAACTAGCTCACGTCAGCTGCTGTCAAAGGAGGCATAATTTGCGTTTTCAGGCAGCTTGCAGCCAGCTGTTATTTTAAGCCGTCATCTGTGCGGGCGAGCTTTGCAAAAGCTCCAGTAAGCATAGTGAAGGGCAGCGTACACGATGAAACTGACGCTCACAACAATCAGTGTCAAAGAAGTGCTAGAGACTGCGCTAGTTGGAACATGGTCATATGTAAGACGTGCACTCCTTTGGTTGACAAAGACAGTAAAAGACGATTACACGACCATTTAAAGGCAACCTACCAACTCAGACTTTCTACCATTGCAGTGAAAAACACAGTTCACTTGCGTGTCGTCTTTCTTTTCCCATGTATGTTTTTATCAAGCTTTCATTATGTGCTCTTGTTTCGTTTTTTTTCTCCACTACATCGAATGCAGTACAGATTTCATTTAACTGGTCGTGTTGTCTTTAAGTCTGTCTTTATCAATTTAAACACCGCACGTCTGGCACATAACTGAGCTTCACCTCTCAACTTTGAGCACTGGCACCCCCCCTTACTTACACTTCAAACTGAGATACTCGATGCTGCTGTTCAGAGCGATACCCTCAATGACCAAGTGTGCGCCAGAAGTGGATGCTGGGAAGCGCACGTCGAGTCGCCTCAGACTCCGTGTGAGGGGCAGGTAGGCTCTCAACGCCGGCACGATCTCTGGATCCACGTCTCTCATCCGGAACACCACCTCGAGAGATGACAGATGATCTCCACACTGGCAGCCGACACGGCACGGTGAGCACGGTGGCGTGAACACCAGGTTGATTGCTTCCGCAGGCTCTTCTACCAGAAAGTCGCGGAACGTGAAAAATAACGCCGCCGACCGGAGTTTGTTGCGAGCGCTCAACCTGGAACCACATGACAGCTTTCAGGTCGTTGCCAATATGTAAAAATGTTAGTTAGTTATATGGGGTTTTACGGTGCATAAGCAACTATGGCTATCATGCGCCAAACACAAGGTTAGATGATGTTATGTCAAGTGTATAGAGGTTACATTATATTAAATTTAAAACATTGGCTTTCATTAGATACTTACAAACAAGTGAAAACTCGACAAATGTTTGCTCGCCTAAAAGCAATACGGGATGAAATGGAATGTGTTCATTCTAAAATACCATAAAAAATTTTTTTCGAAGTTCTTCGAGATGCGAACAAGAAATTAAAATGTGATTTACTGTGAGCTCCTCACCACACATTTCACACACAGGTTTGTCTTTTTTTGTTAATAAGAAGTTATGGGTGACGTGTGTGTGGCCTATGCGTAAACGACATAAAATTACTTCGATAAAACGTTCTTTAAGGGGCCGCCGCGGTGGCTCAGTGGCTATGGTGCTCGGCTGCTGACCCGAAAGACGCGGGTTCGATCCCGGCCGCGGCGGCTAGAATTTCTTTGGAGGAGAAATTCTAGAGGCCCGTGTACTGTGCGATGTCAGTGCACGTTAAAGAACCCCAGGTGGTCGAAATTTCCGGAGCCCTTCACTACGGCGTCTCTCATAGCCTTAGTCGCTTTGGGACGGTAAACCCCATAAACCAAACCAAACCACGTTCTTTAAGGCGGCATGATTTCCATTCTTTCAAAATGGGCTTTACAGTATGCAGCTTGTTGTTTCCTTCATTTTCCCAAGAATCTTGCCATTTGGCTCTTAGTTTGCTATACACTAACTTCATGTAATCCTTAGGAGGCAAATTCACATGTTTTATTTCCATGGTTCTGGCTTGTGCAGCACACATGTCGGCTCTCTCATTATCCCTAACGCCAACGTGACTGGGATCCCAGCAGCATTTTATAACATGTTTTTGTGTTGTGACCTTAACTATATTGTGTATGATGCTTCCAATCAGTGGCTCCGTGGCATTTTTGGAGTTTAATGCTGTAAGGACGCTCAGTGAATCTGTATAAATGATGCTGTGTTTGATGTTTTCATTTGTTATTTTCTGTACCGCAACACAAATGGCATAACACTCAGCGGTGAAAACTGTAGCACATGAGGGCAGTCGTACTGCATTTTAATTTTATCCTTGTATTCCTGCGCTTCCTACATGAGCATGAGTTTTTGTCCCATCAGTATAAAATGCAGTATAATTTCTGTATTTTTCTTGCAGTCCTAGATATTCTTGTATTATATAGTCATGTGGTGTACACCTTTTCCCAAGGCGTGTTAGTGTGACGTCACACACTGTGGGGAGGGTGTACCATGGTGGTAGCGCTTCGTGTCTTGGGGCAATACTTTTAATTTCATTCAGTATGTTCAGAGCTTGGCATTTTTCTTCAAAGCGCAAGAGCAACAACTTAATCGCGTGAGACTTGTTGAAGAGTATTCGGGATGGGCATTTCGTGACAATTGGATAACAGAGATGTTTGGGCTGAGGAAGGATTTTGAGGATGTATGTACAAGTTAGTGCAGTTCTTCGATCTTCTAAGGCAGGTTCATTAGTTTCCACATACAGACTTGCTATTGGGGAAGTTCTGTAAACACCGGAAGACAACCTTAAACCAAGATTGTGGATAGGATCCAGTCGTTTTATGTAAGATGGTCTTGCTGAGCCATATACTATGGACCCATAGTCGAACTTAGAGCGGACCTGAGAACGATAGATGTGTAACAGGCATGCCCTATCAGACCCCCAGCGTTTTCTTGACACTAGTTTCAGCACATTGAGGGCATGGGAAGCTTTTTTGTTTAAGCTTTTTATATGTGGCAAGAAAGTGAGCTTTTTATCGAAGGTTATCCCTAGAAGGGTATATGCTTGGGCTTGTTGGTTCATAACTGAAAGGTGAAAAACGTAGCGCAAAGAGATGAGGACACAGAAAGACGGACAACACACGGCGCTAACTTCCAAACCACCTTTCTTTCTGAAATAAACCATTGTTGGAAGTTAGCGCCGTGTGTTGTTCGTCTTTCTGTGTCCTCGTCTCTTTGCGCTACGTTTTTCACCTTTCATTTATCCCTAGAAATTTATGCTCTTGTTTGACAGGTAATGACGTTTGATTTAAATACAGTTAGGGGTCGGCCTGTAGGCCTCGTCTCAAAGATAACAGAACCGCTACTGTTTTCTGAGGGAAAAATCTAAATCCGTTTCTATCTGCCCAGGTAGACAGTTTATTTGTTATTGCGAAGCAATACTACTTTCGCTACCACCTCAGCCCGTGCCGTGCCGCGGCCGCATAGCCACGCTTGACCTTTCGAGTGACCTCGCTGCATGACGTCATACCATCTGTGTAGGAACGGGGCCCCATCTCACGCCTCTCCTTGCGCGGCGCATAGCCACGGCCTGATTCCCGCTCCTCTCACCAGGGGCGCTGCGCGCTATGTGACGTCATACCATCTGCTTAATAACGGGGCCCCATCTCACGCCGTTGCCTTGCGCGGCGCATAGCCACAGCCGAGGCCTGTCTGCGCTCTTCTCGTCAAGCCCATGAAATGCCGCCTCCAGCCTATACGCTTCGGCAGGTTGCAAAGAGAAAGCATCAGCGAACTGCGGAGACAGAAGAAGAACGAGAAGAACGACAACAGAACCACGTATTGCTTCGCAATGCTATTAAGGCGAAAGCCTTTAATGTCTCATCGTTGTAAGCAGCAGTTGTGGACAGAAATGTCACGCTTTTCAGTTGGTCGAAACGGTCTTGACGTCACAGTGCGCCAATTTCAAACGGGGCCAATTGTACTTTGGCTAGTAACCATGCGACCAATTGAAGGGATCATATAGTGATGCTCCAAGTAAGTGGGACTGAGCTTAGTTATTTGCTGAAGTACCCAATTAGCCTAATTAACTTTTCTAGTCAGGTCATATAAATAAATGAAACCGAGTAGGAAATTGGTCGAGCTCGTTAATCGAACCCCGGTCTTCGGAGTGCGAGACGAGCATGCTATCCACTCCGCCATGCCAGGTCGATGGTTTGGAATGAACAAAAGCGCGTCTAGTGAATACGGTGTCTTCGCTCACTGCCATCCTCCTCCCTTCCCTTCCAGCGAGGTGTAGGTGTCCACCGAGATATGAGAGACAGATACATTTCCTTTCCTCAAAAACCAATTTACCGACGAGCGAGGCGTAGAACCGAATGAGCGATGGCGTTCTATGGACTCCGTGGCAGCGTTGCAAGACGCTGTCGCGTTCCACTCTTAGAGGCGAAGCTTAACATCTTAAACACACATCAGTGACCGCGCTTTAGGTCAAAAAAGTGCAACCCCCCCCCCCCCCTGAATTTTGGCGGGTGTCCACGGATATATGCGAGACAGTTACTGAGTAATTTCCTTTCCTCAAATACAATTTTCATTTTCTTCATTACGGGCCATCTTTGTCTTTTTTCTTTCACTCCCACTTCCTCCCTTCCTCTACGGTGCGGTTAAGGTGTCCACCGAGATGACTCAGAATTCCTGCGCCATTTCCTTTCCTCAAAAACCGTTGCCTTCAAACGGCAAGGGATCGCGCCGAACGGGTGGTGGCGTTCCGTGGACTCCCTGGCAGCGCTACAACACGCTGTCGCGTTCCACTCCTAAAAGCGAATCTTAAGCGTCATTAATTAGCAGTTAATGAGCAGTCAGGCATTAATCAGTAAATAACCATTAATTAGTGATTTGTCATCACTTAGTAATTAGTACTCAGTTACATGTGGCGCCACCAGTGCCACAGAAGCAGTCAAAGTGGTGCGGAAAACGCTTTCGCCTCTACGCACTTTAGACAGTCAAAGTGCCCCCTGAATTTTTGGAGGTCATCTACGTAAACTGAGTACATTATGAATTTTGGGATTACTTTTCCTATGGAATTCATTTTGATGATGAATAAGGTGGTGCGGAGGATGCACCCCTGGGGTACGCCAGTTTCTTGAATAAAAGTGTTGGAGAAGGTTGCGCCTAGGCGGACTCTGAACGTGCGATTGGTCAGGAAGTCGATCAAACAGCTCAGAATCCTGCCGCGGATACCTAGGCCCGCTAGATCACGGAGGATACCGAAACTCCACGTGGTATCGTAAGCCTTCTCTAGGTCGAAGAAGACCCCGATACAGTGTTGGTTGTGGATGAACGCTTCCCGGACTGTGTTCTCAAAGCGTACAAGGTGATCGGTTGTGGAACATCTCTTTTTAAAACCGCACTGGTGTATATCTAAAAGTTGCTGGGACTGAAGTATGAAGGTTAGTCTGATGTTTAGAATGCTTTCGAATGATTTTGCTATACAGCTACTGAGTGCTATTGGCCTGTAACTGGTGGGACTAGTTGGTGGTTTCCCAGGTTTTAAGAAGGGTACTATGATTGCTTCTTTCCATGCTTGGGGGATTTCTCCACTCATCCATATTTTATTAAACAAACTTTAGGAGAGCCTCTATGGCAGTCTCAGAGAGGTGGGCAAGCATGGCATAATGTATATTGTCTGGGTCTGGTGCTGTTTTTTTACCAGACGTTAGTACTGTGTTTAGTTCCTGCATTGTAATAAGCTCGCATAAGCTCGCATTAATAAGCATCGCATTATTCACTGAATCATGGCTGACACCCGACATTCAAGATTTCGAACTACTTCATGACAATCAGTCATTTAACGTGTACCGGCTAGACAGAGTAGACCGCAGGGGAGGCGGAATCCTTGCTCTAGTGAAATCAAGCTTTTCTTCGACTCTAGTTAGTATTACCAGCCATAGTGAAATATTATGCATTAAATTCTCCTTTTCCTCTGGTACCAACATACTAGTCGCATGCTACAGAGCCCCTGACAGCGATCCCTCGTTTATTAATGACCTTCACTCTGTTCTTGAAGACTTACAGTCTCGTTTCCCTCACGCCAATCTTAAAGTCTGTGGGGACTTCAATTTCCCTGACATCGACTGAGAAAACCTGACTGCATCATCTCGGCAATCCAAAGACTTTTTAGAACTAGTCCTTACCTTCAACCTTGCTCAAGCTGTGTGCCTTCCAACGCGAGGTTCAAACATTCTCGACCTAGTCCTCGTTTCTAACCCTCAATTGATCGAATCGCTTTCGTGTACTAGTGGACTAAGCGATCACTGCCTAATATCTTTCAACCTTTCCATACAAATTCCCATCCGCCAACCGTCTATTAAATATATCCGAGATTATTCCAAGGCTGACTTCGCGAGCATTAACGCCCATCTCGAAGATTTCCTTTGCGCTTTTGGAATCTCCAGACACACGAAATCGGTGAATGAAAACTGGTGTTTTTTTTTAAGGAAGAACTTTTATCTCTTTTAGATACTTATGTCCCGCTAATCTGCATCCGAGGGGACACCGGTAAACCGTGGTACTCCAATGTGCTGAGAAAATTATCTCGAAAGAAGAAACGCTTTTTCCGCAGTGCCAAGAAATGAGGATGCACTGTGAGGTGGCAGAAATACGTCGATTGCCTACACGAATACATACACCTTTTAGGATCTTCGAAAAGAAACTTTTACTGCCACGGCCTCATGAACATATTACGAGTGAACCCGAAAAAATTTTGGAGCCTACTCATGCCCAATAAAAACCATTCCTTCAATATTTCTTTGAAGGCGCGAGACGGCTCCGATGTTACAGATCTCGAGCGCTCCGATGTAATGAACACATATTTCACCTCTGTTTTCACTCATGAGCCCACAGAAAGCAGCAGCTTTGACCTGCCTAACCTTAATTATGCACCTATGCCACCTATTGTCATCACGTCAGAGGGAATCTTAATTCTCATTGACAACCTGAAACCATACACTTCTCCTGGACCAGACAACATCCCCGCCAAGATCCTCAAAGGAACAAAATACATTACAAGCCAAATCCTACAACTGATTTTCGCCCAATCTCTCGAAACTAGCCAACTTCCGGAAGACTGGAAGATAAGCAAAGTTGTACCAATTTTCAAAGCTGGAGATCGCACCGACCCCTCGAATTACCGACAGATTTCATTGACATGTATCTCGTGTAAACTCTTCGAGCACATATTATACTCACAAATTGCATCTCACCTCGATCAGAATTATTTTTTCTTTCTCAATCAGCATGGTTCCAGGGCAGGCTTTTCGTGCGAAACACAACTCTTCGAGCTCACTACTGATCTTCACTTAAATTTAGACTCCTCATTTCAAACCGATATCATCTACTTAGATTTTGCCAAAGCCTTCGATCGCGTCCCCCACCAACGTCTGCTGTCCAAGCTCTCCCGTCTGTCACTCGACCATCTTACTTTATACTGGATTCAGTGCTTCTTAACCAACCGCCAACTGTTCACAGTCATCGCCGGTCGTACTTCCGAAACTACTCGAGTAATCTCAGGGGTCCCCCAGGGATCGGTTCTTGCTCCGTTACTGTTTTTAATATTTATCAATGATCTACCTTCTGGCATCTCATCAACCGTCCGTCTTTTCGCGGACGATTGCGTCCTCTATCGCCGCATCAGCAACAGCAGTGACCAGACTGTATTACAGGAAGACCTCAGCAGAATCCAGAAGTCGTGCTCCGACTGGTTAACGCAGCTCAATGTTTCAAAATGTAAATTCATGCACATTTCACGCAAACGCTCAAATCTTTATTTCCCATACACCCTGAACTCCATAGCCGTGTCTCAAACTAATTCATACATGTACCTCGGCATTGAGATAACGACCAGTCTAACATGGACAGATCACATAACAAAATTATGCGCTAGCGCTTCCAGGTCACTTGGATTCATCCGGAGATCACTTTCCATGTCCCCCCCAGCCATCAGAGAACTAGCATATGAAACATATATTCGCAGCAAACTAGAATACGCCTCAACAATATGGCACCCGCACCAAGTCTACCTCATTGACTCACTCGAGGCCATCCAGAACCGGGCACCACGTTTCATCACCTTGCAGTACACACCTCGGCTCAGTGTTACTCTGATGAAATCATCTCTCGGTCTCAAATCATTAGCGCTTCGCCGAAAAATTTCTGTCCTCTGCCTATTCCACAAACTGTACTTCAGTTTTCCAGCACTTCGTGAAAACCTTCTGCGCACTGCGGTACGATCATCTCGCCGTTTATATAATTCATTTAGCATACAGCGCTTGCACGGCTCCACCAATGCAATCAACAAATCGTTTCTTCTTTGCGCGATCAAATTTTGGAATAACTTACCCGAAAACATTGTCGTTGAAACTAATCCTTCCAACTTTAGACAGCTACTCATCGACCATTTCCAAGAAGAACAAAACTTTCCAAGTATCAGCTGCGATGTGCTGCAAAACGATCGCTTTATTGGACGCGTTGTTTAACTGTGGTGCGTATTTCTGTATGTTTTTTTTCCACATTGTTTTTGATTGACTTGATAATTTGTTTACTGTTTTGCTTCGTCTAGTTTTCTTTCTAGTTTTTATTCTTTTTTTTCCTCTCTTCTTGTTCTTTTTTTGCCTTTTCTTATGTATGACCGTCGGACACTTGTATCCCCCCCCCTTATGTAATGCCCCACGGGGCCCTTAAGGGTTAATAAATGATGATGATGATGATTGTAGTCTTCATGTATGCATGTTCCAAGGGAAGTTTTTGTTTTTCTACTATTGTGTTTTGCTTTTGGAATGTGTGTGTGTCTAGTTGGATGAGCTTGAAACTGTGGAAAAATGCTTTCCCAATATGTTGGCCTGCTCTTCTAATGTTGTTTGAGTACCGGGTGTTGTTAGCTTCGGAAATGTGAAAGTAGTAAAATCTCCTGTGAATTTCCGCACCTGCTCCCATATTTTCTTTGATGATATTGAGCTGTTTAACAAGGATATGTACTGTTGCCATGATGCCCTTTCTGCGTTGCGTCTAATGTATCGTGCTTTGGATTTAGCCCTTTTGAAGGTGAGCAAGTTTCCTGCAGTAGGGTGTCTTCGAAAGTTGCCCGAGCCTTGTTCTGCTTCTTTTTAGCTAATGTGCATTCATTTGACCACCAAGCCTTGTGTGTTTTTCGTGCAATTTCAGACGTTTGTGGGATAGCCTCTACTGCTGCAGATATTGAACATGTCACAAACTTTTCATTTATTTCTTCTATTGTATGGGTTTCGGCATATTCACTTTCCAGTGTGGCCTTCGTTCTGAAAAGTGCCCAATCGGCGAGGTGAATATTCCATCGCCGTGGCTTCGTAGGGAGGATGAATGTAGCTGATGTTAGCTTTAAAACCGTAGGTAAGTCATCACTTCCCTGAGGGTCGTCTAAAACATCCCAAAGAAAATCGTTAAAAACCGATGAAGATGCAAATGCTAAATCGAGGCAGGTCATTTTTACAGAGCTGGGGCACCAGCACGTGGCTTTTCCCGTATTCATTAAACATATGCTATTCGAAACAATAAAATCCTCGATGAGCTCACCCCTGGAATTAGTACGCTCACTTCCCCAGAATGAAGAGTGTGCGTTAAAATACCCAATTATCACATATGGCTCAGGAATTGTTTCAGAAGTTCTTCTAGATCATGCATGGTAATTGTGTTGTGTGGTGGTATGCACACAGAGCATATTGTTATTGTTTCTTGTCTAACGATGTTTACTGCGACCGCTTCTAAGTTCGTCTTTAATGATACCTCTCTTGCAGGGACATCGCTTTGCGTAATGATAGCGACGCCTCCTGAGAGTCGGCTAGCTTGCACTTGGTCTTTCCGGAAAATAGTACAATTCTTTAAGAAGTGTGTGTGCTGTGGCCCAAGGTTCGCTTACTGCAGGCACACAGCTGTAGGTGCCATTGTTTTGAGCATATCGGTTATGTCTGTGTAGTTTCTGTGTAGACCTCTACGATTCCATTGTATTAGATAAGCCATTGTGATAAGTTGGGGATTGGGGAAAGTTACTTATTCTCAAGAGCAGTGATTCATGGTTTCCCCTTTTTTTCTAGGGAGACTTGCCGCCGCTGCAGCGGTGGTGAACCAGGAGTTGAATCCATCACCACTCTTGTGGCGCCGGATTTCCGCGGAGACGCCGCGGATGTGTGAGTTTTAGATGTCGGCGGACTTTCGCTGACATCCGTATCCTCCACGGTGGACGTGGAGGATGCTTCTTGGTTGCGATGGCCCGTGGCCTACGCATTAGTCTTTTTTGTTGGCACTGCTGAACCAGTCCCTGCTCCACTGGCAGACTCACTTGGACCAGCAGTTGCCTTCTTAGAGGGGTTGGGCGACAGGTGCAGTTCAGCAGAGCTGTTCTGGGTGTCTGTCGCCGAGGATGCCGCTGCTTAAAGTGGGGCCTGAGGGCCTCCGACGAGGATCGCGTGGTCTTCTCGCGAAATATTCAGCGCTGTGAACTGTGCCACCGGCTTCTGTGGTGGGGACTTGGATGTCAACACCAGGTCCATCGGATCGACCTCGGTGCCGAGAAAAACCGAAGGCCGCGGCGGTCACCGCGTAACCGCTTCAGAGTATGTCCCTTTCCGTTGGAAACAGACTTTTTTTGCCTCAAGGTAGGACAGGTTTTCTGTGGTCTTCAAAGTAATAATTTGTTTTTCTGTTTTCCAGGCTGGGCCCGACATGGAGTACGCGCCATGTGCGCCATTGTAGTTGATGCATTTCGGTGTGCATTCGCGTCTTTCCTCGGTATGTGTGTCTTCTGCTCATGTGACACAAGTGGGTTTACCCCTGCAAGCCAACATGCTGTGTCCAAAGCGCTGGCATTTGAAACATCGTCTCGGATTCGGTATGTATGTGCGGACTTTACAGTGGAGGTATGCGGCGTGAATGGAATCAGGCAGAGTTGTGATATTGAAAGTTAGGACGATGTGTTTGGTCTTGATTTCAGCATTGTTTCTCCGGATGGTTATTCGTCGGGCGGCTATTACTCCTTGTTCGGCTAGTTATTCTATTTCCGCATCAGTACTCTGTAGGAGTTCAAATTCAGTTATGACGCTCTTTTATTGGTTAAGGGTGCGGTGCGGAGTTACCTGTACACTCATTTCTCCAAAATTTTGTAATGACAGCAGTTTGTTGCTTTGTTCTTTTGTGTTTATTTCTACAAAGAAATCTCCGGTTCGCTGCTTTTTTGCTTTGTAGTTTTTGCCTACACAGCTCTTTAGAGTTTAGGCGATCACGAATGCAGAGAAGTTGGCTACGGTTCATGAGTATTTGAGTGCACCATAAAAAACTTCGTAGATGTTTCTGTCTTCTGTGGCATCAATTTTTTGACATCGGTGCTACCCCTTTTCGGGGGCCGATCAGATTTTTTTGCAGATTTATCCGTACGGCATGTACAGACTGAGGGTTCCTAATATTCGGTCGCCTCTGATTCACCCTTATGCACAGAGGAAGATCCCGAGACATCCCGCCTGGTAGACGGACGAGGAGCCCATCGGCCGAGGATTGACCACTTCTTCGACCGCCACCGTTCACGGTTTCTTGCCTCCACCACTCAACCTATCGCCCTGGTACGGATGACAGCTTCGGGCTAAGGGCGCGTGGTGGCGCCAGGAACCAACACCTCGTTACACAAGGTGCCCCTGCGGGGATGGGCCGGTTGTGATGACGTCACAAGGTCATCTGACTAAGGCGGCAGGTGGCTGACTTTGCTTCTCTGGGGATTTGTCGCTCACGCCGCCGACGACTACGTCGGGTATTTGGTGAACGGCACCCTTATCTGAAGGATTTTAACGCAAGGATCGTACCTGAACAAAACTGAACACAACCGGAACATGCTAGATGCCGCGACTGCACCTGTGTTTCTTCTGAACGAGGGACTTCAGTGTTCTTGTTTTTCCTTCGGCGCAATGTTCGTATTACATTTCAGGCTGCTATGCGAACAAGCGGTGAGCTATTGACTTGACTATCCGCCTCGCATGCCGAGGCCGCAAGGTTCAATCCCTAGTGTCGCTGGGTACCACCGGTCATGCAGTGGGTACAAGCTTTCCCCTGGCTTCGTGCTACGCTTGTCTAGGATAAAATTCATGGGGCTTCAACGCCGATATAGAATGTATGCAGGAAAGCACTGATGACCAACGATAGCTCCAACACAAATTGCATGCGAAAATGCTTTGCAGTTATTCGGAAGAACTCAGAGGCGCTGCGAGCTGTTTACGGTGGATAATGTGTAGCTCATGGATAAGGAAAAAAAAGAGCAGTAAAAGACCCTTTCACAAGAATAAATTCTAGCACGTTCAGCGTCATCCTGTGTACTCTTAGCGAACGCGTCTTTTTCTTATTACTTTTACCCCAATGGTGAATAAATGTTCTAAGAAAACGGAACAGGACGGTTACGAGTGTGTAACACGAATGTTTGAGCGTTTGCTGTGGTGTTGCAGCAAGGAATGTTCCGCAGACATGGCTTGTTTCTTTTTGTTGTTGTTGTTGCAAAGGCAGACAGCCGGAGCTGCATCTTGACTTTGCCCAGGACTGCAGCGGTTTTGGGTAGGGCTCGAACCGACGACCTCCCGCAGCCTATGACGGTCGCCCAAGCCATTAGGCCACTGTCGCCTCCAGCGTAACACTGTTCCCTCTCCCCTTTCTCCTAAGATGGTGAATAGGATTTCCCTCTATTCACATCGCCGCCCATCGCCCGGCACCCTCTCTCCCGCTTTCTTTCTCAGAGGGGAATTTCGTCTCTCCATTCAGCCACCTGCCAAGCGAGGCAGGTTGCAAGTGGCGCTGTGGACGCTGAAGGCGACGGCGGGACACTGGGGCACGGTTTAATACGAGCTAACGCTAAACAATCCCTAATAAGCATCACAACTGCTGTGGCAGGGTTTCACGAAGTTTCGCTAAAGTATAAACACTGCCTACTAAATGAGATCGATCTAATAATAACCCAAGCAGCTATTGAATTCGCAAACGAAACCGTCCAAAAAACGTACATAAGTAGCAGATTATCCGCGTGCTTTTTTTTTTTACATTTTGTTACGAAGACGAATAAGAGGGCAGTGGCGCGGGACGGAGCGCTCGCGCTAGGCCCACAGCCATTAAACCATATTATCATCTGTCATCATGTCGTCCTTTTCCTAGGCTTGCCACCTCGTAACATTTGGTGGAGGTGCGGGTTCCTCCTCGTCATCCCGGTCCCTGGAGCATCGCCACCTTCTGCTCTCGGTCGTTGTTGGCCGAGGGGACCTGGACTCCGCCGCCGGCTCAACCCGAGCCCGACCTGACCATAACTGACCAGCCGCTTTCCCCAACCCCGACCACAAGACACGACGACCAGGACCAGACGCAGTATGACCCGACGACGACCCAATTCAAGACGGCACCCCTGCCCAAGGTGTCCGGCGAGTCCTTAAACCCTGTGGGCGACCGACCTCTGGACCTGAAGCTCCAGGGACAACCGTTCACCAGAACATCTCGTTCATTTTAGTGGCAAGCCTTTCATCTTCTATCTTTTGTGATCATGGTTATCGCCACCTCATCACTGAAAATTTAAGCAATCGATTGGGACGATCCCTCGAGAGGGCAGTGGCGCGGGACGGAGCGCTCGCGCTAGGCCCACAGCCATTAAACCATATTATCATCTTACATCATGTCGTCCTTTTCCTAGGCTTGTCACCTCTTAACAATATGTACTTCTAAGACTTTTTTTTTAGAGAATTAAGAAAGCCGCATATGGAGGACCAATCAAACGCACTGGTCACTCACATTCCAACGGTCAGCTTGCCCATGGAGCCCCCACGTATTACGGCGTGACACACAGTAGAATATTGCGTGATCCCAAGGCGCGGAAGGTGCAGCTCCTCGAGCGTGGCGCAGTCGCGAGCTGCGAGCAGGAGATGATGCATCTCGCTGATGGAGAAGGTGAACTTGATGGCGAGGCGCCGCAACGACCTCGTCGCCGCGAGACCGTGCGCCAAGTGCTGTACGTGCCAGCTCACCCGATCCGGGTCCACCTGCGAGTCAATGAAAAACGCCTTCTGTTGCATGGTTACTGAAATCTTAGCCCTAAGCAAATGTTTTAATTAAAACCTGTGCTTCGCATCAATGACTTTTGTGCACAAGTCATGCACCTTTCCACAGAATACTTGTGACAATATGAAAGAGTTTGAATGTCGCACTTTAAGTACGCTTGGGCGTTTCAGTGGTTGAGGGCCACAAGTGTGCTTATACCGCACGGGGCGGATTTAGGGTTCTTCGACGGCGGAACTCATCACTGGCCCGTCAACGTAACGTTTCGGTCCAAGACCCTTTTCCCAAGCATTTCGCCCCAGAAGAGCCCAGTACCTGGCGGGGGGAAATCTTGTACCCATTACAAAACCGAAGGGTACCCTGCGGCACCGAAAATCGAACCCGGCACCTCCTAAATGCGAGTCAGATGCTACACTTTGCCACTAGCCAACCGTGGGAGGTCGCAGCTGGCTCTTCCATGTACAAAACTTGGCAGTTGGCTCTTGGCACCTGCCTAGGAGATACTTGTCAAACTGGTGAACAGCGCAAAAAAGGCGGGACAACAACAAGACAAGCGCTGCTACTAATTGTTGTCCTGCCTTTTTTGCGCTGTTCACCAGTATGAATGCATACCAACTCGACCAGATCTCAGCCTTACTAAATACTTGTCAACTTGCAGTGGTCAAAGTGTGGTATCACTGGTGGGTGTGGGGACATCGGGCTCTTTGCTATCGCATAATCGGGGCGCGCCACTCGGCCGTCGAATCGTTCGAAGCATTCCCCGTACAACGTACTACTGCAGGAAGTGAAAAGTTTTCGCTACGTCTCCGCGGTTGGTACCATGACGGGGCAGCTCTGTTCGGAACCGGTGCCGCACTCAAGAAGTAAGATGAGGTTAAGTTTGATCCATAACTTATGAGAACGGCTGTCCTTGATGATCGAAAGCATACAAATTGGAACGACTAAAATTAAGCACACGCTTTTCGGAGCTCACGTAGCTCGAGAAAAAATTGAAGGAACAACTAGGCTCCGCCGTAAGGGTATGACGTGAAAGCGTCGATCGGTCTTCTGAGCGGCCTGGGGTCCTCTAACCCCACCATAAAGAGGGCCCTATACGCCAGCGCTCGCCAGTACCACGGGCAGCTACACGCCTTCTCCGACACCTACACGGACTCGACGATCACCACAAGCGATAACTTTAGGGAAGGAATCCACGACATTGTCCACGACGAACTGCGACTACTCCTGCCATCTTTCCCGCAGCCTAGAGCACCGAGTGGTGTGTGCATTTCTGGCAAGGAACTAGCCGACGCTTTCAATACTCTTTTCATTCAACAATCTAATCAGATTAAGGTTTGTAGTAATGATAGTATGGACAACTTTGACCGGTATCTGCCGGAAATGTACAGCAGTCAGTCTATTTCTTGCACCCACAAACTGCTCAGAAGTTTATTCTTCCATGAATGCTATAAAAAACAGTAAAGCTCAAGACTCAAATGGCATGCAGGTGATCCCGGTAAAGTACGTTCTTGACCTAATCTGTCCAGTTATCACTCATATTTATAACCTAATTTTATGTACAGGCATATTTCCTGAAGAAATGCAGGTCGCTTGTGTAATACCCATATTTAAACATGGGGATAAAGGTACACTAAGCAATTACCGTCCAATTTCCATATTACCTATTTTCTCAAAGGGAATCGAAAAAAATATTACACATAAGAATTTCTTCATTTTTTTCGCAACACAGTATGTATTCTGACTTTCAGCATGGTTTCAGACGGCACCGATCAACAGAGACGGCCCTTGTAGCACAAAAAGAGATCATTTTAGAAGCTTTTAGCAAAAGAGAGATTATAGCAGGCATCTATATCGACTTTACGAAAGCGTTTGATCTTGTAAATCATTTCATCCTTCTTTCCAAGCTACATAGATACGGAGTCCGCGGCATTGCTCACACACTGCTTAAGTCATACCTTGGAAATAGAACTCAGTACGTTGACATAAATGGCAGTAAATCTTCCGTGCTGGCTGTATCAACTGGAGTCCCGCAAGGAAGCATACTTGGGCCACTGTTATTCATCATCTATGTCAATGACATTGTTCGATGCACAGACAGCGCTCAGTTTGTCTCGTACGCAGATGATACGACGCTTTTTGTTAAGGGCAAGACAGAAGTAGACATTGAATTGCTGTCGAATAAAGCGCTTGGCGATTTACACCAATGGGTTAACGCAAACTGTTTAAGGATAAACCCGTCTAAAACACAAGCAATTTTATATTCACCAAAAGGAAAACATCAGCTGACTTCATTGAATCTACGTCCAGGTACAGATGGCATCCAAATAGTCGATACAGTGAAAATACTTGGTGTTCATTTCTCAAAGCATTTAACTTGGAACAAACACGTTGAGTACCTTCAATCGAAAATATCCAGTGCTGTTGGTGTTATTGCGAGACAGAGAAATTTTGCCTACCAAGGTTAAAATTATTCTCTATAATTCCCTAGTATTATCTCTTCTTCAGTACTGTATTATTGTCTGGGGCAACACTGGTATGACTGACTTAAAAAAACTGCACTTACTTCAAAAAAAGCAGTTCGGTATATCGCTAATGTGTCTTTTTTGCACCACTCGGCCCCCCTTTTTGAGAAATATAATGTTCTCCCAGTGTTTTGCCTATATAACTATAGGTTAATGCTAATATATAAATTGTTTGTGAAAGAAAAAAGTAATTTTTTTAATATCTTTAGCCCAACTACAAGAAAACGCCAGACCTCGCCTTACGAGGCACAAGGAAAAATGGCTTGTACCTAGATCTCGCACCTCATACCATACGCAATCTTTTAAATATATTACTCCCACATTACTCAATAGTTTAGAGTCGTCGAATTTCGATCCAGCATACGAACCTAAACATACCATTAGTCTGTTCTGTCGGCAGAAATTATTATAGTTGTCTTAGATCTTGTAATGTGAGACGTTTTCTGCGCTGTAATTATTGTACCCATGTCCCTTGTAGAAATTTACTGTCGCTTCAATTCGTTACATACTGTGCCCAGAATGTCCAACACATTGTACTTCATCTATTTTTTTTCTTTGTTTTCTTTTTTTTCAGTGTTTGAAGCGTTACAAACTGTTGTTTGCCTTGCAATGTTGAATTTGTATTTATTTGTTGCTCTTGAACTATATTGTCTCTGTAATATGTATCTGTATTTATTTTTCCTTTGTTATGGTGATGTTGTTTCCGACACGCTGCAGTGCCACCATGTAGGGGGCCGGGGCCCCTGTCAAGCTGTTTTTACAGCTTTTAGTCCCGGCTCCTACCTTTTCGAAAGGAAAGGAAATAAAGAGAGAAATGAAATGACTCTCATAAATGTCGTCATCATCATCATCATCATCCTGACTATGCTCCCTGCTACGCTTGCCTTCTCTTGGAATACGCTCCGTTACCCTTAAGGGTCAGTGGTTATCTTCCTTTGGCATTACATGCCCTGCACAAGCCCATTTCTTCTTCTAGATTTCGACTAGAATATCATTAACCCGCATTTGTTTCCCTCACCCATTCTGCGCGCTTCCGGTCTTTTAACCTTACACCTATTAATTTTGAAGAGAAAGTTTCACTACGCCATTTAAAGCCAAGGTCACGGACCGCAGTACTGTGACCATGATGTGAACGCCTTATTCACGCTTTAAGCTACGAAACCCATGAAGAGCGGCAGCTTCGAAAGGAAAGGAAAGGCGCACAACTGACGCCCTGGAACAGTGGACATCTTAGCCGTGCTTTCAGCTACGTGGGGG
Organism: Amblyomma mixtum; assembly: GCF_055824585.1. Taxonomy (NCBI): domain Eukaryota; kingdom Metazoa; phylum Arthropoda; class Arachnida; order Ixodida; family Ixodidae; genus Amblyomma; species Amblyomma mixtum. Next base: position 140,956,385 of record NC_143012.1, on the reverse strand, counting down.
TGGTAAAAACATTTATCATCCATTAAATTGTCACAGAGAGGTGATTGGGGTAGGGTCCAATTGGCCCTTTCCCCTCACAATACTAGGCGGAGCCAATATTCCATTGGCAAGCAACGCCGCCCGCGTCCGGTGAACAAAGGCCTTTTGGTTCTTGAGGTCCTGCCAGCCGAGCAGGGCCGCCTCCCTGTCCTCTCTGATGGTGTTGGGGGGGGGGGGGGGGGATAGCTGGTTCGATTGGCACGTCTAAACAATGTCGGAGGTGTCAGCCACATCCCCACAGAACTGGCACGCGCCGTCAAATGTGTTGAAACACTTAAGCACCGCCGGGAAAAGTACAGTCTTAGTGAGAATTTTGATGAGGACGCGCTCGTCAGCGCGATACAGACCCTTACAAGGGGCCGGGTAGCGCCGGTGCTCCTTTTTGTAGTAATGGGTGATGTGTATGAATGTAAGGGCCAGATTCTCTGATTGGTAATAGGCTTCCGGGGTCAGGAACATAGCCCGGGGAGAGATTGCGTGGGCGGCCTGATCGGCCTGTTCTTTCCCTGGAGCCCCTGGTGACCGGGGGCCCAAATCAGGTTACGTGGTGTTGGATCTTCGCATCGGCACCTATACTGAAGTATGCGCCAAGCAAGCGGGGGAGCCCACCCCAGCTCATTGTTCCGACAGGACCTTCGCGAGCCGGCGATGATGTGTTTCGACTTGCGATTAGTGAGAGCCAGAGGAATGACGATCTCCTCCGCCTTTGTTGGGCTGTAGGCTTTGAAAGTAAGCGCGTTAGCTGTACGACTGCGGCCGTGTACCATCCCCCGTGGGGTGGGCCGGCAACGTCCACGTACTACACGTGCTGTTGGGGACCACAGTATCGCGCCAACGCATCCCCGTGCGCCTGGCGATGACCGCTATGGTCTTCTCTGAAGATGTTACGGGGAAAGGGTCGAACCCGGTGGGCGCGTCTCCAGGGTTCTGGCACTCTTTCCTAGTCGTGTTTGATGTGTAGCCAGTGCGAGAGGCGGCAACCGGACGTGCTCTGTGCGATACGCGTGTATTGGCTGACTAAGTGGGCATCTCGAAGCTCGTGGAAGGCGTTCATCATGCCCAAGGCTAGAAGTCTCCGGTTGGAAGTAGCGACCGAGAGGTCGACAACCAGTTTGTCATCATCGTGTTAGCGCAGGTGCAAGTAAGGTGTCGAGTAGAGGATTCTACTCGCTACGAAAGCATGGACAAGCCGCAGTGCAGTCAGTGACAGATAAGCGCTGCATGCGCAGGGATTGAAAACGTTGTGGCAGAAACGCGGCATTAAAGCCATAGGCCGTCAGTGTTCATCGTGTTAATTGCCGTTGCCGTTGGCAACGTTTCCGACTCGGACAACTTTAAGGAAAGGAACTGCGCATAACTGGCTCGCTGGGTCAGTGGACGCCTGAATCGCGCTTTGAGGTACGTGGGGTGGTGAAAGAGAGAGGTGTTTCATTCATTCATTCATTCATTCATTCATTCATTCATTCATTCATTCATTCAACGCTACAGACGCCAAGCCACGTATAGCTGCTTGATACGCCATAGCTTTCGCTCTCTAACCAGGTTCTGCAGTAGTAGAACTACACTGAAATTTACTTTAATTTTTTTTATTTATTTTTCGAATACTGCAGACCCTAAGATGGGACCAAGCAGGAGGGGCAAAAGTACATAAAAAGAAACACGGCAAATTACATAGCAGGAAACTAACATAAGCAATAGGACATAGTAAAGAACAAGAAAAAACAACTCAGCAATTATCAATAAACAATTTTGTTGATGGCATCAATGCTGTTTACAACCTCAGGCGGGAGATCATTCTATTGAGTTATTGTGTGAGGGAAAAATGAGTATTTAGAAGCATTGATTCTAGCACTGTACGGTGTTAGTGATTCCGTGTTACGATGTAGTGGTAGTCGCGTTGTGATAGGTTTAAGAAATGAATCAGGGCTCATGGAGAGTTAATTTTGAGTAGGAAAATAAATTTCAATCATTGAATTTTTCTTCGTGTTTGCAGTGTCTATATGTTGTTTTGGGCCATGAGAGTGGTTGGAGAGTCAGTAGAACGATATTTATTAAAGGTGAATCTAACAGATTTTCGCTGGATCATTTCCAGTGCCTCAATGTTATGTTTTGTGTAAGGGTCCCGGACGGTGCATACGTACTCAAGTTTCGGTCTGATGATGGATATGTATGCTAGAAGTTTTGCACTAGAAGGCGCACCTTTTAATCTATGCCTAAGGAAGCAATGTTTACGAAATGATGACCTACATATGTTGGTTATATGTTTATTCCAGCTAAGATTATTGGTTATAGTAACGCTTAAGTATTTGTATTCGTTCAATAACTCAAGCGGGTGATTTGGAAGGGCATACGGAAATGATAGGCTACTTTGTTTATTGGTCACTTTTCTAAAGACTGTTTTGTCACTGTTAAGCTTCATCTCCCATCGACTGCACCATGAGTGAATGTTGTGAAGGTTAGGATTAAGGATGACTTGGTCTTCGTAGGATCTGATTTCGTGAAACAAAACACAACCATCGGCAAAAAGCCTGATTTGCACTGGTTCACTAATTACATCCACAATGCCATTGATGTAGACCAAAAACAGTAATGGTCCAAGCACACTTCCTTGCGGCTTGAACAATGGGCATCAATAGTGACGAACTGGGCGCGGTTAGAAAGGTAAGCAGAAACCCAGGCATTTATGAAAGAAGGAAGACCGATATTTTCAAGCTTAAAAATTAGTTTGGCATGTCAAAACAAGGTCAAAAGCTTTCTTAAAATCTAGAAAAATGAACGTCCATCTGCCCTGACTTGTTTAGAATGTCAGCAAAACTATGAACAACAGGTGTGAATTGAGTGACGGTCGATAAGCCCTTTCTAAATCGATCTTGGGGTGACGATAGAATGTCTCCGTCATTTACAATGAAAGTTATACAGGTGACTACAATGCGTTCGATAAGTTTACAAGAAGATGTGATACTGGACGAAAATTAGTAACAGATGAGGCTGTACCTTTTTTGGTATGGGCAGAATCAGCGCAACTCTCCAGTCCGAAGGAACAGTGCCAGTTGATGGGCTCGCATGGGAAATTATGAATTGAAATTGGTGTAAAAGTTCACTATAACGGCGCAAGAACATTTCGAATTCCGTCCGGACCAGCAGACACTTTTGTTTTCAGATTCAACAACATTGAAAACACACCTGAAGAAAATACAATGCTTGGTTCAATGCATGGTACAGCAGGTTGACATAAGAGGGAACTTGATTTCGTGAAGACACTGTGTAATATCTGTTAAAATGCCCAGAAATGCTTGTTTTATCGGTGATAAGAACACCATTGTGCAGAATTTGGTCGACAGGTATGTTTTTCCTGCACAAGTGTTTCCAAAACTTCTGTGGAGCATTCTGAATGAAGCTTGGTAGCGTGTGCTCAAAACAATGACGTTTTGATTGCCCCACAGCCTGTCGTAGAGCATCTGCGCAGCTTCAATAGCGTTTCGGCAGGCACGTGCTCGCTTTCATCGCTTTAGTTTTCGTTGTAGATGCAAGACATCACGCGTAATCCAGAGATTATTTTGCATGTTTTCTTTACTTTGTTGGGAACAAACTTTTTGGACAATACGTGCAGATTTTTTTTAATTTATTCCATAGTACAGACACGTGATTGCCTTGAAAAAGACTCAGGCAAAGATCAAGGTAATCAAGTACGATTTCATCCCTGGCCCGCGAAAGGTCTTTCACACAAACAAGCTTAGCATGGGGAGGGTTGTGGGCCGGTTTTTTGAATTCTACATAAAAAATACACCATACTGGGGTCAGAAAGGCCGTTTTCCACCGAGACGGAAAAATTTTCAATTGATCGGCTGAAAAAACAAGATCAAGTTAGAGGCGCGAGTGCCCTAGACACGCGTTGGTTTCGTAACCACCTTTTGAAGGTTGTGTTGAAACATAATATCAAAAATGCCATACGTGCCTAGGCTGGAACCCGTAAGAGGACAATTCCAGTCAACTCCCGGCAGGTTGAAATCTCCAAGAAGAATAACCTTATCATGAGTGAATTTGATCATGTGATCAGCCAAATCAGAGAAAAACCGCTGTAACGAATGAGGTGGTCGGTAAACCGCAAATAAAAATAAAGGCCGGCCTCAGCAGCATAGTTTTAATGATACGCTCTCGTGATCATGAAGGTGTAACATAAAAGGTAGAGTGCAGAGCTTTAAGTACACTTCAGGAGTCTGTGTAGATAATACTTCTTGTGGGGGGATCGTTTAATATTTCTTGTATGGCCCCCCAGACTGCGTGGCATTCTGCAGTGAAGATGGATGCGCAATGTGGAAGTCGTACTGTTTTCTCCGAATTGCTTCCACCACTGCACTTCCTACGTAAACATCTGTTTTTGAGTCATCTGTATAAAAAGCTGTAAAAGTACTGTATTTTTCCACGAGTGCAAGAAATTCTTTTAGTATATGTTGTTGTGGAGTTTGTCGTTCACGAAACTGCGTAAGGGTGAAATCACAGATTGCAGGATAATTGTACCATGGAGGCAATGGATCTTGTCTTTGAGCAATGCTGGGTAATGTGTCTAGTACGCCGAGGTTATGGCGCATCTCTTCAAAACGAAGGAGGAGTGTCCTTATAGCTAGCGGTTTGTTGTTAAACAATGTTCTTGTGGAGAGAAGCCAACAGCCACAGAAACCAAGGGGCACAGGGGTTTTTTGTTTCTGTGGCCCTTCGTTTCTGTGGCTGTTGGCTTCTCTCATATTTATAACGAGCCCCTCATTCTCCTTCCCTTGTCTGCTTAATTGCTTAGCGAGGGTCTCGGTTCTGGCAGCCTTGACGCCATAGGAAGCACAAGAGGGTTCTCACACAGCTTCCACCCTCGCCGTTCGATGACGTTCTACGTCACATGAGCGGTAACTCAGGACGTGCGACGTCCGCCGCTTAAGAATGTGGGTGGCGCTGGTGAACACTCCCAAGTTAGGTTATTTGTAAAACATAAATACCCCCGAAAGCAGAATATTTGACAGGCGTCGCCGTAGCTCAGCGGTAGAGCACCGGACGCGTAATTCGGAGGTCGTGGGTTCGGATCCCACCGGTGGCTTGTGGTTGTTTTTGATTCTGCTTTTCTAATTAATTAGCTTTAAGCGATAACACATTCAGTAATATTATAAATTGATCAACACCACAAAATAAATTAATGAATTAAATACCTTGGTTTCTGTGCCTGTTGGCTTCTCTCATATTTATAACGAGCCCCTCATTCTCCTTCCCTTTTTTGGTTAACTGTTCTTGATGGGCACTTTTTGACTTTTCGTGACAGATGTGTTTATGTAGTGAACGGATTTTTAAAATGTATGAACACGTGAGCATCGTTCTTGCTTTATGTGATGGTGCGTTAGCTTCCGCATAAAGACTATTTATGGGCGAGGTCCTGTATGCACCAGTGAAAGGACGCAAAGCTAAATTATGTATTGGGTCCAGTCGTTTCAGGTACGATGATCTCGCTGACCCATGTACTATACATCCATAATCCAGGGAAGAGCGCACTACGGAGCGATAAGTTTGTAAGAGAGTTGTCCTAACTTAACCGAAGTGTTTTCGGGAGAGTACTTTAAGTACATTGAGATATCGGGAGGCTGTCTTTTTCAGTGCGTTTAGGTGAGGCAGGAAAGTGAGTTTTCTGTCAAATGTTATGCCTAGAAATGTGTGTCCATTTTTTTACGGGTAACTCTATTTGGATTAGGTGTTGGGTGGGAGCTGCCTGTAAACCTCGTTTGAGTGAGAACCGAATGGCCACTGTTTTCTGTGGAGAAAACCGGAAACGATTTCTGTCTGCCCGGGTTGCCAATTTATTAATTGTTAACTGCATTTGTCTTTCACATGTTGATATGTTGGAGGACGTGCTGGAGGTCGCCTACATACACTGAATACATAACGGACCTTGGGATTATTTTACTACGAGAGATCATTTTTACAAGAGAACGTGCTGCATAAAATACACCCATGTGGTAACCTATTCTACTGAATGAAATTCTTCGAAAGGGGTGATCCTAGGCGTACATGGAATGAACGGTTAGATAAGAAGTCTTTTAGGCAGTTCAACGACACGCCGCGGATTCCAAGCTCAGCTAAGTCCTTAAGAATGCCGTACCTCCGGGCCATGTAATAGGCCCTCTCCAAATCGAAAAAGACAGCAAGACAGTGCTGCTCGGGAACAAAATATTCTCGAACATTGTTTTCGAGACGAACTAGGTCATCTCTAGTGGAACATCCTTTTTTAAAAACACATTGATGGCTGTGAAAAAGTTCAGACGATTGAAGTACAAAAGTACTCAATCTTATTTTGAGGACACTATCAAAGGACTTCGCGAGAAAACTGGTTAGGGCGATGGGTCTATAACTGCTAGGCGAAGTTAGTGGCTTCCCGGATTTAAGGAAAGGTACAATTATAGCTTTTTTCCAGGCGTGGGTATTTTCCCCGATACCCAAACTTTGTTGAAGAACGGCAAGTTGGGAGAGAAGGGCCAGCATTTCAAAGTGGATTTGGTCAGGTCCTGGAGCAGTTTTGTCGCTTCTTTTCTCAGTACTACGCGGGAACGTAGAGGCCGCGTGCGGCGCTCATGTCGGCGCCCCCGTAAGTTCACTGCGTACGAGAAATTCTTGACTGACTCAAGCTTCAGGGTGCACCAATTACTCGCGCGACGGGCTCTACGAAACTGCTCATGCTGGAAGGTTTTCTAGATGCAAAATCCACCGTCTTTTGGCCTTTATACCCCTCCAGATGGATTATAGCGTACACATAGGCAATTTACATTATACTGCGAGTTCATTTCGGTTTGCGGCTCTTGCCGTAAATTCGTATTTTTGCCGCGGACAATAAATAGATTGGGTAAAGTGAGAGCACCTCAAAATTTCGAATTTTTTATTTTATGCATTCATGCGCCAGAAAAAAGTAAACAGCATAAAATGTTGATTAAAAACCCACGCTCTACATTTTTTTGTACTGAACCAGTTTGAACCCGTTTGAGCCGGTTCAATACGGTCCGAACCGGTTCGAGCCGGAACGGAGTGTCGCTCTGGAGCCGAACCCGGAAATGAACCCGAAAGGCGTGAACCCGAACCTGAACCGAACCCGAAAATGTCCGGTTCGACACCCTGATTGGGTCTAATATTCTTAGATACGACGGCCTTGCGTAGCCGTACACAAAGCACGCATAATCTATAGGGAAGAACGCTCCAAATAGCGATAAATCTGAGAAGACATGTTCTGTCAGTCCCTCAAAGTTTCCTTGAGAAGAGTTTAAGGATGTTCAGAGATTGAGCAACTTTCTTTTCAGTATGCGTAAGTACGGTATTTATGAGAATTTGTTTAATGTTATGCTTAAAAATGTATGCTCTTGTTTCACTGGTAGTACGATTTCATTAAAGTGTAGGGTGGGGTCATTCTGTAGGCCTCTTTTGAGCGGGAATACGGCCGGTACTGTTGGTTGTGGGGTGAACGTGAACCCATTGCTAGCTGCCCAAATCGCTACTTGTTTAATGCAGCTTGTATCTGCCTCTCACTGGCTGACAGTCTGGAGGACGTGCATGCAACATGAAGGTCACCGACATACACGGAATACATAATCGAATTTGGAATTATTATGCCTATGGAATACATTTTTATTACGAAGAGCCTAGTGCTTTAAATGCACCCCTCAGGTATCCCATTTTTCTGAATGAAGTTCCTCGGCGTACGTGAAATGAACGACCGAACAAGGAATCTTTCAAGCAGTTCAGTATCCTACCACGGATACCGAGTACCGTGGTCAACAAGACCGCGGAGAATATCAAATCACTAGGTGACGTCATAAGCCTTTTCCATATTGTGACTTGACAGTTGACAGCCGTGTTGTGCGGACGCATGTTTAGGTGCTCTTAGGATCACGCGTAAAGACCGGCACCGGACCGACTGCGCGAGCGACAGCGTTAAATAGATGAGTACTTTCTTTTAATATTTTGAAAGCAGGGTGTTTTTAGTTTTTAGGTTGTTAGGGGAAGTGTAGGGTAAAGAATAGAACTCAGGTCAGTGACCTATAATCGGCCGGGTCTATTCTGGCCGGGAGCTATAGTTTTTCAGTGCTTATTTTTGCGCTAACTTTTTTAGAAAGATAGCAATTCATTTTCTAAGTGATCGATCGGCATTTGCGGTAGGCTGAATTTTATTTTATTTGTGCACGTTTCTTTAAGTGTTTTTTTTTTGTTTTGAGCGTGTAGATATCCTAGCATTTGGTGGTAGCAATAATCGAGTGCTGCTAAGATGGTTAAGCTACTGAAGGTTAAATGTAAGGAGTGCGAGGCGTCAATGAATTTAAACGAAATTCGGTTCGAATCGGTGGAGGAAGCCGAGCGCGCAGATTTTATGTGCAGATGCTGCGTGTTAGGTGCACGCCTGGACAGGGCTGAACAGGCGAACATCAAACTAGTGCTACGTATGGATGCACTAGAAATATAGTCACAGAAAGAGAGGGCAGAGAAGAGCAAGCTTCAAGAACAGCTTCGTCAGTAGGAGTCAAAAATGGCTGACATCGCCATTGGAAGCCACATTGGCGGACATTCCAGCGCCAGCCACATGGATGCGGCTTGCACTGGCATGGACAACGATAAGCAAGTAAGTCAGACAGGTTCAGACAGGAACAGCTACGCACAGGTGGCAGCTTCTTAGGAAGCATAGAGGCGATGGAGAGAAGGGGACAAAGCTAAACCAGAGGAATGAGGTCACAGTCACTGATAAGAGGCAGCAAAATCCGGAAGTTAGAAGGGAGGGGCAGAGTACCCTAGTGCTTCTCGCTGGGGACTCAAACATGAGGAGCTGCAAAAGAGCGACAATGGAGCGTGTGAAGGATAGGCGGGTAGCAGTCGGGGTATTCCCAGGGAGGGCAACGGACGAGGTACTGAGAAAGACTAAGAATTTCTGAGAATGCTGCACGGCGTAACATGGTAGTGGTAGCGGCGGGGCTAAATTATGTCCTGAATGGTGACGCCACACAAGATTAGCTGAGGGAGTTAACGGTATAAGGGCGATAGCACAGCAAGCGCAGATCCTGGTGTGCACAGTGCCGGAGGTGTAAGGAAGCAGTGGAGAGGTTGCCAACGACGTAGTGATTCTTAAACGAGAGATAAGGCAGTTAGGCCTCGAGAAAGGCTTTGAGGTGGCAGACAAACAGGGAATTGCACAGAGCAGGCTTGGGCAGTGGTTTAGACGTGATGGCATCCATTTCAGCGGAAGGGTAGGAGAAGAGATAGGCTGGCGCCTGGGAGGCCGAGCGGAAGCTTTTTGAGGGGGTCCACGGTGGCTCAGGGCGTAGGGGTCGGTAAGCGATGTAGTAAATGTAACAATCGCGGCTGAGCCCAACAAAATGGCTACTAGGAGGCGCAGAAAGAAAACTAGAAAAAAGAAATTTAACGCCAGGATCAGTTACATAAACATGCAAGAGGGTAGAAAGAGAGCGAAATGACTAGAAATAGAACAGCAGTTAAAGGACGAAGAAGTAGATGTGTACCCTCTATGCGAGACACATCTGAGGGATCTAGAAGATCCGCATTTAATGGATGGCTATCTCTATGAAGGGCGCAACAGAACAACAACGGAGAAGAAGGGAGGAGGAGTAGGTATGCTGATTCATCAAGGAGCAAATTGGCAAAGAATAAAATCAACTTGCAAATAACATGTATGAGTATCAGGTACAATTGCTGGTGAAATCGTATGGCTAGGGGTAGTTTATTTAGGGGCCGGGGACAAATGCAGTCAAGAAAACAAGGATCTAGTTAAGTAGTAAGGTGGAAAGTTGGGCGAGTTGAATCTTAATCATGATGAAGTTTGCGCCAAAAACGATGACCAAAAGGAGAGAAGACACAACACGAGCGCTTTGTACTACGAGGCCTCGCGTTGTGTCTTCTCTCCTTTTGGTCCTCGTTTTTGGCGCAAACTTCATCATGGATCTAGTTAAGCGCCTCAGTGAGGATATAAAGCAGTTTGGAGATGGTGGAGATATTATTCTGCCTGGCGACATGAATGGCCACATCGAGGATATGGATGGGTACACAGATTGTAACGGGAAGTTAATGCTAGACTTCTGTGAGCGACACAACCTAGTTATTGTCAGTAGAGAAACTAAATGTGAGGGACAAATCACGTGGAAATCCCGTAACAGGTAGACAACCATTGACTACTGTCTAATGTCGCAGGGCACATATAGTAAGCTCGCAATAATGGAAATAGACGAAGAGGGGAAGTACAGCCTAGCAAGTGATCATGAACGTATTAGCCCACAGTTGGGAGCCCCGATCAAAAGAGAAATGCAGTGATGTCAAAAAGGCAGCGCAACATTAAACGACGAGCAAATAGCGGACATAGAGGAAGCAATCGAGAAACGCCCCATGGAAAAGTGGGATTATAAGCAGTTAGAACTGCTCATGAGTACACAAATTAAAGAAGTAACAGGAGTAAAGCGCTGGAGAAGAAAGAGGAAGCCACGAAGCTGGTGGAATATGGAAATTATGCAGTTCACCGAAGAACGACGGGTGGCTTCAAGAGAACACAGAAAAGCAAAGAGGGTACAGTTATCTGAAGAGAAAATAGGCCAAAAAATGGGAATCTTATCGACAAAAGAAACAGCAAGTTCAGGTCCTCGTCCAGGCTAAAATAAAAGAGTCCTCTGATCAATGGCTGGCTGAAGTTCGCGATAAAGATAAAGATAAAGGGGGGCCAAAAAATTCTCGAACTGTATAAGCTGGCTGGGTAAAACAAATAAAAGAAGGCTGGAACAGATTATAGATGCTGAGGGAAAATGTTTAGAGGGAGACGATGCTGTTAACTACATTACATCAGTTATAGCTGCGTCTTTTAGCAACGACAATAGGGTAATCTTGCCAAGTGAGGGAGCAACACAGGACAGCACATTAGGGAACAGCTTAGACCTGACTACTCTTAACTGGAAAAAGGCGCAAGCAGGTATTCCTAAAACAACATCCGCAGGGATAGACGAAATTCCATTTAAGCTGAGTACTGAACTTGGCTCAAGAAGCAAGGAAACGTTGAGAAATAACATTGGAGACAGTCATAACAAATAGGCTAATTCCGCACAGCTAGAGACAGAGTGAAATGAATTTCATTTATTTAAGGAAAGGAGAGAAGATTGACATAAAATCCTTCCGACCGATTACGATAACATCTGTTATATACAGTCTAGCAATGCGGGCGGTGAAATTAAAAATGCAGTCACGGGTAGAAGGTAATACGATACCGGAGAACTCAGGAACGGGTTCAGAAGGGGTAGGCGTTTAGATGATAGCTTGTTCGTGCTTACCCAATGCATAGAAATAGCCAAGGCAGAAAACAGACCTCTATATTTAGAGTTTCTGAACGTAAGCGTTGCGTACGACAACGTGAACAGGGAACTCCTGTGGAACATATTAAACGATGTAGGTATCGGTAAAGAGGTAACCGATTTTCTACAGGAAATCTACCGAGATAATAAAGTTGAAATTACATGGGAAGGGATAAAAAGTACCACAACTGTGGGGGTACACAAAGGAATAAGGCAAGGTTGTCCTCTATCACCGCTGCTGTTCATGCTTCGTGTGATAAATATGGAAAGACGGCTATAAGGAAGTAATGTATGTTATTATATAGAAATGTCGGAAATGTCGACATTTCCGCTAGGCGGAAATGTCGTTGACCGATGGCTCCCTGGTTTAATGTATGCGGACGATATTCTACTCTTAGCAGATAACCACGAAGATTTGCGAACTGGTTAATTGTCTTGGAGACGAAGGAGACGCCTAAGTTTCAGTTGTAGCGCAACTAAGTCAAGTGTGATGATTTTCAACGATACAAATGATCAGGTAAGCACCTGATACAATACAAGGCCACAAAATACCCAAAATGACCGAATACAAATACCTCGAGATATGGCTAAACAAAGGGCAGATATACACGGAAAAGCACGAACAGCATCTTAGGGAAAAAGGACCAAGAGAATCCAGGATAATGAAACATAGGGCATTATGGGGGTACAGCAAATATGAAGTACTGAGAGGTATTTGGAAAAATTAATGGTGCCGGGGGTTACTTTCGGGAATGCGGTTCTGTGCTTAAGGGCACAAGTTCAGTCGAGATTAGACGTAAATCAGAGAGCTTTTAGAAAATTAGCACTAGGTGCCCACGGCAAAACCACAAACGAGGCAGTACAAGGCGATATGGGCTGGGCTGGGCTAGTGCACTGCACGGGCTCGGGGCGCGGGACGGGCCGGGCCGGGACATGATTTGTTTTGCCGGGCCTGGGCCGGGCCCGGGCCGGAAGTTGCGGGCCCGGGCCGGTCTTAAAGCTGCGGACCCGAGCCGGCCTTGGGTCCGTACAGAAACGGCTGGTGTCCCACTATTCATTCAGTAATGCAGAGTGAAGTACACAACTGCGGCATTGGACCAGCGACACGGATGAGCTATGAGTTATAGTACGCACTGAGAAAAAAAATTAAGGTTTATTCATTGACTTATTTATTTCCCTATTTCCATACGGCGGTAGCTTAGTGGTCAAGTTTCTTGACTACTGAGCCGGGGAACCAGGGTTTTCTCCTAGCCTCGGCGGCCGCATATCTATTTAGGTGGCAAGCATGGCAGCCATGCACTTTGTAGTATCATTGCTCGTTGAAGAAACCCAGGCGGTCGAAATGATCCGGAGACCTTCGCTTCGGTGTCTCTCACAGCCTGACTCCCCTTGGGCCCTTAAGCCCCAAAAACATAGCTTTTATTTTGTAGCTATATTTTTCTCATGAAAGAAAATTCACAAACTGAAGCGCGTTTGCTTTTCTTTTTGATCAGCTGACCGGAACATCTTGTAAATGAAATAGCCACAAAAGCTCGCGACAGTTTGTGAATCTCATCTCATAACCACATCTATCCTTCCTCGCTTCTTCATCCTGGTTGTCATGACAAGTGTTTTGCCCTGTAAGTTATCACGTGGTTCGCGCGTTATGTTCTGCTCCACCAGTAAGAAGAAATTTCAACCAGCCTTAATTTGCCGTTGATTTTCGTCATCCCACAACATACCTATACACTATTAGAAATGCAATCGGGAAGAACGTATAAGTATAGGACGCTTATAGTCTTCAAATACACTCCGCGAAATACTCAAGCGCTGTGTTGTCCTTTTCCTCCTTTCCTCTGCTCTCTTTTTTTGCCTTCGGCCTTGCGCTGTTTCAATCATATCATGTAGAACCAACTCGCCTATCAGCTCGTGCTTTCAAGCCTTTTAGCTTTGCGTTTCTGCTGAAAGGCGACCAGTTCGGCTATGAGTTCAACCTGAGAGATCGCGTTCACTAAAAAAAAGTCATTCCACTGCTTGTTAGGCAGCTTTAATGTTTATACTTCGCGGGCGGTAAAATATAACTGATTAAAATCATGAGGGAATGAAAAGTAGTCTATTACGTTCGTACGCAGCCCTTTTTATTTGGCTCTCGGAAGTTCCGAGATCTTTGCGCACCTACGCGAGATCACTGTCCAAAAGACGGGCCTGGCGAGCACTACTCTTAATCACTTCCTTCGGGGTTAAAAAGAACCAACTTTCTACAAGCCAAACTGTGGTTTCAGAACCTTTGTCAGCCAGTTCCTTATCGGTCAAGTAGCAGTCTACTTATTCAGAGTGAGCAGTATACCTCAAGCGTTACTGTGAAACGGGCCGGGCCGGGCCCGGGCTGGGCCTCACTCCGGGATTCACGGACCGGGCCGGGCTCGCTAGAGCGATAATTTAGCGGGCCTGGGCCGGGCCCGGGCTTGAAGCCGCGGGCCTGGGCCGGGCTCGGGCTTCAGGTATCGGGCCCGGGCCGGACTTGGGCCGGCCCGTGCAGTGCTCTGGGCTGGGCATCGTTCGAAGCATGGGAAGCTAAGAGTAAAACGCTATATGAAGAACACCTGAGGAAATTGGACGATAACAGTTGGGCAGCGAAGGTATTTAAATAATTATACAGAAAGAGCGTTAACTCACAAAGGCGGAAAAGAACTAGAAAAGTAACCAGTAAGTACGCCGGTCATGAGAGCGGAGAAAGAAAGGGCATTAAACGACAGGTTAAAAACGCGGCAGTTAAAACTTGGATTAATTCAATGGAAAAGAAGCATAGTGTAGAACTATATACTGGAAAAGGCAGATCAGGAAAGAATTTTTCTATGATAACTCAAGAGGCAGTGCCTTACTTTTTGCAGCCAGGTCAGGGTGTCTTCCAACGCGCAGCTACAAAAAAAATAAAACTTCAACGAAGAGGATGACACATGTGATGTGTGTGGTAGATCTATGGAAACAACTGAACACCTAATACTCAAATGTGATGGTATCCATCCAGATGTCGATGCAGGCACAGTCACTCTTCCGAAGGCCCTATGGTTTAAAGATAACAATGGTCATGTGAATGAATCTGCAGTGGAAGTTAGCAAAAAGCAATTGGAGGATTGGTGGCAGAAACGCAGAGATGTGACATAAGGTTAGCTGTGTAGGAAACCGTAGTGAAAGAAGGTGGCGAATGTTAATGAGAACTACCAACACAGTTGAACAAACATAAAAAGCTGATCATGGGGGCAATTGCAACCCCCCGCTTCAAAGGGGGCGCTGCTATCCATCCATCCATCAATCATCCATCATCCATCCATCCGTCCATCCATCCAATTAAAGACACTGGAGAAGGTGGCTTATCCAGTGATTCTACATTTCATGGAAAGGAGGAAGAAAAGGAAACGTGAGGGCTGCTCTGTTGTCGCTTGCGTTTGGAAACTGGCAAGTGTTGACAGAACGCATGAACTTAACGCGGTAACACCCTTAGCGGAGTGGGCACTCCGCAAGGTTCTGTACTCTCCCCTTTCCACTTAAATGCCACAATCATTCCTATAGCGCGCGCTGTTCACAATATGCCTCACCTTCGACACAACCTCTATGCGGACGACATTACTCTGTGGACCACCCACGGCAGTGATGGCACCATAGAGGAAACCTTACAAAGCTCGGGAAACATCACACAACACGCGAAAAGCATAGACCTTTCCTGTTCTCCGGAAAAGTCTGAGCTCCTTCTCATACGCCCCTCACCAAGTACCCTTGCAACAGCCCCATCAACGCTACTCTGCACGGACACCCTGTCCCGGAAGTTGACACACTCCAGACCTTGGCCTTCACATCTCCAGAACAACGGCTTGAGCACTTTCGCTATCAGGAAACTAAAGCGGGTGACGGAAGCGCTCTCGCACCTCATCCGCAGAGTTTCCAGAAAACACTATGGCATGAAGGAGAACGATTTGCGCCGTCTAATTCAGGCGTTCATACTTAGCCGCTTATACGCAGTCCCATACCTCCGACTCCTACAAGAAAAAAACGCCCCCCTTGATGCTATGTTCCGTAAAGCTTACTAGGTGGCCCTACACCTTCCCCCTAGCACCCAAACCACTAAACTTGTCCAGCTTAGCCTCCACAACACTACACACGAACTCATAGAGGCCCACAGACAGGCACAACACACTCACATAGCTCAATCTTTCACAGGACGTCACATTCTTGACAACCTCCAAATTCACATACCAGCAGCCGACCTCACACTATTGCCAGTACGCCGCCCCATACACACACAGCTTCTAGTAAAACCCCTCCCTCGAAACACCAACGCCACCTATCACTCGGCTCTCCGCTTAGTCCGCGCAAAGGCTCTCCACAAAGACTTTGGTTCGGAAGCTGACGCCGTGAGGTGGACGCAGCCTGCACAGGCGAAAGTGCCGCAATTGCAGTCGTTAAAGGGCAACTCCGGCGATTTTTCGATGTGCATCGATTGAAATGAAATTTTAAGGCTGTATTCTTTATGATAGTCTGATGCCTCATGTAAAATTTCGCACCTGAAACCGGCGTAGTTTTTCCGCAAGCGAATTTTGAAGACAAGCGCTCCTCGACGCGAGCGGCACCCACTGATCGAGCAACTTCTACAGGCCACCCTGTTCTGTGACGTCACTGGCGGGGCGGCGTGTCAAGCTGGTTGGGCGCGCGCTGGCGCTGGCAGTGCAGGGGAAAACTGAAAATTGGTTTTGAAGAAAGTAAATGACGCAGCAATGGACACCCGAACCGCGACGTAAGGGAGGAGTGAAAGAAGAAAGGAAGAAAGAGGTCCGTAGTGGAGCTCTCCGGAATTATTTCAACCACCTGTGCAATTTCGCGCCATCTCAACGTGCTTGATGTGATGTGTACGCCAGAGAGATGGGTCACGGCAACTTTTGTTGTGCTGTGGGGTGCACAAATTCTTGATCTGTGACAACGGGCGTGATCTAGCGTAGGTTTCCTAGCGATAAGAATCTTCGCGATAAGTTGGTGAGAGCTGTCCGCCGTGTAAACTGGTCTCCGAGGAAGCATACCCGCTTGTGCTCGCGCCAGATTGCTATGAAGACAGCGTGTACTTCAAAGAGAGCTTTTGACTCGCTAAGGCTTCGTTCAACTGGCGCTTGAAGGCATATTCAGTGCCACCATTATTCTAGTACAACCGTCTATCGCAGCGGCCAGCTGAACGAAGCGCGGCCGTCAAGAAGCGGTATGTTGGATTGTAGAACTGTAGCTGGCGTGAACTCAGTTCGAAAAGCTCGCCGTCGAGATAAAGCTTCGCAGAGAGGACTGTTGGTGATGCACGTCCCTGTAAGGACGTTGTGCACCGCGGCAACGTTCCGGCAGCAGATTCTTTCATCATGCTGGGTCGGCCGGCACTGGCCACACGAACAGCTGTCGGCGGGTGCATCTCATTAAATTTCGTTCTGGCGACTCTGTCACAAATGCATGCACGAGAAATGACTGAAGTAGTCACTTCTCCGAGTTCAGACCGTCTCCGTGCTGCAGGTGACGCGGCCTGTGGTGTGACTCGGCTGGCTCGCTCGGCGGTGGATCATACCTAAAAGGCGACTCGTCCAGTCCAAAATCGTCGAATGAGTCGTCTTATAAAGACTGGCTGGTCTCGGAAAAGCTATCCTCCGCGCTTTCAGTCATGTCGACAGCGCGGCTCAGGGTAGTTGTGATATCTTCGGGGGCTTCACAGCGCGGCGAACCCGCTCGTGACGTCACAGTCAATACCGCACGAAGGCATCTCCCCGGTTTCGGTTTTGCGGTTTCGGTTTCGAGTTTTGCGTTTTTTGCTGTTTAAAAATTATTTTACGGTTGCTTTTGAAAACCTTGTATCGTACACATTACAGGAGGTTCCTAGGAACACAAAACAGCCATTAACTTAAAATGGCTGAAAAATCGCCGGAGTTGCCCTTTAATCGCAAACTCGAACCCATCACCACTCTTCACCTTCCTGCCACATGCACACCGGAATCCTCGGAAGAGGCGGCAATCGCGCTTGTCCTTGCATACACTAATGAACAGTAAAACTGCACTCCTAATTTTGCACGTGAGCGAGTACATGATACCATTTTCCGTATCCTCAGCTCGCCCCCCGTAAACTCGCCTCGCCATGTGGAGCTTATCTGCGTGCCTGCACACTCTGGGAACCCCGGCAACGAAACCGCCGATGACCACGCCCGAGGTCATCTGAACCGGGCGGCGACGGAGTCGGAGTCAGGCTCTTACCGGGAGCGCATGCACTCCTTCAGACAGCTCACCCCGGCATATCGCTTCGAACGCCAGCTGTACCCCCGACCCCACCACACACTTGACAACTACCACTCTTCCCATCCCTTATTTGCTCTCCCGCATCCACCCGGGAGCATACACACCCTCTTCTACCCAGTGCACCCATCCCTAGGCTACTCTTAATCACATTCTCCTTGATTGCCATGCAGACCCCCCCCCCCCCCCCCCCCCCGAGGCCCGGAGCTCCGGACCACTTGGGAGGAATGGGAGATCTGGCAAGGCGGAAGATCGCCACTGACCAACACCGACATCATGGAACTCCATGAACTCATGAACGTTTAGCGCAGTGGGTCGTGCGGGGACTCAGGGACCTACTTGCCCCACATACCATGGTCATTAAAATTATTTCTCTCTCTTCCTTTACCTCGCAGCCGGTATGGAACCTGCGAACTGCTGTTGCAGAAAACAAAATTATTAGATATAAGCCCACCGGCTCAGCGCACTAATCAGCGAAAGATGCTCTGCGTTAGCGGCCGAAAGCTACGAAGTGCCGACCCATACTGATTGTCACAAGCGACTTCCCGATTGGTTTGGTTTATGGTTTATGGGGTTTAACGTCCCAAAGCGACTAAGGCTATGAGAGACGCCGTAGTGGAGGGCTTCGGAAATTTCGACCACCTGGGGTTCTTTAACGTGCACTGACACCGCACAGTACACGGGCCTCTAGAATTTCTCCTCCAAAGAAATTCTAGCCGCCGCGGCCGGGATCGAACCCGCGTCTTTTGGGTCAGCAGCCGAGCACCATAGCCGCTGAGCCACCGCAGCGGCCTTCCCGATTAAACGTCACACAGGCCCGTTTTGGCTTCTTGCGTGCACGTGCGTACTCAACCTTCTTCGCTTGCGGTCTTGGGTTGGGTCGCGCTCCCGGCACACTTCACGAACTTCAGGGCCCTCTTGCATGAAGAAAATGGTCAAGTTCCCAGTGTTGTCTTACTCGCAGTGTAAACCCTCTGTTGGTTTTGAGGAAAGGAAAGTCCCATCACTAGGTCAGTAGACGCCTCAATCGCGCCGGGAGCTGGCACTGGTCTCCACCTAGAAGCTCAGGCAATTATGAGTTTTTCCTTTTCTCAGAACCAACGAAGGGTCCAGGCTGGTTTGGCTTAGAAGAAAAGAAAGGCGAATAAGCGGGTCCCATTGTCAGTGGACACTTCAGTCACGCTTTGACGTACGTGACGGTGGTGCTGACTTAACGCGTTACACGGCTGCCGTTGTATCCCCTAGATTGTTTTTACTAAAGGGCATGAACAGAACTACTGCTGCTAGCGCTGTAAAAAAAATACATAGTACCTTGCCATCGCTTTAGTGATCTAATCCTCGGAAATACTGCAAACTCACATGTGGCTCATTCATCTAGCCCGTACTGATAATGCTGCGATCTCCAAACCAAGTGCTGTTCAGTTTGGAATAACGTGCGTGAAGGCGCGTAACTGAGGCACATCCTGGCTAAGTTCAGCAAGGTCAGCCGCTTGAGGCGCTATGCGCACCTAACGTCACATGCGGCTAAGACACTGTGGGGCAAGAGGGCAAGAGGGACCCACGACCAAATAATCTGGTGGTGCCGACAGTCCCCAGGGGTAGTGCAAACTGTAGGAAGTAGAGAAGCCTGGGAGACCATGCTGCGAAGCGCTGACCCTAGCATACAGCGACGCACCATTCATCTGGCGGAAGAGGACGCAACAAGCCAGGGGCTGTCTGCCAGCCTCTAATCAGCGGGCGCACGACTCCGTCTTCCCAGGCCTACGTGCCGGGGGCGGGGAGGAAGGCGCCCTTTTTCTGATGAAAATAAAAGTGGTTTCAGTCAGTCATTTTCCTTTCACAGCAAAGGCTGCAGTGAGTGGGTACAAGCCACTTAGGGGTCCAGAGGCTGCCTTAACGTGCCGTAACTCTCTCCTGTCGACGGGAGCGGGTGGAAGCCATGGCGCCGCCGTCTGCTACGGCACCGGCCGAGCAGAGCGCACCGTCGGGACCAGAGAGCCGGCTTAGCAGCAGCTGCCGATAGATGGATGTATAGTAATGGCGAAGGCTAGGCCAACGTTATTAGGTAAGGATAGTTGGAGAATTTGCTCCGGGGATGCGGCCCCAGTTCTATCGCCGCTTTAATCTCAGAGACCCGACCGCCACCTATAGGGCTGTGTCAGTACTGCGTCTCTTGTACCATGCCCGTTGGCTGCGCTTAATCACGTGGTCAGTTTGCTGCATACATGGAGGAAGGAGTTTTCCGTCCTTCATGGCTGCATAACTGGTCGACGCTGGCTCGCGCCTCGCATCGTCAGCGCCGGGGGCGGCTCCTTCTACCCGCGCGTCGCTATTGATGTTCACAGATTGGATTTCGTCTACGTATTAAAAAGTTCGCGTGGGCTCTACACCTGGGGTGCTAGAGGGCAGGATGCTCGAAGTTGAGCTTTTTGGTGTAGATCTTGACCGAAACTGAAAGCCCTTCCTTCCGTGGTCTCACATGATGAAATCGAAGAAACATGACCTGCCGCTTGCCCCCTCGTAGTTTGGCTTGATAAAATTTTTCACGGGGGTAATATGCTGCTGGTCAAAGTAGTTTGCAGGTTCGCTTCGTCTTGGCTAAAGTTGCAGTAACGTACAGCACTAAATTTCTTGAAGTGCGGGCCCCTTATTGCTCACATTGAAGCACCGACTGGAGTAGAAAAGCTCGTTATTAGAGTTTCCCTTGGCTTCTTTTAACAGCTTTGTTAAGGAATAAAAGAATGAGTGATTGACATTTCGGATGTAGTTGAAACACGTACTGAATTTCGCAGCCTCTGCCTGGGTGCAAAGTCCTATTTACATCGTAAAATTACCCAGTTAAATACGAAATCTGACTTTTAGAAGATACCAAAAGCGACTTTAAGAAGGATAACGAAACTAAATTGCCTCAGGTTGCAAGCAGATGCGGTTCATAAAGCCCGAACAACGAACTTTTAAGCTTCCACCACGGAACGCAGCATTCCCTCACTACAACAGCTCACTGAAAGTTTGCACAGCTAGGAAGGCACAAGGAGAATAGCAGCCGTTTGCCAACGTGTCTTTAACATGCCCGGCTAAAGGTATGGGTCTAAATGCTACTAAATTGTCTTGTTTTACTAATACAAAACTGATCAAGGCGAAAACTACATTTGTATTCCTTAAATACGTTCCTGTAGGTACGCGAGCCGCCGCCCGCTGCGCTCCTCAGAGAAGCAGACTACTCACCCATCCTAAAATTCGGGTGGATGGATGGATGGATGGATGGATGGATGGATGGATGGATGGATGGATGGATGGATGGATGGATGGATGGATGGATGGATGGATGGATGGATGGATGGATGGATGGATGGATGGATGGATGGATGGATGGGCGGGTGGGCGGGTGGGTGGGTGGGTGGAGGGATGGATGGATGGATGGATGGATGGATGGATGGATGGATGGATGGATGGATGGATGGATGGATGGATGGATGGGTGGGTGGGTGGGTGGGTGGGTGGGTGGGTGGGTGGGTGGGTGGGTGGATGGATGGATGGATGGATGGATGGATGGATGGATGGATGGATGGATGGATGGATGGATGGATGGATGGATGGATGGATGGATGGGCGGGTGGGTGGGTGGGTGGATGGATGGGCGGTTGGTGGGTGGGTGGATGGATGGATGGATGGATGGATGGATGGATGGATGGATGGATGGATGGATGGATGGATGGATGGATGGGAGCGCCCCCTTTGAAACGGGGTGGTGACAATTGCCACCATGCTCAGCTTTTCTTTCTTCATTTTTGTTCAACTGTGTTGTCAATTCTCATTAAGATTCGCCATCTTCTTTACCTACGGTTTCCGATACAATTCTAACCTTATGCCACATCTCTGCTTTTCAGTCACCAATCCTCCAATCGCTTCTTGCTAACTTCCACTGCAGATTTATTTACATGACCATTGTTATCTTTAAACCCTAGGGCCTCAGGAAGAGTGGTAAAGAGACAGCAGCGCGACCGCCTAGGCGGCGATCGCATAACTCCGCGCCGCTCCCTGGTACGGTGTGGCTCTTTTCCAACTGCCCTTATCTAAAAACGTTGGGCTTGGCCCTGAAGCAGCATAGTGCGACTGCAGCATAGCCACAGGCTGAAGGGAGGGGGAGAGGGAACACTTCTATTGCTGCGCATCTTTGCAGCGTTTTTTTGTTGTGTTTATTTGTGTATGTTTCAAGGCTGCCGGCACGCCGCTTTATCGCTTCGTTTGTGACGCGAGACGCACCTATATTTATCTCGATTGATCGCATCGAGGCGGAGCCGAATCTACTTTGTGCCAGAATGTTCTAGTAACTTTCCAAGCTTTACCTCGAATGTTCGCTATCAGCTTTAAAAAAAAGAGCACGGCCGGCAGCGGCAGGGATTCTGTTCGACGAACGCCGAGCGCTCTTGTTGCTACGCCGCCTCCGAGTGATTCAGTTCTTTGCGGGCGCAAGTCAGCCCAAATAAGTTAGTTATATGGGGTTTTATGGCACATAAGCAACTATGGCTATCATGCGCCAAACACAAGGCTAGATGATGTTATGTTAAGTGTATAGAGGTTACTTTATAATAGGTTTAAAACATTGGCTTTCTTTAGAAACTTACAAACAAGTGAAAACTCGACAAGTGTTTGCTCGCCTAAAAGCAATGCGGGATAAAATGGAATGTGTTCATTGTAAAATACCGTAAAAACTTTTTCCCTAAGTTCTTCGAGGTGAGAACAAGAAATTAAAATGTGATTTACTGTGAGCTCCTCACCACACATTTCACACGCAGGTTTGTCTTTTTTTAAGGCAGACAGCTGGGCTAGTTGGTGTTTAGATTGAGAGGACATAGTAGTAGCGCTTAAAAAACAAGGACGACTGGGTAGAGAAAGACAGCACTAGCGCCTGTGCTGTCTTTCTCTACCCTGTCGTCCTTGTTTTTTATGCGCTACTACTATGTCCTGTCTTTTTTTGTTAACAAGAAGTTATGGGTGATGTGTGTGTGACCTATGTGTAACCGACATAAAATTACTTCGATAAAACGCTCTTTACGGCGGCATGATTTCCATTCTTTTAAAATGGGCTTTTTGGTATGCAGCTTGTTGTTTCCTTCATTTTCCCAAGAAGCGTGCCACTTGGCTCTTAGTTTGCTATGTACTAACTTCATGTAATCCCTATGAGGCAAATTCACATGCTTTATTTCCATGGTTCCGGTTTGTGCAGCACACATGTCGGCTCTCTCATTTTCCCTAATGCCAACGTGACTGGGAACCCAGCAGAATTTTATAACATGCTTTTGTGTTGCGACCTTTACTATATTGTGTATGATACTTCCTATCAGTGGCTCCGTGGCATTCTTGGAGTTTAATGCTGTAAGGACGCTCAGTGAATCTGTATAAATGATGTTGTTATTGATGTTTTCCTTTGCTATTTTCTGTACCGCAAAACAAATGGCATAACACTCAGCGGTGAAAACTGTAGCACATGAGCACAGTCGTACTGCATTTTTATTTTTTCCTTGTATTACTGCGCTTCCTACATCAGCATGAGTTATTGACCCATAAGTATAAAATGCAATGTAATTTCTGTATTTTTCTTGTAGTGCTAGATATTCTTGTATTATATGGTCGTGTGGCGTACATGTTTTACTGAGGCGTGTTAGTGTGACGTCACACACTATGGGGAGAGTGTACCACGGTGGTAGCTCTTCGTGTCTTGGGGCAATATTTTTAATTTCGTTTAGCATGTTCAGAGCTTGGCATTTTTCTTCGAAGCGCAAGAGGCTTAATCGCGTGAGGCTTGTTGCTGATGAGTATTCGGGATTGGCATTTCGTCACAATTGGGTAACAGAGATGTTTGAGCTGAGAAAGGATTTTGAGGATGTATGTACAAGTTAGTGCAGTTTTTCGATCTTCTAAGGCAGGTTCATTCGTTTCCACATACAGACTTGCTATTGGTGAAGTTCTGTAAGCACCGGAAGACAACCTTAAATCAAGATTGTGGATAGGATCCAGTCGTTTTATGTAGGATGGTCTTGCTGAGCCATATACTATGGACCCATAGTCTAACTTAGAGCGAACCAGAGAACGATATATATGTAACAGGCATGCCCTATCAGACCCCCAGCGTTTTCTTGACAGTAGTTTCAGTATACTGAGGGCCTGGGAACCTTTTTTCTTTATGCTATTTATATGTGGCAAGAAAGTGAGCTTTTTAACGAAAGTTACTCCTAGAAATTTATGCTCTTGTTTGACAGGTAATGGGGTCTGGTTTAGATATAGTGTGGGGTCGGCCTGTAGGCCTCGTCTCAAAGAGAACAGAACAGCTACTGTTTTCTGAGGAGAAAATCTAAATCCGTTTC
The DNA here is from genome assembly GCF_055824585.1 of Amblyomma mixtum. NCBI lineage: Eukaryota > Metazoa > Arthropoda > Arachnida > Ixodida > Ixodidae > Amblyomma > Amblyomma mixtum. The sequence continues at coordinate 140,932,342 of NC_143012.1, read as the reverse complement.
TATCTGCCCAGGTAGCCAGTTTATTTATTCTTATTTGTATCTGTCGCTCACAAGTAGGTATGCTGGAAGACGTGCATGCTATTTCGAGGTCATCTTTGTAAACTGAGTACATTATGGATTTTGGGATTACTTTTCCTATGGAGTTCATTTTGATGATGATTAAGGTCGTGCTGAGGATGCACCCCTGGGGTCCCTATTGAAAAATCCGGTATCGCGGCAAACCGGATTTTACCGGAACATATCGGTTTCATACCGGTCCGGTATCACTCTCATACCGGCGAGACCCGTCCGGTTTGATCGCTATACCGGTTCATACCGGTCCGGTATCGATCCCAAACCGGACAGACCGCTCCGGTACGGAGCTCATACCGGACAGTCCATTCCCGGTTCGAAGCTCAAACCGGACAGACCAGTCCGGTACGGAGCTCAAACCGGACAGACTAGTCTGGTACGGAGCTCAAACCGGACATACCTGCCTGTATTCAGAGCGATATGTGCTGCGGTTTTGGTGCTTGGTCTGCAGATTGACTGTTGTACGCCAGCAGATATTTTTAAGGGGAAAGGGGGGGGGGGGGGGGGGGGTAAGCGTGCGCATAAGTGCGATAATCAACACATACACGGTTTTGTTGAAAGGGTTAGTAAAAGAAAATGGCTAAGCGTGGCAAAACATGCAGTTTGTGTATGACAGGCGGGGGCTGCATGAAGGTGAATGGCGCGCAACCGCCATATTGGCTTCCCGTGCAGCACCCTGACAAAGCCAGGGCTGCTGTGTGCGGGTAAACGGCTAGTATACATCCGCCAGCAGTCTTCGTAAGTCCTGCGCAGATTACTCTGGGTTTCACAGTGCAGAACTTCACGACTGGCTGATAAACATGGCGAGCCTCCGGTGACTGCGCCAGAGGCTCCAAAAGGTTTGTTACTGTCGCGTTCATTGCAGCAGCTTTCTTAATGTTCGCTAGCGGCAGTCTGTAGCGACGCATCGGTGAAATAAAATTCTTGGTTTTCGTGCAGGAATTCTTTGCACTTCTTCTTCATCAAGTGATAGTCCATTGATAACGCAACTTGTCCAAGCGCCATCGCGAGCGGCCCCACCCTTCACTCCATCAGGAAGACATACTAATCACAAATCGCCCAGAACATTTCTATCGACGAAGAAAAGGTTAATTCAACGGAGCCGGCAGCTTGGGTGTTCCCTTAAGGGCGACGCTTCGTGCTAGCTGAAAGATACAGCGCTCGAGAGAACAAAATAAAAACAAAAACCACCTGTAGAAACCTTACACGAGTAACCCGTCTCTTCGCAATTTTTTTTTAAAGCTTTTTTTTTTCTCTCATCACTACCTTCTCTGCTTTTCCTGGGTCTGAGAATTCTCAAGGCATGCGCGCTTTCCTTTCCCCCCGCTCTGACGTCAGCCACTTTGACCGCTGACCCCTCCGCATTCCTCCGACACTGAGACGTCTCCTTTCTTCCCTCAACCAGTTCTGCACCCTTCCGTAGTCGTGTAGCCGGACATGTCAGCGTGCGCTGCTGCGTTTTATTGCTGTTGCGTTCGTGAGTGCTGGCTAGGAAATTGCTTGTCATCGTGATACCTAAATCTTTGCGCGTCGTGACCTGCTGTTGAAGCAATAGGTCGCTGCTGCGTGCCCAACTGTAGAGTAAACTATGACAACGGACCAAAAGTGCTTGTGTTTTCGTTCCCAAAAGACTCACGTAGGATTACGTGGGAGCGTGCTGTTCGCCGCGACGACGTCGACATACGGACTGTGCGAGATTCTAAGGTACTGTACGTTGTGTCTGCGCATCGAAGCAATCGTTGAAGTCTAATAATTTATCACGGTGCTAAAATATGGACAAGGTGCGGTTCTAAAATTCATGGGACGCGATGTTTGCCCTAGACTGCTGGTATCTGTAAATATATATTTTTCTCTTATGTACCAGGCAGTGTTCTTGTGTGGTTGAAAGATACAAATTTTCAAGTTCAGGGCGGGCGTTCATGTCATGGTTAAATAAATATGCCTATGAATATCATCGAATTTTGCAGAGAGCATACATACACTAACGAGATATATTCTTGCATCTTGATTCAACGTTTCGACTATATTTAGTGTGCGTAGTGTTTTGGCTAAAGAATGCTCAGTATATTTAGGTAATTGAAGCCATTCTATGCATTTGCGCAATGAATAAAGTAATAATGGCCGTAAGTTGCATGTCACAGTGCTCAATGCATTATGTTGTGTGTCAGTGCCCAATTAAATGATAAGCTGGGGGCATTATGTACTACCAATCATATTTACTTTTCAGCAGGTGCTTTTGACTACTTCATTGGCCAGCACCCTGTAGAGACCCCAGCGCCGGTAGATCGTCGCAAAGAGTTCAATTATTACCTCAGTGAGCTGGTTCAAGACATGCGAAAAAAATAAACATCTTTTGGAGTTTTTGATGCATTATAATACTCACCAAGCTACCAATACTTGGTAAAAGCTGGGAGCAAATAACACAATTGCACATCGACTGCAATACGAGTCGCTGATAATCGCAGATTACCAATTTCTGAGGCTCTGTATATTGCAGCATTTGGCATGTACACTTATGGCCCCAGTTTTTGGGCAGATTTAGTCCAAGTGGGATATATTTGAAGCATTTTATTCCTGCCTTTGTCGTGTGATACAGGGCCCTCCTGTATAATACGGGCCTAGCCTGTAGAATACAGGACTGTCCTGTATGCCGGTATGAATTTTAAACCGGAACCGCATACCGGGTTATTGTACAGGATTTGCGATACCGGATTACCTGAGTATCCTGTACAAAACAGGGGAGTCCTGTATTAAACAGGACTGTCCTGTTTTATACAGGATATTCCGGTAATCCGGTATCGCAAATCCTGTACAATAACCCGGTATGTGGTTCCGGTTTAAAATTCATACCGGATTTTTCAGTAGGGGTACGCCTGTTTCTTGTATAAAAGTGTTCGAGGAGGTTGCGCCTAGGCGGACTCGGAACGTGCGGTTGGTTAGGAAGTCGGTCAAACAGCTCAGCATCCTGCCACGGATACCTAGGTCCGCTAGGTCACGGAAGATACCGAACCTCCACTGGTACCGTAAGCCTTCTCCAGGTCGAAGAAGACCCCGATACAGTGCTGCTTGTGGATGAACGCTTCCCGGACTGTGTTCTCAAAGCGAACAAGGTGATCGGTTGTGGAACATGTCTTTTTAAACCCGCATTGGTGTATATCTAAATGTTGCCGGGACTGAAGTATGAAGGTTAGTCTGATGTTTAGAATGCTTTCGAATGATTTTGCTATACATCTGGTGAGTGCTATTGGCCTGTAACTGGTGGGACTAGTTGGTGGTTTGCCAAGTTTTAGAAAGGGTACTATGATTGCTTCCCTCCATGCTTGGGGGATTTCTCCACTCACCCATATTTTATTGAAAAATTTTAGGAGAGCCTCTATGGCAGTCTCAGAGAGGTGAGCAAGCATGGCATAATGTATATTGTCTGGGCCTGGTGCTGTCTTTTTACCGTATGTTAGTACTGCGTTTAGTTCCCGCATATTAATCAGCTGATTGTAGTCTTCATGTATGCATGTTCTGAAGGGAAGTTTGTTTTTATACTATTGTTTTGTGCTTTTGAAAGGAGTGTGTGTAGTTGGATGAGCTTGAAACTAGAAAAATGCTCACCCAATATGTTGGCCTGCTCTTCTAATGTTGTTTGTGTACCGGGCGTTGTTAGCATTGGAAATGTGAAAGGAGTAAAATTTCCAGTTAATTTCCGCACCTGCTTCCACATTTTTTTTATGTTATTGAGCTGTTTATCGAGGATATGTACAGTTGCCATGATGCCCTTTCTGCGTTGCGTCTGATGTATCGTGCTTTTGCTCTTGCCTTTTTAAAGTTTATGAGATTCTCATGTGTTGGATATCTCCGAAAATTGCCCCAGGCTTTGTTTTTTTTCTTTTTTGCATCTCCACATTCTTTTGTGTGCCAGTATTTGTGATTTTGTTTTACTATTAAAGAGGATTGAGGAATAGCTAAATGTGCGGCAGCTAAGATACAATTTGTGAACTTTTCATTGATCTCATTGATGTCAGTATTTTCTAAAACTATTTTCTCTAATGTGGCTTTTGCACTAAAAAGTTGCCAGTCAGCTAAATGTAGCTTCCAACACCGTAGTTCTGTGGGAACGACTGTTGGCGATGATGAGAGACTTATTACAACAGGGAGACGATCACTTCGATATAGATTGTCTAAAACACTCCAGTTAAAATCGTTAAATACAGACGGTGAACTAAAAGACAAATCTAAAACACTCATTTTCCCCGAGGTTGGGGAGCAGTATGTGGGTTTATTAGAGTTGAGTAAACAGACGTCATTGCATAAAATAAAATCCTCTACGAGATGGCCTCTAGCGTCAGTTTTGTCGCTTCCCCAAAAACATAAGTGTGCATTAAAATCTCCAACTACCAGGTATGGCTCTGGTAGCTGCTCTAAAAGATCCTCTAAGTCATGTAGTGTTAAATTAAAGTGCGGATCGATATATAGTGAGCACACTGTGATGGTTTTATGGGCAACCTGAGTGGCTGCGGCAGATCCGAGTCTTGTTTTTAGTTTAAGCTCTAGAGCCGGAGTACCGTTTTCCACTATGATGGCTACGCCTCCCGACAGCCGGCTCGCCTGTTCCCGATAGCGGCGGAAAACATTGTAATTCTTAAGGAAGTTATATTTTTGGGGACCTAAATTTGTTTCTTGTAGACATAAGGCGACAGGAGCTTGTGCTCCTAGTATGTCTTTTATGTCCCTGTAATTGTTTAAAAGTCCTCTACAGTTCCATTGTATTATGAAAGCCATCTTAATTTTGTGTTTCTATAGGGTGAAAAGGTAGATCAAGTTGTTGATGGCCCCGTGACTCGGGGCCTGTCTTTTTTTGATCGATCCAGAGAGCTCCGCCGACCGTCCGACATGGACGGCGCGGGGCTGCCCGGGGTCGTGTCCATCGCCTCTGCGGAGGCGCTGGACGACCGTGCAGAAGGCACGTTCACGTTCGAGTTTGACCTCGGCCTGTGGAAAGAGGTCTTGAGGAACGCCGACCCGGGGGTCTGCGCAGCCTGACTTGGAGTTGGCAGAGTAGCGTTAGCTGCTCTGCCTTGGGGCGCGGATGGCACCGCCACAGGCTCACTGCGTGTGACCTGGACGAGTGCCGAAGCCTGGTGTGGTGCGCCGCGCCCACGCACCACATCGGCGAAGTTTTGTTTTGTTGTGAAGGAGAATGAGTTCGTGAGTGCAAAACGCCTTCTCGCTTCTTTAAATGAAATGTTTTTCTTTGTCTTTATGGTGATTATCTTTTTTTCTTTTTTCCAGGACAGACACGTCCTAGAGTATGCTGCATGGTCTCCTTCACAGTTTGCGCAGTGCGGGGCTGCGTCACATTGATCAGAATGATCATTCGAGGCGCATTTCGCGCACGTTTTCCGGCCGCGGCAACTTTGGGAGCCGTGACCGAACCTTTGGCGGTTGAAACATCGGCGAGGGTTGGGAATGTATGGTCTTACGTTAACTTTCAGATATCCTACTTCGACTGTGTCGGGCAGTGTGCTGGTGTTGAACGTCAGGATCATATGTTTTGTGTCTATTTCCTTATTATCCTTCCGGATCTTGATTCTGTGAATATCTATCACGTCTTGGTCACTCAGACCTTCGAACGTCTCTTTTTCAGTGATGTGGACAAAGTCATTTTCGGATATAACGCCTCGGACGGTGTTCAGATATCGGTGAGACGTCACGGAGACAGGAATATCCCCAACAGATACAATGTTTACAAGTTTTGAGTGTTGGACGTTGTCACGCAGTTCGAGCAGTAAGTCACCGCTGGCCATTTTAGATACCTTGTAGCCAATGCCCAAGGCTTCTGTCAAACAATTTGACACTAGGAAGGTTTGGTTTGGTTTGGTTTATGGGGTTTAACGTCCCAAAGCGACTGAGGCTATGAGAGACGCCGTAGTGAAGGGCTCCGGAAATTTCGACCACCTGGGGTTCTTTAACGTGCACTGACATCGCACAGTACACGGGCCTCTAGAATTTCTCCTCCAAAGAAATTCCAGCCGCCGCGGCCGGGATCGAACCCGCGTCTTTCGGGACAGCAGCCGAGCACTATAGCCACTGAGCCACCGCGGCGGCGACACTAGGAAGGGGGACAGGATTCTAGCTTGCTTATCTTGTACTTCACTATGGATCACATGGCACTTAGGAAAACTGACTTTTCTTTTTTGACAAAACTCTTCTGCTTCGTTCCGCCCTCTCTTGAGAGAGCGATCTGGTTTGAAAAAAGGGGGAGCCATAAAAATTCTAGTTTTTCGGTCATGGTGCCAGCCACCCACCATGGAGCCCAACAAGGGGACGGGACAGGAACTTGCGAGCAAGTCCTGCCCACGCCAGCTGTACACCTTAACTATAACCTAATATGACTCAACTCAGGGTATGATTGAAACAGCGCAAGGCCGAAGGCCAAAAAAGAGAGCAGAGGAAAGGAGGAAAAGGACAACTCAGCGCTGTGTTGTCCTTTTCCTCCTTTCCTCTGCTCTCTTTTTTGACCTTCGGCCTTGAGCTGTTTCAATCATATCATGTACAACCAACTCGCCCATCAGCTCGTGCTTTCAAACTCAGGGTAGTTCGTCACACACGGTTAACCCTCGCCGCCAGGAAAAAGAGGAAAAAACGAAGAAAAGAGGAGGAGACAGGAGGGTTGTAAGAAAGAGATAGGAAAGCGAAAGATAGAGGGGAGGATAGGAAAAGGCGACTGCCGATTTCCCCCGCTCGGGTCAGGCCGGAGGTGCCGTCTACAGGAAGCTGGGGCCAAAGTGGCGTGTTGCCTCTGCCGAGGGGCCTTAAAGGTCCAAACGCTCGGCATCGGCTCAACCACCAGGATCCCCTTTTCCCCGGACACGGCGATGCCACGCACGGCTAAGCGCGGATGCTCGGGTCCGTGGTGACGCATTGTTCACTATCATCCCCCTGCGGCGATGTCCCTGCGGATGCTCGGGTTAACCCCGTGGTTTCGCCACTCACCAACGTCTGCATGCTGCAGACGCCCCCCTGTGGGGAGTCAGCCCAAATAAAGAGTTTCATTTCGAAGACATTCTCGCCGGTTTCCCCTTCGCCGAACTGCAGTAATCACTACGTGACAATATAAAGTAATTAGAACTACAATTGTAGCTTTAATTTCTTTATACAAATGAAATGCTATGCATCCTGATGAAAATTTTTGGGCGCGAACAAACAAAAGGCAGCGAAGAAACCACAGGACAAGCGCCTTATGCTATACATATGTTGATGCTATGTTGATGCAATGCATCAACAGAAAAATTTATTTTAAAACTTTTTTGATGAAAGAGGTTGATGAAAACATTATGACAAATTTTGTATTTTTTGTAAAACTCTTGTCCCACCCTCTGTTCATGCGCGTGTGATGCACTGACAGCGCGACTTTACAGACCATGTTTCGGTTTCTGGCCACATTACGAAGCGATCTCTTATCGCGAGCTGTCCGCAACGGCGCGTCTGGGAAAACGCATTCATTTACCCCGGCGGTCACAAAATTCCCCTTTTGGGAAGGCTTTTTCGTCCTTGCTCGTCGCTTCTCTGTAACCGTGTGGTAAGATTTGCAAACCACTGCACCGCTGCAGCATTTTTTTTTTTTTGGTTCTGTCGTTTTCTGCGGCGGGCGGCTAGTGCGAAGCCTTTTTCCATCGTTCTATCACGATTCGCGCTATCCATTTGAAGCGTTCAGGGCTTCATTTCAAGGTGAGCTTGCGGCATGTGAATAAACAAGGCCATAACTAAAGGAATAAACAAGCACATAACTAAGAGGAACTCAAGCACATTTGACTGTCAAATGTTGGCGCTCGTTGAAAAGCAACAACCTTCAAAAGACAGGGGCTCGAAAGTGCTCATTCTACAAAAATATCGGTTTTTTAATTCACGCCACAAAACAAAACAAAAAACGCTTGCGTGACGTCAATCAAGGTCACGCACACGTGAGTATGCCACCTGCCCCCGCATCCGGGGACGTTGGGGTGCCTATGAGCCGCCATTTTTGGGGCCAATGGGCGTCTATGGAGCTTTGCTACCAGGGTACATCTACCTTGGCTGGCGTAGCAAGGAGGACAGAGAGGAAAGACGGATAACCACGCCCTGGGGTTAGGCAGGTAGGTCGGGGTGAAAGAAGGAGGAAAGCAGTGCCGTGGCTTGCCGAAGCTCGGGCTGCTCGCTCGTCGCGGGGGCAAGGGAGACGGAGAGGCTAGCGCGGTGCTTAAACGAGGCGAAGAGGACCGCTGGACAAGGCGGTGGAGCGTTTCCCGCAAGAACAGCCGCAACACATGCATGCATGAGGCTTGAGAATGTCGCAGTGAGTCAGCTGTGGAATTGATGCCGCGTTGACGAGGCGCGAAGAGCAGGAGAGCACGACGGATGTTTGCGAAAAATATGCGCCATGGGATGCTCGCAAACTCGCCATGCAATCTCAAGCGGATATTCTCTCTCCCTGTGGGAAGGTCGAAACAGCGCTGATATCCGAGCTGAACGTGCAAGGCCGCACAGCTAGCTGTGGGCGAAGCGAAGTAGCCAAACTTGGGTGAAGGCGAAAATGAAGGCCAACTAGCTATGTATACGTCATGTTGGCTCGTCGCTGATGAGACAGATGAGCTGAGATGATTACACAGATGAGAATACCCCAAGAGGCACAAACTGCACGCCATTAGCAGCATGTATACCCGCTCCGCATTGCCACAGCGCTGTTCGAGCTTTTCTCGAACCATCGCGGAATAAAGCATCTTACTGTAGTAAGTATCTAAAAGCTCAGCTTTTGAATTTTACTCGGAATAAGAACACGTCTAAGTTGGCCTAGTGTCCCTTCCAGTTAAGAACCCAAATTTTAAGTTCGAAATTATGCCGATTCAAAACTGATCGCAGGTTTCCTTTTCTCTTGTGTCTGTAAGCGCAGAGGCACTGCGAATAATGTTGCCTCTTCCTTCTCCGGAAATCTTAAACGTAGTTTTTGAAGATGTCCCGGGCTGATTTTCTGAAACTTCTTGCGCATCCTCCAGGTTAAGCAAAAAAAAACTAAACTGCTCTAGGAAGGCGAAATGATATCAGTTATGTAGCAAAATTATGATCGCAGTCTAATGCAACCACTTCCACTTACTGGTTGTCCAAGGCGCCGCCTCATCGTCCACTTGATCTTCAAGAGGCTGACATCTTCGATGGTGTCGTTCTTGGCTAGGAGCTTGAAGAATGACTTCGCATCCATGGCATCTAAATGGAAGCCTTCGACGCTAAGCGTTTTCACCGTTGTGTTTGCCATTAGCGCCTCGAACACTAAGTTGGCCTTGCGGCGATGATAGCGATTGCGACACACCACGGTTAGCTCGGCTGGAGCCCATGGTTTGGCCAGAGTCTGCCTGAAGCTTCCGCCGTATTTTTGAACGGAAAACGAGGCGTCCACAATTAGCGTGGAGAGGCTGGCGTGGCTGATGAGAGCGCGCATAACCACTCCCGGAAAATCGATAGTGTGCACTGCAAGGGATTTCTGCAAAAAATAGAAATACTTAGAGGCAACAGTTTGCGGCAGTTGCAGTTAACTTGCGAAACAGGCAACGATGTTGGAGAGGAACTGTGATTTGCCCCTCCACGTAGTTAACTGACTCTATGAAAAAGTAAAATAGATTCGTACTTTGTACGTTTACCTATTTAAAGAGTGTGAAACAGTACTTTGAGATATGCAGAATCAAGCAACCGCTGCTCTAAATATTGTCTCCACCGAAGCACCACACATTTCAGGGTGTATGACGATCAACCCACGGCTACACTGCAGTAGCGCTAGCGTATTCGCAAATAATTTACTATCTGTCCTACACTGCAGTTGCAAAAACCTAGGAGGCAAAGCAGAACGCACTCGTTCATCAAAGAACGAAGATTGCAATAGCTGTCCACAGCGTAGTGTCTACTCACTTGGTTGTGTCGACGACCTCGTGCCGCGCTCTTCGGGATATCACTGTCCTGCACAGAGGCGCCCAGTAAAGCAGGGTCAAAACTTTACCTCAGAAATGGACACCGCCATCTGTCAGCAGCCAGTGGCAGGTGGCAATCTTCCCACCGGGCCGCGAACTTAGTATATTACCTATACGAACTTGGTACACAACTTCGGATACAGCGAACCTCAGTATGCCATTTCGGATATAACAACCTTTCGTATGTTAACCTCGGATACAACAAACTTTAGTGTTCACCTCGAATATAACGAACATCAGTAAGCCGCCTCTGATATAATGGACTTGCGTGTGCTCACCCCGGCATACAATGAACTTTGGCGTGTTATTCGGATATAACCAGCTTTCTTGCCTGGACCGAGGATGTAAGGAATTTATTTCGTTGACGTCGGTTATAACGAACCGGAATGTAATACCTCGAAAATAACGAGCTTTAGTGCGTCGCTCTCCGATATAATGAATGTTTTGCTGCTAATTCACTCGAACGATCGGCCGGGGATCGCCTAAGAGTTTCTTTTTTTTTATTGCAAGAGCTCAGCCATAGCCCGCACTCTACATAGAACAGTCCATTCGTCCGAGCCTCAATCGGGGGCATTGAAACATCTCACTGTGCCCGATTATGCGTAATATGTCCATTATTCACAACAGCGCACGAAACACGGACAAAAGGGGGCTAATCGACCACACAAGTGGTCCCCCTTTTGCCCGCGTTTCGTGCGCTGTTGTGAATAATGAATAAGTACCAACTCACCCAATTTCTTTCACTCGTAAATCCCTCACGCACCGAAGCGTCATCGACAGCAGCTGACTAAACAGCCTCAAAAGTCAGTTCTAAACATATGCTGCACAGACGCCGCCCAAGACACCGTGATATTCTTTAGGATGGCCACCCTAAAAAATACGAAGTCGTGTCACAAGCCACATACATGCGCTACACGCTGACATCAGCACACCCTCAAAAGTCAGTTCTAAACATATGCTGCACAGACGCCGCCCAAGACACCGTGATATTCTTTAGGATGGCCACCCTAAAAAATACGAAGTCGTGTCACAAGCCACATACATGCGCTACACGCTGACATCAGCACACCCTCAAAAGTCAGTTCTAAACATATGCTGCACAGACGCCGCCCAAGACACCGTGATATTCTTTAGGATGGCCACCCTAAAAAATACGAAGTCGTGTCACAAGCCACATACATGCGCTACACGGTGACATCAGCACACCCTCAAAAGTCAGTTCTAAACATATGCTGCACAGACGCCGCCCAAGACACCGTGATATTCTTTAGGATGGCCACCCTAAAAAATACGAAGTCGTGTCACAAGCCACATACATGCGCTACACGCTGACATCAGCACACCCTCAAAAGTCAGTTCTAAACATATGCTGCACAGACGCCGCCCAAGACACCGTGATATTCTTTAGGATGGCCACCCTAAAAAATACGAAGTCGTGTCACAAGCCACATACATGCGCTACACGCTGACATCAGCACACCCTCAAAAGTCAGTTCTAAACATATGCTGCACAGACGCCGCCCAAGACACCGTGATATTCTTTAGGATGGCCACCCTAAAAAATACGAAGTCGTGTCACAAGCCACATACATGCGCTACACGCTGACATCAGCACACCCTCAAAAGTCAGTTCTAAACATATGCTGCACAGACGCCGCCCAAGACACCGTGATATTCTTTAGGATGGCCACCCTAAAAAATACGAAGTCGTGTCACAAGCCACATACATGCGCTACACGCTGACATCAGCACACCCTCAAAAGTCAGTTCTAAACATATGCTGCACAGACGCCGCCCAAGACACCGTGATATTCTTTAGGATGGCCACCCTAAAAAATACGAAGTCGTGTCACAAGCCACATACATGCGCTACACGCTGACATCAGCACACCCTCAAAAGTCAGTTCTAAACATATGCTGCACAGACGCCGCCCAAGACACCGTGATATTCTTTAGGATGGCCACCCTAAAAAATACGAAGTCGTGTCACAAGCCACATACATGCGCTACACGCTGACATCAGCACACCCTCAAAAGTCAGTTCTAAACATATGCTGCACAGACGCCGCCCAAGACACCGTGATATTCTTTAGGATGGCCACCCTAAAAAATACGAAGTCGTGTCACAAGCCACATACATGCGCTACACGCTGACATCAGCACACCCTCAAAAGTCAGTTCTAAACATATGCTGCACAGACGCCGCCCAAGACACCGTGATATTCTTTAGGATGGCCACCCTAAAAAATACGAAGTCGTGTCACAAACCACATACATGCGCTACACGCTGACATCAGCACGCAGAACGTGGCGGAACTCCTGGTCATCACAGATCACGCCGGCTACCTGCCTATTTGAGGAGGTGCAACGTTTTTTGGCCAGAAAACATTTGTCCACTGACGCAAAGTAGTAGTCTACTTCGTTCTGCTCGTGTATAAATTACACAAACACGAAAGCCATCAAATACCTCCTTGCGCTGTGAAGCTTGTTACGAAGTATCGAAGTCGAAGCATTACAAAACATCTCCACGTACGTGGCTCCCCGATAACTACATCTTACTCCGGAAAAAAGTGTTGCCATGGCATTCATGGAAAAAAAAAGACCAGATATCCGCTCCTTCATGGTGAGAAGCTGCTACCCTACGTACGGACCCAACGATTCCTCGGCATTGTCATCGACCGAAACCTTCTGTACTCCGTGCGAATAAAGCAGCAGCATAACAAATCTTCCAGTTTATGACAGGAACACGTTGGGGCTGCCGTTGCCGCTCTAGGTTCTCCTTAATGAAGCATATGTTGGCGGTCTTTTGCGCTATAGTTTACCGATTTTGCAGAAAATGTCACCAACAAATATGAGTACGCTGGAGGCAGCGCGAAACACCTTCCTGCGGATCTCTATTGGCCTCTCCAACAGCTCCTCCACTTCGAGAACAGTTGCGGAAGCATAATGTTTACCGCTGGAAGTCATCGTCGCACAGGTAACGATTCTAGCCCATCTACGTCATGTACTTCTAGGGAATAAACATTTATTTCCTGCGCCGAGTCCATATAACCCCCAGCAATTGCGGCCTTGTTCGAGCTGTGCAGCTATTGCATCTTCCTGCGATAAGTCAGCTACGGAATCTACTGGTTCCAGCTTTTTCCCCTTGGACACTCTCACCTCTTGAAATAAAACAGTTCATACCAGGTTTCACTGCGAAGAGCGGCAAGCCGCAAGCTGCGCTGCTACAAGTTGCTCTGAACTACTTAGCTGAGCAGTATTCGCAAGACACCCACACATCTTCACTGACGGCTCAACTTGTCGCGACTCCTCATCATGAATATTTATGTGCCCTCATCAGGCCAAATGCTTTCATGGCGACTACATCGTCGGACTTCCTCCACCATAGCAGATCTGTACGGAATATAAGAAGCTGTCTCCTACATCCTGCGCCATAACCCAGGACGCTGGGTAATCTTCACGGACTAGCAAGGAGCGCCACAAACCTTGTGCAGCCTACTGAAGAGAACTAATCACCAGCCAATTTCTCGTGGCATTGGATACCTACACAACTTGGCTGTTGCTAAAGGCCACTGTATAATTTTTTCAATGGATTCCAGCTCACTGCGGCATCCTGGCCAAAGAGAGAGCAGACGAAGCAGTGCGCAAGGGTCCACAGCACAGTAACTACATGCGTGTCTGCGTCCCAACTCGCCAAACGATAGACCCAGGATGAAAAGAATCGGCTCTGGAACTCGCCAAGTAATCATTACCCCTTTCAACATCGCATCGACCCACTGCTCACATCAAGACTACCACTGGTGCTTCCGCGTCATCAAGAAGCAATTTTTAATCGCCTTTGTATCAAGATTGCGTTTACGATAGTCTACGATACCGTTTCAAGCAAGCAGACAGTATGTACGGTGACAACTGCGGCCCAGTTGAGACTGTCTTTCATATTATTTTCGAATGCCCAGCGTACACCAACCAACGTCCGCATTATGAACAACGCATGCAGTCCGTCACCCAAGTGCCACTCACTGTGGACTCTATAATATGTCCTTTAGGCTGTTGAAGACAGCAGCGACGTGCAATGACATTTTTATTTGTCTGTTTGGACGCTGTTGGTATTTTAGACAGAGCCTAAATTGCCCGAAAGCTTTATCACCCCGCTGTATACGCACAGAACCTGACTTCCGTCTCATCACGAAAAGCTATCATGCACTGAACTATTGCGTTGGAACTATATTAAATGAATATTTTTTCCGGTATTTTTTCTACTTTAAAAATGAATGTGTAGCGTGAGGAACTAGAGACCGCCAAAAACTGTTCTGCTAGCATATCTGCTTGTTCATCAATACTTGTTTGTGTTCCTGGGGCAGTGAGAAAAGTGTCTGTGAAGGCGGAGTAGCTACCATTCAGTTTACGCGTTTGCTCCACATATTTTTCGATGTGGTTGAACTGTTCATACAGTTTTGCCGTGAAGTTTTCTCTGAGCACCTACGGCTATTCCCGGCTGTGGCTCTTGCCTTTTTAAAACCCTATAAATTTCATATGTTGGGTACCTACAGAAAATGCCCCATGCTTTGCTTTGTTTTTTTTTTCGCTTCTTGACATTCTTGTGTATACCTAACTTCATGATTCTGTCGCACCTCTCCTGAGGATTCAATGAATTGACAGCCGTGTGGCAGTGATCATACAAGTCGTGAACATTTAATTCAGTTCCTCTACACCCCGATCATCTGAAAAAAAAATTTCTCCAGACTCGCTTTTTCTCGCAAAAGCGACCAGTCGCTAAATGCAACTTCCAACGGCGAGGTTTTGGTCGGGATAATTGATGGTGAGGATGAAAGGCTCACACTCACAGGCAAAAAATCACTTCCGTACGGGCAAATCTAGACTATCCCACTTAATATTGTTGAATACAGATGGCGAACTAAAAGATAAATCCAAGCAGCTTATTTTTCCAGTGCTTGGAGAGCAATAAGTCCGCTTTCCCGCATTACGTAGGCACACTTTATTCCAGAGAACACAATCTTCTAAAATACGACCTCTGGCGTCCATTTCTTCCCTACACCAAAAAGAGAAGTGTACATTAAATTCCCCTACTACAAGATACGGCTCTGGCAGCTGTTCGAAACGTGCTTCTATATCGTGTAGTGTTACGGATAGATGTGGCTGAAGATATACCGAGAGTAGTGTTATTGTTTTAAAATGAAGTAGGGCGATTGCCACGGCTTCATATTTCGTGTTAGGACCACAATAGCAGCCCCTCCAGACAGCCTAAGCGGCGGTTGCTCTGACACACCGAAAGACTTAATAATTCTTTAAAATATTTTTTGTAGAGGTCCCATGTTGCTCTCTTGCAGACATAGGGCGACCGTAGAAAGCAAGTTCAGAGTGCCTTTTATATCGCTGTATTTTGTTAAATCGACGACAATTCTAGTGGATTAAAAAGTCACGTTAAATTAGTAGGTGTAACTAAAAACACAGGTCGGTTGTTGGATTTTTTCTTTTTCGGTCAACAGAGCTACGCCTCCCCTGAAGCGGTGGCAGATTTGGCGTTGTGTCCATTGCCTCCGTAGAGGTGATAGAGGACCGCAGAGTAGGTACTGCTGAACGAGTTATAAGCCTGTCCCGACTGGGAGAAGCGTTGCGGGCTGTCGACCCAGGCGCCGGCGAGCCGGTTGTCATAGGTGGCTGGACAGCCTTTGCTGCATCTGCCGGGGGCGCGGATGGCCCTGCCACAGGCTAACTGCGTGTGGCCTGGGAAAGAACAGCAGGCCGGTGTGGTTCCCCGCCCCGTCGTACCACATCGGTGAATTTTGTTTGTTTCTGTGAGCAGGAGCTTTCCTCGCGTTTATGGATTATGGTTTATGGGGTTTTAACGTCCCAAAGCGACGCAGGCTACGAGGGACGCCGTAGTGAAAGGATCTGGAAATTTTGACCACCAGGGGTTCTTTAACGTGGACTGAGATCACAAGGTACACGGGCCTTTGCGGGTTTTGATGCGTTTGACGTCAGTCACGTTCTCGTCTTTAAAGCTCTCCAACATTTCTTCTCCTTTCAGTGTCAGGAAATCATGTTCTGAAGCTGCTGCGGAAAATATCTGCGCGGCAATAAAGTCCATCCCCACAGCCCTTTCTACACCACGTCCCTTCCATGACCCTGACAAACCGTCCTACTGAACATTGGCAGAGCGTGCTGTCCACACGACGCTCGGCTCATGTAGAACTCGTTGTCAGAGCCCTTACATAATAGGGCACTTTAAAACGAAAGGTGTTCGGTCGTTTGCAGCAGCCTATTAGTGAACGGCAACAGATTACAGAAAGAGTAATAAGCGCCACTGCAGGTGACCCGCCGCGGTGGCTCAGTGGTTAGGGCGCTCGGCTGCTGACCCGAAAGACGCGCGTTCGATTCCGGCCGCGGTGGCTGAATTTCGATGAAGGCGAAATTTAGAGGCTCGTGTGCTGTTCGATGTCAGTGCACGTTAAAAAACATCAGTTGGTCGAAATTTCCGGAGTCCTTCACTACGGCGTCCCCCATAGCCTATGTTGCTTCGGGACGTTAAACCCCAATATTACTGCAATATTACTGCAATAAACCAAACCTTACTTTCATGGCGACGTCCACTTCTACAATCTTCAGCAGCTTAAGAGTCTCCGTTTTCGACAGGCTCTCTGTCAAGGCATCCAGCGGTGCCCGCGATGTCAGGACGACAACGACTTTGTCCAGCGCCAGTTCGACGAGCTGCTGCGTCAGCAGGTGCTGGATGGCAGCGAAGGCATTCGACGTGGCCTCGGCGCTCAGCTCGCATCCACAAAGGCGCAGGCTGGTCAGCGACGTGGCCGACTTCAGGGCATCGGACAGAAGTAGCACAAAGCGTCGGTTTTCACGTGATGAAAGTAGAAACTGCAAATCGAAAAAAAAACGTTAATTGTCGGGGCAACTTGCAAACCTCGGAGAGAAACTACAGAGAGAGGGCAAGAAAATGACAGACTCAATACCTTCAGAACGGTTTAGCAGTTGTATGAACCTGCGCGGACACTCAGGTGCAAAAGTGAGCAGGGCAGTACACAATAGTCTTTGAGCTTAATTTTGACTAGTATTAGAGCTGCTTTATCGAAGATCCTTGATATTATTCACGTAGTATATGGAATTACAAAGCAGTTTGCATTTCCCAAACAGGCGCGGGAAATTTCTTGCCTATATCAATCCTGCCAACTAGTTCAGCACTGTACGGGCTCGTGCCCACCCACGGCGCTTAAATAAAACCTGCGGGCTTCAGATGCCTCACAACAATGTACAGGCGCGGGCAAAAGTAAACGGAGCACGCAACTCTCTTAGAATATTTTTTACGCGTTACCTAATTGAAATTTCCAGCAGTGGTACGCGCATGCTGGTAGCGCAGGTTGGTCGGCTTTCTTTTAGACAAAGAACGCTTCTTCATTACCAATGGAGAAAGCGGGATTGCACTTCGAACGCAATAACGTGCTCTGTTTACTTATGGCCGCGCCTGTACATATATATTGTTACGGAGAAGCGGGAGTGGCGCTGGACGGAGCGCTCGCACTAGGCCTGCATGCATTAAAAATCGTATTTCATCTGTTTCATCTGTCATCATGAAGTTCTTTTCCTTGGCTTGCTGTCTGGTAACAATATAATATGCCGCAGGTGGGAGCCGAACCGTACGCATATGGTTTTTTCTTCTTCTGCACTTCTAATAAATTATCTTTAATCGAAAAAATATTCACTGATCATCTCTGTGAAGTTCGCTGAACTTTCCGATGTGTCATCCAGCGCCCAGCACAGTTACAGAATTCATCTTGCCGCGAACGCACCCCGGAGACGCGGTGGCTGCTCTATTGTTGCTGGTGGTGGTGGTGAAAAAGTTTATTATTCAAAGAGAGCTGGAGGGTTATAAAACCCTGCTGCATGGTCGGTATCCTTAGTCCGGGACACCGCACGACGAGGCCCCGTCTCGCGCCCGCTTTACTAGAGCCCTTTGGGACTCCAGCGTGGAGCAGTTGAGGAGGGCAGTCTCCCATGCCTCTCGGGTGGGGGTGGGGGAAGGGGAAGGTGAGGATTCTGAGTACATGCCCACACCATGTGAAAGATATCGCAGATCTCTCCACAGTGCGGGCAGCGCCCATCTGTGTTCTGATCGAAGTGTTTTGCTATGGCAGGACAGAGAAGGGTTCCTGTCTGCAGGCGCCGCAGAGTTCGCTCCTCCGCCTTACTCAGCCCCTTGGCAGGTGCCGGGTAGAGCTGGCGGCACCGTCGCCAGTACGCTCGTTCTGTCTCCGTCTTGCCTCCCCACCACAGATACTTTCTAGCGCGCAGCTTTCTACAGTGCAGTGTTTCAATGCCTGCAGTCGTCGTGTTTGTGGCCAGTGGATATTTTTTTAACCTTCTCGCGTCCCTGCGGATTACTGTGAGGACGCAGGTGTACGGTGGACGATCGGTGTGCGATGCGGCGCCGATGGGTCTATGAGCGTCTGATACTGAGAAGAGGCCCATAGCTAGGCTGTAGTTGCCAATGGACGCTGGACCCCTCAGCGACAGCTTTTCTTGTTTTTAAGGAACCTTCAGTGATTGTTCCCGTGGCACACGTGTGTCCCGTATGCACGTGCGCGGAGAGGGAAACGAAGAGGAAGGCAAAGGTTCGGAACGCAGCGAGTTCAGTGCTGTTTGTAGGCGCGCTCGGAACCTTTCCTTTCCCAAGTAATTTATTAGCTAACATCCTTTCCCCAGTCTTTGATTGGATGACGGAAACTTTATTGTCCTTTCCCTAAGCATCGATTGGTGAGAAGTGTTGCCTGTTTTATTTTTGGTCGTTGTCCCCTCCAAGGGCAGAGACAGAAGGCTTAAAACGGAACCCTCTCGGTTGAGTGGGGGCTGATTTTGTGTAATCAACGGTTATGTTGTAAATACTTTTCTCCTTGCTTGTTTCTTCTCGTTTATTCATGTGTTAATAAATAGTTAACCTTCTTGTCCCGCCGTCGAGTAATGCGATTGTTTGCGAGTCCGAACCATGAATCCATCAAGAAATCCGATTTCATCATCTTCAAATGTTTCCTCACACCTCCACTTGAAGGGAAACTCGACTATCTCCATTGATCAACCTCCTCTTTATTTTCCGCCCTGGGCAAGTTCCTTCACTCTCTTCCTTCTAACTCCCATCTCCTCTTTGGTGGCGACTTTAATGCCCCTCACACACTCTGGGGCTACCCTCAAACCCTCAAACCCGGCCGCCTCCTCCACTGTCTGGCCCAGGAACGCCACCTCACCCTTCTCAATACTCCTGGCTCCCCTACTCGAGCGGGCACTGCCTCACAGCGCCCCACGACACCCGATCTCACTTTCTCTCGGGGTTCACTTTCATTTCACTGGCAAGTGACAGCCGAAACTCTTCTCAGTGACCACTATCTTGTCCACATTTCCACCTCTCTCTCCCACATCCCTCGATGTCATCCGGTCACTCATACTGACTGGAATGCCTTCCGCGCTAATCTCGCCTCTGACTCCTTTCAATCCTACGACGACTGGACGTCGCGCATCACTGCAGCGCTCACGCCAGTAGCCGTCGTGTTCGCTCTTGTCACCCAGTCCCAGACCCAGATCCTCACCTACTCCGTTTATGGCGTCGCCGTAAACGTCTTCAACGCTCCTTCCGCTGCCAACCCCACAATGCCCAACTTTCTTCCCGGATCACTGCTCTGCGGGCCGAGATCGTCGCCCACTGCGCCTCACTCGAGCACTCTCGTTGGAGTGCTCTTTGTGACCGTCTTGACTCTGCATTGCACTCGCGATCCCCATGGTCTCTCTTCAAATCCCTCCTTGGCACTAAACCTGCCCTTGCTCCCACTCTAGCTAAAGCCCTCACTCAAGGAACTCCCTCCGATGTTTTCGATCAGCTCGCCTCTCTCTATCTCCCGCCCCCTCTGGCACCCTCCTACCCGGTGTACTGCGGTGGACCTAACCCCGATCTGGACCAATCCTTCACTCTCCGGGAGCTCGAATCGGCTCTGGCTGCTAATGCTACACGCTCGGCTCCCGGTGAGGATGCCATTACATACACCACACTTCGCAACCTTCCTGACTGCGCCAAAGAATTCCTCCTTAAAACCTACAATGATGCATGGGACAGCGGCTGCCTGCCCAGCTCCTGGACCTCCTCCCTCATTTCTATGATTCCAAAGCCGGGCAAGCCTCCCTCTCTCTCTAACCTCCGCCCAATCTCCCTGACATCATGTGTTGGTAAGACCCTTGAGCGAATGGCCCTGACTCGCCTCTCTAATTTTCTCGAGACGAGGGAGTTCTTTCCTCATTCTCTCATCGGCTTCCGACGCCACGTCTGTGCACAGGACATGTTTCTGGTTCTCCAGCACACGTTTCTGTCACCTACCCCCACTCAAATTCACGCACTTGTGACCGTCGATGTTCGCAAGGCCTTCGACGGTGTTTGCCATGACCACATCCTTTCCCAACTCGCCTCCCTAGACTGTGGCTCCCGCATGTACTGTTATATCCGCTCATTCCTCTCTAAACGTGTCGCTCGCTTTCGAGTCGACACCTATCTGTCCGACCCCCATAACCTCACCCGAGGCACTCCTCAAGGTGCTGTTCTCTCTCCTACCCTTTTCAATCTTGCTATGGCCCCTCTCGCCTCCCAGCTAGCTGAAATTCCCGACCTGCATCATATATTTTACGCCGATGACATCACTCTCTGGTGTTCGTCTGGCTCTCCCGGTCACGTACAGGACACCCTGCAACGTGGCCTAGATCTCATCGACTCCTTTCTCACCACTGCTGGCCTCTCTCCTGCTCCTGAAAAATCCGAGCTCCTTCTCCTCAACCATTCCTCATACCAGCGCTCACACAACCAATTCGTCTCTCTCTACCTTTCTGGCTCTCCCATTCCTGTCGTCAAGCAGTGCAAAGTTCTTGGCTTTCCTTTGCATGCAGCCAAGAACGTGCAAGCCCTCCACCGTGCTGTCACCACCTGCCACTCCGTAACTCACCTCCTGCGGCGCGTGGTCACTCGGCGCTCAGGTCTCCACGAGGCTCATGCGTGCCGAGTTGCCCACGCGCTGGCCCTCAACAAGGTCTTATACTTTGCACCCTACGTTTCCTTCAATCAGACTCAACTTAACGCTCTTGAGACTGCCCTTGTGGGCCTCTACAAGGCAGCTCTCAACCTCCCTATCACTACCTCTACTGCAAAGATCTTTGCAACAGGCCTCTTTCATCCTCTCCGTTCTCTGCTCTCTCTCCATCATGACTCGCAGATTGCCCGGCTTTCCCTTACCCGTCAGGGTCAGTGGTTACTGACTCAAGCGGGTATCTCGCCCCTTCCCTGCGCCCCGATTACCTCTCCTATTCCCACCCCGGCTCCCAATCTTCGCATCCTCCCCCTTCCGTCCAACATGTCCCCCGTTCTCCACGCCGGCCGTCGTCATGCGGCCGCACAGCACCATTCCCCTCTCTTTGATACCCAGGGTGTAGCTTACACGGATGCCTCCTTCGTGGCTCCTCGAGGTTCCTGCGGCTACGCCCTGTACCACCCCCACCTCCCCGCTCCTGAAACTCACACCAGCGGGCCGTTTCTACGCCCTCCAGATGCATTGTCCCTCGAGGTCCTCGCCATTGCGCATGCACTCCAGTCATTTGCCCTCCTTCCCTCTCTTCAAGAGTACACAGTCTATTCAGACTCACAAGCCGCTATACACCACATACAGAAACGCACCCTAACCCCTTCTCTTCAACAGGAGGTCGAACGAGCTGTCTCCGCATTGCAGCCTTCCATCGTTTTCCTCCGCTGGGTCCCTGGGCATTCAGGGATTGACGGCAATGAGCTGGCTCATCAGCTCGCCCGTGACACACTTTTCCGGGCACCGTTGATCCCCTGGCCCAAGCCCTCGGAGGACGGTGGGAGACTCACCCTTCGCCGCACCATAAAAGAGGTCTACCTCGAGCTCCGCCTCGACAAACGCCTTTACCCTCCCCCTCATCCATCACTCACAGTGCCGGAGGCTCGCCTTCTTCGGCACGTTCAAATGAATGCAATCATCACCCCGTCTCGCCTCTTTCTCTATCGCTATCGATCGGACCCTTCCTGTCCCAACTGCCCCTGTATCTATGCGGACCTTGCCCATTGCCTCTTCTATTGCCCGGCTGCTCAGCAGTCGGGTTCCTACCCCCCACCTTCTTTATCCATCACCACCTGGCTCGACTGGCTTGGCGCTGAAGGGGAGGAAGAACAGCGACTTCTGGTCGCCCAGGCGGTCGACATGCTCGGCCTGTAAATTTTGGCCGAATAAACGTCTTCTACTACTACTACTACACAACATATTAATAAAAAGGAGCTCCCCTATGCTCGTTCGTTTCTGTGGCTGTTGGCTTCTCTCATATGTTTAACGAGACCCTCATTTCTCTCCCCCTGTCTGCTTAATTGCTTAATGAGGACCTTGGTTCTGGCAGCCTTGATGCCATAGGAAGCATACGAGGGTTCTCATATAGCTTCCACTCTCGCCGTTCGATGCCGTCACGTCACACCAGCGGTAATACAGGACGCATTCCGCCCGCTGCTGATGAACGTGGGTGGCGCTGGTGAACACTCTTGGTTACGTCACATGTAAACAAATTCCCCCGAAAGCAAAATATGTGACAGCCGTCGCCGTAGTTCAGTTGGCAGAGCACCGGATGCGTAACTCGGTGGCCGCGGGTCCGGTTCCCACAGGCGATATATCGTTGTTTTTCTTCTGATTTTCTAATCATTTATCTCTAAGCAGTAAAATATTCACTAATAATCTCTATAGCCGAACACCGCAAATTTAAAAAAAAGGAGCTCCCACATGCTCCTTGGTTATTGTGGATGTTCCACAACATTGCGATTATCTTCGTTTATTGCCAACAGTTTCGGACGGAGGACCGTCCTTCATCAGGGTGTACAGACGAATGAAGACAGGTTCGCATATTCAAGGCACCGTACGCAAAGGGAGAGGTGAAATCACTCTCTCCCATTAGAGGGAGGGGAACCAAAGCCAGTGTAAGACGCGAGAGTGTTCCAGTCCATTTAGAGGAAAGAGGAGGAGCGTGTTACGAAGGCCAGGGGGTAAAAAATAAGAACAAACAAACACAAAACACGAATAGGAAAACAGCGGCAGCAGCGGAAGTAACAGAGCTATAGCGATAGATGGGGAGGGAACGAGTTGCTTCTCAGGAGCCGCCAGCCAGAAATATTGTCCCGAGTAGCTTCCTTCGGTGTGGGTGGCAGACCCGGGAGAAATAATAAAAACGATATCCTAACAGGGAAAGTACAAAGCAAAACAAAAAGACAGTGCGCGCATGCAGATGTACACTACATCGCAGAACGGACCACTCCCCAGCGGTGCAGGTTTTCAGGACCGTTGTAACGTGAGTTACGAGTTAGACCAAAACATTTTGAGCTCCTCAAGACGATCCAGTGATCGGCAAGGCGGAAGCGCTGCGCCGCGGACGAGGGAGGCAGGGCGGCCGGCCAGACGCCGTGCGGCAGCCCGATCCCGCAGCCGAGTGCCGCGGCGGCTATTCCTCAGTAGCCATTTCCTTCGTGCGTCCCGTCGCGAAGGCATACGCAGTACAAAGTGGCCCTTCAGAAGAAGGGGCCAAAAGGAGGGGGGAGGGGGGGGGGATCTAAAGTATAGATACTGTAGCGAGATTTCCGGGGAAACAGCCTAAGAACAGCTAGCCAAAATGGCGGTCCGAGCTCCGGGGCATCAACCCAACGATCTCGCGCCTTGCGCTGGCGGTGTGGCTGCCGCCGCTGCCCAACTTCCTCTTTACAATCGCCCCCGGCTGAAAGCGAAGCCATCCTGGCGAGTCAGGGAGACAAGAGTGCACACGAGTCATAGTACGGCTTCAGGCGTGACACATGAACAGTTTCGCGGCTACGTCGGCGTTGATCTGTGGCGGGTGTCACGGGGAGAAGTTTGGAGCAGAGGCCGGGTGTGGTAGACGGCACGCGAAGCCACACGAGAGAGCCGGGTAGAGAACTGTCAGCAGTGTGGGTGGTGTCGAAGAGGAATTTTTGACGCCCCTGCTCGCCGGACGTTAACGACCGAGCGAGCTGACGGCACTCCTCGGCATGCTTGGAAGCCTCCGAAATGGTGGTGCACTCAGACTGGTCAGGCCGGTAGGAAGTACAGTATCGAGCGGTGAGGAAGGTTCTCGTCCGTAGAGAAGAAAAAACGGCGAGAAGCCGGTGGTGGTCTGCGTGGCGGTGTTGTATGCGTAGGTGATGAACGGCAGGATCTTGTCCCAGTCGGAATGGTCGGAGGACACTTACATCGACAGCATATCGCCCAAGGTGCGGTTAAACCGTTCCGTCAAATCATTAGTCTGAGGATGGTAGGCCGTGGCGGTGTGGTGAGTGATCTTACACTTTTTTTTATTTATTTGGAGATACTGTCAATCCTTTTAGAGATTTTTACAGGAGTGGATTAAGTGCCCGTATACATTTGCTCATAGAACCATACACACGTTTGTACACAAGAGTACGCGAAGACACTACAACAAAAAAGAGGCAAGCACATAAAAAAAAACACTTAGGATACCGTCATTCATGCACTGACGTTATCACAGATTTACATTTATACATAAAAAGCAAAAGGAAGACACATAAGTGATGACATTACATCCGCGTTGTTGACAGTACAGAAATGCTAGCAAGTTCAACAAATTTGTCAATTGAAGACTACGAGACCACACTCTGATCTAAAGAATTCCACTCACGCACAGCTCGCGGGAAAAACGAAAAACTGTAGGTATTGGCACAAAAATATTCTTGGAGTGTGAATTGATGCTTATGACGGGTTTCTCTGCAAGTATTGAAAGAAATGTAGGTATCAGGATTTACGTTACTCATGTTAAGCAAGATAAGGTACAAAAATTTCAGACGTTGTAGTAGCGCACGGCTGGTTAGTGTATGAAGCCCAATCTCGGTCAGCATCTGCGTGGGTGAGTCGGCGCGCAGGTATCTGTTGCAGATAAAACGTGCGGCCTTCCACTGGACAGCTTCGAGCGTAGATATTTGATTTTGGGCAAACGAAAACCATGCCACGTTCGCATATTCCAAGATCGGGAGAATACACATCACATAAGCCAAAAGTTTGGCTTCCCTCGTAGAATACCGCAGGGCCCGTTTTAGATACATTAACTTCCGCATCGCTTTGTTTGCCACATAGTCTACATGAGCTGACCAACCAATATCTGATGAGACCACGACGCCCAAGTACTTATACTCAGTGACTGTTTTGAGGATCGTACTGTTACATCCGCACGGAAAACAAAGCTTAGATTTCTTTTTTGTTATAGGCATTGACACTGTTTTGCTAAGGTTTATGGCCATTTGCCAGTCCGTGCACCATTGGGCTATCAAACCAAAATCCTTGTTAAAAACAATTTGGTCTTGCCGGTTCAGAACTTCTCTATGCAGGATGCAGTCATCTGCGAATAGTCTTATCTTGGAATCCACCTGACTAGCTATGTCGTTTACAAACAAGAGGAACAGGATAGGCGCTAAAACGGAGCCTTGTGGTACACCCGAGAGGACTGGCATTGTTCGGGAAGTATGGGCGCCGAATTTGAACAAACTGGCGGCGGTCAGATAAGTAGCAGCGAATCCATTTCACAACTGGCCCATCCCCTAGAATATATTTGAGGTTAAGAAGCAATTTTGCATGGCAGACACGGTCAAAGGCTTTTGAAAAGTCCAGGTAAATTACGTCTATTTGTGTTTGGTCATTAATTGCTTTAGCGAAATCATGTAGAATCTCAACAAGTTGGGTGACAGTAGACAGACCACTTCTGAAGCCATGCTGGTGAGGGTGAAGAATGTTATTTTCTTCGACAAACTGCGTAATAAATTTTAAAATGATATGTTCTAAAATTTTGCAGCAAGTACACGTCCGAGAAATGGGCCTATAATTTGATTGGCAAGAAATATCTCCGGACTTGAAGATAGGCACTATTTTTGCAATTTTCCAATCCGCTGGGAGGCATTGTTCACTGATGGATATATTGTAAATTAGACATAAATATTTGCTTATAGGCTCCGCATAACGTTTAAGAAAGCAATTAGGGATACCGTCTGGGCCACTGCACTTTTTGTCATCTAAATTTAACAGCAGCGAGAACAGTCCTGCTTCATTTATGACTGGTGCACCTAATGCATCATTTTGCTGCAATGTTTCTGGCCTGTAATCTTGCATCGTGCCATTATCAGGAGTAAATACGGAATGGAAGAAGACATTGAACGCTTCAGCTTGCTTCCTTCCTTCCGTCGGTGACAACGGTTCTCGGGGGTTATCTTTGTGGCTAATATAACGCCAGAATTTCTGGGGCGAATCTTTGATAAAATTGTTCAGCGTTGTACTGCAAAAGCGTTGTTTGGCTGCTGCTGTTTGTTCCTTTATTTGTATGTTTAATGAATTCACTTTCTTGTGGTAGTCTGGAACTGGGCGTAATTTATTAGATTGCCCTAACCTTTTAATTCTGTGTTTTAAATGGATCACTTCACGTGTAATCCAAGGATTGTGTTTATTTATAGTCTTTTTTACCTGCGGTACAAATTGCCTCAAACAGTGCATTACATGGGCTTTGAACTGCAACCAGATTTCATCTATGCTAGCAGAGCCTTCTGTAAAGAGTTCATAGAAATCGTAGTACTCGTGGGCAAGGTAAGTCATTATGGCATCATTATCTGCTTTGTTAAATGCGTACACGCGCTTCCTAGTGCTGGGTTGGCGAATTTGATTTGTAATTGAAAGCGTGCACAGAACCATATCATGGTAAGATAAACCTTCAAGTATATCGACATTAATCCTTCCTTTTAAGAAGTAGTCACTGACGAAAATAAGATCTAATATAGAACTTGAAGTGCCCTGCACACGAGTAGGCTTGGAAACTATTTGGGTCAGGTTGAAGATAAACAGAAAACTGAGCAAGATGTTGTTCGTAACGTTTTATGGGCTCAAAGAGGTCCAGTTCACGTCCGGCAAGTTAGTCTCCTGCCATTATTGTGGCACTTCCCACCATATGCGTGCGCATATAGTCTAGAAGCTGTTCAAGATAAGATACCTCAGCCTAGGGGGGTCTGTACACTGCACCGACACAGACATGGCTCCGTCCTGCCTGGATCTTACACCAGACCGCTTCCACACCTGGGACATCTGGCATTACTGAGTAGCTTATGCCTTGTTTCAGGAGCAAAGCAACACCGCCGCCTCTAGATGCTCTATCCTTTCGCACGATGGTATAGCCTGGGGGAACCAGTTCGTGGTTTTCAATGTCAGCGTGCAGCCATGTCTCAGTCAGGCAGATATCAGGCGCGTGGGCGATAAGGACGGCCTCTAACTGTTCAATTTTGTTCACAAGGCTGCGCGCGTTAACATTGAGAACAGTTACGGCCGACGGCGGTTTCGAATCCGCTTGGCTGGTCCCTCGTCCAATTCTTCGTTCTTTGCAGCTTCCACTATGTCATTGGTTTGTTCGTCCCAGATGTACAAGCGGTTATTTATTTTGACTTTGTCATAAGAAATACTTTCTCTTTCCGGTCCCTATGAACTTTCGTTCTTTCCCATAGTTTCTTTCTGATGTCCCTTACTGTTCGCGAAAAGTCCTCACTCACTGAGTATTCTGAGCCTTTTAGCTTCTTACAATTGCTAAGTATGTTGGCTTTATCGCGATAGTCGAGTAACTTCATAATGACAGGTCTGGGCTTGGGATTATCAGTCTCTTGCTTTCGGCCGTGGCGGTGAATTCTTTCGAAATCAGCCGTTTTTATTCCTAACTTATCTTCAAAGATTGTTTTCTCGACAGCATTCCACAGATCTTGATGAGTTTCATTTTCGTGTTCTGTAATACCATACACGATAAGGTTAGATCTGCGGCTTCTGTTTTCTAATTCGTCGACTTTTTTAGTCAAGGACAGAACCAGTTGTTCGAGGTTGTCAACTCTATCTACGCATTCTGATGAGTGTTTTTCTATTATTCCTATTTTTCTAGCTTTTTGTCTATCGCGCCTAGCTTTTGATTGGTGATCGCTTTTTCATTCTTTATCTCTTGGATGTCTTTCGCAATTGCTTTAAGTTGCTCGATGAGTGTTGTATCGTCGGGCCCAGGATTAGTCTCGACATCCCCTGCTAGCACCAGCAGAAATCGCAAAGAAACTAACAGATCACAAAACCAGTCAAGCAAAAGGTGTGGGCACGGCAGCACAAGAAGGCAGACATTGTTGCTGCGAAATGATTTGCCAAAGCGCTTTCTCACCTGGGTTGCAAACAATAACAGGTTTGAGCGAAGCATCTTGGCATTGCTGCCGCACCCACTGAAGGTTCCGACGCAGAAACAGTTCCTTAAGTAGCCATCTCGTGACGTCACGGTCAATCCCACAGATAGCGTTGCACTCTTCGGGGGGGGGGGGGGGGGGGGGGGGGGCGTAGCCGTCGGTTCCATCTGGTATTTGATGAAAGTCCCAGTCATAACCCGGGATCACAGGCAGCCGGAACAATTCCGTCGTAGAATTTCTTGTAGAAGTCGTCGAAGAAGGTCCGGAAAAAGCCAGCAGCAAACCAAGCGAAACCTGGGTTGCAAACAAGAACGGGTTTGAGCGAAGCATCTTGGCATTGCTGCCGCACCCACTGAAGGTTCCGACGCAGAAACAGTTCCTTAAGTAGCCATCTCGTGACGTCACGGTCGATCCCACAGATAGCGTTGCCCTCTTCGGGGGGGCGTAGCCGTTGGTTCCATCTGGTATTTGATGAAAGTCCCAGTCATAACCCGGGATCACAGGCAGCCGGAACAATTCCGTCGTAGAATTTCTTCCAGAAGTCGTCGAAGAAGGTCCGGAAAAAGCCAGCAGCAAACGAAGCGAAACCTGGGTTGCAAACAAGAACGGGTTTGAGCGAAGCATCTTGGCATTGCTGCCGCACCCACTCCAGAAGGGACTCCACGACCTCGGACAGAAAGACGCGTCCATGGTCACTCAGCAGTTCGCGGGGCGCTCCATGGCGAAGAAAGAAGTGATGCAGGATTAAAGAGGCAACGTGGGGTGCCGTAGCAGCAGGAAGAGCCGCGGTTTCGGCGTAACGCGTGAGGTGGTCCACGGCTACAATAACCCAGCGGTTGCCAGCAGCAGTATAAGGAAGCGGGCCGTAGAGGTCAATCCCTACTCGGTCAAAAGGACGGGAAGGGCAAGTGAGAGGCTGCATCAGGCCGACTGAATGATGAGGAGCGAGCTTCCGACGTTGACAGTCAGGGCACGA
Organism: Amblyomma mixtum; assembly: GCF_055824585.1. Lineage (NCBI taxonomy): Eukaryota > Metazoa > Arthropoda > Arachnida > Ixodida > Ixodidae > Amblyomma > Amblyomma mixtum. Next base: position 140,903,001 of record NC_143012.1, on the reverse strand, counting down.
GCGGACGTACTTGCGGACGTAGGCGAACATACCGCGCCAATAATAGCGGAGACGGAGTCGCGTGTATGTTTTAAAGGCACCGGCATAAGCAGACTGCGGGTCATTGTGAAACAGGGCGCAGAATGTTGACCGTAAATGGGCAGGGACGACAAGCAACCACTTCCGGCCGGTAGAGACGTAGTTGCGGCGGTACAGGAGACCAGCACAAATGGCGAAGTGAGCAGCCTGGCGGCGTAGGGCACGAGCCACAGGTGCCGCCGAGGAATTGGCGAGAAAACGTAGAAGCGCAGACATCCAGGGGACCTTTTGTTGCTCGCTGTCCATGGTATCTGTTGGAATCGACAGCGAAGCGCAACCGGCTGGCGTGTGGCAGCCAGCGTCAGGCGGCAGTGGAGAGCGGGACAAAGCGTCGGCGTCGTTGTGTTTTCGGCCGGAGCGATAGACGACACGGATATCGTACTCCTGTAGACGTAGGGCCCAGCGAGCGAGGCGGCCTGTAGGGTCTTTTAAGGAGGCCAGCCAACACAGGGAATGATGGTCCGTGACAATGTCGAAAGGGCGGCCGTAAACGTAAGGGCGAAACTTTCCGATCGCCCAAACAATAACCAAGCATTCTTTCTCATCTTGAATTAGAAATGTTATAGCACAAACAAAGACACGGACAAGAGAGACGAAACACACACACAAGCGCTAACTGTCAACTGAATTTATTCGTCGAAAGCCACACGTTTTATATCCAGAAGGATCGTGAGAGAAAATGACAAAAAAGCAAAAACTTGTCCGCGTCTTTGTTTGCGCTATCACATTTTTAATTCGATGAACTACCAACTCGCCCAACAGGAAGTTTTACTGGAGTTTCTTTCTCAGTGACTGAGTAGTTGGATTCCGGCTTTGTCAGTGCACGGCTCGCGTAAGCAACGACATGCTCGGGAAATCCGGGTTTACGTTGCGCAAGGACAGCACCGAGGCCAACGCCGCTGGCATCGCTGTGGATTTCGGTGGGAGCAGTAGGGTCGAAGTGGCGCAAAATGGGAGGCGCTGTGAGCGGCCGTCGTAAGGTGATGAAGGCGTCGTCGCAGTCAGGTGACCAACCGGACAGGTCGTTGGCGCCCCGCAGAAGGTTCGTAAGTGGCGCGGTGATAGAGCCAAAATTTCGGACGGAACGTCGGAAGTAAGAACATAGGCCGAGAAAGGTGCGAAGTTCCTTCAGAGTCGACGGCTTGGGGAACTCAGCGACGGCACGAAGTTTGGCTGGGTCAGGAAGCACGCCGTCCTTAGAGACGACGTGACCTAAAATTGTCAGTTGGCGGGCGCCAAAGCGACACTTTTTGAGATTCAGTTGGAGCCCCGCGGAAGTTAAACATGTCAACACGTGCTCCAAGCGGTGAAGGTGCGTCTCAAAATCAGGCGCGAAGACGGCAATGTCGTCTAAGTAGCACAGGCATGTTGTTCACTTGAGGCCGCGTAAAATGGAGTCCATCATACGCTCGAAAATCGCTGGGGCGTTGCAGAGGCCGAAAGGCATGACGATAAATTCGTAGAGGCCATCTGGTGTAACAAAAGCCGTCTTGGCACGATCAGCCTACGCCACAGGGACCTGCCAATAGCCCGATTGCAGGTCTAAAGATGAAAAGAATTCCGCGCCCTGGAGGCAGTCAAGGGCGTCATCGATTCGCGGCAGCGGGTAAACGTCTTTACGGGTGATCTTATTAAGGCGCCGATAATCGACGGAAAATCGTATTGTGCCATCTTTTTTTTTTTTTTACCAGAACGATAGGAGAGGCCCACGGACTACTGGATGGTTGAATTACGCCTCGCTGAAGCATGTCGTCCACCTGAGTGTTGATAATCTGGCGTTCGGCTGTCGAAACGCGGTACGGGCGCTGACAAAGCGGCAAGTGGGCTCCGGTGTCGACGTCGTGGGTGACGGTAGACGTGCGACCGAGTCGATTTTGAGCGACGTCGAAAGAAGAACGAAACTGATTCAGTAGGTTGAGAAGTCGGGCGCGTTGCGGTGCGGCAAGTCTGGCGTCGATGGAATCAGCAAAGGCGTCGTCTGTGGCCAAAGCGGGAGATGCGGACAAAGTAAGCGAATTAGTAGGAAGAGAACATGACTCGGCGCAACGTTCGTGTTCGAGCAAAGAGTCGACGGGCTGAATATTGTCAAGGCATTCGCCACGGAGAAATATGCAAGGGCTCCGAAAAGGGTTCGAGATCGGGATGAGGCTGCAGGCGTCTTGAACCGTGAGCACAGCGAACGGCAGAGGCAGACGATGTCGAGAGATGAAGACGTCGGATGGTGTAAAGACGAAGGCGCCGTCAGATGGAGTGAGGCAGGAGACAGGGACAGGAACAGATGCGCGTTGAGGAATCTCGATGTCGTCAGCCACAGACAGTTTGCAACACGAAGATAATAGATAATATATCAAGCGAGGCAGCACTGCACGGAAGAAGTTAGAGCTCGGCACAAGCACGGTCGATGAGGGCCTCACGTTGGGAGAGGAAGTCCCAACCTAAAATAATGTCATGCGAGCACGATGAGAGAACGACAAATTCGACAGTATATAAAGAACCGTGGATGATTACCCTGGCTGTGCAGGCGACGAAAGGCGAGATTCGCTGCGCATTAGCTGTATGAAGCGAAAATCCAGATAACCGCGTCGTCACTTTGCGAAGTTTGCGGCACAGTTTCTCATTCATCACAGAAACAGCAGCGCCAGTATCGACAAGCGCCAAGGCGGTGTGGCCCTCCACAGAAGCATCGAGCAGATTAGCGGGGAATAAACGAGGTCTTGAACTTGCCGCCGAATACGCAGTTCTTGCCTCGCGAACTGCGGCAACTAGTTTTCCTGGCGCATAGGGGAATGAGGACGCAATGGCGACACAGAGCGGCGCCGCGGGGATGGCGAACGGCGGCGAGAATACGGGCGGCGATCTGAGGCATCAAACTGTTCGACAGACGACGGACGTGGTGGGGGCTGTGGTGCCGCATAAACGTAGGTTCTGGGGTCATCCACAGGTGGCAGCACACGGCAACGGCAGAGACGCGCAACGTGACCAGGGGCACCACATGCATAACAAATGGGGAGGTTGTCACGGGTGCGCCAGGTGTTAACACGAGAAGGAGGTGGCCGGGTTGGAAAGGTAGGCTGCGGCATCGGAGGATAGAACCGGACAGACGCCTCGGGCCTTGGTCTTCGGACGACATCGGCGTAAGTGAGCGGCGCCGCAGCAGGAGCCGGCGGAAGAGCAGGTGGTAACGCTCCCGACACTTGCTCGCGAATCACTGTTTGGAGGGTCGGAGCCAGGTTGTAGGGAGGTCCCTGACTGCAATGAAGAAGTGACAGCTGTCGAGCCACCTCCTCACGCACAAAGTCTTTGATTTCGTCCAGCAGCGAGCTGTGAGAGGTCGTTACAGTGAGGCTGGAAAGCGAGTCAGGCTGCTCGGAAGGTGATGGTACCAGAATACGCTGCTTGCGGAGCTCATCGTAGCTCTGACACAGGGTGAAGACGTCGGCAACGGTGGTAAGGTTCCGGGCGAAAAGCATCTGAAATGCATCAGCTTCGATGCCTTTCAGGACATGCTTGATTCGGTCCGCCTCGGACATAGACGAGTCCACCCTTGTACAGAGGCTGATGGCATCCTCGATATAACTCGTGAACGATTCTCCCTGAAGCTGGGCTCTCACTCGCAGCCGCTGTTCGGCTCTCAGCTTGCGTACTTCAGGGCGCCCAAAGATGTCAGAAAAGGCTCGTTTGAAAGCCGACCAGGTGGTAAAGTCTGCTTCGTGGTTCCTGTGCCATAGGCTGGCCACGTCCGACAGGTAAAACACCGCGTTGTTGAGCTTCATGGCGTCGTCCCACCGGTTGTGGCCGCTTACCCGCTCGTAGGAGGCAAGCCAATCCTCCACGTCGTGGTCATCGGACCCGCTAAATATGGCTGGGTCCCGTTGCCGGAGAGCGCCAGGGCAAACGACCGGCGTAGGCGAAGGGGAAGATGACTGTCCTGCGTCGGTTGACATAGTTGACGCGATGGTTCTGCTTCGAAGCTCCAGGACGCAGGCCAAAGGCTGCACCCAGCACAGCTCCACCAAATTGTAGCGAGATTTCCGGGGAAACAGCCTAAGAACAGCTAGCCCAAATGGCGGTCCGAGCTCCGGGGCATCAACCCAACGATCTCACGCCTTGCGCTGGCGGTGTGGCTGCCGCCGCTGCCCATCTTCCTCTTTACAATACATTTAAAAACAACAAATAAAAATATAAAAGTGGACGTATGGCACCTGGAGAATGCAGAGGTCATAGAAAAGGAGACATTGAAGAAGTTGAGAGCGTTCTAGTTATGTAGGCTTTTCAGACCGGATTCTATTGGAATGCATGTTGGGTTAGGCACAGATGCTTGGAAAAGGGAAGATTTGGCGGCGCGTGGATATGGGTCTTGTGGTTGTGGTTGTCCGGTGTACTCTATGCCGACACACCGCAGTGTAGCATATATATTACGTTTGCGCTGTCGCAATCCAGGGTGTCCGTAATCCTGAAGGTGAAATCCGAGAATGTACCTTTAGCAGCGCTTCTAATCTGCATATGACTGCAAACCGTGCAGCGTGGCTTACGGCATGGTTGACAGCCACGACTCGGGTTTGCGTTGGGCGTTGTTCTGGACTTAACTAGAATGTCCTTCAGGTTCCTCCAGCGCCGGTGTACTGCTCTTGGTAGTTGTTCAAAAATGAGAGACAAGTGACTGCTTTGCTGGATAATGTTAAAATACGTGGTAAGTTAGATGAATGAGTGAGGTTGCTTGCTCTTTCAGTATCATGCGATTTTGGGGGATTTAGTATTTTATTCTTGTCAAAACCACGAGCTTTCAGGATAGCGTCATCGACGATGAACGCTGGATATTCCTTAAGTAAAAGATTTGGTTTTAGTTTCTCAGCATGGCGGTCAAAGTCTTCGAGCTCAGAGCAAATCCGTCGGTATCTGTGAGCCTGTGAGTACGGTATGCCAGTCTTCCAGTACCGTGGGTGGCTGCTCTTAAAATGTAGGTATTCCTGGCGGTCAGTGGGTTTTTTTAGAGGGTTGTCCATACATGCTTCCTTTTTTCTCTGTTTGAACGCCCAAGAAGTTTAGAAGTATTGTGGAGATGCTGTTGGTGAACGATATTGAAGGATGAAACGCTTTTCTGCGCGTGTTTTATGTTGTTGTGTACGTGCTTTCATCGCCGGCCTTTTATCTCCTAGTCTTGTTCATTTTCGAGTTGTTTTGTATTTCCTTCTTCCTTCCCCTCTTCCATATCAGCAGTATATATTCCGATAACCTTTCCAATAAAAATTCAGTCGTGAGAAAGCGCTCGTGTCCTGTCTTCACCTTTTCTGTGTCTCGTTTCTCGCGCTATGTTTTTCTAAAATGAAACGCTTTTACCTCGCTATGAATATCAAGAGGCTGGCTTCATCATGAGGCCAAATGAAATGCACCGCGAGCGCAGAAAGGGCTTCTTCCCTATGACTCTGCCTATTCGAAAATAGTAAAGAGAGCCATTGTTAGCTCGTGCCTGGGATCTTCTCTGACGAAGCCATGCCCGCATGCAATGCACACTAGCTTTTATAATCAGATAAAAAAGGCTGCTTTCAGCCGGCTTCCCCTGCGAGGTCATCTCAGCTGTGGCCGAGAACCTTCTTCGGAAGGTAAAAAAAGGAAACCGCGCCAACAACGAGGAGCGATTACCACGAAGAAAGACTACGGTCGTCCCGTATGTTCACAAGGCGGCCCACAACATAAAAAAGTGGCAAATAGGCATGGCGTCCCTGTGGTGTTTTCGGCGCCACGCAAGCTCGCCGGGTTGTGCCCAAGAATCAGCGCGGAAGGCGCTCGACGAAGAGTATGCGAGATAAAGCATGCGGCACAATTTGTATATATATGTATATTTGTTGTATATCTTATCCCGCTCCAGTGTGGTCGCGTGTATATGGGCCAGGCAGGACGTTGCGTGAATGAACGCGCAGGGGAGCATCAGCGTTCAATTAGGAACAGAGAAGGAGCAAATTTGCCTGCTCATTGCATTGCATGCAACGGTTGTGAGCCACTGCTAAAAAGTATCAGATTTCTGGGCAGGAGCAATAAAGTTTCCCGTGAACTTCTAGAGGCATATCACATCAAGGCAAGAGTTGATAACTGTGTGAGTGACACATCCGTTTCACTGTACAACGCGGAAAATAATTTTTTGGAGCGTTTGTGATGGTTTGTCGCGCAGGGTTTGATTTGCCTCCTTATCCTCTCTTTCCCCTCTTTGTAGGCACGTGTGCACACTGCCTATAAAGCGGCACTGAATCCAATAAACACCAGTTGATAGCGCTCTTTCAGTCTCCCTCGTGTGTTTTTTTCCTGTGTGTGTCTTTTGTGCGCAATTCGTACTACAACAGTATGCACCAACTCGCCCAACAAGAAGTTCTTCTTAACCAAATGAAAAGGATATCCTCCAGGAAACGTTTATAAAGGAGGGGTTTCAAGGAATGAGTATCAAGGAATTCTGTTTCCAGTGCCGCCACGAATATGTTTGCGTGGGCCGGTGCCATCTTTCTTCCCATCGCCGTGCCGTTGGCCTGAAGATACTGTTTTCCCTCAAATCAGAAGTAGTTGTAGTTCAGTACTAAGCCCACGATTATAGAACGAGTTTACTCATCAAGGTGAACAGGGGGTTCAGTCCGCAGGTACACATCCTTTGACGCGCGCAAGCCGTCTGGGGGAAGAGGGGGGGGAGGGATTTGTGTCCTGAATGTAGGCTGGGATAGCTGGTATAATGTGCTTCAACATTCAACGTACTATTCTTGATGTGACATTTCCGCTAATATTTTTTTTCCTTGCAGGACACAGAGAACGCGACTGATAAAACCATGGAAATGGCTACGTTCCGATGATGTTGCGGTCATCTAATATATGGATTGCTACATTAGCTAAGTTACCAGGGACGTTAACGGCTGTTGGCTACGATCTTTCGATACATTAAAGTTCTGTGTATATAAGTTCGTACTTATGAAGGCTATTAGGCACAGTTTAAATCCCTGGATGAACCGAGAAATCATACATGATAAGCGTAAGTTGAAAACACTTAAGAAGCAGCATAGGACGAGAACCGCGCAGTTTGCTGCTTTAAAAAGCTGGTTCTCAGTAAAGTTCCAACAAGCCAGACGTAACTTCTTTAGTGACGGGCTCGAAGAATTCATGAATTAGGATTCGCAAGAGTTTTGGCGCCCCTTAAAACAAAGTAAAGTGATAATAAAAATAATTATATAAGCATATTAGACAGAAGCATGACTGACAAAAACATTTACTTTTAGAGTGTAATCACGAAACTTGATGAATTTGAACCTTAGACTCGTTCTCTTTGCGGGTTAGTGACAACTAGCTGAGCGCAGTTTGCTGTCCAAACAATAAACACCAGTTGAAAGTCAGCGCTCGTGTGTGTCGTGTCTCCCTTCGTGTCCGTGTCTTAGTGCGCGCTGTTCCGGTGAAAACTAGCCGAGGTTATGGGGCAGTGTTAATTAACCTGTCTAGTTTTATATTTCTTCCTTTCCTCATTCAATTACAATCATTCTCCTGCTTGGGCCGAGCGACGGCTCCCAGTAAGTGCAAAGAAAAAAAAAGCTGCTCCCAGCCTATCCAAGGAGATTGCCTAAATTCATCTCGAGACCTCACTGTTTATTGCTTACGGTTCATGGGGGTTCGACATCCCAAAGCGGCTCAGGCTATGAGGGACGCCATGGTGAAGGACTCCTTAAATTCCGACCACCTGGGGGTTCTCTAACGTCCACTGACATCGTACAGTACACGGGCCTCCGTCGAAATTCGACAGCCGCGGCAGGGGCCGAACCCGCATCTTTCGGGTCAGCAGCCGAGCGCCACAACCACTGAGCCCAACCACTGAAGTCCCAAACTGCATTTTTGTTCGTAACCACTCCGGTCCCTTAACCAAACCACATCGCATCTTTTCTCCGCACCGCAGGTCACACTTTCAGCGGGGAACACAGGAGAGTTCTGCAACCGTTACCTCAAGGCATTGGACCCTGGACTGCGTCTCCTTTTTCCATGTGATGTAGCGTGTCGTGAAGCAACATTACTGTGCCGTCTATGGCTCGGCGTTGCCTTCACTAATCAGTATGCTTTCCGGATCGCGAAGGCCGACAGCCCTTCTTGTGTAAACCGTGCCTGTGAAGAGACAATCACTCATCTCTTGGGTGAGTGCCCTGTTTTTGTGACCAAAAGAAATAAGCTGCGTTGTGCTCTGGACAGCCTTGATCCTCGCCCTTTCACAGAGGCCAAGATCCTCAGTTCGTGGCCACAACACTCGACTGCCATCAAGGCTTACAAGGCACTGTTTTCTTTTTTGAGAGACACTGCTTTGATTGACAGGTTGTGACTGTGTTTCCCGTTCCTTCTCTCTTCCCTCTTTGATCCCCTCATTCCCTTCCTCAGTGCAGGGTAACCAACCGGAACCCTTTCTCTGTATCTCTCTCTCTCATGTCTCACCCGTGTCTATTTCCACTCGGCTATGGTATCACTGACTTGTACACTAACCCACGTTAATTCCTTTCCTTTCTCAGGTCGTTGGCCTGGTCATTTTCCCTTCAACCGTTCTCTAAGCTGCCCTCGATTTACTCAGCGTGTTGGGCGAGTTGGTTTGTAATTACCACTGAAATTATCACCGGGAAAGCAAATAAGACACAGTACAGCACTTCCTTTAAGTGTTTGGATTACCACTGCTACGTTTGCCACTGTATTTGCCGATAGCTGTTGCGATGTAGCTATGGTTGTCCTCAGTTGAGTCTCGAGCCGTTCTAGCACCCTTCCAGATTATGCTTCACAGAGCAGAAGTGGGAGAGCGCAACTGTTTTACTTCTATGCTCATGACTTCAGAGCGCATACCGAATGCATTCCACCCCGTTCAATATTACTGATAGGCCTCTTATTAAGAAGTTTGCGGGTACACGGTCGCCGCAACTGGCAAAAGACAGGGTTAATTGGAGAGACATGGGAGAGGCCTGTGCCCTGCAGTGGGCGTAGAAGGCTCATGATGATGATAATGATGATGATTATTTCTCCTTCGTGAGTCGGCTCTCTGTCATCAGTTGTCCTGATTGGATGTATTTATTTACCACTTCCGACACTTTGCTTGCTACCCTATACTGTTCTCTTCTGAGACCGTGGAACATTAAATTTGGTCTTTTCGATATTAAGTTTTCGTACCGCCGTTTTGCACTCATTGCTTAGAGTACAAGTGATGCACCCGAAGCATCGACAGATAACTTCGCCGTCACCGCCTACAGGAAACTGACGTCATGGACCACGGGATTTAAGCACTACAAAAGGAAGCAGCGAAAGGCGACCCTCCGCAGTCCGGTGGAGCATCGAATGTTGTGCTAATTCTTGTCCTGTTGCTCTTAGGTAAGCGACACTTTGTTTTGTTTTTTGTTGTTGTTTTCTTGTACACTCCACTGGACTGCACCTTTTTTGTGACCTTCTTTGTACTCACCAATGGCTCTTCAGCAGTGTTTCTCTTCTTCGAATAATTTTGGCAAGAAAACTACGTTTTTAACATGCAGTAACTGTGAAAAGTCTTTCCACATAAAATGCTCAGGTACAACTAAATCAGCTCTTAAGAACATAGGTTCAGGCGATTTATCGGCCTGGAAGTGTGTTGACTGCAGGGAAACAGAAAGTACTGATGATGATACATCAAGCAGCGAAAATGATGAGACAATGCAGAGTAGCAGGCCCCCGTCTCCCAAGACAACCGCTATGAACACTCTGATTGAAGGCTTCAGCCAGAAGCTTACAAAAATTTTGAGCCGACTAGAAACGCTTGAAAACAAGGTAGACAAACAGAGTGCTACCACACAGGCAGTAGAAAAAGCAATGGAAATGCTTGCTTCCAAATACGACGAACTCTTGTCAAAGATTACCAGTCATGAAAACGAGATAACTGAACTAAAGGAAACAACTGAAGAACTGAATGAAAAATTGACTGAAAAGGACACTGAGATTGCCAGGCTAAAAGATTGTGTTGAAAGCGCAGAGCAGTACACAAGGCGCAGAAATGTAGAAATACATGGGATTGCTGAAGCCCCCAATCAGGACCTTTACCAAGTTCTGACTGACCTCAGTGAAAAGTTGAATGTTCAGACACCAGAGCGACAGAAAATAGAAGGGCTGCATCGACTCAAGGCACAAAAAGATAAGATTGCGCCGATTATTGTTCGCTTCGTGGACCAAGCCACACGGGACATGTGGCTGGCGAAAAAGCGCGCGCTGAAAACAGAAAAAATCTACATAAATGAGAACCTGACCAGAGCTCAAAAAATGCTGCTTGCTGATTGCAAGAAGCTTGCGAAAGATCGAGGGTTCAAATTCGTCTGGGTGAGCAACGGCAAAATTCTTGTCCGAAAAAGTGAAGGTGCATCGATAATTAGTATCAACTCTGCTAAGGATCTTGAGAAACTAGCGTAATGGCGTCCTTTGACTCATTTAGTGAGTGGAACGTTCATGTTGAAACTGCACAGAGAGATGCAGATTTGAACCATGAACTCGGTTTGCTGCACGTCAACATCAGAAGTTTAAACAAATACTGGGATGAAATAGGATTCATTTTAAAGACTGCTGCGGTTCCATTTGATGTTATTATTCTCACAGAGGTGAATATAGATGTGTCGAGAAAATGTGCATTTACATTTGCAGGGTACACTCAGTACGCATTGTGCCGTGAAAACCGTAAAGGAGGCGGTGTTATGCTGTTCATAAAAAATGAGTGGATGACGAATAGAATTGACGTCAGCTTTATTCACGCAGAGGCGGTCACTCTCTCTATTTCCAAAGGAAATACAGATTACACTTTATGTGCAATATACAGGCCACCAAATCTGAATGCCAGTGCATTTCTAGATGAGCTGCATACTTTTTTTCATAAATATATGAATGAGAAGAACTTCATCATTGCAGGGGATCTAAACATAGACATTATGAAAGAGACAAAAGGTATCACAGCAGATTACCTCAATTTGCTGGCAGAATTTGGTCTTGTGAATGTAATTAATGAATGCACGAGAGAGGAATACTTAGGTGCTAATATTACCAAGTCATGCATTGACCACATAATTATTCGTTTGCAAAACCAGCAGTATGTTTCGGGAGTTATCAAGCAAAAACTAGCTGATCATTACTTTGTGACGGTTGCAATTCTGTCTGAGGATCATACAACAGATGGAGGTATTATTACAGGTTCTGTTCTAGATAACAGAAAAGTAGACCAATTAATTCGCAATGTTAACTGGAGTTCCTTTTTAGACTTAGATCATATCAGCTTATATAGCAAAACTATTGAAATCTTTCACAGCGTCTATGCACAGTCAACTAAATCTGTTAACATCAAAATAAGAAGACCAGATCAGAAGTGGATAACTCATGAGATAGCACAGTTGTGCTGTGCAAAAGATAAAGCGTGGCAAAAATGTAGGAAGCAACCTGAAGATAAAGCTCGAAGAGATGAATATCGCGCTCTGCGGAATCAGGTAACGGCGAAAATGCGTCTGGCGAAAAGATCCTTTTACGCACGACAGTTTTCACTGAACAAACATGACGGAAAGAAAACGTGGCAAATTGCCAATGAACTGATGGGTAGACAGAGAAAGGCTTCCGTTGATGAAGCAGTAAAAAAGAATTTTCCAAAAGAGAACGTGAAAGTGTTGTGTGAAAAATTTAATGACGTGTTTATACACACAACCGAAAAGTTGCGGAATATAGTTGTCAGTAGGCCTGTACCACATCGACCGAAGCGGACATGTGTGCATACTGCATATCTGCCACTGATATCAGTGGACGAGCTATGGAGCATTATGTGCAGAATGAAGCAGTTCAAGCCACCTGGGTATGATGGCATTCGTCTGAGAGATCTTTGCAGAAACTTTGACGCTTTGAAAGAAGTGCTTATGAACATATTGAATGGTATATTCGAAACTGGTGATATCCCCGAAGAACTTAAGATATCTGTTGTCAGGCCAATCTACAAACACGGGAAGAAAGGTGATTTTACAAATTATAGGCCGATCGCAATACTGTCATCAATAGCACATATTATGGAAAAGCATGTTGCATATGTTATGGAATCATTCTGTGAAAAATATTCTTTGAACAATGATGCGCAGTTTGGCTTCACAAGGAATAGAAGTACGACTACACTTCTTGAAGAATTTTCTGACTATGTTTACAATGCACTAGAAAATAATCACATCGTGTTAGCCTTAATTCTGGACTTAACTAAGGCATTTGACACAATAGACCATACACTACTACTCGAAAAATTAAGCTCACTTGGGTTCCGCGGTCATTTTAACAAGTTTTTTGTCAATTATTTTACAGGTAGATTGCAGTGTGTGATGCTTGATAATACGCATGGAGATTTAAAAAATGTTAAATTCGGTGTACCTCAGGGAAGTACACTTGGCCCACTACTTTTTAACATATATGTATCCGATTTGGGTTTGTTACAGCTTAAGGCAAACGTTTTTCAATACGCTGACGACACAGCGCTAGCCCTTGAAGCTACTGATTATCGCACAGGCGTGGAGTCATTTCAAACAGATATAAGTGAAGTTGTTGACTGGTTCTCGCAAAATTTTATTTTTTTAAACGTGAACAAAACAAAACTGACATGCTTTAAAAACCCTCATAAAATTGTTGCTTTCAACCAACCACTGTATCTTCATACATCCCATTGTTACCAGTGTAATTGTAAAGCTATGCAAATAGAGCGAACAGTTCTGTATCTCGGCATCCACTTTGACCAACACCTTACATGGAGCGACCACATCGTCTACCTCTCTCGAAAGATAAGGGCCATTGCGGCTATGATGTATCACCTTCGTGGTAAAGCTCCGCTCCATCTTAGGCGACTGATCTATACAGCATTAGTAGAACCTGTTTTAAAGTACGGCATTACTCTATACGGTAACTGCTCCGAATACAAGAAAGAACCATTAAATGTTATCCTAAAAAGAATGGTCAACACTATATCGTACGGCACAAAACTACACTCGGTTGACATGAAAGAGAGATACGATGAGTTAGGCATCCTTCAAATTCGTGAGCTATTTCACTTTGTTGTGTTAACACGGTATTATTATTCAAATGAATATAAGACTCCCGTAAAAAAAGATGTCACCTTGAGAAAAACAGAACGTTTTTTTAAGCCACGGGTTTACACAAACTATGGTAAAAAGATGCGCAGTTATTATGTACCGGCTGTATTTAATGAAATTCCAGATGATCTATGTATTGCAAGTAACAAACGTAGGATGATGACTGACATGAGAAATTGGTGTGCAAATATATTTCCCTGTGTATAGCTTGAGTTCTTTCGTATGTGCAATTTTGTGTTCAAAATTTTTTTGTTTGTGTTTTGTTTGGTTTATTGTTTTTTTTTCTATGTTAGTATGAGTGTTTAGACAAGTAAAGTATACATATGAAAGTATTTCTCCACCTGCTGCCTGATCAGCCAACAAGCAAAATGTGCTTAGGCAGATCAGAATTTATGAATGTGTACGTATACAGACAAATAAAATTTTGATTTGATTTTGATTTGATTAACTCCTTCTCTCAGTTACTTAGTAGGGCAGTGCCGTCAGAAAGTCCTGGGTCGAGGTGGGCTCATTTAACTTACCGGGAGCTAGCTGTTCTCAATCGAACCCTTTGTACAGCTTTTGTGATATCATTCCCGATAGGTAGTTTGTTGCGGTATTTCTCATCGCTTCTGAAGACATGAATATTTTATCTTAATATATAGTAATGTGCATACCGCATACGGTCGTGTTTGGAACTCTACTGGTTTGGTATATTGGTGTTTAACGTCCCAAAGCGACTCAGGCTATGAGGGACGCCGTAGTGAAGGGCTCCGGAAATTTCGACCACCTGGGGTTCTTTAACGTGCACTGACACCGCACAGTACACGAGCCTCTAGTATTTCGCATCCATAGAAATTCGGCCCTGCGGCCGGGATCGAACCAGCGTCTTTCGGGTGGTGGTGGTGAAAAACATTTACAATGCAATAAATATTTACAGAGAGGTGATTGGGGTAGGCCCTATTGGCCCTTTCCCCTAACAATACTAGGTGGAGCCCCTATTCCGGGGCCCCATTGGCAAGCAACGCCGCCCGCGTCCGGTGAACCAAGGCCTTTTTGGTCTTTAGGTCCTGACAGCCGAGCAGGGCCGCCTCCCAGTCCTCTCTGGTGGGGTTGGGGTTGGGGGGGATAGATGGGTTTGACTGACACGCCCAAACCATGTGGAAGGTGTGAGCCACCTCCCCACAGAACTGGCATGCGCCATCAAAGGATGTATTGAAATGTTTAAGCACCGCCGGGCACAGTACAGTGTTAGTAAGAATTTTGATGAGGAGGCGCTCGTCAGCGCGATCTTGGTTCTTACAAGGGGCCGGGTAGCGCCGGTGCTCCTCCTTGTAGTAATCGGTGATTTGTTTGAATGTAATGGCCAGATTGTCTGATTGGGAGTACCCTTCCAAGGACAGGGAGATAGCCCGGGGAGAGAGTGCGCGGGCGGCCTGATCGGCCTGTTCGTTTCCCTGGAGTCCCTGGTGACCGGGGGCCCAAATCAGGTTGCGTGGAGTTGGATCTTCAGATCGACAGCTATATTCCAGTATGCGCCAGGCAAGCGGGGGAGCCCAGCCCAACTCGCAGTTCCGACAGGCCCCTCGCGAGTCGGTGATGATGTGTTTCGACTTGGGAGTAGTGAGAGCAAGAGCAGTGGCAATCTCCTCCGCGTGTGTTGCGCTGTAGGCTTTGAAAGTGAGCCCGTTGACTGTGTTTGTGTTGTGTACGACTGCGGCCGTGTACCACACCCCGTGGTGTGGGCCGGCAACGTCCACGTAATACACATGTTGTTGGTTACCATAGTATCGCGCCAACGCTTCCGCGCGCGCCTGGCGACGACCGCTATGGTCTTCTCTGGACATGTTGCGGGGAAGGGGTCGGACCCGGAGGGCGCGTCTCCAGGGTTCTGGCACTCTCTCCCTTTCCTCAATATGGTAGTCATGTTTGATGTGTAGCCGGTCCAAGAGGCGGCGACCGGACGTGGTCTGTGCAAGACGCGTGTATTGGTTGACTAAGTGGGCCTCTCGAAGCTCCCGAAATGTGTTCACCACGCCCAAGGCCAGAAGTCGCTGGTTGGACGTGGTGACCGGGAGGTCGAGAGCACGCTTGATGACTTTCCGGTGGATGACCTCCAGTTGGTCATCATGTTTGCGCAGGTGCAAGTAGGGGGTTGAGTAGAGGATTCTACTCGTTACGAAAGCATGGGCAAGCCGCAGTGCATCCTTGCTTCGTAATCCGCCCCGCTTGTTGGGCGCGGTAACCACTGAGCCACCGCGGCGGGGCAGTTGTTTGGGGCTCTAGGTCACCCGCAAATGATAGAAGTGTACTTTACCGGCGCGCCGTTCGAGCGCTCTAGACAGATGTGTCGATGGCTGTGCAAGCTTTTTCCCCGGTCTTGGGCTCGGCTTATCTAGGGTGAAATCATTTGAAACTACGCCTTTGACCATACCTTGCGTAGACTAAAGCACTTTATGTTCTTGTGGGTGTGTCTGATATGCAGCGTTGGTCTCATTCCGTTGCGGTTGCCGTATTAAAAGCTGTGTAGAGGGCGGATTCTTCTTGTTATGCAGTGCAATTCTTCAAGTCTTTCACATTACCTTTCCTTTGACGCAACATAAGGTTAGTATTTGTTCATTCTTCCGGTACGCTCGAGGCCACAAGGTACTGCGTACATGGAGAGGGAAGATCTTCTAGCCCAATGCCTCAACAGCCGAACAAATATGCGCTGACTCGATCATCACCCGCCGGTTTTCTCCTCTCCGTTTCTTTGCTAGGCTTCCGTAACTCCCTCTTTTGTTACTGCCGGAATTTTCATTTCCTTGGCGCTACTACTACTACTGCCGTAACATCAGGACATGTTGGCGGCTGTAGATATCCTAATACATTTGCTATGCTAATTGCACTGTTTTCCCCCTAATTGTTTCCCTCTCTTCTATCCTCTAATGATATTTTTGCAGCTTGTTTCTAGTGACGCATGTGTTATTTTCACCCATGCCAAATTTCCTGTCCTGCTTTCAGGCTATCCCCATTCCGTCTGAAATTATAGTCCCCACAGTTCTATGGCACCTTCATTTCCCCGTGCCTAACAAACACCTCCACGTTCTTCACAATGCGAGAATGAACACATATAATGAACTCTATTTTATGCACAGCGCCCCATTCAGCCTCTTCTCGGCACTCATTCTCGTTCTGCGGAGGTGGAATTCATAACTGTTGAATTATTTCGTTCTGTTATAGTTAATAGTTGTCTCCTGTTATGACTTGTTTGCCAATGCCAGCTCGGCTTCCTGCTTCTATTCTACCTTCAGTTCAGGTTCTCTATCTTCCTTCTTCGCACCAGGGTGCCCCGCCAGAGACGGTTTGTTTAACTTGAAGACCGAAGCTTGATCTTCGCACTAGGGGTGCCCCGTCAGAGGCGGTCTCACGATGAGTTGACACGCAGGGATAAAGGGAATGCTTGAAGATGTATATACAGATATGTACATCATATACAAGTTAAGGCACTGGAGACAATTTAAGCAGCGAAAGGACAAACAACAAAAAGGGTGGAACTGGCTAACACTAGGGGAGGCCCCTACTCGGCATAGCCAAAGATGCATAGCATCTCACCTTAGCGCAGAACCTTTTTTCTGGCGCCGGAGCCCGGTTTTACAGACCTCAAGGCCCGGCCCACATTTGGTAGCACCCAATCATGCCACACTCCCAACATGATTGGCTCATCGAGAGCATGGCCAGCCCCCCAGCTTCCGCAGGGAAAACCACCCTCTCCAGCACAAAACACAAGCAAAAACCACACACGCACAGATGCGCCAGCACATGCGAGGCAAAACACCCTCTTCCTCGCAAAACAACAAAAGAAAAGCGAGTGCAAACACCCAGTCGTGCCCGCACGTGCAAGGTAAAACATCCTTTCCTTCGCACAGAAGTACACGCGGGGCGGGGGACACCCGTACTTCCCGGCGCATTCGCGAGCGGCCGCGTTCCGAAAAAGGAGACGCTTCGCTTTGAGCGCCCCTGCCGCCCCCTCACGCCGGTGGCGTCCATTGAAGACGGCAGCGGCGGGGTGCTGACAAAGAATTAGCGTTACTAACGACCCCGCACGCACTACCGATCCCTTACATCATTCCCTCTGAAAATATAGTCCCCACAATTCTAAGCCAGCTACACTTCACCGTGCCTAACACTTCCAAATTTTCCACATGCTGAAATCGCCACATATAATGAACTCTATTTTATGCACAGCGCCCCATTCAGCCTCTTCTCGGCACTCATTCTCGTTCTGCGGAGGTGGAATTCGTAACTGTTGAATTATTTCGTTCTGTTATAGTTAATAGTTGTCTCCTGTTATGACTTGTTTGCCAATGCCAGCTCGGCTTCCTGCTTCTATTCTACCTTCGCCTCGAAGTAGCTCATGAGTAGTGTACGGCTGCTTTTTTTCTTTCTTACTTCAACGCCCGAACAATCCCAGGATATATCAGGACGCCTACAAGTGCCTAACGGGTCTCACCTCAGCGCTTTCCACGCAGCGGTGATGGGCAAGAGTGTAGTGGAGAAATACGGCCGCATATTCCCGGTACTCTTCGTTGTCTTCCCATATGTTGGGCGCACAGTTCCTGAGCGAGCGAAGGGCGAGTTTTCCTGGGGCGACCTCGGTCACCTCCGTCCCCACGAAAGAGAGCAGGTCGTTAAGCGTTGGCATATTCCTCGTGAGGTGACACGTCCTGTTTTCACTGGAGGTGCAGCGGGTGGGCAGCGCGAGGCCGCCTCCGCCTCGCTCAGGCGGTCGCTCTGCCAGCAGAGCGGGAACTTTTCGCAGGCCACCGCCAGTGTACCTTCGCACCGCCTTCGGAACGGTGCGCCGGACCATCACGACCTGCGAGCAGTGAAAGCAACGACACACCAAGGTACTTTGTAACCCGTGCCCAAGACATCGGTCAGGGTTTCTGCAACCAAGAATGGGGGCATCATTCGGGCAGTTATTTCTGTCTCTTCGCTGTGCTTTACATGAAATGTCGGGTATGTTTCGATTTTTAGAAGTACTGAGAAGTCATATCTGTCCGCACTCCTTTTTGAGGGCTATCATTTTTTTGTTGCAAAGGGGGAACCATAAAATATATATTGTTTGGTCATGGAGCCCAACGAGCGTACGGGACAGGAAATTGCAAGCAAGTGCTGCCCACGCTACCTGTACGCCCGAAATATTACCAAATAGGACGCAACTCAGGGCAGTTGGCCACACAAGGTTAAACCTAGCCGCCTATGAGCAGTGAAAAAAAAACTAGAAAAGAAGAGAGAAGGAGAGAGGAACGTTGGTTTAGTTTGGTTTATTGATGTTTAACGTCCCAAAGCGACTCAGGCTATGAGGGACGCCGTAACGAAGGCCTCCGGAAATTTCGAACAGCTAGGGTTCTTTAACGTGCACTGACAAAGCACAGTACACGGGCCTCTAGAATTTCGCCTCCATCGAAATTCGACTACAGCGGCCGGGATCGAATCCGCGTCCTTCGGGTCAGCAGCCGAGTGCCATAACCACTGAGCCACCGCGGTGGCTGCTTTCAAAAGATTTCGCATAACAACTTGTAAGGGTTATACGCGTATAACTACCATGGGAGGTGGGTGACTTTCCTCGTTTTATGAATGAAACAATAATGCCTTTTTTTCGAAGCCGGTGGTATTTTCCTCAGTTCCAATATTCTATTAAAAAATTTAAGAGAACTTCCACAGAGGGTTCGGATAGATGGGCCAGCATTTCATAATGAATTTCTTCGGGGCCGTATGCAGTTTGTTTATCTGTAGACAGTACTCTGAATGTTTTGAAATGCAATCAACCTATTGTATGCCTCGGTTGTGGTGCCTACCGTAGGAAGCCTTTGCTTTTCGGCTGCGTTTTTGTGTATTAAGAATAACTGTGTGTAGTGTGAGGAACTATAAACTGCAGAAATATGTTGGACCAAAATGTCGGCTTGGTCATTAATACTTGTCTGTATACCGGGGTCTGTCAGAAGAGGAAATGTGAACAGGGAGTAGCTGCCTTTTATTTTTGAAGCGAAAAGCTTGACTACGAGGGTCAGAGCCGAGCTCTGCGTACGCCGTGAAACCGAATGGCGAGTTCTGCGCATGCGCGAAACCGAGTGACATCACGCGCGGCGCAGGTGGCCGCAGCCGTTGCCGCCGCCGACTCCGCCACCTGACCTTTCGGCGCAGCCGCGCGCTACTGCGCATGTGCGCCGCCTCCTCACCGCCGCTACTACTGCGCGCTCGCCTCCTCGCCACTGTTTGACCTTTCGTTGCAGCCGCGTGTTTACCACAGTTACTCCGCACGTGGAAGGAGGGCTATATAACGCGCTTGCCTGCACCGTTATCGTGGTGCTCCCAGTGCATTGTGCGCGAACTGCGACAGCCATAACGTCAAAGCATATCTTCACCTTTTCGCTTGTATGTCCAGGCTTAACCAGAGCTGAGCCACTGCCAATTTTTTTTCTAACCTGCTCCCACATTTTTTTATTTTACTGTGCTTCTTATGTTTTTTGCCGCTCCGGCGTATTTCTTTCTTCTTTTTATTTCTTTCGGGCTTTAGCTTTTTCCTTTTTGAAAATTCTGAGATTCTCATGAATTGAATACCTACGAAAAAAAACAAACTTTATGGTATTTTTTTTAAGCTTCCTTACATTCTTGCGCCCCGATACCTTGTGGCTCTGGCGCACCATTCCTATGGAATGGGGAATAGCTAGGCGTGCAGCATCGATGATACATTTCGTGAGAATTTCATTGAGTTCATTGTGCTCAGTGTTCCAGAGAAACTTTCTGAACAGGCTTTTTTCTCTCAACACAGCCCACTGTTAAATGCAGTTTCCAATGTCGTGGTTTGGTATGCATGACAGAGCTCATTCTCCGCGAGGTTGTGGAGCAGTATGAAGGTTTACCAAATTCAACAAACTGACGTTACTAGACAGAATAAAATCCGTTTTCTAACTGCCTGGAAAACAAGGGTGGGCATTGAAATCTGCTGATAATAGCTATGCTCTGGTAACTATTCTAAAAGGTTCCATAATTCATGGAGTGTTACTTACTCTGAGGCGCAGTTCAAGATATACGGAGCAAAATGTAATCATTTTGTAAGCAACCACTGTGGCGGCTACGGGTTCGAATCTAGTTTTCAGTTTCAGCTTGCGAGCTGCTGCTCCAGGTTTACAGAGATAGCTAAGCATCCTGAGAGTCTGCTCTCGTCCCCTCTCGGTCCCAGCGGAAGACAGTACATTTCGTCAGCACATTTTTGTGCCGATGGCATAAGCTGGTTTGCTGGAGGCATCACACAAGAGGAAAAAATGAGTTCAAAATGACTTTTATGCTAATTATTTAAGAGACATCTGCAATTCCATTGTATTATGAAAGCAATCTTTATGTTGTGTATCTATACACAGCACTTGGTTTTGGCCCAGTGACTCAAACCCTCTTTTTTTTACCGATCTAAGGAGACCCATCGTCCGTCCGACGTGGAGGGCTCAGGGCTGCCTTGGGTCGTGTCCACACTCCACACAATGTACACCCTAGCCGCCAGGAAAAATGAAATACGAAGACGAGAGTAGGAGACAGGATAGTTGTGAGAAAGAAAATAGAAAAGTGAAAGATGGAGGACAGAAGAGTAAAAGAAAAAGCGACTGCCGATTTCCTTAAGTCGGATGAGGCCGGAGGTGCCGTCTGCGAAAAGATGGGGCCAAATGTTTTGTTGTCTCCGCTGGGGGGCCTTAAAGGTCCAAACGCTCGACATGGGCTCAACGACCAGGACCCCCTTTTGCACGGACACGGCTGAGCCACGTACGGCTAGACGCGGGTCCTCGGGTGTGTGGTGACGTACTGCTCACCAAAATCCCCCGCCGGGGATGTAGTACCTTCGGATGCTAGCGATGCTAGGGAACCCGTGGTGTCGCCACTCACCAACATATTCATGTTGCAGACGCCATTGTGTGGCAAGCTGGAGGATGCGCATGCAATGGGAAGGTCATCACCATATAAAGAATACACAATGGACTTTGTAAATGTTCTCCTATGGAAATCTTTTTCACGACGAACAAGGTAGTACTTAAAATGCACCCCTGCGATACCCAGTTTTCCTGAACGAAGTTCCTCGTAAGAGTTGAAGCCAGGCGTACATGAAATGAACGGTCACCTCAAAAATCTCTGAAGTAGTTCAGCATCCTACCACGGATACCTGCCTCTGGAAGGTCACGCAGAATGCTGAACCTCTATGCAGTGTCGCAGGCTTTTTCCAGATGAAAAAAGACCACAAGGCTGCGTTGTCTGTGTATCAATGTATCTCTCACTTTTTTCACGGCAGACAAGATCTCGGGCAATACGGTGCCGGGGCGTTGGTTAGAAGATAGAAACGCGCTGCAAGTGGGTGTCCTATCCTCAGCATGCACAAAGTTACTTCTTTGAATCTGTCTTCTTTTTCGGTAGTGTAACTTCCTATTCTGGTCTTTATGCCTGTAGTTTGTTTTCTGTTGCTGTGTTCCATTTCTCTTGCCATGTTGTCGAATCGTGTCGCAGATGATTGGTTAGTTAGTTAGTTAGTTATATTGATTTTTATGGCGCAAAAGCAACTGAGGCTATGCTGCCCCAAACACAAGGTTAGAGTTTTTGTTAATGGTGAAGCTTTCTAAAAATACTTAGAGTTTGTTTAAAACGTTGGCTTCCTTGAGAAACCTAAAAATACATGAAATGTCAACCAGTGCTCGATCACCTAAGAGTAACATGGGGTGTAATGGGATGCTTTCCCTGTAAAATGTTGTGAAATATTTCTTTCTTAGTTCTTCTAGTTTTATGCATGAAATTAAAATGTGGTTCACTGTGAGTTCAGCACCACACATTTCACAGAGAGGTTTGTTTTGTTTGGCTAGCAGAAAGTTGTGCGTGAGGTGGGTGTGTCCAATGCGGAGCCGACATAAAATAACTTCGGTAAAACGTTCTTGATGCCTACATGACTGCCATTCCCCTAAAATTGGTTTCACAGAATTTAATTTGTTGTTTACGTGATCTTTCCATGCGGCCTGCCACTTATTTCTGTGTTTACTGTTGATAAACTTTAAGCAATCCCTGTGCGGTATGCTCACTTGTTTTATTTGGCCATTCCGGGCTTGTGCAGCGCATACATCTGCTTTTTCATTACCTACGATTCCAACATGGCTAGGAACCCAGCAGAATTTAATGTTATGTTTTTGTTTTGTGATTTTAACAATGTTATGTATGATGTTACCTATTATGGGTTCAGCAGCATTTCTGGAGTGCAGTGCTTTGAGCATACTCAGGGAATCGGTGTAAATGATGCTATTTTTGATATTCTCTCTTACTATTTTTTCCACAGCTACAAAGATGGCATAACACTCAGCAGTAAAAACCGATGCGAATTCTGGTAGTCGCATTATCTGTTTGTTTTTTCCTTGGATTACTGCACTTCCAACGTGACTTTCTGTTTTTGAGCCATCGGTATAAAATTCAATGTAAGTGTCATACTTTTCTTGTAGTGCAAAGAATTCCTGTAATATGTACTCATTTGGCGTTTGCTTTTTATCTAAATGTGTCATTGTGAGGTCACATACTGAAGGCAGGCTGTACCATGGTGGTAAATATTCATTCCTTTGTGCAATATTCGGTAGGGCATCTAGTACTGTTAGCTCTTCACATTTATCTTCAAAGCGCAGCAGTAATGGTCTGATAGAATGTGGTTTGTTGATGAATAATCTTTTAGATGGGCACTTGGTGACAACTGGATGGCAGAGATGTTTCGGAAGAGAACGGATTTTTAAGACATATGAGCATGTAAGGGCGATTCTTCGATCCTCAAGAGCGGCTTCATTAGTTTCAACGTAAAGGCTAACTACTGGTGATGTTCTGTATGCTCCGGATGATAGGCGCAGACCAAGATTATGAATGGGGTCTAATCTTTTTAAGTAGGATGCTCTTGCCGAACCATATACTATGCACCCGTAGTCCAGCTTGGAGCGCACCAGAGAGCGATATATTTGTAAAAGGCTTGCTCTATCGGACCCCCTCCGCTTCCGTGAGAGAACTTTTAAGATATTGAGGGCTTGAGAAGCTTTCTTTTTAAGGTTGTTAATATGTGGTAGAAATGTGAGTTTCTTGTCGAAAGTTACGCCTAAAAATTTGTGTTCAAGTTTAATTGGTAGCGCAGTGTGATTCAAGTATAGATTGGGATCGACCTGTAGGCCTCGTCGCAATGAAAAAAGAACAGCTACTGTTTTTTGAGGAGAAAATTTAAACCCATTTATGTCTGCCCAAGCACCTAGTTTATTTAGTGTGATTTGTATTTGTCTCTCACAGGTTGATATGCTGGAGGACGTGCATGCTATTTGTAGGTCATCTACATAGACTGAATACATTATGGACTTGGGTATTACTTTAGCTAAGGAATTCATTTTTACTATGAAGAGTGCCGTGCTTAGAATGCACCCCTGGGGTACGCAGTTCTCTTGGGTGAAAGTCATGGAGAGAGTTGCTCCTAGGCGGACTCGGAATGTGCGGTTAGCCAGGAAGTCGTTCAAGCAGTTCAACATCCTGCCGCGGATACCTAGCTCTGCTAGGTCACGGAGGATGCCGAACTTCCACGTAGTATCGTAGGCCTTCTCCAAGTCGAAGAAGACCCCAATACAGTGCTGCTTGTGGATGAACGCCTCCCGGATGGTGTTTTCTAGACGGACAAGGTGATCTGTGGTCGAGCATGCTTTTTTGAACCCACATTGGTGTGTATCTAATAGTTGCCGAGATTCAAGTGTGAAGGTCAATCTAATGTTTATTACACTTTCGAAAGATTTAGCAATGCAGCTGGTGAGGGCTATTGGTCTGTAACTGCTAGGACTTGTTGGTGGTTTTCCGGGTTTGAGAAAAGGTATTATGACTGCTTTTTTCCACTCGTCAGGTATATTGCCAGTTATCCAGATTTTATTAAAGAATTTTAACAGTGCCTCTACAGCAGCCTCGGAGAGATGTGCAAGCATAGCGTAATGCACGTTGTCTGGTCCCGGTGCTGTCTTTTTGCCAGAAGATAGTACCTTATTTAATTCTTCTAGTGTGAGAGGCCGGTTATAATCCTCATGAACACCTGCTCCAGATGGAAATTTTTGTTTTTCAGCTATTGCTTTGTGTTTTTGAAATGTGTTTGTGTAGTTGGATGAGCTTGAGATCTCAGCAAAATGCTCGCCCAGTATGTTGGCCTGTTCTTCTAAAGATGTTTGTGTCCCGGGTGCTGTCAAGAGAGGAAGTGTGAAAGGGGTATGGTCACCAGTAAATTTACGCACTTTTTCCCACATTTTCTTTGATGTTATTGAACTATTTATTGAGGAGACATATTTCTGCCAAGAGGTTTTCTCTACATTTCTTCGCACATACCGCGCTCTGGCTTTTGCCTTCTTAAAGGTGAGTAGGTTCTCTGCAGTGGGATATCGACGCAGAGCGCTCCAGGCTTTGTTTTGTTGTTTTTTTGCTAATGTGCATTCTTTTGTCCACCACACCTTGTGTTTCTTTTGTGAAAGTCCTGTTGTTTGTGGTATAGCGAGTGTTGCGGCCGATATTATGCATTCTGTAAACTTCTCATTAATTTCATCTGTGCTAAGGTCGTCACAAAATTCCTTTTCCAGAGTGGCATTTTTTGTAAAAAGTGACCAGTCGGCGAGCTGAATTTTCCAGCGCCGTGGCCTTGTGGGGATGATTGGAGTGGATGATGAGAGCCTGATGACGGTAGGTAAGTGATCGCTGCCCATGGGGTCATTTAAAACATCCCATTTAAAATCGTTAAAAATTAATGGTAATGCGAAAGCTAAATCGAGAGAGCTCATTTTGGCTGAGCTTGGACAGCAATATGTGGCTTTTCCCGTATTTAAAAGACAGACATTATTCGAAAGTATAAAATCTTCGATTGTTTGGCCTCTAGAGTCACAGCGTTCGCTTCCCCAAAACGGAGAGTGAGCGTTAAAATCGCAACTACCAGAAATGGCTCCGGCAGTTCATCGATCAGGCCTTCTAGATCTTGGCATGTTAATGTGATGTGTGGGGGAAGATATACAGAACATATTGTTATGATTTTGTAGCTGATGACGCTAACCGCAACCGCCTCAAGTTTTGTTTTCAGTTTGATTTCTTGAGCCGGGACGCCGCTTTGGATGATGATTGCGACGCCTCCCGAGAGTCTATTTGCATGTTCGCGATCACGCCTAAAAGTTGTATAATGTTTTAAGATATTTGAATGTTGTGGACCAAGATTGGTCTCCTGGAGACATAGGGCTAGAGGCATCACTGACCCTAGAATATGAGTTATATCACTGTAGTTCCTCAACATTCCTCTACAGTTCCATTGTATTATGAAAGCCATCTTAGTTTTGTGTTTGTACTGATTA